>NC_138780.1:202448159-203198159 GCF_965119305.1 Pelophylax lessonae
GACTCTGTAGAATGTAAAGAGAAATTACAACAAATACATGATTACATTAATAAATTGGGTAAGGAGACCCAAAAGAAAAAAAATAAGAAATTTCAGAGGGACATTAAAGATTATGGAGAGGGAAAAGTATACAATTGACATAGACAAGATAACAGAGAAGGTAGTATCTAGAGAATCATCAGACACTGAATAATAACAATATACTGTAAGGAGAAATTAAAAGAACCACATGTAGCACCTGTCCTAAACAGGGCTGCTAATAAATTTAGCTTTGCTAGGTGGTAGCTAGCCTGGCTAATTTGTAGACTTTGTGATCATTGGATTTTCTTCCTAGGCCTGGTTTAGTTGTGTTTTCTCCCTTTTGTCAATAAGGGGCACTGTTACCTTTGGCATTAGTGTGATGAATTACAATGAGTTACGAATATGTATACTTTTCTCAGCCAATCATACTGGTCGCTGAGCATGCTGGGAGAAGGTATGTATTCGGAGGAAGTCAGGTGGTCTTTGTGCTTTCCACCCAGACTCTGTCTGGGTGGGTGTGTGAGGAACAGCTACTGCTGGGTAGGCCTGAAGCCTGAGGCCTAGCCATGTGCTCATGGTTCTGCAAGGGAGAGCCTGATCACTACTTGGAAGCATGAAGGAAAAGATGGACACCTGAGATGAAGTACGAGAGGTTACTCTGCCATGAACCAGGGAACCATGGAGAGCCTGGGAAAGCGTCAAGATGGAATCATCCAGAGAGTTCCTGCACCTTCCGTGAGTTGGATGTTGTTGCTATAGGAGACAGTTTATGCTACAAAGTACAAATTGCTGGTTCCAGCCTAAAGGCTAATTTTCTGTACTGCTGTCAACCTTTTCTACATTTTTGTCTAAAGAGTCTGCCAATCTGCTGTTTTTGACTAAGGTTGTCCTGTGCCCTACCCCTCTCTCCCACATTTTTCCTGTTGTGAGAAATAAACTTCTCTTTGTTCAAGCATAAAAGTGACTGGTGCCCATCTTTCTACCTTATATACCACCCACCATGCCTAGTAACCTGCACCCAGAGGAGGAATGTCGACCTTCCCTATCTCTGGGGGTCACCACCAGGAGGTTGGGGGGAGCGCTACACACAAAATCACAATCTCAAACTAGAACCCCAAATATAATGTTACAGTTCATAACAGATATGAGCCATTGAGACAAAAACATACACATAACAGACCACATGAAACCTCTTATCCCAGGAATTATTCCCCACCATATAGACAGAGGATGAACCATACTCATGGCAATAAAGACAATATAGAGGGGATTTTTATGGCAGAGGTTGTGGAGGCCCCATGGAAAGGGGAAATGAGAGCAAGAGGCAGATGATATTATCATGATCCCACCCCCATACAGGAGTTCTGCATAAGAAGGGAGGAACATGAAAAATGGGCATGGTCCCCCAGAGAGCAGGGGCTCAGTCCAAGAAGGGAGGAACATTGAGTACAACCATGGCCCCCCAGAAATGTAAGAGAAGAGGGTGTAGACGGGGCAAGGGGGAAAGGAAAAAGGGAGACTTAGGTTTGGGCATCGTCAATCTCAGCAGGCCCTCATTTTCGGAGGAGGAAATTAAGGTACTTGAACTGTGGTTGAAATTCGCCCCACCAAAAAACTTCAATAAATTTGAGGCATATATGGACCTGCAGAAGTTCATTAGGAAGTTAAACATAACAAAGTATTATGCCAACAAAAAGGACAACCAGGTAGAATCGGATTCAGTGTATATACATAGTGGACTGAAAAAAAAAATCTATGTTTAACCCCAAATTCATTAATAACCAATGTTTAGATGTCTTTAAAGTTATGATGGAACACGGAATATAAAATATTATTATTAATTCTTTGAGGTGGGATGAGAATATTAAACATGGTATAGAGGAATTAGAAAAAAATGTAAGATATAGTAATTAGGCCGTCTGAAAGGGGGGGGGGGTGTTTCTTGATATAGATGATTATTACAGTGAATTAAATAGATTAATAAATAAAAATACATATGGGAAATTTAAAAGTGATCATACCAATAAATTAAAAGCAGAATTAACTAAAATAATGAAGAAGGCTCATAGAGAGGGCATTCTAGATAAGAGAGAAACCAAGTGCCTCATCCCAGAAGCCCCCAAAATACATCAGATATATCAGATCCCAAACATTCAATATTCTCCAGGACAGGGGATTATCTAAGTTTATTTTTTACAAGCCATTGCAAGAGATTTCCCTTCTTATATTAAGGATAGTAAGTAACTTATTAACCTAATAAAAGGAGAAATAGTAAATGACAAATGTATATTGGCCAGTGTCAATGTAAATTCTCTTTATACGAACAGTAAGCAAAAGCTATAGAGTGGGCATTAAAAACAATAAAACAAATCTGGAGGTGAAACAGATGGAGTTCATTTTGGAAACTCTAAAATTAGCCATGCAAGGGAGTTAATTTTGGGAAAACAATGAATTCTATGCACAGAAAAAAGGGAGTTGCCATGGGAGCTAAATATGCTCCCACAGTTGCTAATATTTTTATGAGCAAGTGGGAGGAGGAAGATATTTTTAGGAATTCCAAGAAAGAGCTAAAGATGTTCAAAAGATATTTTGACAATATATTAATTTTGTGGGAGGGTACAGAGGAAACATTAAAGGAATTTTTAGATAATATGAATGTCAATAGATATGGTATTACATTATCAGGTTCCTATCATAACAAATTGGTAAATTTTCTAGATCTAATTATTTTTGTGCTGGGGTGAACCTTTACACATGCACACATTTTAAGGATAGTGACCGGAATGTGAACATTCCGGTCAAAAGTGGACATCATTCCAAATGGCTTAATGGTATCCCTAAGGGACAGATGATGCGCATTAAAAAAAAAAAAAAACTGTAATCTAGATCAGGGCTGTGATAAGCAAACAGGAATACTGATTGAAAGATTTGAAGAAAAAAGGTATAAGAGAGACAATAGTAAGAACAAAATAACAAGTTAATAGTATGGAAAGAGATGAATTGCTAAAAAAAATAGGGAAATGAAAAATTAGTTTTAGCATAGTGTTTAATAGGCAATATAGACTGAAGGAAAAAGGAATAAAGAAACACTGGCCCATATTAACCACTTAAGCCGCAGCCCTATTTCGGACACTTTTTGTTTACAAGTTAAAACCAGTATTTTTTCCTAGAAAACTACTTAGAACCCCCAAACATTATATATATTTTTTTAGCAAAGACTCTGGAGAATAAAATGTCGGTCATTGCAAAATTTTTTGTCACGCGGTATTTGCGCAGCGGTCTTTAAAACGCCATTTTTTTGGAAAAAATTTGAAAAATCACATTTCACTGCATTTAAAAAATACTAAACAGTAAAGTTAGCCCATTTTTTTGTATATTGTGAAAGATGATGTCACGCCGAGTAAATAGATACCCAACATGTTACGGTTTAAAATTGCGCCCCCCCCCCCTGGGATGGGGACAAACTACGGTCAATAGAGATCTCAATCTGCGACGCTTTAAATTTATTTAACGGTTACCAGTTTAGAGTTAGAGTGCAGCTCTTTTTTTTTTAATTATTGCCCACGCTCTGGTGATTGCGGCGATACCTCACATGTGTGGTTTGAACAGCGATTTCATTCGCGGCTCGACTTGCGTATACGTTTTTTTTTTGTGTGCGAGCTAACGGTGACGGGGGCGGCTAAATTTTTTTTTTTCCTATTTATTTTTTCTTTTTTTTTAACTTTATTACAGGTTTTTAAAAAAAAATAAATAAATCTGATCACTTTTATTGCTGTCACAAGCAATGTAAACATCCCTTGTGACACCAATATGTAGTGACAGGTACACTTTATGGAGGGATCGAGGGTCTAAAAGACCCTAGACCCCTCCACTACACTTACCTGTATGCAAAACGCCGAAAACGGCATTTTTGCATACAGCCGTTTTTCAAATCTGCCGCCTTTTGCAGCACAGTAACCCGGAAGTGACGTCATGAACGCCGCCTCCGGGTTACGTCATCGGAGACCCGATCGATGCCATTTCCGGCATTCATCCGGACTCTATCCAGCCAGCGGACGTGCCGGCTGGGTGCTCGGGGCTCCCGGTGGGACGGGAGCCCCGAGCAAAGCCACGGAAGGCGGCGGGAGGGGGGGGACGTCCCCTCCCGCCCCCCGGGTAACGATCGAGGGGCTCCCAAGCCGCTTCGGTCATTACCGACGGAAAGCCGACCGTTGGCTTCAAACCACGGTACCAGGATGATGTCTCTAGCTAGAGGCATCATCCCGGTATAAGCCCGCAAAGTTTACCGACGTAGCCCTACGTCGATATGCGGTAAGTGGTTAAAAAAGGATCCTATATTGTTGTCAGAATGTTTATACTGCTCTGATAAACAGTGTTTATTTATGAAAATAAGCAAAGATCTATAATTAGGGAGATTCTCAACTTATTTCCATAAATCAACAAAAACTCGAGATTTTTTATTGGCGCTAACTTGAAGACAAGATGAATACAATTTTGTGCAAAAATATATATATTTATTAAATAAAAATCAGTGCAGAATAATGTTAAAATATAACTGGTAATAAACACAAAATGTGGAACAAAATTCAATAATATGTAGCACACAGGTAATGTGAGAAATAGACAGCGACCAACCGAATTAACCTGTCTAACAGTATGCGTTAAAAGCAGGGGTTTAGTTGCACACATTTGCAAATACATCTGATGTATAAACTGCTGCAGTAGTGCACTCACTCACTGCAATAATTTTAATCACTACTGCAGCAGTGCAGTCAGTGGCAGCAAAACTGCTAGAAACAAGCTAGACAACAGATAGACAGTGGATTGGAGTCAGTGGACTACAACTGCAATGATTTTAATCACTACTGCAGTCAGTGCAAAACCGCTAGAAAAAAAGCTAGACAGTGGGTTGGAGTGGACACTAGTACTACTACACTTTTCAATACTTCCAGTTAAGTAGAACAATATTATACTGCAGAAAAGCAGAACATTTCTGAATATTCATGTTCACCTGCTAAACCGCTTCTGTTTTTTTCATATAATGCTGCCACTTCATTAACATGCTCACTTGGTACAGGAGGAGAGGAGGACAGAGGAGTAGAGAGAGAAAAGTATCTTCTAGCATTGGAAGCAAATCTTTTGTAGCGTGCCTCTTTTTCTTTCCACCACTGAAGAGGATCACCATTTCTGTCAATTACTGGTTCCTTCAAATAGAGATGAAGTTCATCATCCAGGCTCATTATTGCAGATTCAGAAGAATCCATCTGCATGAAGCCCCAATAAAACACTGAAAATGTCATAATGAATTCGACCACAATGAAGAAGATTCTATTCTGTTCACTGTCGTTGTGTTGGTATTCACCATCACTGGAGGTGAGGAGCAGATACTTAATGGGTTGAATTGCTTCTGATGGGACAGCAATATTTGTCAGCAATATCTTCATATAGAAATATGAATATTTAATCCTATTTTACAGTGGGAGACTTAGACTGTTATAGACAATTGCCATGAAGTCTGACTCCTAGATAATGTGTGTATTCCATGTCCCTGCATACCAGACAGGCTTCCCTATTGTTTGTGTATTGAAATGGAATGTGTATTGTGTTAAAGTTTACCTGTCTCATTGTCTCATTGTCTCGCATTGTATATCTTTGTGTACACTGTATGGGAGTGTAAAACTCTGTTTTCATTGGATTGTGAATTTTAGGACCTGTCTTCAACAAGGTCTACCTGGGCGGTAACCTTGTTGGGGAAAACTGTATAAAAGTCTGTTTCTTTTTCAATAAAGTTGAGTTATACTTCACCCTCAATCTAGAGTCCTGTCTCTCATTGGGGGAATATGCCCCAAGGGATTGCTATGTCCTCCATACTCCCTTGGATAATCACTAAGCTCTTGTAAGAGGTTGTGTAAGAGCTTGTTCTGCTGCACTCTCTGGGGAAAGAGAGGTTCACCCACGGGAACCTGGAGCCTTGTCGTAGGTCCAGGGTGGGTAGGAGATGGCTAGACCCTAACCAAGCTGCGGCGTTTCGTGGGGTCTGAAGTGGTTACGTTGTCTGGTGGAGTGCTTGGAGCCCTCGGGAAGCACTAGGAGCATCCGTCAACGGAGATACCCAGTCGGGGTGGGGTTGATCCGTTACATTGGTGGCAAGCAATGGGATGGCGTCCTAGTGTGAAGAGAAGCAGCTCAGAGATACTGGTAACGTTATGGAGCGAGCTAACACCCGTTCAGCATCCCCATATGAGGAGGAGTTTCTCTAGAGGTTGCAGCAACACTTGGCCCAACAGGATGGGCCTGTATCAGAGGAAGCCATACTGGACTGGAGAGATGTCACTGAAAAAGAAATGTGGTATGAGGCCTTAGAGGATGTGCAGTGGAGGTGGAGAGAGAGAGCCTTCCTAGCGAAGAACAGCGGTTACAGGTATACGTTGCCCTGCGGTTACCTTTCCTAGGAGAGCAACCCCTGGATGAGTGGGCGATGGAGCTGTGGGACCTAATTTGGAAGGAGTCATGGCTGGATGAAGCTTACCGGGCACTAAAGTGGTACACCACCCGGCGTGACCACTGAATGGATTGGGAACTGGAGCAGGACTGCCAACGCCTTCTCTGCTCCATTCCACCCCAATCTACCCTGCAAGCAGAGCCGTAGTTCTGGGTGGCAGATCCAGACCCACAACCCTTAAGTTGGAGAGACATTACAGACTGGTGGTACTGTGAAGACCTACCGATTGCAGGTGGAGATGGGACCGAGGTCTCTCTACCGGCCCTACAGGGAGGCTGGGCAGCCGGCCCGGAGCCCCAGCTACAGCTGGACTACCAACGCCAGCTCAGGAAGCACTAGGAGCATCCGTCAACAACCCGGTCGGGGTGCCAGTTGATCCGTTACGGTTGTCTTTTTGTACATTTTTCTGTTTTTCCAGCATGCTGCTCTTTCAGATTATAAAAATGTTGTTTTGGACTTGTCTTTTCGGCAGGAACCTCTTGCACCTCCTGTTGAATATCTTCTGTCTGCCATTGTTTTGCCTTGGCCAATACATCATCAGAAGAGAAAGCATGGTTATTGTATCAAGGATTCAAAAGACTTGCCAGCACAACATTTTTAATCTCTTCATGCTTCTCAAAACATATATCAATCAAAGCTCTCTGGCTTGGCAGACCATGATTTGAAAGTTGGAGGGTGTTGTATGCCATGACACAGAGGTCTGACATATCAGCAAGCCTCATTCCTTTCTGCATGTTTGCTCCGCTGTCTCGAGGAGCACAAGCATCACTCAGTCTTTGGTGCTTCCCCATTCTTCAAGCATGCCTAGAAACCTTTGACTACTGTACGCCCCAATGTGGGATCTTTTGTATTCAAGACCAATTGCCTTTTTTTTTCATCCGCTGTCAATGAAGTGGCATGTAAGATTCATTAGTGACTCTGTTTGTCCTCCTCCTGACCAGAAGTCAGTCATGAATAGGGATGATCGAACGGTTCGGGTCGACCATCGGTTCGACCCGAACATTGGCTGTTCGAGGTTCGGCTGAATTCTGAACTTTTTGCTGAAAAAGTTCGGAATCCGGCAACCAGAACCGACCAAAATGCAATGGGACAGGAAATGGGCTTTAAAAGCCTGTGATTGTACCAGAACCATCAGTAAAAGCCAATTGAGGGGGCAGGAGAATGCTAGGAATGTGATTGGAGTGACTAGTGGGTCCAGAGGCCAATCATTAGTGAATACGCCCCCCAGTATATAAGATAGCCCCGCCAAATTCCTAGCATTGTAATACAGGGACATGGAAGAGAGTGGAAGCAGTTCTGTTACTTCTACTTCAAAAGTGTAATTTAGCAATTATTAGTGTGAGGAAAGGGATATCTAGTGTAGTTAGGGTGCTTTTTTCCACTTTAGTTAGAATCAAAAATCTTGTTTCTGTAGGGAAAGTGTTAAGTGCCAGGGTGACCGTAGTGTAGTGTAGGGTGAACTGACTCTGACTGCTATGGCAGGGTGACCAAATCCTTCCATGTCAGGGTGACCGCTATAGAGAAAAGATCGTTTCTCTTAGGTCACTTATAGAACAGCGATATGGCTTCTCGCCTGTCAGCCTGCTTTTTGCTGCAGGCGTTTATAGGGCTTTTTTGAGGACATGTTTGGAGTCAGGCAAGACATCTGAACTTGTGTATAGGGGTATATATACACACATACTTATATGTATATATACACCTACACATATATAGGTGTGAAAGTAGCAGAACCCTATGCTTGCGCTAATTAAATAATTAACAGGCATATGGCTCCGCTCCTATCACACCTATATATGTGTAAGTGTATAAATACATATAAGTATGTGTGTATATATACCCCTATACACAAGTTCAGATGTTTTGCCTGCCTCCAAAGACCCCAAAAAATGCCCAAAAAAACGCCTGCGCCAAAAAAAAACGCCCAGGTGTGTTATTGCAGGCTTTTTTTGGGGGTATTTTTTTGGGTCTTTGGAGGCAGGCATGACCTCTGTACTTCTGTATAGGGGTATATATACACACCTACACATATATAGGTGTGAAAGTAGCAGAACACTATGCTTGCGCTAATGAAATAATTAACAGGCATACGGCTCCGCTCCTATCACACCTATATATGTGTAAGTGTATAAATACATATAAGTATGTGTGTATATATACCCCTAAACAGAAATTCAGATGTTTTGCCTGCCTCCAAAGACCCCAAAAAAATGCCCAAAAAAACGCCTGCGCCAAAAAAAAACGCCTGCGCCAAAAAAAAAAAAACACCCAGGTGTGTTATTGCAGGCTATTTTTTGGGGGTCTTTGGAGGCAGGCAATACATCTGAACTTCTGTATAGGGGTATATATACACACATACTTATATGTATTTATACACTTACACATATATAGGTGTGATAGGAGCGGAGTCATATTGGTGTTAATTATTTAATTAGCGCAAGCATAGGGTTCTGCTACTTTCACACCTATATATGTGTAGGTGTATATATACACATATAAGTATGTGTGTATATATACCCCTATACACAAGTTCAGATGTTTTGCCTGCCTCCAAAGACCCCAAAAAATGCCCAAAAAAACGCCAGCTACAAAAACGCCCAGGTGTGTTTTTGCAGCAGGCGTTTTTTTGGGGCATTTTTTTGAAGTCTTTGGAGGCAGGCAAAACATCTGAACTTGTGTATAGGGGTATATATACACACATCCTTATATGTATTTATACACCTACACATATATAGGTGTGATAGGAGAGAAGCCATATGGGTGTTAATTATTTAATTAGCGCAAGCATAGGGTTCTGCTACTTTCACACCTATATATGTGTAGGTTATATATATACACATATAAGTATGTGTGTATATATACCCCTATACACAAGTTCAGATGTTTTGCCTGCCTCCAAAGACCCCAAAAAATGCCCAAAAAAACGCTTGCTACAAAACCGGCAAGGTGTGAAAATAGCGGAGCCATTTCCCTGTTCTATATTAATTCTAATACAAACAAACTTTTTTCTGGTTCTGGACATGCTACAGAGCTGAAACTTCACAGGTGCACTTTTTAGACCCCCAGACACTAAATCCAAAGAAATCTCTTTTTTTTTTTTTTTTTAATTTTTTCAATAATTGGCTCTCTATCAAAAATGACAATTTTTAAGAACTTTTTTTTGTGATTAATAGTCCCTGGGGCATGACCTAGAACCCTAGGCACTTTTTAGGGGCATTTATTGGGTTTTAGGGCTTCAAAATGGTGTTTTTTGATTACCCAAGTTCGGGTCCCATTGATTTCAATGGGGTTCTGAAATCCGGGCCGAACTTTCGGGAAGTTCGGGTGTTCTGGTCGAACCGAACTTTTGAAAAGTTCGATCATCCCTAGTCATGAATGAGAATGAGTTGCCAGCATTCTCTGGTTGCAGCATAGCCTTTACTTTCTCAACTACCTTTTGGTGAATCTTTCCCAGCATTTCGGTTCGATAATACTTCTCACTCTTCAGTGTATACCTTGGCTCAAATATGGACATCAACCACTTAAATCCTGAGTCAGACACCATTGTAAATGGCTGGTTATCAGTGACCATCATCTCTGTGATTACTCTGTCCAGCTGTTGGGATCTTCCATCTGAATCTAGACAGTGACATCTGTTTTTTTTTTCTGAAACATATCTATTATTGTGTAAAAATCACATTGATATTCATTTAGTTTTTTCTGTGCTGCGTGATATAATTCAATATGATGAACTGTTAGATGGGCCCAAAGATTTTTTGCAGTTACTGATCCCATGCTTATATTGTTTGTGCATGTGTGTCACACTGCTGCTTTTCCTGGAGATGGTTGAGACGAGAAATAGTCCCAGACCCCACTTTTACTTTTTCTGTCTTCATCCATCTCCATTGCCATTTGAAAGAGACAATAAGGTTAAAAAAATGGCTGGCTGGCTGCTGGCACCCTGCCCTGCTGTGGGTGGCATGCTGGCATCCTGTTGTGGGTCGGTGGCTGACGCCTGGCAGTGTGGGTGGCTTGCTGGCACCCTGTTGTGGGTCAGTGGCTGACGCCTGGCAGTGTGGGTGGCTGGCTGTCACCCTGTTGTGGGTCAGTGGCTGACACCTGGCAGTGTGGGTGGCTTGCTGGCACCCTGTTGTGGGGTGGCTGGCTGCTGTCACCCTGTTGTGGGTCAGTGACTAACGCCTGGCAGTGTGGGTGGCTGGCTGGCACCCTGTTGTGGGTCGGTGGCTGACGCCTGGCAGTGTGGGTGGTTTGCTGGTACCCTGTTGTGGATCAGTGGCTGAAGCCATGCAGTGTGAGTGGCTTGCTGGCACCCTGTTGTGGGGTGATTGGTTGCTGTCCCCCTGTTGTGGGTCAGTGGCTGACGCCTGGCAGTGTGGGTGGCTGGCTGGCACCCTGTTGTGGGTCGGTGGCCGACACCTGGCAGTGTGGGTGGTTTGCTGGCACCATGTTGTAGGTCGGTGGCTGACGCCTGGCAGTGTGGGTGGCTTGCTGGCACCCTGTTGTGGGTAGCTGGCTTTCTTAACGTTCTTCCAGTTCGAGCGGTGCTTTTACCTATGTTTGACTCAATTCCCATGGGTGGATCAGTTTTTCACAAGAAACCAAGAAATTGTTCTGCCACCCTTTGGGGTACTAACTTGCGTCCTTTAGACATGGGAGAGGTCACCCTGTGGCTTAGTTGGTTAAAGCGCATGTCTAATAAACAGGGAATCTCCTGAGTTTGACTCTCAGCAGTGCTTTCCTTTGGTTCTAGGAATCTCTCAGATATTGTGAAATTACATCTAAAAGCTAGAGCTTCCTTCAGCGTTCAGAATGCCTGTTCATCCTTTTTCAAAAATAGACAAAGGGAAACGTGCCTCATCTAGGACGATTGTGGCATGGATTGTCTGGGCCATCCGACAGGCTCACAGAGCCGAGGTCTTGGCTCCTTTGGGGATGGTGACCACTTACTCGACAAGGAGTGTGCCCACATCCTGGGCGGCTTTGCAGCATGTGGTTCTCAGTGTAATCAGTAGGGTGACCTTGCGGTCCCTGATCAATACATATATGGCTCATTATTGTGTAGAGCCGGCCTCTTTATCTTCTGTTAATTTTTGGTTTACAAATCCTGTCGGTGGGCAGTGTCAATTAAACTCTTATCTTTTGTTCTGCAATTGCCCATCTGGGTGTATATGGATAGTTATTTCCCATACGTATGCTGCCATGGAGTCTTACAGGAAAATGGAAAATTTCCTATCAAATAGTTACTGTTATTTTCCTTTCCTGATGGACTCCTCCATGGCAGCAGGAGTTCCCACCCAGAGTCATGAGTAGGCTATTTACGGAACGCGGTCTCTGGCTCAGAGCAAAGATTTATGAGAGTGGGGTCCTATAGGGGAGGAGTGGAGGTGGGGTTAACCCATACGTATGCTGCCATGGAGTCCATCAGGAAAGGAAAATTACGGTAAGTAATTGATAGGAAATTTTCGCATGTTCCTGTGCAATTCATGGTGTGAACCAGCCCTGAGTCCTGGAGTCTAGTGCCGGAACAAATACCAGCACTTCGCTCCACTAAATTTTCTGGCAGGGGGCACTAAGTTGGGCACCTGCGGCAATTGTCCCTATCTCTTTCTGGGTGCCTAGGGTCCCAGGCACCATGATTGCCCCCCTCTGCCTGCATCTCTTTGATTTGGGGGGGGAGAGGATATGTTGTATGTGCTGGGGTGACTGATTTCATACCCAAACCCCCGGTTCTAGCACAAATTCTCCCCTCCTTTAGTGGCCCTAGCATATATCCTCTCCCCTTGAAGTCATTCCAAGTATAGTTCTTTGTTGCCTGCCCCCCCCCCCCCCTTCTTAGTCACTGCGTCCGCTTTCCCTGCAAAGTCTAATGTAAGGCTCTGTTCACATATATACAAACTGAATGTGTTTTAAACCACATCCGATTTGCATGACATGTAAACCGGCAGCTTTTTCTATACATGTATGCAGTGCAGCGGCAGTGCGGATTCACTGCAAATTTAAAAAAAGAGTCCTGTGCATTTTCTGATCACTGCAGTGCGATTTAAATGCAAATTCCAGGCTCATTGCCTTCTATGAGAATGCATCTTAATTGCACATCTCATCAGTTTGAAACACAAATTTGATCCATACCAGGCCCTTTCAGGTCTGATATGGATTTTAAGCAGAACTCCAATCCAAAATGTAAAAAAAAATGGTGTGGGGGTCCCCCAAAATCCATACCAGACCCTTATCTGAGCATGCAGCCCTCAACATAAGCCTGGCTGGTGGTTGTGGGGCCTCCAGACCCCCCCCCCCCCCCCACACACACGCACACATTGTACTTCTACTCATTCACCAAAAAAAGTGTCAAAAGGAAATAAAAACACAGACACAGTTTTATGACAATGCCTTTTAAAAAAAACAATGTCCCCCTGGTTTAGATCCAGCATCAATCACAATGAACGCAGCCAGGCTGCATGCTCGGATAAGGGTCTAGTATCAATCATGCCATTTTTTACCACTTTCCGCCTGCCCTATAGGCGATTGACAGCGGGAAAGTGGTTGATCATTGATTACCAGTGCAGACCCTCGGGGGGGGGGGGTGGGGGTGCCACTAGAACCACCAGGGATACCCACCCATGACCCCAGGGATGCCCACCCATGACCCCAGGGATGCCCACTATGGCCACCAGGGATGCCCACCAGTGCCCTCCCCATCAGTGCTGCCCGCCAGTGCCCTCCCCATCAGTACTGCCCACCAGTTTCCATCATTGCCATCTATCAGTGTCGCTCACCAGTGCCCATTATTGCCCACCAGTGCCGCCTATCAGTGCCCATTAGTGCTGCCTGTCAGTGCCGATCAGTGCCCACCAGTGCCGCCTTTCAGTGCCCACCAGTGCCGCCTTTCAGTGCCCACCAGTGCTGCCTATCAGTGCCCATCAGTGCCACCTATCAGTGCCCATCAATGCCGCCTATCAGTGCCCACCAATGCTGCATATCAGTGCCGCATATCAGTGCCACCCCATCAGTGCCACCTCTTCAGTGCCTTTCAGTGCAGCCTCATCAGTGCTCATCAGTGCAGGAAAACAACTTATTTATTTACAAAATTATATAACATAAACAAAAAAACTTTTTTTTTCAAACTTTTTGGTCTTTTTTTTTTTTATTTGTTTTGCAAAAAAGAAAAAAACTTGTGGTGATCAAATACCACCAAAAGAAAGCTCTATTTGTGGGGGGAAAATTACATAAATTTGGTGTAGGTACAGTGTTGCATGACCGCGCAATTGTCATTCAAAATGCAACAGCGCTAAAAGCTGAAAATTGGCCTGGGCAGGAAGGGGGTGAAAGCGCCCGGTATGGAAGTGGTTAAAAAACATCTTGGCCTGACCTAAGGGTCTGGTATGGATTTGGGGGGGACCACAGGCCGTTTTTTTAAAACATTTTGAAGTGGGGTTCCCCTTAAACTCCATACCAGAACCAAAAGGGCCTGGTATGGATTGGGGGGGGGGGGGGGGGGATACCAACTCCATTTTTGTCACAATATTTTCTTGCCGGCAATGTTTTTTTTTTTTTCTTACATTCAGTTGTTAGCGGGGAACACCGCTAACAGCTGATGTCATCTATTGTAAGGACGTGGTAGCTGGTTTCCCGACCCGCTCTGTGTGTGGAGACACAGCTGTCAGGTCCCCATGCATCTCTATGGGGGAATCGGATGGGAACTGACCATCTGTCTGTTCTCATCCGATCCCATCCGCTGGATGGAAAATAGGGTTTCCATCCGTCCAGATTTATCGGATCGGATGTCAGCGGACATGTCTCCGCTGACATCCGATGCCCCATAGAGATACATGAGGCATCCATTCAGATCCACCAAAAAACGGACAGGCGGATCTGAACGGTCTGCCTGTGTGAAAGGGGCCTTTAGCTTTGACAAAAAAAAACCTTGGAAGCTAATTGGTTTCTATGCACAGCTGCAGCAGATTTTGTACTCTCCAGTTTTATTAAATCTCCCCCAAAGTATTATCTTATGTCTAGTTTTTGTTACTATTCACCATATATGCTAAATTGTGTTACTATATTACCATTGTTAATCCATTTCTATGCTTACTTTGTTACCAGCCATATCAGTTGACAAAAGTTTCCCTTTACTAATTGGTTCAGCTCCTGCTTTCTTTGATATAATACTGCTACTGTGTACTAAGTATTATTTTCAGTGACTGTCTATGATATTGCATGCTTTGTACACTCACCCTGGTGTGTCAGAGGGGCTGAATTTTTAAAGAGGTAAAGAGGACTACACATATATAGTTTCTTTTTTATTTTATTGTATTTTGCACATATCACAGTGCTGCATATTTTGTATGTTTATTGATTTGAAGGATTTGGTATATTGTCTTTTGCCAGCAGCTGTATAAGTTTGGTTTAGCGCTCACTTCACAATTTTTTCAGTAAAGAACAGAGAACCCATCCGAACCAGCGGCTGATATGGGGGTAGCGCTATATAAGTTTCTGTTTACGGTTTTATAAAGTGATCTGATGTAAATGATTCCAAAAAAGAGAAATGAGTTCCATTCATGTAGAGAATAGTTACATTCATTCCTGGGGGAGAAATTCATTTTCTTCGGGTAACATTCTTCTACAGATTGTGGAATACTCACCTGACAGACAGTTCCTGCCCCCACCTGGCATCTGGAATAAGAAATAATCAGACACTGAGGACACTGATCCTGTCTGGGAACAATCTGGGGGGTCCTCATTTCAGGGATCTGATGGAAGCTCTGACAACAACCCGAATAGAGGAATTACAGTGAGTATAACAGGACTGACTGAGACAATCATATTCTGGGACAGTTTTATATCTAAACCACATAAATTATATGGAAATATGATGATGTCATCAAAATCCATCTTAAGGCTCCATAAATATCCAATCTCAGACAAATTTTGAATTCTTGGATCTTATCACACTCTGTTATCAGCAATGAAATCATCTTCTCTTAACCCCTTCTCACCCACCCCTATATACTGTATAAAGGTCCATCCAGCTTGTTCCCAGTGCTGGGGGGGGGGGGGGTGGTGTTTATGATCATTTAAACTTTACATCTGCACCCCACTCTGAGGACGGATTGGATCTTTATCACTCTTGTTGGTACTTGGTTAACCCTTTCACTGCCATCACAGCTATATTGGTGCAGTGAATAGATGAAAATAAATCTGTAGCCACGGGTTTGTTTTTATTTGTGCTGCAGCATGCTTAGATTCCTAAAGAAGTGATCTGAATGGTTGGACAGTCACCTGACCATTTATACATGTGTGTGTGTAGAGATGGGCCAAACCATTCCCTGTTCGGTTCACAGCAGAACTTTCGAACATCGCAAAAGTATGCAAGTAAGCATGCAAGTAATTGGACATACAATGGTTATGGGGTCCGGGTACTGCCCTGGGGGACATGTATCAATGAAAAAAAAGTTTGTAAAAAACATAATTTTTAAATGAGAAGTGATTTACTGATGTTTTTTTTTCCCAAAAAAGTTTTATTGAAAATTTTTCAATTTAACAAGGAAAATACAATAAGTATTGTAAACCTTCTCATGCATAAATTATGCAATAAACTACTGTTTGAGTAACACAATAAACAAGGTAAGTTAACATGTTGTGTGCCAGAGAAAAAGTAAAATACCAAGCATGTGTAGAAGCATCAACATTGGCATTCTATAAAGGTCAGGTTGTTAGAATCTCATGTGTTCTTGTAGTCAGAGAGATATTATATTGGCATTGTCAGTAATAGTGCACACTAGGGTTGGAATTGCATATCTTCTTGTGGATGTTATATGTTTAAAGCCTCAGAATCTTATAGTCTCGTTAGCTTAAGCACTATCACCGGGATGGTGGTGTATGGCACACATTTTGGGGAGATAGATTTTGAACACTCTATCGTATATCTAAAAAGAATGAATCTCTAACGTCACGCGATAATATGATCAAAGTATGAATGAGGACATATTACTGCATGAGAAACTGTAAAAACTGAGAGTTTTCCTCTCTGGGGAGGAGAATGGACTTCTCCTCTGTTAGTATAGTAAGGGCTAGAAAAGGAAGGAAAGGGGGACAACAAAAAAAAAAAAAAAAAGGGGGGGGGAGGGGGAAGAGGGGTGTAGGGATGCTTCGGTCTCTGTCCCCAGGTCATGTGATGGTACTCAATTCAGTATTTCAGAAGGGAAGAAAGAAAAATAAAGAGGATGCAGTGTTTGAAGGGGTATTTTAGGTGTATTGGGTGATGGGGGGTACGAGGATGGCTTGTGGTTGTCTCCCACTATCTTCCCATTTTTAGGGGTGGGAGAAACCGGTTTTTAATATGCACCAATGAGATGTGTCCTCTGTACCTGAAAAGCTTATGCATATTGATTTTGGCGATTTGTGTCTACTGCGAAGAATGCTGGGTCTGATAGTTA
Organism: Pelophylax lessonae; assembly: GCF_965119305.1. Classification (NCBI taxonomy): domain Eukaryota; kingdom Metazoa; phylum Chordata; class Amphibia; order Anura; family Ranidae; genus Pelophylax; species Pelophylax lessonae. The sequence continues at coordinate 202,465,110 of NC_138780.1, forward strand.
ACAACTATGGGTTGGGGTAATTGCATCGCTGTCTTAATTAGTAGTCATAGTTAGTTGGGAGTAAGATGGGGAGTTGATAAATGTTATCCAAGGGTTCCAGATAAGGGCATGTGTATTTGTCCTGTCTCGAACTATTGCAACTAATTCCTCTAGTTTGGCTATTTTATCTATTTTTCGTAGCCATTCCTGAATCAAGGGTGTTTTATCTGATTTCCAATGAACCGAAATGCACATTTTGGCTGCGTTGATCAGGTGTGGGGTTAGTGACTTGCAGTATCTGTGCGGGGGAATCTTGGTATAGTGTAATAGGTGATAATGTTATGTATTGTTTTCCAAAATGGTTGAATCTGTTGACAGTTCCAGAAGATGTGAAGTGTACCATTTTCCTTGTGGCATCTCCAGCAAGTGTTCGGAATATAAGGGTTGTATTTGTGTAGAATTGATGGGGTTTTGTACCATCTTGTCATAATCTTATAGCAATTTTCTTGAATTGTTACATTGAGTGAACTTTTATAGTTATAAAGCACACATTTTCCCATTCTTTGTCTGTAAGGGGTAAGTCAAGGTCTGATTCCCAGGCAGATTTTGCTTTGTTTATCTCGTCTCGGGAGTTTGAAGTAAGGAGATTATACATGGTTGAGATAAGGTGGCGTTTGGGGGAGTTACTTAAGCATAATTTCTCAAATGGTGTGAGTTCCCTAGTGAGTATAGCTGTGCAGTTGAGAGAGTTTAGGAAGTGGCGTACTTGAAAATATGACCAATTGGGAATGGGAGAGGAAGATATATGATTTTTGAGTTCTATCCTGTCTAGAAGGGAGCCTTTGTTGTAGAAACAGTGTGATCTAATTATGTCAGTTGTCTAGAATCCAGCAAGGTAATTAGGATCCATACCCGGTAAGAAGTCCGGATTAGGTTTAATTTGAGTCATAGGGCCCGGATTGGAGGAGATGGAGAGCATTTTGCAAATATCTTTGAAGGAGCTAAGGGTGGTTTTTATGAGTGGGTGCTTCTTGAGTGGCTGGGGAACCTTGTCATTGGCAATCCAAGGTATAGTCTGAAGTGGGAGTGGGCTGAATGCATTTTCTAATGGGATCCAGTCTTTATTGTGATAGTGTAGGAACCAGTCTGCAATTCTCTTGAGGTGGCATGCCCAATAATATTTTTTAAGGTCAGGTAAACCTATGCCTCCTGTTAATTTAGATTTAGTTAATACAGAAAAGGAAATTCTGGGTTTCATTTGGTTCCAAAGAAATTTGCTGCATAGATTTTTAAATGAAAGGAAAAATGAGTTAGAGATTTTAATGGGGACCGCTTGGAGAAGGAATAATAGGCAGGGTAGAATGTTCATCTTTATTATGGCTGCTCGGCCGAACCAAGAAAAGTGGGGCTTATTCCATTTTTTAATGTCTTCTTTGATGGCTTGTAGTACTGGGAGAAGGTTAGTAGTGAAGAGGTTTTCTAAGTCTGTTGTAAGGTGGATGCCTAAATATTTGATATCATCTTGTTTCCATAGAAACGGGAAATTGGATTTGCATTGTTTTACTAATTTGGATGGGAGGGAGATGTTAAGGGCAAAAAACAGTCAAAACCGGGAGTGGTGCCCCTGCAGAACAAGATAAAACAAAAAACAATGCAGTAACAATAGTAGATAATTCATCAGTACAGAGCTACAAAGACTGGGAATCATCATCAACATTACAGTAGCATACAAAAATTTATAGTGTACACCTCAAAAAAGAAATTGTGGGATCAGGTAGGGTTCAAGTTATAGGAGTCCCAGTCATCCCAGACAGCATTAAACTTAATAAGGTCCTTGTGCACCCTTGCCGTCAGGGACTCCATTGCCTGGATATCCGAAACCAGCTTCAAAAACATGGGCTTATCCGGGGGAGATTGTTGTAGCCAACACAACGGGATAGCCCTCTTAGCAAACAGGAGGAGGAAAGATATCAGCTTGGCTGCCGAATTAGAGACCCTAGGAAATGGTAGGCCTAGTAGACAATGTAAGGGGTCCAGCGGCAAGTCTAAACCTACCACAGCTTGTAGTGTATCTAACACCATGGACCAAAAAGGACATATGAGGGAACACGTCCAGAAAATGTGATAGAGCGAGCCCCTCTCCTCCCTGCACCGCCAGCACAGGGCGGAACAGGAGGGATTCATCCTATGAAGGCGCACCGGGGTCCTGTACCAAAAAAGGAGAATCTTGAGAGCCGTCTCTCTCTCTGCGCCACACAACGAGACAATTTAAAAGTGGACGTCCAAATTTTATTCCACATAGGCAATGTAATTGGTCGATCCAGCGTCCCAGACCACTTACGCATGTAAAAGTGTGAATCCTCAGTAAGTGGAGTAGCGTAGTGTAAAATATTATAAATGGAAGACACCAAGTGACCCTGATGAGGACCACGTCCACACAACAACTCAAAGGTCGTGGGCCTCTCCAGGGCGAGCGAAGGCGTCAATGTCCTAAAGAAGTTGCGGATTTGGAGATAAAAATAAAAGGAATGTTTCGGCAGGGAGAACTTCTCCCTAAGCCTCTCAAATGTATAAAAGGAATGGGACACCGGATGAACCAAGTTGCGTAATTGGAAGAGCGGTGGTTGGGTCCAGACCCATAACCGGCTCACCCGCAGACCATCGGGAAGCAATGGGTTAAACAGGATCGTGGTGAGGGGGGGGGCATGGCGAAGAGAGAGAGTAGCGACCCAAACATTTGCGCCAGACCCCCATAGTGACCAGCATTGAATCCAGACACATGTCCCTTAGAACACCGTCTGTATGCAAGGTCGGTGACCAGAGCATCGAACAGGGATGCACCGGATAAATCGCCCCTCTCTCAATTTCCGACCACCGGTTGGGGGCCAACCAAGAAGACCAGGAGGCCACCACCCTGAGGTGGGAAGCATAATAGTAGTTCACAATGGCCGGGGCACCCAATCCCCCCGTCTCCGGGGAGCAAACAGTACAGAGGAAGCCACCCTATGCGCCTTACCGTTCCAAATAAACCTCAGAAAAGCACGCTGCAGAAGCTTGAGCTGGGGCATAGGGACCGCTACCGGGAGGGTGTCAAACAAATAAAGCAGTTTTGGTAAAATAGACATCTTTAAAACATTAATACGACCCAGTAAGGACAGGGGCAAGACGGTCCACTGCTGGAGGGATACAGAGATCTCCCGGAGCAGGGGAGCAAAATCAGCAGTATAGAGCTGAGGGTGGGAAGGAGTAAAGTTTATCCCCAGATACTTGAGCGACTGCAAGCACCATCTATAAGGGGACGTATGTTGCAACTGAAACAGGAGATCCGGGGTGAAATGAAGGGGCATGGCCTCAGTTTTAGAAGCATTTACCTTGTAGCCAGAGATAGCACTAAAAGAATCCAGGAGGGCATGTAGCGATGGCACGGAAACTAAAGGATTCGTCAGAGTCAACAATATGTCGTCTGCAAACAAGGAAAGCTTATATTCTCTATGTCGCATAGTCACCCCAGTAATGTCCAGATGAGAGCGTATCACTTCTGCCAATGGCTCTAGGCAAAGTATAAATAATAAAGGGGAGAGAGGGCAGCCTTGCTGAGTGCCATTGGACATGGGGAACGCAGGCGACATAAAGGCAGACGACATACGAACCTGCGCCGTGGCCGAGGAGTAGAGGGCTTCAAAAGCCTTATAAAAAGGACCCCCAAACCCAAACCTCTGCAGCATGGAAAAAAGATAAGGCCAGCTCAGCCTATCAAAAGCTTTTTGGGCATCCAGACTAAGAACAAGTGCAGGACGTGGGAACATGTTTAGGAGAGCGATCAGATCTACAGTGCGTCTGGTGTTGTCGCCTGCGTGGCGAGAAAGAACAAACCCCACCTGATCCCTATCTATCAATTTAGGTAGAAAACCAACCAACCTATTGGCCAAAATCTTAGTGAATATCTTGTAATCCGAGTTAAGAAGAGCGATTGGTCTGTAATTATCTGGGAGGGATGCATCCTTACCTGGTTTGGGGATAACAGAAATGTATGAATGAAGGAAGTGAGAGTGAGGTGTCCTGCTTCCATCAAGGAAGCGTAGAGATCCAGGAGATGAGGGGCTAGGGTCGGCAAAAAGGTTTTGTAATAGATATACGGAAGCCCGTCTGGGCCCGGGGCTTTCCAAGAGGGCAAATCCTTGATCGTAGCAGCCAATCCATAGAAATATCAGCGTTTAATTTGGCTAGATCAGCTTTGGAGAGACTGGAAATGTCCAGATCCCGAAAAAAGCTCTCAAAGTTTTCAGCAGAGAAATGAAAGCGATTCTCAGGAGTCAGACAATTATACAGGTTGCCATAAAACTCGCCAAACACGTTGGCCATAGTATAGGGGCAGTGGGTGGGACTACCATCCGGCTTCAGCAGGAGATCTGGAATAGGGATGATCGAACTTTTGAAAAGTTCGGTTCGACCAGAACACCCGAACTTCACGAAAGTTCGGTTCGGATTTCAGAACCCCATTGAAATCAATGGGACCCGAACTTTGGTAATCAAAAAACACCATTTTGAAGCCCCAAAACCCAATAAATGCCCCTAAAAAGTGCCTAGGGTTCTGGGTCATGCCCCATTAACTATTAATCACACAAAAAAAGTTCTTAAAAATTGTCATTTTTGATAAAAAAGCCAATTATTGAAAAATTAAAAAAAAAAAAAAAAAGAGAGATTTTTTTATTTTTACTTTGGATTTAGTATCTGGGGGGTCTAAAAGGTGTGCATGTGAAGTTTCAGCTCTGTAGCATGTCCAGAACCATGAGAAAAAAGAGATAATTTTTCAGTAGAACAGGGATGTGGTTCGGGAGCCTCCTTTAACTTTAACACCTATATGATCTTTTTTTCTGGTTCTGGACATGCTACAGAGCTGAAACTTCACAGGTACACTTTTTAGACCCCCCAGACACAAAATCACACAAAAAAAAGTTCTTAAAAATTGTCATTTTTGATAAAAAAAAGCCAATGATTGAAAAATTATAAAAAAAAAAAAAAAAGAGATTTTTTTATTTTTTCTTTGGATTTCAGATCTGGGGGGTCTAAAAAGTGTACATGTGAAGTTTCAGCTCTGTAGCATGTCCAGAACCATAAAAAAAAAGATCGTTTGTATTAGAAAACTTTAAGCACAGGAATATGGCTTCTCTGCTGTAACACCTTGCCGGTTTAATAGCAGGCATTTTTTTGGGTTCTTTGCAGTCAGGAAAAACATCTGAACTTGTGTATAGTGGTACTGTGCACAAGTTCTGATGTTTTGCCTGCCTCCAAAACCCCCCAAAAAATGCCAGCAAAAACACACCTGGGCATTTTTTTTTTTTGACGCTAGCGTTTTTTTTGGCATTTTTTGGGGTTCTTTTGAGGCAGGCAAAACATCTGAACATGTGTATAGGGGGTATATATAGACATATATGTCTGAATATATACCCCTAGACATATATAGGTGTGATAGTAGCAGAAATAAATGCTTGCGCTAATGAAATCATTTACAGTAATATATTTCTGCTACTATCACACCTATATATGTCTAGGGGTATATATTCAGACATATATGCCTATATATACCCCCTATACACATGTTCAGATGTTTTGCCTGCCTCAAAAGAACCCCAAAAAATGCCAAAAAAAACGCTAGCGTCAAAAAAAAAATGCCCAGGTGTGTTTTTGCTGGCATTTTTTGGGGGGTTTTGGAGGCAGGCAAAACATCAGAACTTGTGCACAGTACCACTATACACAAGTTCAGATGTTTTTCCTGACTGCAAAGAACCCAAAAAAATGCCTTCTATTAAACCGGCAAGGTGTTACAGCAGAGAAGCCATATTCCTGTGCTTAAAGTTTTCTAATACAAACAATCTTTTTTTTTATGGTTCTGGACATGCTACAGAGCTGAAACTTCACATGTACACTTTTTAGACCCCCCAGATCTGAAATCCAAAGTAAAAATAAAAAAATCTCTTTTTTTTTTTTTTTTTTTTTATAATTTTTCAATCATTGGCTTTTTTATCAAAAATGACAATTTTTAAGAACTTTTTTTTGTGTGATTTTGTGTCTGGGGGGTCTAAAAGGTGTACCTGTGAAGTTTCAGCTCTGTAGCATGTCCAGAACCCCAAAAAAAGATCATATAAGTGTAAAAGAGGGGTCCCACCATCCCTGCTCTACTGAAAAATGATCTTTTTTCTGGTTCTGGACATGCTACAGAGCTGAAACTTCACAGGTACACTTTTTAGACCCCCCAGACACTAAATCCAAAAAAAGTCATGCCTGCCTCCAAAAATGCCCGATAAATGCAAGAAAAAGCGCCGTAGAGAAGCCGTATACCTGTTCTAATAAAAATTATAAGAAAATGCTAATTTTTGGGGGGTTCTGGACATGCTACAGAGCTGAAACTTTACATGTACACTTTTTAGACCCCCAGATACTAAATCCAAAGTAAAAATCAAAAAATCTCTTTTTATTTTTTTTATTTTTTTTTTTATAATTTTTCAATCATTGGCTTTTTTTATCAAAAATGACAATTTTTAAGAACTTTTTTTTGTGTGATTTTGTGTCTGGGGGGTCTAAAATGTGTACCTGTGAAGTTTCAGCTCTGTAGCATGTCCAGAACCATAAAAAAAAAAGATTGTTTGTATTAGAAAACTTTAAGCACAGGAATATGGCTTCTCTGCTGTAACACCTTGCCGGTTTAATAGCAGGCATTTTTTTGGGTTCTTTGCAGTCAGGAAAAACATCTGAACTTGTGTATAGTGGTACTGTGCACAAGTTCTGATGTTTTGCCTGCCTCCAAAACCCCCCAAAAAATGCCAGCAAAAACACACCTGGGCATTTTTTTTTTTTTTGACGCTATCGTTTTTTTGGCATTTTTTGGGGTTCTTTTGAGGCAGGCAAAACATCTGAACATGTGTATAGGGGGTATATATAGGCATATATGTCTGAATATATACCCCTAGACATATATAGGTGTGATAGTAGCAGAAATATATTACTGTAAATGATTTCATTAGCGCAAGCATTTATTTCTGCTACTATCACACCTATATATGTCTAGGGGTATATATTCAGACATATATGTCTATATATACCCCCTATACACATGTTCAAAAGTCATGTCTGACATCAAACATGTCCTCAAAAAAACACTGGCAGTGGCAGCCCCTGCAGCATAAAAAATGCTTGCTGGTGAGAAGCCACATACCTGTCCCGAAGCAACTCAGAGAAATGATCATTTCTCTATAGCGGTCACCCTGCTATGGAAGGGTTTTGTCACCCTGCCATAGCAGTCACTGTCAGTTAACCCTACACTACACTACGGTCCCCTGACACTTAACACTTTCCCTACAGAAACTAAATTTTTGAAGCTAACTTAAGTGTAAAGGAGCACTCTAACTACACTAGATATCCCTTTCCTCACACTAAAAATAGCTAAATGACACTTTTAAAGTAAAATTAACAGAACTGCTTCCCCTCTCTTCCATGTCCAGTATAACAATGCTGGGAATATGGCGGGGGCGATCTTATATACTGGGGGGCGTATTCACTAATGATTGGTCTAGGGACCCCCTAGTCACTCCAATCACATTCCTAGCATTCTCCTGCCCCCTCAATTGGCTTTTGCTAATGGTTCTGGTCCAATCACGGGCTTTTAAAGCCCATTTCCTGAAGCATTGCATTTTGGGCGGTTCTGGTTGCCGAATTCCGAACTTTTTGGGCAAAAAGTTCTAAATTCGGCCGAACCTCGAACACCCAATGTTCGGGCCGAACCGATGGTGGACCCGAACCGTTCGATCATCCCTAATCTGGAACAGAGTGAAATGGCATAGGTTTAAGCCTGTTGACTAACATTCTGTGAGGTTTATTGGAATATTCATAAAATCGTTGCCGAGCCCACATCAAGGACTTAACCATCTTGGACATGTCCAGAGCCTTGATGCGATCTCGGAGACCGACCACCTTCCGAAGACCTGCCACCGACGGGGAGACCTGCAGACGCCTCTCAGCCCCCCGAAGGTCGGCCAGAAGCGAAATGCGCATACTCTCAGCGTTCTTTTTCTGAAGAAGGCCTTATGGGCCTCCCACATCGTAGACACCTCGGGCACAGAACCCTCATTAAGTGTAAAATACTCACGTAAGCCCTCCTCTAGCCGATCTCGGACTGCTGGAATCTGAAGGAGTCGGTCATTGAGACTCCAGTGGCAGGCCCTGGGGGGAACTCCCACCATAGAGACATCAAAAATAATGGGGGCATGTCAGACCAGGAGATGGGAAGGATCTCCAACTGAACCATGCATGAAATAAGTGGAGCCGAGACGAAAAAATTATCTAATCTTGAATGCATCTTATGAGCGGCAGAGTAAAAAGAATATTGTCTGTGTGTAGGGTGTTTAATACGCCAGAAGTCAAAAAGCCTAGCTGAACGAATACACCTGCAAAAAGATTTAGCCTGACTCAACTGCCTGCGGGAAGGGGGGCCCTGACTCATGGACTGTCTATCCCTATAAGGTGACATAATAAGATTAAAATCACCCTCGACTACTACAAAGGGCTTAGAAAATTGGGAAATGGCCGCAAATGTCTTGTCCAAAAAATCAAGTTGACCGTCATTGGGAACATATAGATTGAGCAACGTAAAGGATGTAGACAGATAATCACAGACAAAGGCTATATATCGCCCATGAGGGTCCAAAAGCGACTCTCGGACCCTGATGAGGGAAGGCTTTCAAATCAGTATAGCAACCCCTGCTTTACCAGACCTCTCAGAGGCAACATATGCCGTGGGAAAATAACTCGCTGCAAACTTAAACGATCCGCCAGGACGGAAGTGCGTCTCTTGCACCAAAATCAGGTCCGCCCCAGACCAACCAACGCTTTTGAACCGAATTCAAGCCCTTGACATTATATGACATAAACCTTAAAGCCATGTTATTGCAGGACCTAAGCATAACACGTAAACATTCATAAAACAACCTCTCACCACAACATAACCCCCAACAGCCAAAGCATAAGAGGGTAGTAATGTAGTCTGCACTCTATCCGGAAATAGAACACAGAGGCACCAATCCACCAGTGCAGCGTGGGAATGTCGGACCAAAACCAAAAAAGGCGCAACATAGTAGAAAAAAAACATATAAAAACACAAAAAGAAAAAGAGCAATTGAATAGAATAACAATGTTCTTTCAGAATCCTCAGAAGAAACCCTGTAGGATTATAGAATCCCAGGGAGCCCAGGGCTAGGCCCTCGGGCAGTACGAGCAGCATGGGAGCCTCCAGAGAACTGTACTCCAAGGGAGTGGACAACCCGTCAACTCAACTCGCCAGCAGAAGAAAAAAGGAAAAATCAGCTAGGCGTCAAAAACTGGAAAAAACAAATGCCCCATGGGGGGGAAAAAATGAACCAGTCCACCCGGGTCGGTCAAAGAAAGCACCTATAAGGCAGTCAGTGCAATTCAGTCCATCCACAGGAGACCGGAGTGGCCACAAGAAAACAGAAAACCATGAAAAGTCATTAGAGGAATCAGGGTGGGAATCTTGAGGGCCTCTGGCGGTGTGGAGTAGCGTGGGAACTACGCTGTGGGGTCTTGGCAGGGGTCCATATACGATCTGGAGTGGCTGGGAGCGGGCGGCCGGACGGTTGCTGTTGGGCGAGCAAGTCCTCTTCAGGAAGTGGCGGGAAAATGCTTCGTGCATTTCCCGCAAGGCATGCTGAACGCCATCTTTGGTGACCACCAGGCGGAACGGGAAACCCTAATAGTAAGGGACCCTGTGTTTTTGCAGATGTAGAGTCACCACGCGGAGGGCCCTCCGCTTGTTCAAGGTGATGGGAGAAAGATCATTAAAGATTTGTATTTTAGCACCCTTATATTCCACTTGTGATTTGTTACGAGTCGCCAAGTTGAGGGCCTCCTTGCTGTCATAGTAGTGGAATCAGACAATCACATCGCGGGGTCTCCCTCCAGAGGGCGGCTTGGGGCCCAGCGACCTATGTGCCCTATCCAGTCTCCAGTCGATATCCACAATATTAGGCGCCAGATGACTAAAGAGGCCCAACAAAAAAGAGCGCAAGTTGTTGTCACCCACAGTTTCAGGGATGCCCCTAAAGCGCAGATTTTGGCGCCTTTCCCGGCTCTCAAGATCCTCTTGCTGCAGCTGCAGTTGGGAGACCGAGTGTTTAAAATAGGAATGTTCCTCCTCCAAAGCATGCACATAGTCCACCAATTCATCAATTCATTTAGTTTCAAGGGTGTCTGTACGTTCCCCAATATGTGCTATTTCCCCCCTTAACTCCACTGACAACTTGCCCACCTCAGCAGCTATGTTGCGGGTGATCTGCATCAAGAGAACCTGGAGTTTAGCATCCAAAATGTCAGGGGTTAAGATCTGCTGTGAGGCAGGAGGGGTCGAGACCGAGCGGTCCGGTACCTGTGCTGGTGGAGGATCTGCATCGTTCTCCGCTTCCATTAGGGGATCCATCGTGAAGAATGGGTCTGCCTGTGAAATCAAGGTCGGGGATTGCGGCCTGGTAAGAAAACGATCCATGGTGGCCTGAGTCCGGGACTCCTGCATCCCCTGGATCAGCTTGGGTCTTTTCACATCAGCCTGGATTGCTCTTGGATTCATGACACCGCTTAAGGTAGTGTCTATTCCATCTTATTCCCCATTATAGTTCATACTATTACAACCATTTAACTCATACTCTCATTTTTAGACATAAATTATAATGCTCCTGATGAATGGATGGAGGTCCATGAATCACGTCGAGCCGACAATTACTCAGATAACCTACCCAAGGCCTCCTATAATGAGCCGACAATCACTTAGACAATCCGATCTGACCTTTTTACATTATAAGTTTGTGTATTCTCAGCAAATATAGCCTCATATTAAATCAGTTTTTTTTTATCAATGAATGATTTTGGTTATGCTATCTATGTATTTATTCTTATTTATATGACCTGTGTATGTAATATTTATTATTATCCTTTAATATTATCCAGATATAGTGTGGTATTCATTATAAATTATAAATCAGATATCGATTATGTGCCAGCTCTCTATAGGTCCCCATTATCTGGGTTTTATAAAGTGTATTACATTATAAATATGTGTACCTATAGAGAATTTGTTGTCACAATAAATCTGTTATTTATTATTAATGATTTTGAATATGTTATTTTTGTATTTCTTTTGAGTTATATGGAATATATGGATGATTTATGATTTACATTTATACATGCCATACAATTAAGTACTAACTACATATACATTGATAGCCCCTTATGGGTCCCCATTCTGGGGTCCTATTAGGACACTATTTTTATAGAATTCATCAAATATACATGTCTAGCTATACTCATTTAAAGTCCCATATTTTTCTCCCCTTTTTGCCATTTTAATTTCAAGGTTCTCGGACTTCCTGTTTTCTTTCTTTTCCAGTCTGGATACTACATGTTCCATGATCCTTTGAGCCTCTGTAGTTTCATGGCGGGCTATGGCAGTCACTTGTTCCATTCTGGGAAGTGATGTGAGTGGGTCCTAGGCTTACTGTGAATATTTCTGGGCCTTCATGTGGGAGGTGAAAGAAGTAAATGTGTCATAGCTCCGCCTGTGTCAATCCTGTCTTGCAGCATGCCAAATAATAATGGCTTACTGCAAGACTACAGAGGAAGGGCTATGGGAGGTTATTATGAAGACTTTTCCTTCATACAGTATGTAAATGAATCACTTCACAGAAAGCAGGGCTCTAAGAGGGTGGGATCTGAGGGGTGGGATTCTCCCTGTTAACACTGGTCGGCATATTTAACTGGGCATGGGTCACAAGTAGAATAAATTCTACTTGTGATCCATTTAAATCCGCCTAGCAGCAGCACAGCTAGCTTTCAAAACAGGCTGTGTATGGGTTTTCTTCTTAAATAATGTTGTGATCTGTGAGGCTTTATTTGGGAGGTTTGGACTTTTCCTATAGGTGTGACTGGGTGGGATTGAATGCTATTTAGGATATATTTAATCCCACCTATCATCAGACCTGTAAAGAAAGTTACATCATTTGCACAGTTTGAAAGACTACAAAGGGGAGTTTACAGATTCTAGCTGCTGCAGGAGGTGGCTGCGGAAGGGACAGAGTCTATCAGCAGGGTATACGGAGCGTAGCATGATACAAAGCCACAACTAAACCCAGAATATCAGGCGGTCTGCAGACAACAGAACAACATGGTACAGAGGTATGATCTATGCTGGGATTTATTATTCTATTCAGGTCTAGTGAAAAGACCTAAGGTCCCTAACTCACATCATACATACACATACTAGGGCCAATTTACACCGGAGCCAATTACCCTCCCAGCATGAGTGTGGAAGAAAACTGGTAAACGTGTGCAGAACCTAAAAATTTGTTTCATTTCAATTCGGATAGATTTATTAAGTTACTAATTTTGTTTTGTTGATTCGTTTCAGAATTAGTTTTGTTTTGTTTTTTTCATAATGAGTTGAATTCGGATTGGTCAAAAAATGATCAACCAATTTGAATTCTGTGTGGAGAATAGCTGGTTGTTGAGAAGCGGGCTGTCCTTAACAACCAATGAATCAACAGCTGTCAGCGGGCTTCCCCACTGACAGCCAAGATGTAAACAAAAGAATGCTGGCAATGAAAAATTCACAAAAAAAAAAAAATGCGTAGCCCCCCTCCCCCCAATCCATGCCAGGCCCTTAGGGTCTGGTATGGATTTTAAGGGGAACCCCATGCCAAAAAAAAAAGGGGGGGGGTTATTATTTACCTCTTCTGTTCTTCTTATTTTCTACGCCTGTGGTTAATTATCAAACCAAATAGAAAACATTATATACTGTTGCTTGTTTTGCTTATGTCTTTTTTTAAAGATTATTATGGTAGAAGCCAAGGAAGAGTAGCCTAATGTATTGATTCAATGCTTTTACTGAAATGAAAACACAATTAATAGTTATAAAATATGCCTACAACATGCACAAGCTAATTATCCTTTTTAGCAAAATAAGCATGTACAATGTGTATGCAATATTTACACTAAACAGTTACTCAGCTTCCATTGAGGAAATCATCTTCATGGTTCTTTGCTCAGAGTCCAACTCAAAACTTCTCCAAAAGCCCTCCAGTTTCCAGCACACGTCTTTGTCCTTTGTGTTCCAAACCAACTCAGTTTTTTGTCTGTCCCATGCCTGTTCAAAAGTCCTAAGCTCCTCACCCATTCTTCCTGTTCCTCTGCTTAGCTCCTAAACCAATCTGACTGGTTTATTTGCAAAATACATTTGTTCTAAAATCCCCTAAATATCCATAGCAACAAAGCCATATCACATTTAACATTCCTCTAGCTTAGTTACTATTCTGTTTTTTTTCTGGCCCGTTCTTCCTTATCACCCGCTGCCACATACCTTGTTGAAGTATCATGGAAAAGGTGGGGATCAGATCAATTTTGACCATTAGAATTCCCAGTGCCGCCACAAGGTTCGTATGTGTAGAACGTACCGTTCTTCTTAACACTAAGAGAGAGTGGATAGACATATTGGTATATTCGTCCTGCATCAGCAAGAACTCTTGCTAAGGGTCATAGGGCTTTATACTTGATTAGTGTGCATTTAGATAGACCCAGAAAAAGATATTTTCATAATAAAGGCATCCACCCCTGCAGAACATGCTTTTTTCCATGCTTTCTTCTTTCACAGAGTAATGATGGAGTCTACAAAGAACATCTTGCAGTGCTTGTGCTTTAAATCTACATATTCCTAAGGTTCTGTATATTTAATCGATTTTAATATTATCGGTGTTAGGTATCTGTAGGAATTTGTTCAAAAAACAACCACTTACCACAGATCGCAGAGTTTTTTGGTTAACTGTTTGCTCAAGGCGTATATTTTCCCTTTTGTTTCTGTCCTCCAAATCATCAGTATAAGACTACATTAACTTTAGGGACATGAGTTGTTGTTTTACTGCACATTGCGGCTCATCAATTGCATCAGAGATAGAAGGAATTGTACAAGGTGTGTCCATGATATAATAAAAACTAAGCTTGAGAAGGACTTGGAGAAGGGAGTAGCTGGCCAAGATCACTTGTGGTGGGGTGCCAGGTATACGTTAGAACCCTGATCAGTTGCATTCTAGCCCTGTCAGAGTCGAGACCTTTTTTTGTGACACCCTGTTCAAGTGCCTTGTATTAAGAAAATCGCAAGCGAGCTTGTAACAGCAGTACACAATAACCTTTTGTGTGAAACTGGGTAAAAGTGCTTAAGAAAATTTGGAAATGTGAGGAAAGCTTATGGAGAAGCTGTACTATCATCTGCACAAGTGTAGCGATGGCACAAGGCCTTCAAGGAAGGACGAGAAGGTGTTGAAGACATAAAATGATCAGGACGCCCCTCTTCATCAAAAACAGAACAGAATGTGTGTAACAGTGCTGGTGGCTGAGCCTGACGTGCAGAGGTAGCCTCACAAGGGCCGGTAGGACAGGAGCACAGACAGGTCACACTGGTGGTAGACACAGGCTAGCCTGAGGTGCGGAGTTTAAGTGTCAACAGGTCTTCACCAGAGCCTCTGATGGTGAGGATGGATTTTGCTGCGTGCTGAACACCAAGTCGCGGTCCCCAGGGTCGCCCCCACCAGGAGGTGAACAAGTCCAGAATCGGAAGCGGATAAGCAGACAAGGATAAGGCAGAAGAGTAGTCAAAGGAACAAGCCGAGGTCAGGGCGGACAGCAAGCAGACGAAGTAAGGGACAAGCCAAGAGGTCAATCAGGAAGTCAACAGGATATAGCAGGTTCAGGATCAGGATCAGGAACACAGGTAAAACTGCAGACAAGACAACAAGGAACAAGTGTGTCAGTCACCCTTATATAGGCAACGTATGGCACCAAAACATCACGCTATTGCGTGCGCGTTTTCACGCTTTCGCGTACGTGCATGCGCACTGGTGAACGCAAGTTCACCATTAAAACGGGAACTAGTGAATTCACGCATGCGCATTCTTGTATGCCCCTGGGATGTCTTAGTGTGTTCCTTACATTTCACCCTCCTTATGGGCAACCTCCGGGTGTCCAATAGGCCCTTCTTCTGTGGATAGTTGCGAAAGAAAGTGTGGATCAGTTCTTTAGCATGGATATTCTGTTCCGGATCCCAGGAATTCTCTTCCAGACCGTAACCTTTCCATTAAATGAGAAATTGCAATTGATCCCTTCTTTTTCTGCAATCCAAAATAGCCTCTACCTCATATTCTTCATCCCCATCGATAACCACAGGTTCGGATGGCTCCGAGCTTCTGCCAGGGAAGGAGTTGGGAACTGCAGGTTTTAACAAGGAGACCTAGCACACCGGATGGATTCTGAGTAAATCAGGTAAGTATAATTCATAAGAGACCTCGTTGAGTTTTCTCTTGACTGGAAAAGGTCCAATAAACTTGGGTGCCAATTTCTTTGAGGGACAGGCTGGGCGGAGGTTAGATGTAGATAGCCATACTTGGTCACCTGTTTGAAGGATCAGTTCCCCTCTCCTCTTCCTGTCAAAGATCCTTTTAGAGGCTGCTTGTGACTTAATTATTGCTTCTTGTAGCAGCTTACTATTGCAGTTGAGGAAATTAATGGTATCCTGTACTGCTGGAACTGCGAGTACAGGTAAATATCAGGTAAGAAAGGCGGGTGAAAACCGTAGTTTGCGAAGAACGGGGATTGCCCCATAGCAGAAAGTTTAGCATTGTTGTAGGCAAACTCTGCCACTGGTAGTAGGGCCACCCAATCATCTTGGACAAACCTGGTGAAGCAACAGATATATAGTTTCAGCATCTGGTTGGTCCTTTCGGTTTGTCCATTAGTCTGAGGATGGT
The DNA here is from genome assembly GCF_965119305.1 of Pelophylax lessonae. Taxonomy (NCBI): domain Eukaryota; kingdom Metazoa; phylum Chordata; class Amphibia; order Anura; family Ranidae; genus Pelophylax; species Pelophylax lessonae. The sequence continues at coordinate 202,480,940 of NC_138780.1, forward strand.
AGGCGGACGACAAGGGTAACTCAATCTTCAACGCACTGCTTAAAGCTTTCCAGAAGCAGGAGGTAAACTGGACCCCTATCCGAAACAATATTTGCAGTTACCCCATGAAGCCTAACAATCTCCTTAATAAAAACTTCTGCGGTCTCCTTGGCGGTGGGTGTATTTCTGAGTGTCAGGAAATGGGCCATCTTAGATAAGCGGTCAATGACCACAAAGATGGTGGAACAGCCCTCTGACGGGGGACGGTCTACTATGAAGTCCATGGCAACCATTTTCCAAGGCCTGTCAGGAACTGGTAGTGGCCTGAGCAGGCCCCATGCCTTGCTTCTTGCAGATTTGCTTTGGGTACAGACGATACATGAGTTCACGTATTCCCTGCAACTCTTTTCCTGGTCTGGCCACCAAAACATACATTGTACTAGATCTAAGGTTTTATGAACACAAAAATGGCCTGCCAGAGGCAGACAAGGATAAGGCAGAAGAGTAGTTACAGGAACAAGCCATGTCAGGGTGGGCAGCAAGCAGGCAAAGTAAGGGACAAGCCGGGAGGTCAATCAGGAAGTCAACAGGATACAGCAGGATCAGGAATACAGGCAAAGTTGCAGACAAGACAGCAAGGAACAAGTGTGTCAGTCACCTTTATATAGACCATGTATAGCTCCAAAACGTGACTCTATTGCATGCACACGTTCGCGTAGGCGCATGTGCACTGTCAAACGCAAGTTCGCCGTTAAGCGGGATTGAGTGAATTCACGCATACGCATTCTCGTATGCCCCCGGGATGTCACAGTGCATTCCTTACAATGTGGATGCAGTAAGGTCTGTTCTCAACACCTCACTATCAGAATGATTGCAGAGGAAATGGGATTTATCAAGTCAATTGTTCATGAAATCGTGACTAAGGTTTCGAACATGAGAAAGGGGTGTGCAAAACTGGTCACCTGATCAGAAGGAACGCCGTCAACTCGTTTACCAAGCCCTGTTGGTCTGAGTGATTGAGTGATCGTGGGAGATGAATCCTGGGTGTTTGAGTACGATCCCGAGACGAAGAAACAAAGTTCAGAATGGCACACACACGTCACCTCGCCCCAAGAGAGCCTGAACGAGCAAATAAAAAGTTGAATCAATGGTCATTTTTTTTTTTTTTTTTTTTTATTCATGTGGAATTGTCCATAAGAAATTTGTACCTACTGGTCAAACTGTGAATCAAAGAGTTTTTTGTGTGCTTCCTGAGATTGGCTCAAATTGGATCCTTCATCAAGACAACCACCGAGTCACAGTGCTTTGGCTGTCACAGAGTCCAAAGAGCCACTACGCAGGCTCTGGATGCCATACCACTTGAAGACTTCCAGGGATCCTATGAAGAATGGAAAAATTGCTGAGAGTGTTGTAAACACTCACAAAGTGGGGATCCTGGAAAAGCCCCCCTTATTATTTACACTGCTTTGTGCTTTTATTCCAACCTAAGGCTAGAGTATCCTGGTCTGTCTGCATTGAAAGGGGGCACGCTGGTCTCTCTGCATTGAAGGGGGCACACTATACCTTAATTACTGAAGGCCCCTTTCACACTTTTGTGACCTCAAATTTTTTTACAGCATTTTTTGCCGCAAGGCAATGCCTATTACATTTTTCTGTTTGCGCCCCCCCAAAAATTTTGAGCACCAGCCGCCACTGGAATGCCAAAAATTAAGGTCAGTAAATAGAATAAATTAAAAGAAGTAAAAGGTGATAATTAGTAATAGAGGTGAAAGAGAATAGAATTGATAACACACAAGGTGCATACTTTGAAGGAGGCAATGTTCAATTGTAAATATTTTCAATAAAATAATTTTTAAAATATCATTCACATTACTTTCTGAATACATCGCATTGTCCACAACATCTAGTCTTTGGTGGAAACTCTGCATTCTTTCTCTGAATTCCTCTATATCCTGCCTATGTCTAGCTGGCTAAACATAGTTTTCATGTTCAGCTTAGTAGGTAATAAGGCAAAGCACTGGCATAGTGCTTCAGGCAGAACCTGCTCATCTTCACACTCCTCCTGATCTGCACCTTGCTCTTCACCATTGGGGGCTAGGTAATTGCTGCACTTTTCTGGGCATTCACAGATGTCGCCAAGCTCAGGTTATCTGAACTCTGCCTACCAGAGAGAGCCTGATAACCTCCACAATCAAGCAGAAGAGCGGATTGTGTCAATTGGGCTGTTTTTGCTAGTATTCCACTCTCTTCTGCCTCCACACCTGCATATACCGTCTCCCTCTGAGAGTTTGTGGTGCTGCACAGTGCCCTTTGCTGGTTAAAAAAAGATTCAATTTCCTCCGCTCCTTTATTCTCTCATGGGGTCTCTCTCCTCAAGTCCCGAGACTTTGACTGCTGCTTGTCTGATTTCCCAATATCTGTACACATTGATGCTGCACCTGATTTTGTCTCCTGTCCGAGTTGCTCAGGTTTCTGCCTATCCACCCTGAAAATAGGTATTATTAGGCCTTTGTTGCACCTGTGCGTTGGTGTTCGAGCAACATGTCTTTATGTGGAAGCCGTACCGGTCTCTTCCTGTGGTGTTCGCCACTGTCTCAATATTCTATATTCGGTGTGTTTTTTAATCCTGTCTATGTTCTCAGTGTTTTCCCTCTGGCCGTGGATGCCTTTTCTATTGCTGTGGGTGTTTCTTTGTCAGCATTGTTCTTGTTGTTGTTGGCCTTCAGCCCTTTCCAGCTTGCTGAGTCTCTCTTTTTCTGCACTGTTGCTCAGCTTCCCCCTCTCTTCTGTGCTTTACGCTTGCTCCCTGCATGCTCTCACCTGGTGTTCCTTCCTAGATAGCTGCAGTAGGTTTCCATGGTTTCTTGTGTGTACCCTGTGTTCCTCCAGCATGCTATTTGGTTGCACTGAGCCCGCATGGGTGTGCTAGAGTCGCAACCCCGGGGCTGCCATGCAGTGCAACATCCACTCCTCCAGTGGCTCTGGTGAAGATCGGGTGGCCCCTTAGATCCTGTGACTATGGCACACCTCCGTTTAGGTGCGGTCACACTGTTCCTGCATCTGTGAGGACAGGTACTTGGGTACACCTGTTTAGTTGTTCCATTGGCCTGTTACATTTTGAGTTTACAGTCCCAGGTGGTCTTACCCTCTGATCATGACACCCCATCTGTCCTGGCTGCTAAGAATATCAGCGCAAGATTTGACAGCATGGGTTAACACCCAGTAAAAACTTAGCATTATCTCAGTTGTAAAGCTACACAAAGCATCCATGCTGCAAGCTCTGGTAGCGGGGATGCACAATATAATGACAACAACTGGGATGAACCAACACTAGAGGAATATCAGCTTGTGGAGCACTCCACACACCCAGGCAATCAAGGTCAACACCTAATCCAGGGACTGGCTCCCCAGCCTTAGGTAAGTCAGAAGGTCTCAATCTATCAGGGCTGTCTATGACAGGAGATTGCAGGGTGAACAAAGCACCTATTTTTCTTTCCTTCCCAACAGACCCCTCCTACTGATAATGCAATTAGGTCACACCGACTGTTCACTGCGGTGCGTGTAGCATGCCGCAATCCTACCCTCCTTGGGGCACCCAAATGTGTCTATTACCTTATTGCTTGTGACTGTCAGGATGTATGAGGCTTTGTTTACTTTATTCACCACACTTTGAAGCAGATACCGCTCAGCTGGATAGTTAAGGGAGCCTAATTAGAGTACCATTGATGTTCATTTATAATTGCATGCACATAAGGTATGATCATAATGCAATTAGTTGGAGGAAACCTATAGATGTTTATATGCATTGTTGCTTTATGTTGGTTTAACATGTTTATTATATTTACTTTAAATCTGACTATATGATCGACAATGTGTCTGAATGATAGGGGGATATATTGGGTAGTTCATGGACAACATTGTCTTTTCCTTAAACAATAGTTTTATTGAATTTTCTTGCAGGAAAAAGAAAATAGTGCAAACATTCTCAGAGAATAAACAATTGTAACAAGGCTTGTAAGGCCAAACGTGAGTGCAATATGGGGGGGGGGGGGAGAGAGAGGAGGAGGAGGAGGGGGAGGGGGGGAAGAAGGAGGAGGAGGACATTACTCCAGACAGGACAAAGTCAAGTTCAAATTCAACGTCAAAATTCAATAACAAAGTCAAATGCGGTCAAAGTACGTACATCAATCAATAGGTACCGGTTGAGCAATAGTCATACTCCAGGACCCAACTGAGTGGCGAATGAGCCTAGGGTAGCGGTAAAGAGGGATAAAGACAACAAGGCTAGGTAAGCACGGAGAGGATGGCAGCCCCCTCCCCGACATCCCAGTGGGAACATATGCGTCAGGGAGGAGGCTGACCCCACCGCGTCATCCAGCACCGAAGTCAATGTTTGTGATACTTCCAGTGTTGCCAAGATTCGGCAAACCTATGCAGCATAATATCATTGGTTGCCAGTGCCTTCTCCAAGCGATAATTATCATTCACTAACATGACCATCTCAGAGAAACCTGGAATCTCCAGTGACTTCCACCTACGTAGGATGAGTGTTCTAGCCACCAATAAGATATGTAATACCATCTGTCGAAATTGAATTGGGTATTCATCAATACCTAGATTCAACAGCGCCAGTTCTTTCTTTGGAGGTTTTAGAATCCCCATACAATCCGCTATACAACTGAAAATTTTCTTCCAATAACTCGTGAGTGAGGGGCACTCCCAGAGAATGTGCAACAGGGTTCCTATGCCACCGCATTCACGCCAACAGTGTGCTGGGGTGGAGGGGAACAACCTTGAGAGCCTGAAGGGTGTGTAGTACCACCGATTTGTAATTTTGAGCATAAGTTCCCAGTGGGAGGTGCAGTGTGAGTAACGATAGGTGGACATCAGAGCTCTGGACCCTTGCGTTGTGGTAAAAGTGTGCGCTAAATCTTTCTCCCACCTAAGTATTGGCATAGATTTAGGGACGTCCGCTAGGTTGAGGAGGCTATCATAAAAAATGGTGATGCCCTTGGTTATATGTGAATCAGTGTGGTAGAACGCCCAGGGTTTTGCAGGTAAATGAACAGTCGTCGGAGAGTGCTTAGCTAGGAAGCTATGTATGCGGTGAACTGAGAAGATCAGCGCGGGAGGGACTCCATAGTCCTTCATCAGTGAAGCCGTAGAGCGCAAAAAACCATGATCATAGAAGTGTGAGAGTGAAGTCAGACCCAACTTAGCCAGTTGGGTCAGCTGGAGAGAAGGAATGTGGGCTGCCAGGATGGAAACCGGGAGTGACAAGGAATTTAGGGAGTGTCCATCCGCCTGCCTCTCGCCGGCGAGAGCCAGTCTGCGCCACGCCAACACCGAAGACTGAGACGTGGGGGATCCATGGGATCCATATGTCACCGAGGAGAAGCAGACGGAGGTCTCCAGTGGGGGCAAGGTGGCGTTCGAGTTGAATCCAAGGGAGGGTGAACTAGCCTAGTGGACCATAGGTACAGGTTAAGGTCAGGAAGTTTAGCACCGCCCATGGACTTAGGTAGAGCCAGGGTGGAGGCAGCTACTCGGGCCCTTGCACCACCCCAGATAAAGTCACGCATGTTCCTGGAAAGAGCATCCAAATGTTTTCTAGGAAAGGTAAGTGGGAGCACACGAAAAAGATATAAGATTTGGGGCAATATCGACATTTTATAGGCGGCCATCCGGCCACCCCAAGAGAGCTCCACTTTGGACATGGCTACCATCTCTTTAGCAGTCTTTTTCAATAAGGCGTCTACATTAACCGCTTGCCGACTGCGCACAGTATATTTACTGCGGCAGTCGGCCCCGGCCAGGCAGAGTGACGTAGGTCTACGTCGCTCGCCTGTCACTCCTTCCAGAGCCAATAGCGGGCGGGCGCGCGCCCGCCGAGGCGCGCGCCCGCCGAGGCTCGTTCACGGAGGAGTGCGGGAGTGTGACTGGCGGACCCGATGTCCGCCGGTCACACTACGATCGCCGCTACAGCGGGAGAAAGACAGAGCGGCTTGTGTAAACAAGCCACCTGTCAGTTCTCCCTGTGTAAAAGTGAAGATCAAACAGTTCTACTATGTAGAACTGTTGATCTTTGTTTTTACACTAGTAGACCTGTCCCTACACAGTTAGAATCACGCCCCTAGGACACACTTAACCCCTCCCTGTCCAATACTGTTAACCCCTTCCCTGCCAGTGTCATTTTTGCAGTAACAGTGCATATATATAGCACTGATTACTGCAGTAATGTCACTGGTACCCCCAAAAGTGTCAAAAATGTCAGTCAAGGGTCCGATCTGTCCGCCGCAATGTCGCAGTACCGCAAAAAAAATCGCAGATCGCCGCCATTACTCGTTAAAAAAAAAAACACCAAAAATGACAAAAATCTTTCCCTTTGTTAGTAAACGCGATAACTTTTGCGCAAACCAATCAAAATACGCTTTTTGCGATTTTTTTTACCAAACATAGGTAGCGTAAAACAAATTGGCCGAAAATTTTAAAAAATTTTGATTTTTACATTTTTTTTTGGGGGAATTTCATATAAAAAAAAGTGAAAAATATTGTTGTTTTTGCAAAAATTACGCTCTTTTTTTGTTTATAGCGCGTGATCAAAAAATCGCACAGGTGATCAAATACCACCAAAAGAAAGCTCTGTTTGTGGGAAAAAAAGGACGTGAAATTCGTTTAGGTACAGCGTCGCACGACCGCGCGATTGTCCGTTAAAGTCACGCAGTAAAAAATCGCAAAATAACCCCTGGTCTTTTAGCAGGAAAATCCTCCGGTGGTAAAGTGGTTAACAGTGAGGAGGCATTTGATAGTGGGAGTTATAAGTACACCTAGATAGGGGATGGAGTCTTCGGTCCAGGGATAGGGGAAGTCTTTCTGAAGACGGTCAGTGTCCCATTTTTTTTTTTTTTTTCAAATATGAAGTTTATTAACCACTTCCATACCAGGCCTATTTTGGACACTTTGTGTTTACAAGTTAAAACCAGTATTTTTTCCTAGAAAACTACTTAGAACCCCCAAACATTATATATATTTTTTTAGCAAAGACTCTTGAGAATAAAATGGCGGTCATTGCAATATTTTTTGTCACGCGGTATTTGCGCAGCGGTCTTTAAAACGCTATTTTTTTGGGAAAAATTACATTTCACTGCATTTAAAAAATACTAAACAGTAAAGTTAGCCAATTTTTTTTATATATTGTGAAAGATGATGTCATGCCGAGTAAATAGATACCCAACATGTTACGGTTTAAAATTGCGCCCCCCTGTGGGATGGCGACAAACTACGGTCAATAGAGATCTCAATAGGCGACACTTTAAATTTATTTAACGGTTATCAGTTTAGAGGTAGAGTGTAGCTCTTTTTTTTAAATTATTGCTCATGCTCTGGCGATCGCGGCGATACCTCACATGTGTGGTTTGAACAGCGATTTCATTCGCGGCTTGACTTCCGTATACGTTTTTTTTTGTGCGCGAGCTAACGGTGATCGGGGCGGATACATTTTTTTTTTTTCCCATTTATTTTATTTATTTTTTTAACTTTATTACAGTTTAAAAAAAAAAAAAATCTGATCACTTTTATTGCTGTCACAAGCAATGTAAACATCCCTTGTGACAGCAATATGCAGTGACAGGTACACTTTATGGAGGGATCGAGGGTCTAAAAGACCCTAGACCCCTCCACTACAATTCCCTGTATGCAAAACGCCGAAAACTGCGTTTTTGCATACAGCCGTTTTTCAAATTTGGCGCCGTTTTGCAGCACACTAACCCGGAAGTGACGTCATGGACGCCGCCTCCGGGTTACGTCATCGGAGACCCGATCGATGCCGTTTCCGGCATTCATCGGGACTCCATCCAGCCGGCGGACGCGCCGGCTGGGTGCTCGGGGCTCCCGGTGGGACGGGAGCCCCGGTAAAAGCCGCGGAAGGCGGCGGGAGGGGGGGGACATCCCTTCACGCCCCCCCCCCGGGTAACAATCGAGCGGCTCCTGAGCCACATCGATCGGTACCGACGGAAAGCCGACCGTCGGCTTCAAACAACGGTACCGGGATGATGCCTCTAGCTAGAGGCATCATCCCGGTATACCCCCGCAAAGTTTACGACGTCATATGACGTCGTCCTAGGGGGAAGTGGTTAAGATACACAAAAAAGGGATGACAACATGTCACACATAAAACAACCACAGTATACAAACAATGCATGGCGGTGCGTCAGAAAAGGCAGTATCATGAAGAAGGCAATTGCATAATTGAAACTTTCATAGGCAAAAGAAGACCACCGAAGAAAAAACATCCACAGTGTGCCCCACTACGGTGGGTCAGTCAACGTAAACAACAGATAACAGTCAATACAGTGAAGAGTATGGCAGTCCGTAGCCAGTAAGGTCATATGCACGTGGCACCGAATGGGGAGAAGACAAGCCCCCACAGACGGAGCACACATGGCGCCACTCAATGGTTATGTAAAGATGGTACAGCGCCACTAAATAGATAGCTAACTAATATGAAGGTGAACCAAAGTCCATAAGTCCATAGGAGGGAGATTTCAGATGTTGGGAATATGACTGTGAATCCCACATCAATCTTGCAAGTAGAGTTTCAGGCAGAGATCACATAAACAATAAGGATGTAACCTTACCGGACAGTTGGACCCCCTGTTACGGAAGGTCAAACAGGCATGCGATATCCACCGTCAGGGACAAAACTGCAACGGAACTCCTCTCCTATCGACCACAGACACTCCGGATAAACATAGACTATGGATCCGGCGAACCTCACTGGACCCCAGGTGCACACAGGGGATGACCTCCAATAAGACAAATGGGGGCGCACATAGTGAAGTACATTCAAGTCTTTTATTGAAATAAAAGGTAAAAAACTCACAATTTAGCTGCTTGACACAGGCATAATAAAATCATTGGCCGCGGCTCGAATAGCGTGACTGCATGGGGGCTTAGCGTGCCTGACGCGTTTCGTCCTGCAAAAGGCGTTTTCAAAGGCAAAAGCCCCCCTCATGCAGCACGCTTTTATAGGAAACCCCCAATTGTTTGGAATGTGGCCACTTCCGGTGCGTGATGACGCACTTCCGGTTCCGGTGCGCGATGACGCACTTCCGGTTCCGGTGCGTGATGACGCACTTCCGGTTCCGGCGTGCGTGATGACGCACTTCCGGTTTTGGCAATCAACAGCGCGGTGAGGCTCTTGCTGAGCCTCCGGAAGTCTAGCAAAGGAAGGAAGAAATTACCTAAAGAGAAAAAACAAAGGCAGTAGGAGATAACGGTGCCCCAGCCGCCGACGGCAAGCCAGAAGAAACCACTCTAACCGTACTATGTTATTCAAGGCAAATAACCTCCTTCCAGTCGACAAAGGATAAAAAATATATTCATTAGCCACTCCAAACAATTGTTAAACAATAAAATATACATTTAAAATCATGTGAGTATACAACCAAATTGATGGCAGAAACACAGATATAAAAACAAATATTCCAATCAAATAAATTACATGAATTGCAATCTAGGTTTAACAATAAAGAAAGCACACGTCTTATCCCACCTGTCCACATTGAACTAAAGAACCACAGTAAGTATGGGACATTAAACCATACAGCCTAGTATGTGTCCATGTAAACCCTAAAAAAGGTCAACTGGGATCGACAGAACCTTTCCACATCCAACTGAGCAGGGGGAAGGATAGGGATAGACAAGATACAATCAATGTATGGTGCACACATTGAGATGATAGAACCTTAAATAAACTAAGTACACCCCCTGAAGGTGCGCTCTAGATGGTATTCCCCAAACACGGGCACATTACCAGGGGATTTGAAAAACAAAAAAAGGGGGGGGGGGACCAAAAAGAAACCAGCTCATTGACAGCAAGGGAGGAGAGAACTTAGGGAGTCAATCTGCTCATCAGCTGTTGTTAATGAAGCAGTTGACATCCCAATCCACGTTGAGACCAAAGGGGGTATAACACTTCAGGTCAAAAATCCACCTGGTCTCAAGCCGTGAAATCTCCCTCCTCACATTGCTCCCCCTCCAGTGTGGGGTAAATTTGTCAATGGCAATAATCTTAGTTCCAACAGCCTTTTTGTGGTGACATTCTAGGTAATGTCTTGAAACAGAATGTTTAGGAAAACCCCGGCGAATATTACCCAGATGTTCATTCACCCTGGTTTTCATGGCACGGGTAGTCCTGCCCACATATTGGTACCCGCAAGGGCACTCCAACATGTAGACTACGTTCTCTGTTGAGCAGGTAATGAACGTATCGATGGAATAACTCTTGTGTGTGGCTTTAGAGCAAAAAGATAGAACTTTACGTTCCTTGATGGCATTTGCCCTACAGACCACACACCGTCTACAAGGGAAAAACCCTGTAATTTCAGGGAAAAGGTGGGTGATCCTAGTAGGTGGATCCACAATGTTTGGTGCCACCCTAAGTCTCAGAGGTGGAGCGCCCTTGAAGGCCACTCAATGGTTAGAGGAGACATAATGAAAGGTAGGAAAGCCATACAGTATGTCGGCGAAAAGCCAGTGGAGGGCAGAGAAGGAGGAGAGGGGGGGGGATGTGATAAAGAAATACAGGAAAAGAAAGAACAAGGGGAAAAAAGAAAAAAGAAAAGAGAGGGAAGAGGGGGGGGGGAAATAGACGGGGAGGGGGCAGGGAGATGGTGGGCGCTGCGCCGGGACAGGCCCCCCCAGTTAAGAGCGACAGTTCGGCGGAATCTCAAGGGCACATCAGAGCTTTCCCCCTATCAGAGATGAGAAACACATTCCAGTAACCCCAAGTCTTTTCGTATCTGTCTCGCTTATGAAGCGCCGTGAGGGTTAGGTCCTCCATCTTGTTGATGTCCTCCAGTCTGCGCATACAGTCCCCAATGGAGGGGGATCGTGTAGTCTTCCAATAGAATGGGATGCATGACCTCGCTGCTGACAGTACATGGGGCACAATTGACTTCTTATATTTCCGCATTGGGATGCTGGATAGTTGCAGGATGTAGAAAGCCGGTGTGTCAGGTATGGTATGGTCCGTGAGGTCCCGTAAGAGAGAGCCCACAGCCAACCAAAAGTCCCGTAGTTTAGGGCAGGACCAGAAAACGTGAAGTAAGGTGCCGCATTCCTCCTGGCACCGCCAGCATAAGTCAGACGTACCCGGGAACATTTTACTCAACAGAGACGGAACCCTATACCACCATGTCAGCACTTTATAATTAGATTTCTGCAATTTCGTACAGGTTGGGGTCTTTAGAGCAATGGTGTAGAGATTAGAGCGTTGAGCTGGCGAGAGCATTAGTTGGAGGTCCCGTTCCCATTTGGAGACGTACGCAGGTGTGAAGTCCTCTGGAGGAGTAACCAGTATGGTGTAGGTTTGCGACAGAGTGTGGGGAAGAGTCCCTTCACCGGAGCATAGAACTTCGTATGGCGTAAGTTCCCGGCAGAAAAGGTCAGGCGAGGGCAGTGAGTGCAGGAAGTGGCGCAGTTGAGCCGCCTGCCAGAAAGTCAGAGCATAGGGACCAGAGGGGTCCGTCAGGCGGGCAAGTGATGGCCAGTCATCCGCCTGTAGAAAATGAGTGGCCGTGCCCCGATTTCGGGCCAAAAGGGATAGGAATTGCCGGTCCGAGACACCTGGTTTAAAGGCTGGGTTACCCAGCACTGGGAATAAAGGGGAGGTAGGGGAGGACACAGTTGGATTGGAAAGGAGGGAGGCCGTCACAGCCAAAGTAACCCCGATAGTCGGGTGAGATTTAAGGGACGGTGGGCATGAGTCCCGACACCACGGTGCACCACCTAGTGGGATCGGCGATTGGGCCTGTTCCAGCTGCACCCATAGCTTATTGTCCCCATGACGCCGCCAGTCCAGCAGACGGCTAAGATGGACCACCTGATAGTATTTAGTCACATCGGGAATAGCAATGCCTCCGCATCGCTTGGGAAGGGACAGGAGGGAGCGAGCTATACGCGGCGAGCCGGAGCGCCAAATGTATTGCACGAACAAGGAGTGGAGCTGTCGAAAGAAAGGTGACAGCAATCTTATCGGTAGGGCCTGAAGAAGGTATAGGACCTTTGGGAGAATCGACATTTTAACTAAGTTACAACGTCCAAACCAAGAATGAATACCTTTGGACCACACTGCCAGGAGCTGGCGGATGGTAACCAGCAGTGGGGAAAAATTGAGGGCGTATAGGGTGGAGAGGTCAGGGGCAATACGGGTGCCCAGATACGTCAACGCTGAGGAAGTCCAACGAAAGGGTAAGGACGAGGTCACCTGGGACAGGAGGGCCGGTGGCATCGCCACCCCCATCGCCTCAGATTTGCCCAGATTGATCTTCAAGTTGGAACATGAACCATAAAGGTCCAGTTCCCGGAGGAGGTTGGGGGCAGAGATCACCGGGTTAGAGAGGGAGAACAACATATCGTCTACGTAGGCCGATACCTTGCACTCCAAATCCCCCATGCGCATCCCCGAGATATCGGGGTTGGCTCTGACCCTGCAGAGAAAGGGCTCCAGGGAAAGCGCATAAAGCAGTGGGGAGAGCGGACAACCCTGACGGGTGCCGTTAGTGATAGTGAATGACTCTGACAAGATCCCGTTACACTTTACCTGGGCGGTGGGGTTGGAGTAGATGTGGCCTATCCAGGACAACATAGAAGAGCCAAGTCCAATCGACCGCAGCGTGGCTGTCATAAACCGCCAGCTGACACGGTCGAAGGCTTTCTCCACATCTGTGTTCAAAAGGACACAAGGTATCCACGATTTTTGTGCTAAGTGGATGAGATTAAGCACCTTGGACGTGTTGTCACGTGCTTCGCGGGTGGAAATAAATCCCACCTGATCCAAATGCACGAGGCGCGGCATAAGAGGGCCCAGGCGAGACGCTATGATCTTGGAGAAGACCTTCAAGTCAATATTCAGCAAAGAGATCGGGCGATAACTACTACAAAGAGCCGGATCTTTCCCCTCCTTCGGGATCAGGGAGATATGCGCCCGTAACGAGGGCAACTGGGCAAACGCGCCGAGGACACATAGTCCTCAATTTGCGCTGGGGAGGCTGTTTGGGGCGGAAGGTTATATAGGTCAGAATAAAACGCCCGGAACTCCTCAGCAATCAGCCTGGGCAGAGCCACTTTTCTCCCCCCTGCGGAGCGAACGTGGGGAACATAGTTCGCCATACGCTGTGCGCGGACGGAGGTCGCCAGCAAGTGACCACATTAATCCCCGGATGAGTAGAAGGCTTGACGCGATCGTTGAAGATCCGCCTTGGCCTTTGCAAAGAGAAGGTCTTTCACCTTCTGTCGTAGGGCGAAAAGTTCCCTCTCGTCATCCTTGGTCAACGAACGTTTATGCCTAGCTTCCAGCATGTGGATATCTGCCAGCAGCTTATTCAGGAGTTGCAAACGGGCTTTCTTAATGCGGGATCCATGTTTGATGAATAGGCCCCGAATCACGGTCTTGTGAGCCTCCCACACCATACCTGGGTCACAGCCCTCTGTAGTGTTTTCCCTGAAATAGTTAGTTAGTTCCCGAAGGATTTCAGCCTGAACTTCAGGATTTTGCAGTAGAGAGTCGCTAAGACGCCACAACTTGGTCCCCCCATCCTCACCATCCGCCAGACCATACAGCATGGAGACCGGGGCATGATCCGAGAAGGTGATCGAACCGATCTCCGTGTCTCGCACCGCATGCAGTTGGAGGTGGGGTACCAGAAAGAAATCAATACGCGAGTAGGCTTTGTGGGGTGAAGAGAAAAAGGTGTAGTCACGCTCACTACCATGTTGCAGGCGCCAGGCATCCACTGTGGAGTGCTTGCAAAAAGCGTTCCGAACGCCATGGGGAATCGAGGAAGTCCCGGAGGAAGTATCCATCGACGGGACCAGGGGGATATTGAAGTCTCCCCCCAGTATCAATTGGCCCTCTTGGAAGCCAGCAAGCTTATCCAGGACATCCGACATAAAACCATTCTGCCCTTCGTTAGGAGCATAAATACAGGCGAACGTTAGGCGGTGGGAGCAGACCGTCCCTTTGAGAAACAAAAAATGCCCACCTGGGTCCAACAACGAGGCCTCGCACTTCCACGGGATCCTGGCTGACAACAAGATGGAGACTCCCTTGGATTTTGCGACGGCATTGGTAGCGTGATACGAGAACGGGTAAAACCGATTCTTAAGGAGCGGAAGGCGGTCATCTCTGAAATGGGTCTCCTGAATGAAGGCTACGTCTGCACGGAAGCGGCGCAATTCATTCAGGAGCACTTTCCGCTTCTCTGGTACATTGAGCCCTTTGGCATTCAGGGAATACAACCTGAGGGTGTCCATGGTCTGACACAGCGCCCCGCCCAAAAGAGAGGTAAGTAAAGCAAGGGAGGGGAAGGGTGGGTAAGAGGGAGAGGAGAGAGGATGTTCCCTTCCTAGAGGGACGGAGACGGAGGAAAGAAAAACAAGAACAGTAGACAAAGACAGGGATAGGAGGGTAAGACCCAAAGAAACTAATAGAGCAGAGATGCTGCACTAGCACAGGGGCGACCAGCACCCCGAGTGCCAACCTACTGGGGGTCGAGGGTGGAAACGACTCAACCAAAACCTGCGCAGGTCCGGCTGTCCGGCCCACCTAGCTAAAAGGAAGAGACAAGATGAAGAGGGGGAGCAGTGTAAGATCAAAGTGGAGGATGCAGAAGTAGAACAGGGGTAGTCGAGGTAGAAATCACCACCCCAGTCCGCCACACTCCGCACGCAGACCGGAAGGCCTGGTAGCACGCAAGGCGCGGTAAACCGTGGCACTGAGATGGACCAAGCAGAGCACCCCATTAGACACATGTGAACTAGTGCAATATAACCCCGGCGAACGCCGAGTCAGGCAAATATAAGGCAGGCAAGAGTAGATAAAGTACAAAACCCCCATGGTGTAGCATGCCCCGGCGAGACCGCACGGCAGAGCCAAGCCGCCCCTCCAGGGAAATCGCACCACGTGGGTCACACAATCAGGCACAACAGAATAACCAACGTACAGTAGGGTGACAATGCAGTGAGGGCCCCCACATGAGCGGAACGCCCTACGTTTTCAGTGGCTACTGGCAACCCAGCACTGGGTAACCGGACGGCAGACAGGCGATGGGTCGCCAGCCTGCGCAGTTTTGTACGCGAACGCCGTCCCTTTAGGGAGACGGCGCTCGTCCCCGGAACCCCCCCCCCCCTCCCAACCAGGCGGCCCGCTCCCGGTACGCCGAATCACTACAAGTCACCCCCAGGAGAACAATCCCAGCCCCCCCAACCACCCATCCACCCCGGCTCCACAGGCAGGTACAGTGTCCCCAAACCTTCTCATAAGTATACACCAGGGCGCAACCAAGAGGAGCACCCCATAGCTCTGAGTGAGTGTAGTTGAGAAAAAACATCAGGGAGGGACAGCAGAACTATCCAGCAGGGAATCCTGAAGGCAGCAGGGGGAGCAGAGGAGCGTCCCAGGAGTCAACATTACCACAACTCCAGAGAGTGACATCCACGGGGCCAGGGGGGGCAGAGAGGACACCACATCAAGGCGACAAGCCAATCCAGGGTAGAAAGTAACATTCTCGGATCCATCTGGGGGGTGTATCCACAGTCACTGGAAGGCAGGGGGATAGTCACTGTCCACCGTCCGGTAACGATAGCCAGGGAGAGCAAATGCCAGATAGAGGGCACAACCAGCAGGGCTTCCGGAAGCGAAGGCACACAGTCGGTCTCATTGTTCCCTGGGGGTTTCCGCAGAACGCGGCCTGGAGCCACGGCGAGACCGCTGCGGGCGGGGGGAGCTGAAGGGACCCCCACCCGGAGCAGATCTGCGATCTGACGGACGGGGAAGTAAAACCAGCCAATCTGGTACCTGGATAGGATCCGTCTCGAGGAAGGCAAACAATGCGGGGAGCTCCGTCTGGGATCTCAGAGTGAAGGAAGAATTAGGTTTCCTGAAGGTGACGGAAAGGGGGTAGCCCCATCTGTAGGTGACCCCCGATCTCCTAGCCAAGTCCAGCAGTGGGCGCAGCAGTGCCCTACGATAGAGAGTAGCTCGGGATAGGTCAGGCAGTAATTTCAGGGATGCTCCATCAAAGTCCAGAGTACCCGCGTCCCAAGCTTTCCTGATAATCATTTCCCTGTGGGAGAATCTATGCAGGCGACAGATAACATCCCTGGGTCTGTCCGGGTCAGGGGAGCGCGGGCCCAGAGCCCTGTGGACACGATCGAACTCCAGGTTGATAGGCAAGGACTCCCCCAGGAGTTGGGCAAAGATGGCAGAGACGGTGTCCTGGAGGTCCTCAGGGCCAGTCGCCTCTGGAAGTCCCTTGAGCCGCACATTATTTCTTCTGCTGCGATCCTCAATGTCCTCCATGTGCAGCTGCATAGCCATGGTGGATGTGGCTTGGTTCTGCTGGGCTACCTCCAGAGCACCCAACCGGCGGACCGTGGCTGAAAGAGCAGACTCACCTGCTGTCACACGCCCCGAGACCTGCTGCACCTCGGTCCGGACCTCCTGGATAGCTCTCTGGTGCGCTGTCTCGAGGTGGCCCACTATGGCCTCAATGTCCGCCTTGCCCGGCAGGGCCCGCAGCAGGGCGCGAAGCTCATCATCCACCCCCCCCCCGCTGTGTGAACGAGTAGGGCTCCGGCTCACCCGGGCGGAGGGCAGCCGGGGTGATGGAAAGAGTGTCCGAGGCGGCTGAGGATGCCGGGGATGCCGGCGGCATGTCTTCGGCGCAGCATGAGGTGAGGAGCTGGGCGCCGCCATATTGGCCGATGCGGCGGGAGCTTGAGAGGGGGAGAAAAAGTTACTAATATCTCCTCTCACCGGTGCTCTGCGGGGGTAGACGAAGGTCCAGTTGCTCCCCTAGTCCTCCGGCGTCTCGCAGACCGCATCCCCTCCGTCAGCAGACAGTGTGAGCCAGGTTAGGCACGGGCAGGCACGGAGCTCACAGCAAAGACAGCTTCAGCCGGCCATGTCCAGACCACGCCCCCATTGTCCCGTTTTTTAATTCCCAGATTCAATACTAATGACTTAGATGTGTTCACCTTGTGGTAAGAGACTGAGCTGAATTCAGAGAGAATTCTATGGACAGCCGGGAGTGAGCGAGTGGGGTTAGTGAGGGCGATTACGATATCGTCCGCGAACAGGTTGACCGTGTGGGATGTGGATTCCACCCGGAACCCCATCACCTCATCATCTGATCTAATGGCCTCCGCCAGGGGCTCGATCATCAGGTTGAAGATCGTAGGTGAAAGGGGGCACCCCTGGCGGGTGCCATTAGTGATTTTAAACGGATTTGAGGTTGTACCAGCAGTGAGGACCTTTGCTGAGGGGCACGAGTAAAGGGCAAGAATCGCAGAGAGTATGTCACCCGAGAAGCCAAATGTTTCTAGTGTGAGTCGCTCGCATGAAAAGCCAATTTACCCTATCGAACGCCTTCTCTGCATCCAGAGTGAGGAGCAGAGAAGGCATTCTAGAGACATCTGCCAAGTGGACCAAATTCATGATCCGCCGGGTAGCATCCGATGTTTGCCTGCCTGGCATAAAACCCATCTGGTCATTTCTAACAAGCAGAGGGAGGAGGGGCTGAAGTCGGGACGCCAGAATTTTGGCGTAAATCTTGAGGTCACTGTTCAACAGGGAGATGGGTCGGTAATTTGCTGGAAGGCTAGCATCATTGCCGGGTTTGGGGATAGTGGTGATGTAGGCACTCAACATCTCACTTGGGAATGCAGCTTTGCGGGCGGCCTGGTTGAATACCTCTACCAAGTGTGGACCCAGGGTGTCGCTATGGATTTTATAATATTCATTGCATAGTCCGTCTGGACCCGGTGATTTCCCATTGGGGAGTAGTTTAATGGCCTTGGCAACTTCAGTCAGAGTGAATGGGGACGATAGGGACTGTCGCTGTTCGTCTGTCAGGGAGGGCAGGTGCAATTTGTCTAAAAATTGGCGTATGAGAGCTGGAGTCGGTTGGATAGTGTCGGGATCTCGGGCTAAGTTATATAGGGACCCGTAAAAGTCGGCGAATTCATTTGCGATGTTCCTGGGATGGGTCAGTCTAGAGCCAGTCTGTCGTTGGGAGAGATGGGAGATACGCGTGGACACCCTGCGTTGCTTAATCCTAGCTGCTAGAGACTTGCCAGTCCTATTCGCGTGCGCATAGTATTTAAGCTTAAGCACCCTCAGATGACGGTCGTAACGTTCCATAAGGTGGGACTTCAGAGAGTCTCTCACACGGGAGAGCTGTGAGGCTAGGTCGTGGGTGGGAGAAGATTTGTGCACTTTCTCAAGGTCACGTATCTCGGTCAAGAGAGCCGTGAGCTTACGTCTGAATGCCTTACGGAGTTTAGCTGTCTGTTGAATGCACACGCCTCGGACGAACGCCTTGTGCGCTCCCCAGAGCACCCAGGGGTCCGACACAGAGGGAACATTGAGGCTAAAGAATTCAGAGAGTTGATTTCGGATTGACTTACCAGCAGCTGGGTCCTGAAGCAACTTAACATCACAACGCCAGACCGACGTCCGTTCCCTGGGACCGGACTCCTCCAAAACCATCTCCACAGCCGCGTGGTCGGACCACGTGATGCTTCTGATGGCCGAGGAGGAGACCTTTCCCAGTAAAGGGAGGTCAGCCCAGAACATATCAATACGTGAGTACGATTTGTGTCTAAAGGAATAAAATAATTAGTCCCTTTCCGAACCATGTTGGCAGCGCCAGACATCAAACAGCTGTTCTGAAGCCAAAAGAGAGCCCAATGAAAGTTGTCGACCACGGGCGGGCACCGAGGTGTCAAGCCCTGGGTCGACCACAGAGTTCATGTCACCACACACCACCAGGTTACCGTAGACATCACTGGAGACTTCCTTCATCAATCTGGAAAGGAAACGTTTTTGATGGGTATTGGGAGCGTAGACCGCCACCAGGGTTAATGGCATTGCGTTAAAGTCACCCTGAAGGATGAGAAATCTGCCGTCAGGATTTTGAGTCAGGTTGCGGAGCGAGAAGGCAATCGAGTCTCTCAGAGCAATCATCACCCCTCTTTTCTTCACGGGGACACTGGCAAAAAAAAGAGTAGGAAAGTTCCTATGCAAGAACTTAGGCTGGTGGTTATGCTTAAAGTGGGTCTCCTGGACACATACCACATCAGCCCCACTGTTGCAAAGCTCTGTCCACAGGGAGAATCTCTTGACTGGGTGGTTCAGACCATTTACATTTACAGAAAGGAACTTGATGGTCATGGTATCTTCAGAGAGACAAAACGGGTCATCTGGACGAGGGCCGTGGGGAGTGTGGGCATTTCCATAAGCACAAGTCCATTAGTCCGACTGGAGCAACAAAACGGGAAGGGAAGGGAAGGCAGGGAGGCTGGGGGTGCCTGACAAAGAGTAAAAAAGAGTCTAGATGCAGGTGCGACCTGCAGCAGGGATAGAGGGGCCAGTAGGTCAACAATACCTTGGCCAGGGACTAGCGTTGAGCAGGCTTAGGCGGGTGCTGGTGTTCACCTCCGGGTGAGGAGTGTCTAGAGTTAGACCTTTTGCGGGACACAACGTGCCAATCATCCGAGAGGGCCTGTGGCGATGGAGATCTGGAAGACCGCGACGAGGCGGATGGAGGCTCTGGGATAATTCCCCAGCGATGTAAAAGGGCCATTCCTTCCTCCAGAGAAGCGATCGTAACAGTGCGGCTTTGGTGGGTGATGGATAGTTGAGCTGGATGTTTCCACTTGTGCACTATGTGATGATTCCTCAGGGCTTTGGTTATGGTGGCAAGGTTCCTGCGCTTCTGGAGCGTGTGCCTAGAGAGGTCTGGTAGAATATGAACATGCGGAAAGTCCCCAGGAAGAGATTGAAGTTGCCTTGAGGCCATTAGGACTTTGTCCTTTGTCTGAAAAAAGTGCACACGGAGAAGGACATCCCGAGGCAGGTCCTGAGCTATAAAGTGAGGCTTAGGAATCCTGTGGATTCTGTCTATCCCCAGTTCAGACGCAGTCAGGGAAGGGACCAGTGCAGAAAAGAGGTCAGTAGCCATCTTACGCAGGTGTTGGGGTTGGACAGTTTCCGGGATCCCCCTTAATTTCAAGTTATTTCTTCGGGACCTGTCCTCCAGGTCCGCCAGTTTGTCTTTGATCCAGTCAATGTCATCCGTGTGATCATTATGGGCTGTGATGAGGGTATTGAGAGACAAGGTGCATTTTGACATGGAGGATTCAGCATTGTCCACTCTCACCTCCAGCTGCTGGACATCCTTTCTTGTTTGAGCAAGGCTCTGCATCACGTCTGTGTGCAGAGAGGACCATAGGGAGTGAAGCATGCCTTTCAGGAGTGTGCCAGAGATCGGGTGGTCTCCCACTGGGAAAGCAGCGAAGGGGTCAGCAGGCAGTGTGCTTATGCCTCCGGGTTCTGAGGGAGAGGATGCCGCCTGCTCCATCCCGCATGGCTGAGAGGGATCGGGGGGGAGAGCTCCAGCGTGGGTGCTGCTTCGCCGGGCACCTCGAGGAGGGAGAAGGAGGGGTGGATGAGCCGGAGGAGTTCCCGCTGTCTGGGTTGGCTACTTGCCTGAGCGGTTGTGCCCTGTTTTGCTGGTTCCCTTCCTGGGAAGAAGCGTGCGGCGGGGGCCTGCCGGCGCCATCTTGCCTGAGTCCCGCCGAGTTGGACAGGAGGAATCCGTCCAATTTGTGCGACTGTGCGGTACTCTTCTTGTTCCTCATGGTGCCCGGAGGTAGAATCGAGAGCGTGGAGGTTTCTATGCCCGCTGTGGAGGTTGTAGTTAGTCGATGTCCCGGGTGGCCGAGCGGAGCCGAAGATCTAAGCGGCCATCTCCAGCGCAGGAAGAACATTGTCTTTTCCTAATGAGGAGGGAGGGACATGCCTAAACTGGATTAATTTATACATACATATTTTGTTTGTACATCAAAGATATTTATATTTATGTCCTGACTGGAGATCTCAAAGAGGAGGATGCTGGGAAATGGTGTGAGAGCGTTCTGCTGAGATTTGATGACTGTTTGTATCCTCTCTTCTAGGATCCAGGACAACCACTTAACAGATGAAGCAACAAGAGCGCTAAAAAATCTAGAAAAGCTCCGGCCGGGACTGAAGATTACCTTATAATAGCCCCAGAAAAGAGGCTTTGCCACATCTGTGAATGGAGTCAGTATATTGCTCTGGATGATGAGAATGAAATTTAGAAATTACAAATCCAATCCAAGAGGAAAACGAATCTCCGCAGATGAACTAATACACAAGGACAGGATGGGCTTTTGTTATAAAGGGGTCAAAGGCATTCTCCATTAAAAATAAACACTTCATACATAAAATTACTGAGGCTCCTTTCACACGGGCGGTGAACCCGACGGAGTCCGTTTTGCTCAGCAGGGATCGATCTGCTGATTCCCACTGAGCAGGCGGATGACAGCTCCATCTCTGCTTACTTTGCAGAGACTGAGCTGTCAGAGCCCCGCTCTCTTCATTAGGAGATCAGATGAAAATGGACCGCCTGTCAGTGTTCATCCGATCCTATCCGATCTGATTTTTCAGACATATGGAAAATAGGGTTTTCATCCGTCCGGATTTCACAGACAGGATCGGATCGGATAGCAGCAGGTGTCAGTGGAGAGGTCACCACTGACATCTGCTGCTCCATAGGGCTGAATGGAGCATCCGATCAGATCTGCCTGAAAAACTGACAGGGACCGGATCGGAACACCTGTGTGAAAAGAACCCAAG
Organism: Pelophylax lessonae; assembly: GCF_965119305.1. Lineage (NCBI taxonomy): Eukaryota > Metazoa > Chordata > Amphibia > Anura > Ranidae > Pelophylax > Pelophylax lessonae. The sequence continues at coordinate 202,502,643 of NC_138780.1, forward strand.
GGAACACAGCCAGACTAATGATTGGTTCCAATTGTTACCCCAGCCTTAATCTTACATATCTCTTACTAAACCACTGTAGCTGATGGAACCTTTTTTTCCTGAATAGAGCTTTGTACCAATGTTTTGCCAGCAACCCTATTTTTTTTTTCTTTTTTTTACAAGGGTAGAGAAAGCCAAGGTTTCCATGGAAATGCCAGTCCAGATTCAGTCCAGGCTTTTCCCCTTTTAATAGCGCCCTTATGATCCTAAGAACACTGTGGACTAACAGGCCTCCCACACTGCATTAATGTGGACCATGTGCATTGATCCCTGCAGGAGAACGTTCAAGTACAATACAGGAGGGACATGTGAGACATGTTACCCCAACATTTCCTATTCCTGATATTTGTCTGCTGTACCATGTACTTGTATAAAAAAGCATGTTCTCTTTGTATTGCTTCCTTTATGTGAAATCCCTGGTGTTCCTGCCAGTCCCTCTGCTTTCCTATAGAAATCTGACCTTAAGTGTGTTCCATAACTCCTGAGCTGGTAACAATACAGCAAGAATAAGGACATATTTACCTGTATCAGTTATTTAGCAGCATTTTAAGCCCAAATGCAGTAACAGTAGTAGAGGTGGGTTAGGCATATTCCATCTCCTCGGTGGAATAGGCATCTGATACTTATATTTGTATTCATTCAATAGGTAATTTCATGCTTCCTTCCTCTTTCAGCTTCCATCAACCACCAGTTCATGCAATGTTCTTATACGCATTTTTTATTATAGATATGGATCATACATCGACTCTTGAAGAAGTGGCATACTTAGTCCACGAAACGCGTCAGTCTATGGATGTTATTATTACACCCTATTACTTATCATGATTGTTCATTTTGCCATGCTGGTTTGTTTGAAGCTGTCTTGGTAATCAATCTCCATTTTGCCAACTCAGTCTTTTTTTTTTTTTTTTTTTTAATATATTTTTATTGAACATATGAAACAATTACAAGGTCTGTATTGCATCCAAATAACAGATTTCTTGAAACAACAAAAATTATGAATGCAGACAGAGAGTTCTTGCATTTTATAATAACAGTAACACAAATATTATACTCAAGGGTATTAGTGAACAAAATGTGAAAAACACTGTGAGGGGAGAGGTGTGGTAGGGAGTAGGGTTGTGGAAAGAGAATGACACTCTCGCATGGGACGTGAGGAGAACGTCAATTATGTAAAGGAAACAGCATCTAATGTACATAAAAAGGTGACTCTTACTGGCTGAACTATATGCCTAGTCTACTCGCATTATGACATCATGCTTTAGAAATGGGGGGGGGGGGGTAGAAGGGAGGAAGAGGAATAGTGATATCCATGAGATCCCGCTTGAAGCATTCAATAAGCAGGCGATAGGTACAGTCCTGTGAAGGAGGGAACGCTGAAGGGTATTGCCTTATATTCTAAGCCTTCCTAAGGTATTGGATATTGAAGCCTTTAAATACCATTCCGTGAATTGGAAGGGTACCATCAGATCATTCAGCTCATTTGTATTAAAGGCATATTGCAGAAATGAGCGCCATCTGGAGAAAAATGTTTCCATTGACGAAAATTTGTCACTGTCCAGATTTCCTTTTTCCATATGAAGAAGTGCTTTAAGATCATTGCAAACCATGGAAATCGTAGGGGGAGTATTGGAGATCCAAGTCTTTAGAATTGCTTTTTTAGCTGCCAAGGTACACAAGTGGGTCCAAGGGGGTAGCCGTTTACCTTTCCGATCTGGAGCAGATGCGGACTGCAAAGGCTCTTCGTAGCCAAATAAGAACAAGTGGGGGGATTTTTCCAGCCGGATTCCCAGAACCTCCTGTATAAAGGTCAACACCCGGTCCCAGAAACACGAAATAGTGGGGCAATGCCAGAATCTGTGGGCTAGCGTTGGTCTCTCTCCACCGCACTGAGGGCATATTGCAGGAATTTTAGGATCGTTGGTATACAAAGCCGGAACAAAGGCCCTGTGAATTAGCTTGAATTGGGTCTCTCTCCATGTCTCCATCAACACAGTTTTTCTAAGCCGAAGGTATCCCTGCAATATTTTAGGAGCAATATCCTCCAGGGGGAAGACAGTACCCCATTTATCAAACATGGTTTCCGTGGAGAGTTTATTAGAGTGTACAAGCAGTTGATCGTATAGGACGGAAATGTTGTAACTTTTGTTCTTGATGAAATCATCCAAGACAGATTTTTGAAAGCTTTTAACAGTGCTGGGTGAACAAGATTTAACATAGGCTACTGCCTGATGGTAATATAGCTGATGGGACGGGGGCAAGTGGCATTCCCCTGCAAGTTCCGTATATGGTTTTATGGAAAGATCCGTGGGTCGAACCAAAGAATGTACCAATGTTAATCCATTCTGCTCCCATAGTCTGAACGAAGCATAGTCCATAAATTGCGGAAATAATGGATTGCCATGGAGAGGCAAGTGCTTGGAGATGGTTGAGGGAACTCTCAGACATTTCCGTACTTCCCTCCAAGCTATCATAGTGTCTCGAAAGAGTACATGTCGTTGAAGGTGTACGGGCAAAGCTGTAAAGGTGCTATGTAGCACTCCAGGAAGGCACCATGGGTGGGCTAGTTGAGTTTCAATGTGGTAGTTGGAATAAGTCGAGGATTTGGTTATCCAATCCAGGCCATAGCGTAGGAGGCAAGATAAATTATACAACCTAATATTGGGTAAGCCAGCTCCCCCCTCGCCCTTTGGAAGGTGCAGTTTGGCAATGGATATCCTGGGTCTCCTCTTATTCCAGAGAAAGGCCGTAATAGCCTTGTTCAGAGTGTTAATATCTTTATGTTTGAGAAGGAAAGGGAGGGTTTGGAGGGGGTAAAGCAGACGCGGGAAGCTGACCATTTTGACCAGGTGGCACCTTCCAAAGAACGAGAGGGGTAGAGTCATCCACAATTCCAGCTCTTTAATAATTTTTTCTATAAGTGGGACATAATTCAGTTGATAAAGTGTGGATGTATGTCTGCCAATCTTGATGCCCAGGTAGGTGATGTGGTGATGGTTTAAAGGGAATGGGAGGGAATGGTCCCAGTGTTCTATGACCGACTGCGTTAGAGGGAGGACTTCGCTTTTATCGAAATTAATTTTCAACCCTGAAACTAATCTGAATTCGCTTAACAGCGAACATAACGCTGGGAGGTCAGTACTAGGTTGGGATGTGAATATAAGCAGATCATCTGCAAAAAGTGCAGTTTTGAGCTCTGTTTGACCTAGCGGGATACCGTGAATTGTGTTCGAGAATACCAAGTATCTGGAAAGGGGCTCTATGGCCATATTAAACAATAAGGGGGATAGGGGACAGCCCTGGCGTGTGCCCTTATATAACAAAATCGGGTTTGATATGCCCGTAGACGTGAAGATACGCGCTGAGGGGGAAGCATAAAGAGCTTTCAAGAAGTTAGTTATCTTGCCAGAGAACCCTAACTTCGCCAGGGTCAGGAAGAGCCAGTCCAAATTGACATTATCGAATGCCTTTTCGGCGTCTAAAGTCACTATGGCCGAGTGACTAGTAGGGTTAGCTTTAGCATGTTCAAGGACCGCCAAGACCTTGCGTATATTTGCAGTGGCCGACCTGCCCCTGACGAAGCCAGCTTGGGAAGGATGAATAAGTGTGGGAAGAACCTGTGCTATTCTGGAGGCTATTATTTTGGATAAGATTTTAGCATTAATGTTTAGAAGGGATATTGGCCGATATGAGCCTGGTTCAGTGGGATCCTTGCCTTTCTTGGATAATAATTTTATGTATGCCTGAGAGCCTGTGGGAAGGTAAGTGCCATTTTGCCACATATTGTTGTATAATGTAGTGAGAGTGGGCAAGAGGGTATCCTTAAAAGTTTTAAAAAATTCAGTCGAGTATCCATCTGGGCCCGGTGCTTTTTGGGATGCCATATGAGATATGGTGTAAGCTATGTCATCTGAGCTTATTGGGGCATTGATTTCTAGCAATTGGGCTTCTGTAAGTGAAGGGAGAGGAACATTATCTAGAAAATTCTTGGCGGCCTCAAGGTTTACCGGGTCTTCGCTATATAAGGTGCTGTAGTATTTTTCCAGAATGCCGCTAATGTCTGTAGGTGAGTGTGTTAGCTGTCCCGACTCGTTCCTGAGTGTCAGTATGTGCGTGGGTTTGTAAGGGCCTTTGATCAATCTAGAAAGTAGTTTTCCGGGTTTATTCCCGAAACGATAAAAGGATGTCATAAATCGGGAACGTTTAGTTTCCTCAATTTTGTCTGCCCAGTGGTCAAAATTCTTTTTAGCCTCGTGCCACTCGGCCTTGAGCTCTGTGGAGTGCGAAGTGGTGAGACGGGATTGGGCTCGGTGCAATTTTTTGCTCGCCTCTAGGTAATGTTTAGCAAGAGCTTTCCCATACGTAGAGACATAGGACATAATATGTCCTCGCAGGACTGCTTTGCCTGCCTCCCAGAAAAGGATAGGGTCCGTGGAATGCTCCTGGTTCAGGTTAGCATAGTCCTGCCAGGTTGATTGCACGTGATTTTGGAAGTCCTTATTATGTATGAGAAATACAGGGAATCTCCAGGTACCTACGGGAGGAGTGGTAGCCGCTAGTGAAATGGATAGGGATATCGGGGAGTGATCTGATATGGCAATATCATGTATGTCCACGCTGTCAACATATCGGACAAGTTCTGGGGTAATGAATAGGTAGTCCAGTCTGGCCATGGAGTCTTGTGGGGGAGAATAAAAGGAGTATTCATAATCTGTAGGGTGGCTAAGTCGCCACGCGTCCACTAAGTGTAGGGCAGACATCATGGAATGCAGGGGAGTTTCCTTGGTGTTATGTGTGTAAGGGGAGGTTTGGGCCCTCCCTCTGCGTTGTTTACGGTCAGCAGTCATGTCCATGACATCATTAAAGTCTCCTCCTATTATGTGAAAGGGAGTGGGGTTCTGGAGCAGCCATGTCGCGGTATCACCGTTAAAAGTGGCGGAAGAGGGTGTTGGGGCATACACATTAGAGACTCGTACTGTGCCCGTAGGCAGTCTGAGCAATAAAGACAGTCGTCTGCCGGCGTCGTCCCGGCTAGTGTCTATAATTTCGTAGGGAATCTTTTTATTTAACAATATGACTACTCCAGCCTTGCGACCCGTGGCAGGGGAGCATATCGCCTCCCCAACCCAGAGCTTCTTCAAAAATCGCATGTCTCCCTCCCCCAGATGAGTCTCCTGGAGGAGAGCGACATCCGCCCCCAAGCGCTTGAGATGGCGCAATATCATCATACGTTTATTAGGTGATCTAAGTCCCTTCACGTTCCACGATATAACATTTAGGGTGGCCATGGATAGAGAATGGTATGGTTATATAACATAGAGAATGTACCAATCGCAAGGATTCTCATGGACAGGGAGACCTGATGTGGCAAATAATGTAGGTGCGAGATAGAAGGTGGAAAATTAGGAGATAGGAGCCCTTGCCGGGGCATTATGGAGCCCCAGAAGAGGATTTCGGTGAAAAAGTGTGCTTCAGGTTGTACTAAGAGGGGGAAACCAATCTTGAGACTTCGCTTTTTTCTCAGTGAGAAGGAAGTGTGCAAGCGTAGCCCCACACCCATATGCCTATGTTGAAGGGCAGTAGAACAGAAGTACGCTCCGGAGAGCAGTGAGTCCATGTACTGGGTGCTCAGTACATGTGACCAGGAGACAGCTAATAACATCCCTTTAAGAGCTTTGGAGTAACAGCAAGAAGTAAACAAAATACATAACAAGCAATGAGCTAACTTGTAATCATGACATATTACACCAGGTGTAAGGGTAGATGTGATACCTGTGTAAAAGGATGACTACGAGCAAAAAGTTCCAACCAGATACCTGCGAACTTTCTAGTCTCACAGGAGGCTTGGGGCTAACAGTATAACAGTACCTGAGGAAGATCGTTCACTTGGAATAACTAGGCCATCCGAGTTCACATGAGGGATCTGCGGGCAGAGGGATGACCATATTTACCCTTCTTGGGGGGTTCCTTGTCAGGTGTGAGTTGGGCCTTGCGAACAAGAGACTCTCGTCTGGGTTGAGAGGAGGATTCTTCCATCGGCGTGGATAATGACGAGAGATAGTGCTCCGCGTCCGATGGCGTATGGAAAGACATGCGTTCACCCCCAGGTGTAGTAACATGCAGGACAGCAGGGTACGCTAAGGTGAAACGCAGTTGCTGTTGAAAAAGAGAGGAGCATACTGGAGCAAACTCCTTACGTCGCCTGGACACTTCCGCGGAGTAGTCTGCGAAGAGTAGAATAGAGCAGCCTTTAATGTGTATGGGTCTTTGTTTCCTGAATGACATCAAAATGGCGTTCTTGTCTGCATAGTTTAAATATCGGGCAATGATGGGTCGCGGGTTTTTCCGGGACTCATTAGGGGCCCCCACCTGATGCGCCCTCTCCACAATACAAGGGGATGGCAAACCCAGGGCTCTAGGAATAAAGTCTGAACAGAGAGCAAGAAGCTCCGCCCCCTGAACCGCCTCAGGTGTCCCGATGATCCGGAGATTATTCCTTCTGGAGCGGTTCTCCAGATCTTCAATTTTATCCTGCAATGCTTGAAGCGCCTTGTCCTGATTATTAATATCCCTACTGTTAAGCAGGGTCTCTTCCTCCAGGGACGCAATCCTCAATTCAGCCTCCTGGATTTGGTGTCTGTGGGAGCTCAGTTCTTTTTGGAATTGTGACAGACTCTGAGTAATGGCAGTTTCAATTGCTGCCTTTATTGTGGGGGATAATATTTGTGCTACAGCCTCTGCCATTTTTATATAGGCTGGGTCAGCCTGTGTGACTGAAGTGGCTGGGGTGAGCAGCGGGAGGTTTGTATGTTGTGGAGCATTTGGAGAGAGAGAGAGTGAGTCACTCACCTCCCCCTCCCGCTGTGCTCCAGCAGCCGCGGCCATATTGGGAGCTGTGTGAGGAGCGGCATCCATATCCGACCGATCCGTGCTGGCAGAAGACGGCGGGCGCTGGCGCTCCACAAACCGGTCCATCCAGAGCCCCGGTGTGTGGGATGAGAGTGGCGGAGGTTAATGCTCTCCGGGCGGCCTCGGTCCCGGTATTGTTAAGCAGTTCGTCGGCGGGTGTAGCGGGGCTGTGGAGGCTCACTCCTCCTGCATGAGCGCCGGAACCGGAAGCTCAACTCAGTCTTTTTGATACCATGCATCATGTCTTACCATGTATATCATGTTTGTATTTTTTGCAATACCATTAAATATGATCTTTCAACTGTGCAAGCCTTGTCACTGCCATGTCTCTCATCTAAAGTCCCAACCTTCTCTTTTTTGCAATACAGCAAGAATAAGGACATATTTACCTGTATCAGTTATTTAGCAGCATTTTAAGCCCAAATGCAGTGACAGTAGTAGGGGTGGGTTAGGCATATTCCATCTCCTAGGTGGAATAGGCATCTGATACTCATCATATTTGTATTCATTCAATAGGTAATTTTATGCTGGACAATAATCTACAATGGTCTCCAAACTGCGGCCATTTGCTTGCATTTATCTGGCCCTTGGGGCACTATTCCTTGTACTGACACCAACAATGGGACATAATTCCTTGGACTGACACCAGTGGGACCTAGCATCAAATGTAGAATTTTTAAGGACTTTTTTTAAGGACTTTTAAGGGCTTTCCTTGCCCATTTTTATTAATAGTAAGTGAAGCAAACACAAAGTAACAGGTTTCCTTTATAGGGGAAAAAAGAACAAGAAAAAAAAAAACAAAAAGAAGGCACCTTGAAAGATCCAAGTAATGTTGCCAAAACATTATTTATTGATAGAAAACCAGCAATTAGACATAAATTGTAAGGAAAACAACCTTCACCATACAATTGTGTATAAAAACAAGAAGCACATGATCAAGTCCGGACTCTAAAGTGCATGTTGAACTTGCGATAACACCAAATTTAACACACCTGCTCCCCATTCACACCTGAGACCTTGCAACACTAAAAAGTCACATGACACCGGGGAGGGAAAATGGCTAATTGGGCCGAATTTTCACTTAGGGGCGTACTCAGTTTTGCTGCCAGTGGTTTAGACATTAATGGCTGTGTGTTGATTTATTTTGAGGGGACAGAAAATTTATACAAGCTGTACACTCACTACTTTACATTGTAGCAAAGTGTAATTTCTTCAGTGTTGTCACATGAAAAGATATAATAACATATTTACAAAAATGTAAGGGTGTACTTACTTTTGTAAGATACTGTATATACACTGCTCAAAAAAATGAAAGGAGCACTTTTTAATCAGAGTATAACATCAAGTCTATTAAACTCCTGGGATATTGGTCTGGTCAGTTAAGTAGCAGAGGGGGTTGTTAATCAGTTTCAGTTGCTTTGGTGTTAATGAAATTACCAACAGGTGCACTAGATGGGCAACAATGAGACGACCTCAAAAACAAGAATGGTTTTGCCGGATGGAGGCCACCGATTTCTTTTTTTCCCTTACTACTCTTTTCTGTCTTTTTTCACTAGTTTTGCATTTGGCTAGGGTCAGTGTCACTACTGGTAGTATGAGGCCATACCTGGACCCTATAGAGGTTGCACAGGCAGTCCAACTCCTCCAGGATGGCACATAAATACGTGCCATTGCCAGAAGGTTTGCTGTATCTCCCAGCATAGTCTCAAGAGCATGGAGGAGATTCCAGGAGACAAGCAGTTACTCTAGGAGAGCTGGACAGGGCTGTAGAAGGTTCTTAACCCATCAGCAGGACCGGTATCTGCCCCTATGTGCAAGGAGGAACAGGATGATAACTGCCAGAGCCCTACAAAATAACCTCCAACACTGGTGTGAATGTCTCTGACCAAGCAATCAGAAACAGACTTCATGAGTGTGGCCTGAGGGCCCTGAGCTCACTGCCTGGCACCGTGGAGCTCGATTGGCCTTTACCTTTGAACACCAGAATCGGCAGGTCCGCCACTGGTGCCCTGTGCTTTTCACAGATGAGAGCAGGTTCACCCTGAGCACATGTGACAAACGTGAAAGGGTCAGGAGAACCCGATGAGAACGTTATGCTGCCTGTAAGATCGTTCAGCATGACCGTATTGGTGGTGGGTCAGTGATAGTCTTGGGAGGCGTATCCATGGAGGGACGCACAAACCTTTACAGGCTAGACAATGGCACCCTGACTGCCATTAGGTATTGGGATGAAATCCTTTGACTCATAGTTAGATCCTACGCTGGTGCAGTGGGTCCTGGGTTCCTCCTGGTGCACGACAATGCCCAGCCTCATGTGGTGAGTGTATGCAGCCAGTTCCTGGAAGATGAAGGAATTGATACCGTTGAATGGCCCCCAAGCTCACCTGACCTAAATCCAATAGAACACCTCTGGGACATTCTGTTTTGGTCCATCCGACACCGCCAGGTTGCACCTCAATCTGTTTAGGAGCTCAGTGATGCCCTGGTCCAGATCTTGGAGGAAATACCCCAGGACCAGTGCCATCTTAAGAGCATTAAAGGGCCCGGGGCGATGCGGTGCACTGGGGCCCTGCCTACACAATCACCCATGAGAATAAAAATGCAAATTATTGATAAGGCAATATTTATTGGTACAGCAGTACCAGGCTAACGACAGCTTCCAAGTTCGGTGGCTGGATCCGGTGAACACACACACAACTCACGTGCTTCTTACTCATTAACCCCCTCGGGGGTGCTAGCCTCTCCCCTCAAACTGAACAGAGATACGCCTTAAGATAATGTCCCTGAAGAAGCCACGAGACCGGAAGTGGTGTAACGCGTAGGGCGGTATACCGGAAGTGACGTTGGAAGCGGAGGGACAGTCCGCAAGATTGCTGTACTCGAGTTTACGCTCTTAAATCCCCATTTTTATGTGAGTGCATTATATATTTGTTTTCAATAAATGTTTTTACGAAAATACTGCACTATATAAGCACTTTTTTCTGAGATTGGCGGTATATCCAGTGAGTACCTGCCCCGATCCAGAGAACAGGCGATTACCATCCCCCATATGTGAAGGGATTTAGGAGAAGGATTGGAAAAGGAGAGCGACATTATCTTAAGGCGTATCTCTGTTCAGATTGAGGTGAGAGGCTAGCACCCCCACAAATATTTGGTCTAAGGTGGAGGTGGAATAACGAAGATAATAAGAAGAAACACTGCGTGTGCGAATCACATGATTTGGACATTATTTGGACACTATAAGCACCTTCTTTTCACTTATAAGCACTTTATAGATACTTACCTGGATTTGTTTGTAATTTATGAGCACTTGTCACTTTATTCACCATTAATGCAATTTTAAAGTATAATTTTACTGTCAACTCAGCACTAGAACACGTTATTTTTATATATATATATATATATATATATATATATATATATATATATATATATATTTTATACATTTATTTTGGTAGTACTGTCACCATTACTGTTATTTCATTTACTTATTTTAGCACGTAATGATTGTGGATTGATTTTGGACACTATCACATATTTTATGCATATTGAGTTTACTATCACTATCACTACTGAGTGAATATCATCTTTCCCTGAAGCGCGATACCTCCCCCCCTTCATTAACTTATTAAAGAGATATAACAACACCGAACAGGCTGGAATTAATTCTTTATCCAGGCCACATCCTCCCCCCACTTGAATATCTTTGGTCCCCAAAGATGACAAATTCCCAGGAAAGAGTCCATCCAGCATATAAAGAGTTTAAACTAATAACAACCTGGTGTAGAGCTTATTGCAACTGATAACTGACTAATGAAAGTACTGTCTAACAATTGGTTATACAGATTATCTGAAAGATCTGGGTCACTCTCACAAAAGGTCAATAGGAGACCAGTGGCCAACCTGATGTCAGTGTCAGTGGGTGGAATAGTATATTCTTCTTTGAAAGCTTCAACAGAAGAGGCAGCTACTTGAGTAAAACGTTAGGCAGTTGTAATTTGTTCTTCATAGTTCTCTCCTAGGGTTACTATAGGTCAATCTCTTTGGTGGGTGTATCTCTCTCCTCAGTCTTGACGACATCACCCTGTTAAGTTCAGGATTACCATCCATCTCTTGAGTGTCACAGCTTACTTGTGATTTCTCGGGTTCTTCAGAAGAACTCACCTCCCCTCTTTAATCAGACATCACCAAACCCTGGTCCTCAGTTTGGGCCTCGGTATTTCCAATAGGAGAGCAACCTAAATCCCCACTAATAGGTTCTTCCATCTCAGGAGAAGAAAGAGCAACAGAAATATCTTCACTGTGCGCCTGGCTTTCAGAGACCTCTATTTCTTCTTCCCCTCCCAAAGGTTCCGGCTCAATTAGAACAGTAGGTGTATTAGGCTCTTGAGTTCGTCTCCACTTGGGAAGCGGGGCAGGAGGCCAGTCAATAGGTGGCGAAGGAACATCTGGGGTGGAATCCTTCTCAGGTGAAGGTGATGGACACCACCAATCAAAGATAACTCCTTCATCTTCACTATCTTCTTCCTCTTCCAGCAGACTAGAAGTCTGAGAATCCTGTGAGAGCAGAGGCCGCAATTTAGGGGTTCTAGGAGTATTTTCTTCTTCTGTACAATCCATGGATATCCTAACTGCATCAGTAATAGGCACCAAGTGATTTCTATGCCATCTCTTGAAGGGTCCCACTTTTCCTTCCGGATGGATATGATCAACAGGCAACCCAGGGAGTTTTTTATGGACGACAAAGGGCTGGGGCCACCAACGATTGGCCAGTTTATATTTTCCAGGCACTCCCAAATTTCGCAAGAGTACTCTATCTCCCGGATTTAGATCACGGACCCTCACTTTCAGGTCGAAACTTTTCTTGTTTCGCTGCTCCCGACTAGCAGAGGCCTCCATGGCTTTTCCATGAGCTTGCTTTTGATTTCGTTGAAGTCTGTCAACATAACCTCTATATGAAGTTTGGGAGGTATGATCTGATGAGGTTCCAAATGCTAAGTCTATAGGTAATTGGGCCTCTCTTCCAAACATTAAGAAGTAGGGTGAAAATCCAGTAGAATCATTTGCAGTACTATTGTAAGCATGGACTAACAATGAAACATATTCACTCCAATGCTGCTTTTTCTCATAGGGCAACGTCCCCAACATGTTCAGTAAGGTACGATTGAACCTCCCAGGTTGGGGATCTCCTTGAGGGTGATACAGAGTGGTCCTTGATCTTTGTATGTTCAACAGTCCACATAGTCTCTTTATTTGCTTTCAAAATATCGACCTTGGTCAGAATGCAACCGCTGAGGCAGGCCCTAATGAACAAAGAATTTCTCAACTAGGATTTTGGCCACGGTGCTAGCCTTCTGGTCCCAAGTAGGAAAAGCCTGAGCATACCTAGTAAAATGGTCTGTCACAACCAGGATGTTGCTACGCCCACCCAAATCAGGTTCGAGACACAGGAAGTCAATACACACCAGCTCCATAGGTCCATGACTCTGTAGGTGTCCCATGGTGGCAGCTCTGTGAGGCAAAGTCTTCCTCTGGATACACCGAATACAGGAATGGCAGTAGCCCTCTACTTCTTTCCTTATGAAAGGCCAATAGAACCTGTTTGTCTCTCACCAACTGGAAAGTCCGGTCAGGTCCCAAATGGCCATGAGAATCATGCAAGGCCGCCAAAGCGGTCAATCTGTGTTTCTCTGGTAACAGCAACTGACATACTCCATCCAAGCCTTCTACAGAATTTATAAAAAGGAAGAGACCACTGTGGTACTCAGCAGAAGTGGCCCAAATCATTAAAAATAAAAAGCTAGCATTTTGTAATTATAAAAAAAACCCAGAGCAATGAAGATAAGGAAATCTACAAGATTAGGCAGAAAGAGGCCAAGCAAGTTATAAGAACTTCTAAAGCGCAGGCAGAAGAAAAACTAGCTCAGTCTATGAAAAAGGGGGATAAGACATTCTTCAGATATATAAATGAAAAAAGGAAATTAAAAAAAGGAATAACTAAATTAAAAACAAAGGACGGAAGGTATGTAGAAGAGGATAAAGGGCTAGCCCACTGCCTTAATGAATACTTCTGTTCAGTTTTTACAGAAGAAAAAGAAGGAGAAGGACCTCCACTTGAAAGGATGACTAATGAATCGTTTGATGCATGTGTCTTTACAGAGGAAGACGTTCTAAGATTGCTGTCTAAAGTGAAGACAAATAAGTCACAGGGTCCTGATGAGATACACCCAAAATTATTAAAACATCATTAACAGATTTATTTAACCAATCATTAGTAACAGGAGTCGTCCCGGAAGATTGGAAATTGGCAAATGTCGTGCCCATTCACAAGAAAGGTAGTAGGGAGGAATCGAGCAACTATAGACCAGTGAGTCTGACATCAATAGTAGGCAAATTAATGGAAACCCTATTAAAGGATAGGATTGTGGAACATCTTAAATCCCATGGATTGCAAGATGAAAAACAACATGGGTTTACTTCAGGGAGATCATGTCAAACAAATCTTATAGATTTTTTTGACTGGGTGACTAAAATAATAGACGGTGGAGGTGCAGTAGACATTGCATATCTAGATTTTAGTAAGGCTTTTGACACTGTCCCACATAGAAGACTTATCAATAAACTGCAGTCATTGAGCATGGACTCCCATATTGTTGAGTGGATTAGGCAGTGGCTGAGTGACAGACAACAGAGGGTTGTAGTCAATGGAGAACATTCAGAACAAGGTCATGTTACCAGTGGGGTACCTCAGGGATCTGTACTGGGACCAATTTTGTTTAATATCTTCATAAGTGATATTGCAAAAGGCCTCGATGGTAAGGTTTGTCTTTTTGCTGATGACACAAAGATATGTAACAGGGTTGATGTTCCTGGAGGGAAACGCCAAATGGAAAAGGATTTAGGAAAACTAGAAGAATGGTCAGAACTCTGGCAACTGAAATTTAATGTGGATAAGTGCAAGATAATGCACCTGGGGCGTAAAAACCCAAGGGCAGAATATAGAATATTTGACACAGTCTTGACCTCAGTATCTGAGGAAAGGGATTTAGGAGTAATTATTTCAGAAGACTTAAAGGTGGGAGGACAATGTAATAGAGCAGCATGAAATGCCAGCAGAATGCTTGGATGTATAGGGAGAGGTATAAGCAGTAGAAAGAGAGAAGTGCTTATGCCGCTGTACAGAACACTGGTGAGACCTCACTTGGAGTATTGTGCGCAGTACTGGAGGCCATATCTCCAGAAGGATATAGATACTCTAGAGAGAGTTCAGAGAAGAGCTACTAAACTAGTACATGGATTGCAGGAAAAAACTTACCAGGAAAGGTTAAAGAACCTTAACATGTATAGCTTGGAAGAAAGAAGAGACAGAGGGGATATGATAGAAACTTTTAAATACATAAAGGGAATCAACTCGGTAAAGGAGGAGAGCATATTTAAAAGAAGAAAAACTTCCACAAGAGGACACAGTTTTAAATTAGAGGGGCAAAGGTTTAAAAGTAATATGAGGAAGTATTACTTTACTGAGAGAGTAGTGGATGCATGGAATACCCTTCCTGCAGAAGTGGTAGCTGCAAATACAGTGAAGGAGTTTAAGCATGCATGGGATAGGCATAAGGCTATCCTTCATATAAGATAGGGCCAAGGACTATTCATAGGATTCAGATATATTGGGCAGACTAGATGGGCCAAATAGTTCTTATCTGCCGACACATTCTATGTTTCTATGTTTCTATGTATACGGTAGATGAGCCCATCTTTCATCTTCATTCTCTCCCCGTCCCAATGGACCACTTTAGCTTTAATAAAGGGACTTTCTAACAGGATCCTGGAATTATCCATCTTCAAAGCTTTCCGCACTACAGCTCCCAAAGGATCTTCTCCTTGAGCTCTTCTCATGTCTTCTTTTGACAGCTGAGGAAGCTCAGCACTCCTCACTTGGATCAGATCACAATAGCACCGAGGCACCCCCGAAGGAGAAACCCCTGCTACTTCAGCTCCCATGGCTCCCTTGAAGCGGTATTCTACCCCTTGACAAGTGGCCTGCACTACTTCCGAGGTTAAATGCACCCATTCACTTTTTCTTCTGTCTGAGGGATGTGGACGCCTAGACAATGCATCCGCATCCAAGTTCCCTTTTCCAGGCCGATACTTCAAACTAAATTGGAACTCCAAAAGTGCTGCCAGCCATCTATGTCCTGTGACATCTAGCTTGGCCGTGGTTAGTAAATAAGTTAGAGGGTTATTGTCAGTTTTTTTTTTTTATTATATTTTTATTTCCACAAAAAATAAGCACATTACAGAAACAATAAATGGCAGAAGACATAAAGAACAGGGAGTGGTGCCCCCATAAAAAATACAGAAACAAAGAACAGTGTATCAACAAATGTAGACAATAAAACAGTACAGAGCTGCAAAGACTGTAAGTGACCATCCAAAAATACAGTAGCAGACAAATATAGATCTAATGTAGAGAAAGAACAGCAGGATCAGGTGGAGTTCAAGGTATATGAGTCCCAATCATCCCAGACAGCATTGAACTTAGTGAGCTCATCGTGTACCCTTGCCGTCAGGGACTCCATTTCCCGAATATCCGAGACCAGCTTCAAAAACAGAGATCTATCCGGGGGAGAGTGCTGTAGCCAACACAATGGAATAGCCCTTTTAGCAGCCAAGAGGAGGAAAGATATCAGTTTGGCAGCCGGCTTAGAGACCCTAGGAAATAGTAGACCCAGTAGACAATGGATAGGATCCAATGGCAAATCCAACCCCACCACATCTCAGAGCGTAGCCATTAACATGGACCAGAAAGGTTGTACCAGGGGACAAGTCCAAAAAATATGATAAAGGGAGCCCCTATCCTCCCTGCACGGCCAGCACAGGGCGGAACAGGAGGGATTCATCCTGTGAAGGCGGACCTGGGTCCGATACCAGAACAAAAGAATCTTGAGAGCGGTCTCTCTCTGCGCCACACAACGAGATGATTTAAAGGTAGACGTCCAAATTCTATTCCACATAGGCAATGTAATTGGTCGATCCAGTATCCCAGACCATTTACGCATGTAAAGGTGGGAGTCCTCAGCAAGTGGGGCAGCATCGTGTAAAATATTATAAATTGAGGACACCAAATGACCCTGATGAGGACCCCGACCACACAACAATTCAAAGGCTGTGGGCCTCTCCAGGGCAAGTGATGGCGTCAATGTCCTAAAAAAGTTGCGGATTTGAAGATAAAAATAAAAAATGTTTTGGCAAAGAAAATTTCTCTCAAAGCTTCTCAAAGGTAAAGAGGGAGCGGGACACCGGATGAACCAGATTGCGTAGTTGGAAAAGTGGAGGTTGAGTCCAAGCCCATAGACGGCTCACCCGAAGTCCATCAGGAAGCAATGGATTAAACAAAATCGTGGTGAGGGGAGGGCATGGTGAGGAGAGAGAGTACTGGCCCATACATTTACGCCAGACGCCCATGGTAACCAGCATTGAATACAGACACATGCCCCTCAGGACCCCGTCCGCATGCAAGGCCGGTGACCAGAGCATCGAGCATGGGTGCACCAGATAAATCGCCCCTCTCTCAATCTCCGTCCACTGGTTGGGGGCCAGTCAGGAAGACCAGGAGGCCACCACCCTGAGGTGGGAGGCATAATAGTACTTTACAATATCCGGTGCACCCAGTCCCCCCCGTCTCCTGGGAGCAAACACCACAGAGGAAGCCACCCTGTGCGCCTTGTTATTCCAAATAAACCGTAGAAAAGACCGCTGTAACATTTTAAGTTGGGGCATAGGAACCGCCACTGGGATGGTGTCAAAGAGATAAAGCAATTTCGGGAAAATAGGCATCTTTAAAACATTAATACGACCTAGTAATGACAGGGGCAGGGCGGTCCAGTGCTGAAGGGAGATAGATATCTCACGGAATAAGGGGACAAAATTAGCAGCATACAGCTGTGGGTGGGAAGGAGTCAAATTCACCCCCAGATACTTGAGCGACTGCAAACACCATCTGAAGGGGTAGGTATGTTGTAACTGGAATAGGAGGTCAGGGGAAACATGAAGGGGCATGGCCTCTGTTTTAGAAGCATTGATCTTGTAGCCAGAGATAGCACTAAAAGAGTCAAGTAGAGTATGTAACGATGGCAAGGAAACTAGAGGATTCGTCAGGGTCAACAATATGTCGTCTGCAAATAAGGAGAGCTTATATTCTCTATGCCGCATAGTAACCCCAGCAATATCAGGGTGGGCGTGTATCGCTTCTGCCAACGGCTCTAGGCATAGTATAAATAATAAAGGGGAGAGGGGACAGCCCTGCCGAGTGCCGTTGGACATGGGGAACGCAGGCGACATAAAGGCAGACGACATACGGACCTGTGCTGTAGCTGGGGAGTACAGGGCTGTTAAAGCCTCATAAAAAGGACCCTTGAATCCAAACCTATGTAACGTGGAAAAAAGGTAGGGCCAACTTAGCCTATCAAAAGCTTTCTGGGCATCTATACTGAGAACCAATGCAGGGCGTGGGAACCTATTGAGAAGAGCGACTAGATCTACAGCTCGTCTCCTGCATGTCGAGAAAGAACAAACCCAACCTGATCTCTATCAATTTAGGCAGGAGACCCCCCAGCCTATTGGCCAGGATCTTAGTAAAAATTTTGTAGTCAGAGTTGAGAAGAGCTATTGGTCTGTAATTGTCCGGGAGGTATGCGTCCTTACCTGGTTTGGGGATGACAGAAATATATGAATGGAGAAAGTGAGAATGAGGTGTCCTGCCCTCCAGCAAGGGAGCATAGAGATCCAGGAGACGAGGGGCCAGAGTCGATAAAAAAGTTTTGTAATATATATACGGAAGTCCGTCAGGACCCGGAGCCTTCCGAGAAGGCAAATTCTTGATCGTAGCAGCTAACTCGTCCATCAAAATATCTGCATTCAGTTTGTCAAGGTCAGCTTTGGAGAGGCTGGGAATGTCCCGAAAAAAGCTCTCAAATTTTTCAGCAGAGAAATGAAAGCGGTTTTCAGGAGTCAGACAGTTATACAGTTTACTATAAAATTTGCCAAAAACTTCAGCCATAGTATAAGGGCAATGGGTGGGGCTACCATCCGACTGCACCAGGAGATCTGGGACAGATTGGAAAGGCTTAGGCTTAAGCCTGTTGACCAATAACCTATGAGGCTTATTGGAGTACTCATAGAATCTTTGCCGAGCCCACATCAAGTATTTAACCATCTTGGACATGTCCAGAGCCTGATGTCTGCGATCTCAGAGACTGACCACTTTCCGAAGTCCTGTCATCGACGGGGAGGCCTGCAGGCGTGCCTCAGCCACCCGCAGGTCAGCCAGGAGCGAACTACGCATACTCAGCATCCTTCTTCAACCGAGAACCCTCCGCAATGCAGGCTCCCCGGAAGAAGGCATTGTGGGCCTCCCACATCGTAGACACCTCAGACACAGAACCCTCATTAAGCGTAAAATACTCCCGCAAGCCCTCCTCCAACCGATCCCGGACTACCGGAATCTGAAGGAGTCGGTCGTTCAGACTCCAATGACAGGCCCTAGGAGGTGCCCCGGCCATGGAGACATCAAAAGTAATGGGGGCATGATCAGACCAGGAGATGGGAAGAATCTCCGACTGAACCATGCAGGAAATAAGCAGAGCCGAAATAAAAAAATTATCCAATCGCGAGTGCATCTTATGAGCTGCTGAATAGAAGGAGTATTGTCTATGAGAGGGATGCTTAATACGCCAGGAGTCAAAAAGCCTAAACGAACGAATGCACCTGCGAAAAGATTTAGCCTGGCTCAGCTGCCTACGTGAAGGGGTGTCTTGACTCATGGACTGTCTATCCCTATAAGGTGACATAATAAGATTAAAATCTCCCCCAACTATTATAAAGGGCTGAGAAAATTGGGAGATAGCAGTCAATGTCTTGTCCAGGAAATCTATCTGACCGTCATTGGGAACATATATATTAAGTAATGTAAAGGAAGAGGACATGTAATCACGGACCAATGCTATGTATCGCCCATGAGGGTCCAACAACGACTCTCGAACCCTAATGGGGCATGACTTCCGAATCAGAACAGCAACCCCCGCTTTACCTGAACGCTCAGAAGCAACGTAAGCCGTGGGGAAATATCTTGCTGCAAACTTAAACGATCCGCCGGGACGGAAGTGCGCCTCCTGCACCAAAATCACGTCCGCCCCAGAGCATCGGAAAGCCTTAAGTGCCAGCCACCGTTTCTGCACCGAATTCAAGCCCTTGACATTATAAGACATAAACCTTAAAGCCATGTTAACTCAGGACAAAAACAGATAGCATTAGCAATGATAAAACAAGCTCTCACTATGTCATAACCCCCAGTAGCCATAGTATAAAAGAGCGTCAATGCAGTCTGTACTCCATCCGAAGATGGAACACAGAGGCACCAAAACACAAGTGCAATGTGAAAATGTCGGACCAAGGACAAAAAAGGCAACACAAGAAGAAAAAAAACAGTTGAGTAAAGAAGCAATGTCTATTCAGAATCTTCAGAAGAAACCCTGTAGGATTATAGAATCCCAGGGATCCCTGGGCGAAGCCCACGGGCAATATGGGCGTCACAGGAGCCTCCAGGGAACAGTATTCCAACGGGAATGGGTCACCCGTCAACTCTCCAGCAGAAGAAAAAATAAAAACCAGTTATGCGTCACAAACTGGAAAAAACAAATGCCCCATGGGGGGAAAAACTAAGCCAGTCCAGCCAGACCGGCCAAAGAGAGCACCTGTAAGGCAGCCATCGCAGTCCAGTGCAACCACAGGAGACCAGAAAGGAACGGAAAAAAACAGAACATCCTGTAGAGCCGTCCGAGGAATCAGGGCAGGAATCTTGGGGGCCTCTGGCGTTGAGGGGTAGCGTGGGACCTACGCTGTGGGGTCTTGGCAGGAGTCCAAATACGATCGGGAGTTGCTGGAAGTGGACGGTTTGATGGTTGCTGTTGTTGGGCGAGCAAGTCCTCTTCAGGAAGCGGTGGAAGGCCGAGGCCCCTAATAAAAGACTCCGCTTCTAGCATTCCCCGCATAGCATGCTGAGTGCCATCTTTAGTTACCACCAGGCAGAATGGGAATCCCCAGTAGTAAAGGACCCTGTGTTTCTGCAAATGTAAAGTCACTATGCGGAGGGTCCTCCGCTTGTTCAAAGTGATGGGGGAGAGATCATTAAAGATTTGTATTTTAGCACCCTTATAGTCCACCGGAGATTTATTACGGGTCGCCAGGTTGAGGGACTCCTTGCTGTCATAATAGTGGAAGCGAACAACAACATCTCGGGGTCTCCCTCCAGATGGCGGCTTGGGGCCCAGAGATCTATGTGCCCTGTCCAATCTCCAGTCGATATCCACAATATTAAGTGCCAGATGATTGAAAAGACCCAATAAAAAGGAGCGTAGATTATTGTCACCAACAGTTTCAGGGATGCCCCTAAAGCGCAGATTTTGTAGTTGGGAGACTGAGTGTCTCAAATAGGAATGTTCCTCCTCCAAAACGTGTACATAATCGACCAATTAGTCAAATTTTGTTTCAAGGGTATCCATGCGCTCTCCTGTGTGTGCAATTTCCCCCTTAACTCCACTGATAATTTGCCCACTTCATCCGCTATGTTGCGGGTGATCTGCATTAAAAGAACTTGGAGTTTAGCATCTAATATGTCCGGGGTCAATATCTGCTGTGAGGCAGGGGGGGGGGGGGGTCGGGGCCGAACGATCCGGTACCTGTGCTGTTGGAGGGTCCGCATCGTTCTCAGCTTCCAATAATGTATCCAGCGTGGAGAACGGGTCCGCCTGCGAAATTGAGGCCGGGGACTGCGGCCTAGTAAGGAAGCGATCCGATGGCGGCCTGGGTCCGGGACTCCTGTGGAGCGGAATAACCCTGCTTTTGCTGCTCAATCTTTCCCATGGGGACGCCGAAGGTATCAGGAACACTTGCAGCCTGCTCCCAGCTGAAAATGTGCAGAAAGAAGCTCGTATGGAGCGGCGGAGAGTCACTTAGGATGCGTCCTCCATGTCCGGAAGCTGCGCATGCGCCTCCTATTGTCAGTTTTGACCATGAAGTACACTCCATATAGATAATCCCTCAATTTGTCCACCACAGCCCACTTGAGGGCTAGGAATTCCAAATTATGGATAGGATAATTCTTCTCCACTGGGGACAGGCTACGACTGATGTAGGCTATGGGGCGTAGCCTCCCTTCAACTTCTTGATACAGTACTCCTCCTAATCCATCCCGAATAGCATCCACATGCAACTCATATGGCATTGCCGGATCTGCATAGGCCAGTACAGGAGCTTTGGTGAGACTCTCCTTCAACTTCCAAAAAGCCTGCTCACATTTAGTGTCCCACTGAGCCTGAATGGACTCTTTGGATCCTCAAGGTCCCTTTTTGAGTACCTCAGCTTTCCGAGTAGGTGGACCCTCTTCTTCAGTTTCCTTCCTCAGCAGTTCATTCAAGTGTTTGGCTATTTGCGAAAAATTCTTCACAAACCTTCTATAGTAAGAGCAAAATCCCAAGAAAGATCTCAATTCGGTAACAGTAGTGGGTCTGGGCCAAGTGGTGACAGCTTCCAATTTCTTTGGATCAGTAGATACTCCTGCCGCAGATACCACACGTCCCAGATAAGTAACAGATGGCTGGTAGAATTGGCATTTTTCGAGAGACAATTTCAATCCCTCATCATATAGTCTCTGAAAAACTTTCTCTAGGCGAACCTCATGTTCCTCCAATGTCTTCCCAAAAGCAATATCATCATCTAGGTACACGAGGACCTCAATCAGGTGCATGTCTCCCACTGTATTCTCCATGAGACGCTGGAAAGTTGCTGGGGCTCCTGCCAATCCTTTGAGGCATACGGTTGAACTCTTAAAACCCCAGTGGGCTTATGAATGCAGTCTTCTCTCGATCATCCGGATGCATGGGTATTTGGTAATATCCACTCTTCAGGTCTAACACACTAAACCATTTGGCCCCGGACAGGCATTACAAGGCATCCTCTATCCAAGGAGTAGTATATTGATCAGGGATAGTCCTGCCATTCAGAGTGCGATAATCAATACACATCCAAATGGACCCATTCTTCTTGTGAACCACCACTATGGGTGAAGCATAGGGACTGCGAGACTCCCGAATGACCCCATTTTTCTTCAACTCAGCCAACTGCTCCTGAAGATCCTCCAAATCACTTAAGGGTATTCTCTGAGGTCTTTCTCTGAAAGGTTTGTCTTCACTGAGACGGATTTGATGATGGCAACTCTTGGCACATCCCACATCATAGTCATTCTTGGAAAACAACTTCTCCCATCTGGACAACTGAATCTTCACCCTCTCCCCCCACTTGAAGGGAACAGCAGGGCGAGGACTGGAAGTATCTTCTGACTCTCTCATCTTGTCTTTCTCTTCCTGCAACTCTGATGGGGTTACTGTTAAGGCAGCGCTCACCCGCCCCAATACCATCCGGGGTTTCAAGCTAACCGGCTGTGTCATGACATTTTGGACACTAACAGGGACTTTCCCACCATTCTTCCTCAGAACTCTTGTTGGGACTATCTCAGGGACTAACTCAATTCTGCCGTCTTCTCCCAGCAGATCCCCCTCCAACATCACAAATGGGACTGGCTGATCCCAAGATAGCTTCACCGTAGCACGCACACAAGCTCGTTCTCCTGGTTGTAACACCTGCTCTCTGGTGTCCAACCGCCAAAGCTTCCCTACCCTCTCGACAGGGGTCTTCTGTTCTTGCAGCACTCGCTGAAACGCTTGTCTCAATTGAGGATGTACCTCTTCCTTGGATGAGCCCTTCACTGCTAATGGGGTGAGCATTCTTCCGACCAAGTCCGTGTTGGTCCCAATGATCAGGGAATTTTGCTTGGCATCAGGGGGTCATGGACACACCACAGCTAATGTGTCGAACACTTCCATCTTTGCCCCAAGGGAAGGCTGGAAAGAAATCTTCACAGGAATGTACCCATCATAAGGAAACTTCTTAGGGCCCAAACCCCAGATTTCCAATTCTTCCAGCTTGCATAAAAGGATGTGTTTCAAATGTTTCAAGTAAAAATCTCGATAGAGCAACATCACTTGGGCACCCGTATCCAGCAAAGCCTTAGTATAAATGCCCTTTATTTGGAGTGGCACTATGGTGGATGGCCCCACCAATCTCTTCGGCATAGTTCCTTTAGTAGGCTCAAACAGCTTCCGACGGCTTTGGTTTTTGGGGTTTCTTACCCTCCTGGGTTCAATTTCCTGGGGAGATTCCACAGTTTGCACCTTGACTGACTTGGTCCTTGGAGTTTGTATGGTCCTCTCTTGGGCCGGAGTGGAGCATCGACCCCCTGTGTCTCTCCCCAAAAATCAAATGACCCCCTTAAATTTATTGAAGCATTGGGGGAATGCAGGCAAGCAGACCCCCACCCCGTGTAAACTATGACCATTATCATAACTACTGGAGCTCAGGCTTTTAGAGGGACTCTCACTGAGTTCCACTGAAGTTTTCCGCCTTCTTAGTGAAGAAAAACTTCTGCAATGCTTTTAATAGTTCTTACATCTTCTCAGGACTTAAAGCGGAGTTCCGGGCACAGAAGTCAATTTTCAATAAGCATACCCCCGGGACAGTCAGGGCTAGCACATTCCACAATGGAAGAAGAAATACTTACTTATAAAATTTCTTCCACAGCGTTTCCATATCTCTTCTGGGCAGCTGAAGCCGGCGCGGTCCTCTTCTGTGTCTTCTTCCGCGTCTTCTTGTCCCAGAATGCGCCTGCACTGGCCCCTCTCGTCACTTCCGGTGCGTCGCCCGGAAATGACGAGCGGGGCCGGTGCCGTCGCATTGATTCCTGGGAGCTATGACGTTCAGCTCCCAGGAATCATAGTGAGACAGGAAGTGACGGGGTGAGCCGCGGCTCCGAGGGAGGAAGTACTCTGAGGTGAGTATTTACGATCTTCAATTAAAAGGTGAGTGAACAAAAAAAAAATAAAAATAACTATCCAATTCCTTTTCAGGTGAGGTCTACCTAGCGGAGGGGCACAAAAAAAAATATTGTTTTTGTGCCCGGAACTCCGCTTTAACCCTCTCTTTGGGCACTGAGCCCTGAAATGCCCCATCTCTCCACATGCAAAGAATCCCTTTTCCTCGAGAGGGAAAAAGGTTAGACCCTTTAAAAGGCTTCTGGGTCTCAGAAACTTTCCCTTGAGCTTCCATCACTTGCATCAGGGTTTGGCACATCTGGGTCTGTGCCTGGGCCACCTAGAGCATCAGATCGGCAGAGTGTGGATTATCATCTGCCTTCTTTTTCTCCACAGTTTCTTCCTGACAAGTCACTTCCAACTCAACCTCACTTTTGTCCTCAGAGAGGCTGTTTTCCTCTCCCACCAGTCGAACTTCAGCCCTCTCTCTTCTCCCTTCATTGTTCAACAAGTCCTTCATCCCTTGACTCACATGGCTCAACATGGCTTCCTCCTCTTTTACCTCCCTCATACTGTAAGTTCAGGATATGTGGGAGTATCCTTGACTCCTTTCAATAGCAGCTTCAAGACAATAGGATGATTGGGCCGAGCCCCTTGTAGTACTCGGTCCAATCGCACTTGGTCTGCCTCTTTAGGGTCAATGCCCTTCTTCAATAGAATCTGGTGCAACATCTTAGCAACTCAAGAGATATTCTGACAATATCTCCCCTTCTGTTGGTGGGTGTGGTTAAATTTGTACAGCAAATCTGTAGTCTTCTCTACCCGTCCAAACAAGTCGAAAAGAGCTTCCAGATAATCCTCAGCAGTACAGTTTTTATTGCACATCCTTAGATTCCGAATCACTCAATTGTTGTCTCTTCAGCACCTCAGAGATGCTCCCCTCATCCACTGCCTGAGTGGCTTGGCTCATCCAGCTTTCAAAGTCCTGTTCTCCTACAGGAGTAGGCAGCTACCCAGAGAAGAAACGCAATCTTCTATAATTCTGCCCAGCTCCACTGGCCCCATTTAGGACTAGGCTGTCCACCAATCTGCTCATATCAGCGTAGAAAGAGGCAGGGGGTATGGCTGCTTTATCCCCCTTCTTGCTCATAGGGCTGGGACCAGGACTAGGGATAACTGGAGGTGATGGCGACCTCCCTTCTTTGTCCTCCTTCTTTAGAGGGAAGAATACTTTAGCTGGAACCTTCTCATCCAGCATCACATCATCTACTTTAAGTATTTCGGGCACACTTTCCCGCCACTCCACAAGTGCTCAGACAGTATCTAGGCCATAATCAACCCGGGCATCCAGTATATAGGCCCCCTGTTCTGGGGCTAGAGCTCGCACCCACTGTCAAATTTTGGCTTCTATGCATTCACTTCCATGTACCTCTAAGACTATACTTCGGTCCAAACTAGCTCCTTGGGACCGCTCCCAGGCCCAGGCAAGAGGCAGGCTTATGGTTTCTCCCATGACTGGTCTCTGGGGAAGGACATTCAGGGCTGAAGTGGCACCGAGGATCCTGGACGTCTCCAAATGTAGCCCTACCCCCAGAGGGGTTGCTGAATGTGTTCACATCCTCCTCACTTCTTTGGCCCTGAGCAACTTCCAACCCACTTGACACCATAGGTTCAGACATGTTGAGTGAATAGACACAACCAAGTGTAAATAAAAGACTAGTTTTACTCTCTTTAGTAAAAGAGAATAAACAGTTGAAACTTCAATATAGCAGGTAGTACAAAGACCAAGAATAACAGAGAGATCCTGAATAGGGTTGAGCGGACACCTAGATGTCCGTGTTCGACGGGTTCGGCCGAACTTTAAAAAAAAGTCCGGGTCCGTGTCCCGGACTTTTACCGAACTTTTCCCGGACACCGAACCCCATTGAAGTCAATGGGGACCCGAACTTTAAGGCACTAAAATGGCTCTAAAACACCAAAGGAAAGGGCTAGAGTGCTGCAAATGGCAGCAAAACGTAATTAAGAGCATGGCAAGTGCTCTGCAAACAAATGTGGATAGGGAAATAACTTAAAACAACAAAAAAAAACAGAAAAATAAAACAATGTTCTTCTTCATCTCTGAAGGACGAGGCCCATATGGAGTAGGAGGGAGGTTGAGGTGGTGGTGGATGTGGCGGTGACATAGGCGTGCGCACAGGGTGTGCTGGGTGTGCCTGGGCACACCCTAATCACCTAGGGCACATAGCATTGCCAGTGAGGAGATGGGAAAGATCTCCCTGGGACCTGCTCTGCTCTATTTCTCCTTGCCTACAGGTACATGGCCCCGATACATTACTCTCCCTGCTGGCAAACACATGCATGTGTATTTCAACTTTGGGGTGCACACCTTAATGCAATAGGCTGCGCACACCTATGGGCGGTGTAGGTGGAAGCGGCGGTGGAGGAGGACCAGGGCCGGATTAACAGCATCATGGGCTTGGTGCTGAGGATTTTGAAGGGCCTTAAGGGCCGTGCCTTGCCATGCACCCAGAGGAGGAAGGGTGCAGCCATGCATGCCTAATTCAACATGGGATGCTGTCTCTGAAGCCCATAAACACATCCATGCATCGCCAACTGTCCCTCCTTGTCCGGCCTTCACGCTGTGTGGGGAGGTTCTGAGGGTGCTGCCTGGGGAAGCGAGCATAGAAGCCAGACTTCTGTGTTTACAAGTGACAGAAGAGCGGTAACAGTGAATATGGCCAACCCGGGGCCTATATAAAAGGTAGGGGCCTGGAGCTGCAGCTCCAATAGCCCCTACATTAATCTGGCCCTGAGGAGGAGGACGAGGTAGCCAACACTGCTTCTTTTCAAAAATTTTAAATGAGGGTACACCCCAAAAGAGTGAGAAAGAGCAAAAATGGAACAATGGGTGGGTAAGGTCGGTATCCATTGCTATTCTGCATAAGGTACGGAAAAGTCCCGTGGGATCCATGCCTGGTTCATTTTAATGAACGTGAGCTTGTCCACATTGTCTCTGGACAGGCGGCTGCGCTTGTCTGTTATAACGCCCCCAGCCGTGCTAAATACCCGTTCAGATAATACACTGGCTGCAGGGCACGCCAGCACCTCCAAGGCGTAAAGGGCAAGCTCAGGCCATGTGCCCAATTTGGAGACCCAGAAGTTGAAGGGGGCAGACCCGTCATTCACTACATGTAGGCGTGTGCACACATACTGCTCCACCATGTTGGTAAAATGCTGCCTCCTGCTAAGACGTTCCATCTGAGCTGCTGGTGCTGCTGTTTGTTGTGGCGTGCTGACAAAGCTTTTCCACATTTCGGCCATGCTAACCCTGCCTTCTGAGGTGCTGGCGGTGCCCTGGTTGCGTTGGCGACCTCCTCCTCCTCCTCCTCTGCCTTGTGCTTCCACTGTGGCCCCGCTGTCAGATGGGAATGCCAGCAGCATGGCGTCTACCAGCGTGCGCTTGTACTCGCGCATCTTGCGATCGCGCTCCAGTGAGTGAATTAAGGACAGTACGTTGTCCTTGTAACGGGGATCCAGCAGCGTGGCCACCCAGTAATCAGCACAAGTTAGAATGTGGGCAACTCGGCGGTCGTTGTGGAGACACTGCAGCATGTAATCGCTCATGTGTGCCAGGCTGCCCAGAGGCGACGAAAGGCTGTCCTCTGTGGGAGGTGTATCGTCCGTGTCCTCTGTATCCCCCCAGCCACGCACCAGTGATGGCCATGAGCTGGCCTGGGTGCCACCCTGCTGTGAACATGGTTCCATCTCCTCCTCCAGCTCCTCCTCCTCCTCATCCTCCTCATCCTCCAGAACTGTGCCCCTGCTGGACAATTGTGTCCCTGGCGTTTGTGTGTGCAGGAACCCACCCTCGGAGCCCCTTGCGAATGACTGCCCTGAAAGCCTTTGAAATGTTACCTCTTCATCCTCCTCCTCCTCATCCTGTGCCACATCCTCTTCCATCATCGCCCAAATTGTTTTTTCAAGGAGGCATAGAAGTGGGATAGTTAAGCTGAGAATGGCGTCATTGCCACTGGCCATGTTGGTGGAGTACCCAAAACAGCGCAACAAGGCACAATATATGCAAATGTCAAATATGCAAACTATGCCGCAATTTAATGTTTTTTACACCAAAAGGGTGTGTATTGAATAGCGGAATAGGATAAAAAACTGTGTATCTCACACGTACAAACACAGACTAGGCCCGATTAAATTTTTTCCTACCCTAAAGGGAGGATGAGGAAGAGGAGTATGGAACATGCAGCACCCTCAAATCTTCAGAAGTATGAGATGAACCCCAAAAACTTGGAAAGGTGGATCTCTCTCACACGTACCAACACAGACTATCCCCCAATTTAACTGATCCCCAAAGGTTTTTGATTAAATAGCGGAATAGAAAATATGATCCAAAAAAAGTGTATGTATATCACACGTACACAACCACACTAGGCCCCAATTACTATTGTTTGTACCCCTAAAAGGCTAGATGAGGAGTAGGGGGGGTATGGAACAGGCAGCACCCTCAAACCTTCAGAAGTATGAGATGAACCCCAACAACTTGGAAAGGTGGATCTCTCTCACACGTACCAACACAGACTATCCCCCAATTTAACTGATCCCCAAAGGTTTTTGATTAAATAGCGGAATAGAAAATATGATCCAAAAAAAGTGTATGTATATCACACGTACACAACCACACTAGGCCCCAATTACTATTGTTTGTACCCCTAAAAGGCTAGATGAGGAGTAGGGGGGGTATGGAACAGGCAGCACCCTCAAACCTTCAGAAGTATGAGATGAACCCCAACAACTTGGAAAGGTGGATCTCTCTCACACGTACCAACACAGACTATCCCCCAATTTAACTGATCCCCAAAGGTTTTTGATTAAATAGCGGAATAGAAAATATGATCCAAAAAAAGTGTATGTATATCACACGTACACAACCACACTAGGCCCCAATTACTATTGTTTGTACCCCTAAAAGGCTAGATGAGGAGTAGGGGGGGTATGGAACAGGCAGCACCCTCAAACCTTCAGAAGTATGAGATGAACCCCAACAACTTGGAAAGGTGGATCTCTCTCACACGTACCAACACAGACTATCCCCCAATTTAACTGATCCCCAAAGGTTTTTGATTAAATAGCGGAATAGAAAATATGATCCAAAAAAGTGTATGTATATCACACGTACACAACCACACTAGGCCCCAATTACTATTGTTTGTACCCCTAAAAGGCTAGGAGTAGGGGGAGTATGGAACAGGCAGCACCCTCAAACCTTCAGAAGTATGAGATGAACCCCAACAACTTGGAAAGGTGGATCTCTCTCACACGTACCAACACAGACTATCCCCCAATTTAACTGATCCCCAAAGGTTTTTGATTAAATAGCGGAATAGAAAATATGATCCAAAAAAAGTGTATGTACATCACACGTACACAACCACACTAGGCCCCAATTACTATTGTTTGTACCCCTAAAAGGCTAGATGAGGAGTAGGGGGGGTATGGAACAGGCAGCACCCTCAAACCTTCAGAAGTATGAGATGAACCCCAACAACTTGGAAAGGTGGATCTCTCTCACACGTACCAACACAGACTATCCCCCAATTTAACTGATCCCCAAAGGTTTTTGATTAAATAGCGGAATAGAAAATATGATCCAAAAAAAGTGTATGTATATCACACGTACACAACCACACTGGGCCCCAATTACTATTGTTTGTACCCCTAAAAGGCTAGATGAGGAGTAGGGGGAGTATGGAACAGGCAGCACCCTCAAACCTTCAGAAGTATGAGATGAACCCCAACAACTTGGAAAGGTGGATCTCTCTCACACGTACCAACACAGACTATCCCCCAATTTAACTGATCCCCAAAGGTTTTTGATTAAATAGCGGAATAGAAAATATGATCCAAAAAAAGTGTATGTATATCACACGTACACAACCACACTGGGCCCCAATTACTATTGTTTGTACCCCTAAAAGGCTAGATGAGGAGTAGGGGGAGTATGGAACAGGCAGCACCCTCAAATCTTCAGAAGTATGAGATTGTGTTCACTGTACCCCACAAAGATTGAGTTCACTGCACCCCACAATGATTGTGTTCACTGCACCCCACAAAGATTGTGTTCACTGCACCTCACAAAGATTGTGTTCACTGTACCCCCCAAAGATTGTGTTCACTGCACCCCACAAAGATTCTGTTCACTGTACCCCACAAAGATTGTGTTCACTGCACCCTAAAAGGATGTTGTTCACTGCACCCCACAAAGATTGTGTTCACTGCACCCTAAAAGGATGTTGTTCACTGCACCCCAAAAAGATTGTGTTCACTGTACCCCCCCAAAGATTGTGTTCACTGCACCCCACAAAGATTGTGTTCACTGCACCCCAAAAAGATTGTGTTCACTGTACCCCCCAAAGATTGTGTTCACTGCACCCCAAAAAGATTGTGTTCACTGTACCCCCCAAAGATTGTGTTCACTGCACCCCACAAAGATTCTGTTCACTGTACCCCACAAAGATTGTGTTCACTGCACCCCAAAAAGATTGTGTTCACTGTACCCCCCCAAAGATTGTGTTCACTGCACCCCACAAAGATTCTGTTCACTGCACCCCACAAAGGATTTTGTTCACTGCACCCCAAAAAGATTGTGTTCACTGTACCCCCCAAAGATTGTGTTCACTGCACCCCACAAAGATTCTGTTCACTGTACCCCACAAAGATTGTGTTCACTGCACCCTAAAAGGATGTTGTTCACTGCACCCCACAAAGATTGTGTTCACTGCACCCTAAAAGGATGTTGTTCACTGCACCCCAAAAAGATTGTGTTCACTGTACCCCCCCAAAGATTGTGTTCACTGCACCCCACAAAGATTGTGTTCACTGCACCCCAAAAAGATTGTGTTCACTGTACCCCCCAAAGATTGTGTTCACTGCACCCCAAAAAGATTGTGTTCACTGTACCCCCCAAAGATTGTGTTCACTGCACCCCACAAAGATTCTGTTCACTGTACCCCACAAAGATTGTGTTCACTGCACCCCAAAAAGATTGTGTTCACTGTACCCCCCCAAAGATTGTGTTCACTGCACCCCACAAAGATTCTGTTCACTGCACCCCACAAAGGATTTTGTTCACTGCACCCCAAAAAGATTGTGTTCACTGCACCCCAAAAAGGATTTTGATCACTGCACCCCAAAAAGGATGTTGTTCACTGCACCCCAAAAATGATTTTGTTCACTCCACCCCAAAAAGATTGTGTTCACTGCACCCCACAAAGATTGTGTTCACTGCACCCCAAAAAGATTGTGTTCACTGTACCCCCCAAAGATTGTGTTCACTGCACCCCACAAAGATTCTGTTCACTGTACCCCACAAAGATTGTGTTCACTGCACCCCAAAAAGATTGTGTTCACTGCACCCCAAAAAGGATGTTGTTCACTGCACCCCAAAAAGGATGTTGTTCACTCCACCCCAAAAAGATTGTGTTCACTGCACCCCACAAAGATTGTGTTCACTGCACCCTAAAAATGATTTTGTTCACTGCACCCCAAAAAGGATTTTGTTCACTGCACCCCAAAAAGGATGTTGTTCACTCCACCCCAAAAAGATTGTGTTCACTGCACCCCAAAAAGATTGTGTTCACTGCACCCCACAAAGGATTTTGTTCACTGCACCCCAAAAAGATTGTGTTCACTGCACCCCAAAAAGGATGTTGTTCACTGCACCCCAAAAAGGATTTTGTTCACTGCACCCCAAAAAGATTGTGTTCACTGCACCCCACAAAGGATTGTGTTCACTGCACCCCAAAAAGATTTTGTTCACTGCACCCCAAAAAGATTGTGTTCACTGCAGCCCAAAAAGATTGTGTTCACTGCACCTCACAAAGATTGTGTTCACTGCAGCCCAAAAAGATTGTGTTCACTGCAGCCCAAAAAGATTGTGTTCACTGCAGCTCACACACAGAAAAATGGATGTGGATCACTGACACCTGCCTATCTCCAATCCCACACCACACAGCAATATCGATTGTAGTTTGTAGAACACAGTTTCCCTAAAATTCAGCAGACTCTGTCCCTAACAGGATTGAGAAGAGATCGTAGATCAGGATTGAGTGCAGACCCCACCCCCCACACAGCAATATCGATTGTAGTTTGTAGAAGACACTGACCCTATAATTCAGCAGACTCTATCCCTAAAATGCCTACAACTCGCCCTGCCTAAACACTCCGACCTGTCCCTCAATTCTATCCGGACACAAATGGTTTTTTCCTGCCTATCTTTCCCTAATCAGCAGCCAGCACATTGATGTGTGCTCTGTCCCTTAGCTAAGCAGCAGAATGACGCTGCTGCGGCGGCTGCCTCGAACTTATAAAGACTTGGTCACATGCTTCAGACGGCCAATCACAGCTACTAAGACATTTGCAGGTATGGCTGGGATGGCTTAAGGCACACCAGTTAAACGATTGTTGATTGGCTGTTGAAAGCCCGCCATGAAAAGAGCGCCAAAGCATGCAAAACCCGGAAATAAAACGACCGAACACGGATTTTTACCCGAACATACAGTAAAGTGTCCGTGTCCGTGTTCGGGTAAAAAAAATCCAATTATTCGGTACGAACACGAATAATACAGTCCGTGTTCGCTCAACACTAATCCTGAATCCTCAAACCCAAAATTATATAGGATTCAAGACTCAGGATCTGATATGACAAAAAGGTAAATAAACATGTGCACTATGAAATATTGCAAGAGGATTGACGTATCAATTGCTCATCAAAAAAACATTCCTTAATTGAAATGTGAGAGTGACCACAGGAATATATTCAATGCAATATTGAACAGCACTACTGCCAATCTAACTTCTATCAGTGACCCTATCCACCTACTGCTATGCAGCCTATCAGAGTGCACTCTGTATCCTACAGGGGGCCCCCTTTACTATAAATTGTGTGAGTCTCCTTGTTGAGCAAGGCCTTGCTAGTCTTCACTGGCAAAAGACCCCAATCACTCAAGGAATGACATTTATAATCCACTGTAAAGGCAAAGTTTAATTGTAATCCAAACTGGGAAGGAGCATGGGCTTCTGAGCTCAGTCAAGTTGATGTACAATCTGGAAACTGAAAGTGTAAAGTGAGGCCTTTAGGTTTGCCATGTATCACTCAGCACTACAGTGTCCTATAGCAACTTTTATATGTATACTAAGGCAGCTCTCTGTCCAACTAAACTGCATCACAGGCCTTCTCTGACACCGTCTAGTAAGTCACTGTGTCTAATTCCACTTGGATTTCTCTCCCCCGATATGATGGCGATCTGCATCCCCCTGTCCTCGGCACCAGAGTCAGACACTCCTCAGAATCATCCGCAATCTCTCTGAGTGTCTCTCCCGGTCTACCCCTGAGCTCTGTCACATACGCCGCTCTCTCTCTCAGACATCCTTCCGCTAGGCCTCCGGCCTACTCTCCTCTGCTCACCGCAGCAGCTCTTCCCCTCCACACAGCGCGCTGTCCTCGAGGCAAGAGAGCAAAACTTTGATCCCGCCCCCTACTTATAGACACTCCCATCTGTCTCCGCGGGACTCAATGCTCCCTGGGAGGATAGTCCAATCAATTGAGTCATCCATAGTTTCCACTTTCCACTGAACTAAATTTCCTACAATCCATTGTACCATCACTTCACAGAAGCCCCAACATTAAAGAGATAGAACAACACCGAACAGGCTTGAATGAATTCTTTATCCAGGCTACACATTGATTTGCATTTTAATGAGTGAAATAAGTATTAGACCCCTTCACAAAACAAGACTTAGTAGTTGGTGGCAAAACTCTTGTTGGCAATCACAGAGGTCAGACGTTTCTTGTAGTTGGCCACCAGGTTTGCACACATCTCAGGAGGGATTTTGTCCCACTTCTCTTTACAGATCCTCTCCAAGTCATTAAGGTTTTGAGGCTGATGTTTGGTAACGAGAACTTTCAGCTCCCTCCACATATTTTCTATGTGATTAACGTCTGGAGACTGGCTAGGCCACTGAAGGACCTTAATATGCTTCTTCTTGAGCCACACATTTGTTGCCTTGGCCGTGTGTTATGGGTCATTGTTATGCTGGAATACCAATCCATGACCCATTTTCAATGCCCTGGCTGAGGGAAGGAGGTTCTCACTCAAAATTTGATGGTACATGGCCCTGTCAATCTTCCCTTTGATGCAGTGAAGTTGTCCTGTCCCCTTAGCAGAAAAACACCCCCATTTGAGTTGATGCCAGAGAGCTTGATTTCGGTCTCATCTGATCACAAAACTTTCACCCAGTTCTCCTCTGAATCATTCAGATGTTTATTAGCAAAACTTCAGACGGGCCTATACATGAGCTTTCTTGAGCAGGGGGACCTTGCAGGCACTGCAGGATTTCAGTCCTTCACAGCATAGTGTGTTACCAATTGTTTTCTTGGTGACTATGGTCCCAGCTGCCTTGAGATCATTGACATGATTCTCCCGTGTAGTCCTGAGCTGATTCCTCACCGTTCTCATGATCATTGAAACTCCACAAGATGAGATCTTGCATAGAGCCCCAGACTGAGGGAGACTGACAGTTATTTTGTGTTTCCTCCGTTTGCAAATAATCGCACCAACTGTTGTCACCCTCTCACCAAGCTGCTTGCTGATGGTCTTGTAGCCCATTACAGCCTTGTGTAGGGCTACAATCTTGTCCCTGACATCCTTAGACAGCTCTTTGGTCTTGGCCATGGTGGAGTGATTGGAATCTGATTGATTGCTTCTGTGGACAGGAGTATTTTATACAGGTAACAAGCTGAGATTAGGAGCACTCCCTTTTAACAGAGTGCTCCTAATCTCAGCTCGTTACCTGTATAGAAGACACCTGAGAGCCAGAAATCTTGCTGATTGATAGGGGATCAAATACTTATTTCACTCATTAAAATGCAAAACAATTTATATCTTTTTTTGCATTTTTCTGGATATTTTTGCTGTTATTCTGTCTCTCACTGTTAAAATAAACATAACATTAAAATTATACACATCATTTCTTTGTCAGTGGGCAAACGTACAAAATCAGCAGCAGATCAAATCCTTTTTTCCTCACTGCAATTAAAAAAACACCTGAAATTACCAATTTAATACAGCAATGTGAATAATCATATTTATTATTTACCTCAATCTCGTGATGTTGTGTAGAGCCGGTATAAGTTTCTTCAATCCTTCATTCTTAATGTTACATGAACTTAGATTTACATCTTCTGTCTCTTTGAGGGATTGAAGGATAAAAGACAGCACAGAGCAGTCCAGAGGGCTGAGGGGGACTGCAGAAAAGTCAACGTTTTTTGACTCAATACATTGTGACACCAGAGCCTTATTCCTGCTCTCATGGAGATAGTAGAATACATTAAGAAGATCTCTCTTGGCTGTTTGGGATTTGTCAGGTATTTTTTCTGCAATTTTCTTCTGGATCCAGGTGATAACATGTCTGGCAGCCTGAGAAGATAATTCTCCCACATGAGACTTTAGCATGGATCTAGTAGACGAGTCTGAGAGACCGCAGAGGAAGCGGAGGAATATTTCAGCACGGCCGTCTTTGTAAGACTCAGCCTTATCAAGGGTTTCCTGTAATTTTTCAGGATTATAGGCAATAAAATGGACTAAAGCGGCAAAAAACTCCTGAAGAGTGAGATGTAAGAAGGTGTAATCCACATCAGGAGGCTGACCAGATTCTATCATGAAACATGAAAAGAGATATTTGTCATTTCTCACATGGAATGAGTCCAGATGACGATCATCAAATACAATCAGGTGACTCATGACTCCATGTTCTGCCATCCACCCAATAGATGTCAGCAGTTCCCGGACATTGTGGCTGTCCTCTTTATTCTGACAGTGATTGGTCAGAATGTTGGCGACAAATGTCACAAAGAGTTGTGTCACTGTTTTGGGTAATGATGTCATCAGTTGATCAGTGATTGTTGGTTGGGCTCTGAAGCACATTGATAACACTGTACAGATGATCCAGCAGTATGATGGGATATAACAGAATGTATACAGGGTGTCATTCTCCTGCACATAACGAAAAGCCTTTCCTGACAATTCCTCATTTCCAAAGAAATGCTGAAAGAAGGTCAGTCTATCTTCATGGAGAAATCCCATGATCTCAGCTATTCTCTGGAAAACATCGGTATCAACTGATGCTAGTCTAGCTGGGCGGCTGGTTATCAGTACAGAGCAACCCTTAAGACGACTCTGCCTCACCAAACTGAACACAATATCACTAAATATTGTCTTCTTAGCATAGAGTCTACTTGATCTGAAATCCATTTGGTGAATACTTTCATCTAAGCCATCAAATATGAACAGAAGTATCTCTGGTTGTTGTAAAATATCTCCAATCTGACCCTGAAGATATGGATATTGATGAAGGATCATCTCCTCTAAACTGACCTTTTCCATTCTATTAAGGTCCCGGAATTTGAAGAAGAAGACAAAAGCAAATCTCTGGTAATGTTTTCCAGTCACCCAGTCATAGACAAACTTCTGCATCATTGAGGTCTTCCCTATTCCTGGCACTCCGCTCACCATTATTGCATGTGGTACACATTGTGACTGCTGGTTCCAGCGGAACAGCCTGTTGGGGGAAATGTGTTCCAGTCCAATTTGTGTTTCCCTCAAGAGTTTCTCATGTTTTACCCCAGTCTGTATCAGTTGATTTTGTGGATGCTGCCTGAACTGATCAGTGGAAACTACAATCAGGTTCACATAACGCTCATTGATGGGGAATCTTTGTGGTTCCAGGGTAGTTCCTGGGGGTCTGTGTTCCACTAGAGTCTCAGTCTCCTTCATCAGATGTTGTTTGTGCTTTTCCTGAATATCTGGGAATATAATGAGAATATTTTATGGCTCAGGTTAGTCAGAAATTGACACTGCTACGTTTAGTCTAAGAAAAAATATAACTTTTGTTCTGAGATTGTTGAGGGAAGATCAGATGTATAAACAAACTGACTGTAGTTTATTTTGATTACAGACATTTATACAGCACCAACAGCACTTTACATACTATTCATTCACATCAGTCCCTGCCCTCGAGGAGCTTAGAGTCTAAGGCCCCTTTTTCACATGAATACGTACTGTACACATATGTAGCAAGTAAATAAAACTCCCAGTAATGCTATCACTAGGCTGCAGCTAGAGGGAGCTCTAATGATTTGTAGTGTGACTTAAGGAGACTGAAACCAACAAGTTCACATTAAGCTTCCAGCAAAGTTCCAGCAAGGTTGTCAGATCATAAAAGCAGGAATATGCAGAGATGTAAACCATGTGTGAGCCAAGGAAAAGAAAAATGTAGGCATTTCTTTACCTGCAGACAAGAAGGTCATATGGCATGAGGGTGCATAAAAACAGAAAAGCTTCCGGGAAAAGAGAAGTACTCACAGGGGGGGACAACCAGTGACCAGCTATGATAAAAAGTCCCAAGTCACTTCAGAACCCACAAAAATCCTTTACTCACTTTGTCAATGTGAGTCAAAAAAAGTAGCCAGACTAATAGGGAGCAAATGCTTACTGATTTGTAATATAGGATGGATACCCACAAAAGTACTCACTGACACAGGTTCCCAAAAAGGCATTATGGCTGCAAGCTGGGTTCAACACCAGAAACAAACTGCAATTCAGCCAACTGACAAACTGTTATTAGAAGATAGCAAGCTAACCATCACTGCAGCAAAAAAAGAGAGTTGCAACAAACAGCAAGAATGGACATGCACAACGATATTGAAAATAAACATGCACATACAGTAGGTAAAATGAAAAAGAATAAAACATCACTTAGAGCATGACAAGTAATGGCCTGACATGAGCAAGGGGAAAGCTGGGCGGGGAGGAGAAGGAGGCACACTCCACCAGGTACACCGGCACATCACAAGGACTAGCCCAAGCAGGGAGGTAGGCCGGAACGGCCGACACAACCACACCAAATGCAGAGCGCTCCATTATCCCGCCAAGGGCTCCCGGGTCCACTTGTCTCAAATTTTGTTGAATTTCTCAGGGCAGCCCCTGTTAATGTAAATCAGGCGCTTATAAGGCAGGACATTGTTGACCTCCAGTTTCCAAGAGGAGAGGGTGGGCGGTGCAGTGTGCATCCACTGCCTGGCAATACACTTCCTGGCGATAAATAGTGTCTCATGAAGAAAAGTCATAGTGGGTTTGTCAAGATTCCCGTCAGGGAAAATACCTAACAAACAAGATTTAGGGCAGAGAGTCAGATGGGTCCCCATGTCATCATGTAGGAACTGTATTACCTGTCTTCAGTATCCCTGGATCAAGGGGCACTGCCAGATAAGGTGGAAGAAAGTGCCGGAGTGTAAACACATAGGGCATAAGGGGTTGTGATCTCTCCCAAATCTAGCGAGCCTGAGAGGGGTATGGTAGGAGCGATGAAGGATGTACAGCTGGGTCAACCGATCAGAAAGCCTGGGAAAAAACAGTTCTGGGGCATTTAAAGCCTCCTCCCATTCTTCATCCTCCAGGGCGCCCACATCCCTCTCCCAGGGTCCCTTCAGGGCATAGGCAAGTTTGGTTGATGGAGGGAGATGGAGAACAGAGTAAAACAGGGCGGTCAACTGTTTAGGGTTCTGTCCCGTAATTACCTCAAGCACATCTATTGGATCAGTCTGTGGGGAGGAATCCATGAACCGTGTTCTAAACACTTGACTGAGTTATAAATATCTAAAGTACATATGTGATGGTATGTTAAAGTCCGCTTGCAACTTGTCAAATGATTTAAGGGCAGTGTGGAGAAGAATGTGGCAGAGCAGGTAAATCCCTTGGGAGCTCCACACGTGCGAGTCAGGGATAGACATGAATTCAGGCAAGGAGGAGTTGTGCCACAAGGGTGTGAAGCCATGATGCCTAGGTTCAGCCAAGTCGAGACCACCTTCCAAATCCGACGGTACTGAAACAGCAGAGAGCGACTATCACCGGGTGTCCCCACCCCCACCAGGCCACCAAGTAGAGCACTCAGTGGGTCGGAGGAAGGGCAAGACCATGCCAGGCACATCAGCCACAGGGCTCTATCTTTGTCAGTGTTGGTCAGATGAAATTAGTGGGATAACTGGGCCACCAAATAATACGTACTAAAGTCCAGAAGTGCAACTCCCCCAAGGTTAGAGGGGTTCTGAAGTTTTCTCCACGGCAGCTTATGCCTGCTATTGCCCCAGACATAGGATTTCAAGAGGGACTCCAGAGAATGGAAATGCCTCAAAGGCAAATAGATTGGGGAGTGCCATAGGACATACAGTATAGAACCTTAGGCAAAACAATCATTTTAATCAGGTTCACCCGGCCCATAACACCCAGAGGCAGACAAGCCCAAACCTGTATCTTACCCTTAATAAGGCCAAAGAGGGGTTGGAGGTTATTAGGGACATAGTCGAACTGATGTTTAGTCACCTGGATCCCCAAGTACCTAACGCAGCTGCCCCTCTGCAGAGGGAGGTCAGCACTGGTCCGGGACGGAGGGGAGGGGTCAGTGGGGAGTATCTGTTTCATTTTCAGTCCGGAAAAAGAGCCAAAGGTGTTGATGAGGGAAAGGGCCGTCGCAAGGGAGGTATCAGGGTCAGTCAGGTACAGCAGCGTATCATCTGCGTACATGCTGATCTTCTCCTCAAGCATGCCCAGTCTAGGGCCCACAATACCAGGCCAGGATGTGCCCTGATGGCCACAGCCAGGGGCTCCGCCACCAGGGCGTATAAAATTGGAGAGAGGGGGCATCCTTGCCGCGACCCCCTAGCAAGGGGAAATGGGTCAGAGATCCAACCATTCGCCAACACCCTGGCAACCGGACCCTGGTACAACAAGTGGATCCATTTGATGAATGTTGGGCCAAACCCATAGCACTCAAGACACCGCCAGAGTTAGGGCCATTCAACAGAGTTAAATGCCTTGGCAGTGTCCAGGGCAACCACCACCCACGTACCACAGTTGTCATGACATGCCTGTAAGTTCATAAAGAGCCTATGCAGGTTAAAGGAGGTGTTCCTACCAGGCATAAAGCCCGCCTGGTCAGTGTGTATAAGGGAAAGAATCACTTTATTGAGTCTGTTGGACAGTATTTTGATCAGAATTTTCACATCCACTAACAGTGAAATAGGGCGATAAGAGGCAGGGAGGCCCAGATATTTTCCAGGCTTGGGGATCAAAACAATAAGCACCTCTTGCATCGAGGGCGGCAAGGTAGAGGAGTCAAAGATAGCACTGTAGAGGGACAACAGCCATGGCGCCAGGAGTTCAGCATAGCAGGAATAAAATTCTACAGGCAGACTATCTAAACCCGGGGGCTTAGAACGTGGGAATTGGGTTATTGCATCCATAATCTCATCCGACGTCAGAGGGGCCTCAAGACCTGCCACCTGCATCTCAGAGAGCTGGGGAAGCAGAGTGTTAGCTAAGAACTCAGACATTCACTCCAGGGAACCCGGAGCAGATGTGGAGGTATAGAGATCTCTATAAAAGTCGCCAAACTGAACTGCGACCAATCTAGGGTCAGTTACCGGAACCCCTACAGGGGAGTGCAACACTATATCTACAGGTAGGCCATAAGTTTGCCAGCACATTCACTCTGTTCGAACTGTTTTGTTTATGAAAAAACAACCCCCTCCTTGCCTTCTCATAGTGTAATTGCTCAACCACGCATGTGTAATGTTCTGGTACCTCTGGTACCCCTATTCCACTTTCCAGTTCAGTGTTTGCGTCCCACCATTCTCTTCTGGTAGGTGCGCATACACCTTTAAGACCGATGCTGTCATCACTGAGCGCCGCAAAGCGGCTATTTCAACCGCCGGCGTTCTCACTCACATGTTCGTTCAACCGTCATGGTTGGATCGTCCCTGTCTGAAGTCGGCATACCAGATGTTACTCGATCC
Organism: Pelophylax lessonae; assembly: GCF_965119305.1. Taxonomy (NCBI): domain Eukaryota; kingdom Metazoa; phylum Chordata; class Amphibia; order Anura; family Ranidae; genus Pelophylax; species Pelophylax lessonae. The sequence continues at coordinate 202,543,434 of NC_138780.1, forward strand.
TGTATCTCGCTACCTGAACTTGTTCCATATCTGATCCTGTGTCTCGCCACCCGATCATTACCGGCATGCTGCCTTCACCCTTCACTCTTCAACCTGCCTTGAAGCTCATATGCTTACAAGCGTACCTCGCTGTCGGAACCTCGCTACTGATCCCTGTATCCCGCTACCGGATCACTCGCTCATACCGAACCTCTCTACTACTGCTTGCTATTAGTGATAAGTACCCCGCAGGGGAATCCTCCATAACCTTCCTACTAAGCTTACACTATCTAGCTCTGCATATTAAGGACTGTTACTATCATCTGCACTACTATTTAGATTGCTAGCTCTTGAGCCTACTAACATCTATCCTTGCACTGGGTTAGTCTCTCCTGTATGTCATCTGCTATCCTACCACCTACTACCATACATGATTGCTAACCTATCTGCATCCTACCTGTTACCATCTATACTCTCATGAACATTTCTCTCAACTGCTGTTCACCTATTGTCACTGTTCATACCTGTCTCTTCAGCTCATCACCACTATACTGCTATATACATCTATCACTCCAGGAACATCTTATTGAGTGTGTATATTTGTATGCTGAATCAGACAGACCACAGTGATAAGTCTTGGGAGTTGGAATTGGTATTTCAACGTATCTCTACATGACTGCTGAGTGGAGTTTTTCTGCAGCTGCAAATCCATCTTGTTTCAGAAAACGCAGGAGCGTTACAGATTGAACGAACCAAAAATGGATTCAGCAGATTTACCCACTCAAGTGACACAATTAAAACAACAAGTGACTGCGTTAATACACGCTCTTACTGAATTAAAAGAAGACAATCAGGCTCTGAAGCAGCAGGTAACCCGTCTATCACAACTTGCCGCTGCTCAGCCCTCTGAACCCAAAATAAATCCTCCTCTAGTGTTTACAGGTGATCGCAAAAAATTTCGTGAATTCAAAAACGCCTGTCAGTTACTTTTCTTGCTAAAACCTCGTACTTACCTTACTGATCATATCAAAGTCTGTACTATTATTTCATACCTAACGGGTGATCCACGGGCCTGGGCAGACTCTCTCTTTGAGAAAAATGATCAGCTTCTCAACTCCTATGCTTTATTCCTAGCGGAACTCGCTAGTCTCTATGATGACCCCAATAGGCAGAGTACTGCCGATATTCAATTGAGGTCCTTGAAACAAGGTAGGAGACCTGTAGAAGACTTTGTAGCAGAGTTCAAAAGATGGACCCTTGATTCAGGGTGGAATGATACATCTCTGAGAACTCAATTTAGACTCGGCCTATCAGAAGCCGTTAAAGACGAGCTCGCCCGAGCGGATTTACCGGACACCCTGGATGCTTTGATACAACTCAGTATCAACATAGACAGGAGGCTGCGAGAAAGAAAGGCTGAAAAAATGGGAATGCCATTGTCCAGTCCTTCTCGGATTTCGGCCGTTGACCCTACTCCTATGGAGGTAGGAACCATACGCCCACCTTTATCAACTACTGAAAGAGCCAGGAGACGATTCAGTAATCTTTGCTTGTACTGCGCATCCCCGGATCACAAGCGTCTGTCCCCTTGTCCGCAAAAAAGAGGGTGAGTGTTCACATGTCCTCCTAGGGGGATTGACAACTTCATTTACTAACCCTTATCTTTTTGTTCGTTTGACATTGCAGTGGGACCAGACTAGGATTACCACTAAGGCCATGATCGACACAGGATCTTGCGGAAATTATATTGACATACGTTTTGCTACTTTAAATAAAGTACCTATTATTTCAAAACCTAAGCCTGTCTCAGTGAGTCTTATTAACGGTATTCCGTTATCTTCTGGCCCAATCACTAATCAGACACAAGCACTCCTAATCACCACTAACGAGTCTCATACGGAGACCACTACCTTCGACCTATTATCTTCGCCCCACTTTCCCATTGTTTTGGGACTTCCCTGGTTACACACACATCAACCAACCATAGATTGGAAGAAACGGACCCTAACCTTCCTCTCTTACTATTGCGAGAGTACGTGTAACCTCCCGTCTTATGGAAAGATCCTGTCTGTGGTGTCAGATGAGATTGCACCACTATGCTATCAGGATCTGTCCGAAGTTTTTCTTGAGAAAAATGCTCAAGTACTGCCTCCCCATAGGGATTATGATTGCACTATTGATCTACTCCCAAATAGTAAATTGCCTTTTGGTCATGTTTATCCTCTTTCGCAGGATGAACTTTCCCATCTCAAGGAATACTTGGATGAGAATTTGACAAAAGGTTTTATTAGACCTTCCACTTCTTCCACAGCTGCAGGACTTTTTTTTGTCCGCAATAAAGACTCAAGTCTCAGGCCTATTATCGACTATAGGCAATTGAACGCCATTACAGTAAAAGACCGCTATCCTTTGCCGCTTATCCCTGAACTCATTGAACAAGTGCGTGGAGCTACCTACTTTTCAAAATTGGACCTGAAAGGGGCATACAATCTAATCCGAATCCGTGATGGAGATGAGTGGAAGACGGCATTCAGAACCAGATACGGATTGTTCGAATATCTTGTAATGCCATTTGGGCTATGTAACGCTCCCGCAGCCTTCCAACGATTCATAAACGATATCTTTAGAGACTTACTTGATGTCTGTGTTGTGGTATATCTGGACGATATACTTATTTATTCACGATCCTTGTCTGAACATATAAAACATGTAAGACTTGTGTTATCCATATTACTCACACACAATCTATACGTGAAACTAAAAAAATGCTTATTTCATAAAGAAGAAGTATTATTCCTAGGATACATCATATCCAAAACAGGAATCAAGATGGATATGAGTAAGATATCCTGTATTCAGGATTGGCCTATACCAACCACCCACAAAGCACTACAGCGATTCCTTGGATTTTCAAACTTCTATAGGAAGTTCATCAAGAACTTCTCTACCATTGTGAGACCTCTCACACAACTCACAAGTATTAAGAAACCATTTAAATGGTCAGATGAAGCAAATGAAGCTTTTCGCTTGTTAAAAACAAGCTTTACCTCTGCTCCCATACTACGTCATCCAGACCCATCCCTCCAATACATTCTGGAAGTAGATCCGTCAAATATGGCAGTAGGAGCAGTACTCTCCCAACTACCAACGAATACTTCACCACTCCATCCAGTCGCCTTCTTCTCTAAATCTCTAAGCAGCCCAGAGGTGAATTACCCAGTGGATGAAAAGGAACTGCTTGCTATAAAAATGGCTCTGGAGAATTGGCGACATCTACTTGAAGGCACCCGATTACCAATACTCATATATACAGATCATAAAAATCTTCAATATCTTCAGACTAACAAAACCCTCTCCCACCGGCAGGTACGATGGTCACTATTCTTCCTAAGATTTAACTTCCTAGTGACCTACACACCTGCAGACAAGAATAAAAAAGCGGATGCGCTATCACGATTAACTGAAGATAATTGCTCCGAAATCCCTTCCGTTCCTATAATACCCTACAAGCGTATTATTGGGGTTGTCCGTTCCTTGAAGGAAGAGATTCTACACAGTATAGGTTTGGATTCACCTCCACCACAACTAAGTGCTGATGCAGAAGGCTTCCTCTACTACAACGACAAACTCTACATACCCCCTACTATGCGCACCAAGATCTTGGAATTGTCACATGATGTGCCTATGGCAGGACATATGGGTATGACAAAGACCCTTAATTTGCTTACCAGGCAGTTTTGGTGGCCTGATATGAAGACATCTATACAAAAATTTGTCTCTTCATGCAACATCTGTGCCAGGTCCAAAATTGACACTACAAAACCATCTGGTCTCCTCTGCAGTCTACCAATACCCCAGGTTCCATGGGAAGTTGTGTCCTTGGACTTTATAGTAGAACTACCACCTTCCAAAGGATTTAATACCATTTTAGTGTCAGTGGACCATCTGACAAAGATGGCACATTTCGTTGCTTTTCGCAGACTACCTTCGTCCAAACAAACAGCGGAACTACTGATAAAGCATGTCTTTAAGTTACATGGAATTCCAAAAACTCTTTTGTCTGACCGTGGATCACAATTCATCTCCAAGTTTTGGCAAGAACTATGTCACATACTACGAATTGAGCGAAAGCTCACTTCTCCCTACCATCCTCAGACCAACGGACAGACTGAAAGAGTCAACCAATGCATCGAGCAATATTTACGTTGCTACACATCATATTTACAGGATGATTGGGTGGATCTCCTCCCTCTGGCAGAATTTGCCTACAACAACGCAACCCACAGTACGACCAAACAGAGTCCGTTCTACTTGAACTATGAGTTTCATCCCACTATTCTTCCACCACCCATCCTTCCATCAAGTAACCCAGTAGCCTCAGACTATCTTACCCAAATAAAAGACTCTCTGGGTTTACTTAATACTACCATCTCACACGCTCATAGTCAACAAAAAAAGTACTATGACCTTCGTAGAAGACCTTCTCCTCAGTATGCTATTGGGGACCTCGTTTGGCTATCAACAAAAAACTTAAGATTAAAGATCCCTAGCAAAAAGCTTGGGCCTCTATTCTTGGGACCCTTCCCAATCAGGAAACTTATTGGAAAAGCTGCAGTACAGCTCACATTACCAACAAACCTCAAGATACATCCCATCTTCCATGTGTCGCTACTGAAGCCCCATGTTCCTGACCAAGGAATAAGGCCTACCATCCCACCTCCACCTCCTGTACAAGTTGAAGGCGGAGAAGAATATGAGATAAAGGAGATTCTGGATTCTCGTATCCCCAGAAGAAGACTCCAATATCTAGTACGATGGAAGAACTATGGGCCCCAAGACGACACCTGGCTGGATACCTCTGATATACATGCCCCTAGGCTGATTCGCAATTTTCACGCGAAATACCCGGAAAAAACAGTTCTAGAGGCCTTCCGGAGCCGGCCTTAAGGGGGGGTACTGTAATGTTCTGGTACCTCTGGTACCCCTATTCCACTTTCCAGTTCAGTGTATGCGTCCCACCATTCTCTTCTGGTAGGTGCGCATACACCTTTAAGACCGATGCTGTCATCACTGAGCACCGCAGAGCGGCTATTTCAACCGCCGGCGTTCTCACTCACATGTTCGTTCAACCGTCATGGTTGGATCGTCCCTGTCTGAAGTCGGCATACCAGATGTTACTCGCTCCTGTATCTCGCTACCAGAACTTGTTCCATATCTGATCCTGTGTCTCGCCACCCGATCACTCCCGGCATGCTGCCTTCACCCTTCACTCTTCAACCTGCCTTGAAGCTCATATGCTTACAAGCGTACCTCGCTGTCGGAACCTCGCTACTGATCCCTGTATCCCGTTACCGGATCACTCGCTCATACCGAACCTCTCTACTACTGCTTGCTATTAGTGATAAGTACCCCGCAGGGGAATCCTCCATAACCTTCCTACTAAGCTTACACTATCTAGCTCTTCATATTAAGGACTGTTACTATCATCTGCACTACTATTTAGATTGCTAGCTCTTGAGCCTACTAACATCTATCCTTGCACTGAGTTAGTCTCTCCTGTATGTCATCTGCTATCCTACCACCTACTACCATACATGATTGCTAACCTATCTGCATCCTACCTGTTACCCTCTATACTCTCATGAACATTTCTCTCAACTGCTGTTCACCTATTGTCACTGTTCATACCTGTCTCTTCAGTTCATCACCACTATACTGCTATATACATCTATCACTCCAGGAACATCTTATTGAGTGTGTATATTTGTATGCTGAATCAGACAGACCACAGTGATGAGTCTTGGGAGTTGGAATTGGTATTTCAACGTATCTCTACATGACTGCTGAGTGGAGTTTTTCTGCAGCTGCAAATCCATCTTGTTTCAGAAAACGCAGGAGCGTTACAGCATGTCATCCGCCTGAGGGCAGAGGCTCAGGAGACCGAGGGGTCCCTTAAATAGTCGCCCTCAGTCGCCGACAGGTCAGCGACAGCGCGGGAGAGTTCCTCTGCAGAGTCCGCCTTAATCTTAGAGATATACGAGACCAGGGAGGTCTTGCAGTGGAGCTTAAAGGTGTCCCAGACCGCAAGTGATGAGGCTATACCCTTGTTCTCAGCCAGAAAGGTCTGCCAGACCCCAGCCAGGCCATCCTCCTCCGGGAATAGCGTGAGCCAGAAAGGATTCAGTCACTAGATGACAGGGGGGGGGTCATAAGCCAGCCAAAGAGTGGCCCAGTATGGGCTGTGGTCCGACAAGGCTCTGGGTAGGAAACCCACCCTGGCCAATCTGGGGAGTAAAACCTGGGAGATAAAAATGTAGTCAATTCTAGACATGGAGTCGTGAGATGAAGAAAAACAAGAGAAAGATTGCAGGGTAGGAAACCTAGCCCGCCACGTATCACATAGTTTAAATTTGGATATTAGCCTGGCAAAGCGAGAGGCCCGGGAGGCGACTGCTGGGGCTGCGACCGATGTAGTTTATCAAGAACGGGGTGCATCAGGGCATTAAAGTCCCCCAGCCACACCGCAGGAGTCGAGCGGTACATGGTCATGTAATCAAACCCTTCAACAAGGACAGAGGAGGCAAAGGGGAGAGGGACATAGAAGGCAAAGAGCAATAAGGGTTCCCCAATAAGTGCATTAAGGAAAACAAACCTCCCCAGTGGATCGGTCTGGGAGCCCTGGAGCACAAAGTGGACCGACTTGGCAATCAGGACAGACACCCCCCCGCGAATGAGTGGAGTGGGTGGAGTGGTAAGCCCAACCCACCCAAGGGCGCCTGAGCGCTATCTGGAGACGGCCCTCCACATGGGTCTCCACCAGCACAACTATATCAGCCCGCTGCTTCTTCGGGAACGTAAAAACAGCAGACCTCTTGAACTTATCACCCAGCCCCCTCACATTCCACGTGAGCCGTTTCAAGTTGGCCATTCAGGAGGAAGGAGAATGTTAAAGTGCCATGCTCTGGGGCGCCCCCCCTCCCACCCACCATAAATACCACCCACCATAAATACCACCCACCATGAGTACACACAGAACCCACATCAGGCACCATAAATGTAGTACATGTACAGTGTGAGTATACAGTTTCAACCACCATAGCAAAGCAGATAAAAAAAGTTATTTTGCAAGGAAACAAACAAACAACCTTCCCACCCTGCCCTACACCACCCCAACATGTGCAGGCATAAAACCCAAAATCCCAACAGTCCATCTGAGATGGCCAAAAAAGAAAAAAAGAAAAGGAAGGTGTCACAATGTACAGGGCCAAAAGGAAGGAGAAAAAAAAAAGGAAGAAGGCGATCCAGGATGAAGGCACATCAGTGGTCCTTCCAGTAAAATTAAACAAAATAAAGTGGGCACAAAACATCGCTGATACGCTGAACATAATTTAGAACATCCCACAATCCCATGTGGGTGCTGAGTGACAAAGAGTGCTCCACCGGAAAGTAAGGATACAGGTCCAAGGATCCACAGAAGTAATGCAAACAAGAAGAGTAGGTGAGTAGCAAACAGAGGCCAAAGCCTCCGCCAAGTGTTAGTAGGATGGGTGCATAGAACCAGGGGTTATCAAGAGGTATAACCGCCAGGGCGTCCCTACGAGGGGGGATGCAGAACAAAACAAACCCCCCCCCCCCAGCAGGGCCAACAGAAAACAAACAGCAGGAAAGGACACTCGATGGGACTCTAGCCGGCAGCCTCGTGTCTCTCCAGCCAGCTGACTACATCCTTGGGATCATCAAAGAAGTGCACCCTGTCCTCTCCTTCCACCCGGAGGCGATCAGGGAAGAGCATCGCATATTTAATGTGCTTGACGCGGAGTCGTCGCTTAGCCTCAGTGAAACATTTGCACTTGCGTTGAACCTCCGCAGAAAAATCGGGGAACACCGCAATCCGTCCGCTGCCAAAGGGAATATTCCACTTCTCCCGTGCCAGGCGGAGCACCGCATCTCTGTCCTGATAGTTGAGGAGCTTTGCTATGAAGGTGCCCCTTGAGGAGGGGGTTTGCCGGACATGCGGTGAGCCCGCTCAACCACAAAGGTAGAGGTGAAGGCCTCCCGTCCATAGGTGGAGATTAGTAGTTGTTCCAAGAAGGAGCCCCCTCAGCCCCCTCAGGCAGGCCGATGAACCGAAGATTACTGCGGCGAAGCCTGTTCTCTATGTCGTCCTGCTTCTGAAGGAGCTGGTTTACCTGAAGCTGCAAGCGATCAGAGGACACCTGGAGTGGGGGGAGGGAATCCTCAACACCACTAATGCGCTGCTTAGCCTCAGTCACTCTCTCCCGGAGCTTCTGGAGATCCTGTCTGATCAGGGAGATGTTAATTTTCACTTCCTCGATCTTCGTGGTGAGAGTAGTTTGGCAGAGTGTAATGGCCTCAAGGACCTTGACTGTGTCCGAGACGGCCGCTCCCCCCTTCCCCGGCGGCTCGGCGCCATCTTGAGAAGCAGTCTTACTGTCCTGGTGGCGGAACTTATCTAGTTTTCCGACTGTTTCTTCAGGGAAGACATCATCTGCAGGGTCATGGCATGCAGAGGAACAGGATGAGCGATCCGGGGATTCATGGAAGCAAGGATGGGGCTATAAAGGATAAGATTCCAGCGGAGCTCAGGTCACCAGCGTCCTAGCTCATGCTGCTCTAGGCCACGCCCCCCTGCCCGTCTACCTTTAATATAAAACTAACCAGCATGAACATAAGAGCACACAAAAGAGAAGAAAGCAAATGAGAGGCGGAAGAAGGTTAAGAGAGAGAGAAAAAGAAAAGTAGGAATAGCTAGAGAGAGGAGGGGAAGATAGAGGGAGAAGGGGGGGAACGCCTATGGTGCAGCATAAGCACAGTAAATAATAACATCTTAAGATTCAAAAGACATAAGATCAGCATATTGTTTAGAGTGGGTAAAAGCTAGCCAGCATGCCCCTATCTTATACACCTGTGAGACTCGGCCTCTGAAGTCATGTCATGTCTTCCAGATGGTAAGTGCGGTCAACGGTTTGAAGCCACAGTTTAATAGGAGAAGATACAGGCTGTTTCCAATATAAGGGGTTGAGAGCTTTAGCAGCGTTGAGGTGGGGAGTGACCAACCTCCGGTACTTATGGAGTGGAACCTTAGTGCCATGGAAGAGGACAGTCCAAGGCTCATCTGCAACCGGGAAACCCTGAATGGTTTCAATAAGGGACAAAATGGAGGACCAATAGCTGCGTATGACTGGACAAAACCACCATATATGTGCATGTGTATTGGTCATTCAACAACCCCTCCAGCAGAGAGAAGAAGTGGAGTGGAACATGCAGTGTAATTTAGCCAGAGAGAGATGCCAGCGGGTTAAAAGCTTGTAGTTCATGTGAGATATATATATATATATACTTTGTGTATATATATTGTGACAGGTCAAGACTCTCTCACAGTGAAAGTGGTAATTTAAAGGACACGGAGTGTGCACATTGGCTCTGTGCAGGACTACAGAGAATAGATGTGCAGTGGAGAAAACTGCTTTTGCAGCTTTCTCCAGGTTTTTGTAGTCCTGAAAGGGCTCTGTAGTTTGGAAATTTCATAGTGTCTTGGGAGGGACGGAATCTGCAACTCTGTGTCCATGTTTTGTGAATGACCAGCAGGGTGTGTGCTCAGGTGCACACAGACCTTATAATGAAGGTTTAGGAAGACATCAGGGCTCCCAGTTAGAGACTGCTCCACCCAAGGGAGACAGGTGGTCTCCAGTAGTCGGAGAGGCTACATGTGGCAGTCAAAGCCTGAGTGTCTGTTTTAGACAGTAAATGGCCTGGGGCCAGAAGAGCGGTGTACGTCAGTGTGGCGCCGTGTGCATTAGTGTGAAGTCGTCCACACTAAAGGAATCTGTGGTCTGTGTGATCAGCACCAAGAGCAGAGGTAGTGCTACAGCGAGAGAGCCAGGTGGGCTAGCATTTTCAGTTTGATATATATTCACTGGAGAAGCACCCCTTGCGTGGGAAACTAGGTTATGGACTTTCCTTATTGTTTTAATAAAAATAGGCTGCCATGCCCTTAAATCACAGTCCTGGCTACAGTCAATCACTGAAAAACGCATCTGCCACTGAGCTAATGGTCCCCCATGTTACAATTGGTGCTCGGATGCGGGCAGCTGATGGTGGAATCCAGGTCTGCGCTCCAATGGTGAGTTCATGTCAGGAACGGTTGGCTGTGTGTAGAAGTGCAGGCAGGCAGGCAATAAGCATTGCATGCAGATGGTGTATCTGTGAAAGGAGAATTTTTTTTTTTCTGCTGTGAACTGTGTTTCAAGTTATTGTGTGCCTGACTGCAAGGATGGGGGCGGTCAAAGCAGAAAAAGGAGGCAAGATTTGCTGAGATGAGAGACAGAGCTCTGTGGCTGGAGGGTTTGTTACCGACAGAACAAGCCCCAGACTGGTGCAAGATGCATATGGCCACACTGGAGCAAAGCAAAAAGGAAAGCAAGCCATCACAGTGCACAGGTGAGGGACATTGTTCCTGGCAACCTGAATACAAAGGTGCCACGGCATGAGGCAAAAAGGCCTCTACGATGCATGCGTTGCAGTGAATGGGGACATGCTATTGCCCAGTGCCCCTTGTCACAGGATTAGTCATGGAATAACCAAGCTAGATGGGAGGTTGAGGATTCCTGGAATTCACCTGCCAAAGAATGTTACCAGAGGCATCCCAGAGAGAGGGATCAAGTAATCTGTGTGTCTGCCTTCATACAGCCTATGTTAATTGATGATCATGTTGAGGACTTTTTGGATGAGTTTGAGAACATGGCTTCATTTAAAGCATGGCCCAAAAGCCGCTGGGCTGAATTGGTACAGCCATTTCTCACAGAGGAGTACCAAGATGTGTACCGTGGGATGATTTACAAGCGAGATGATTACGACAACTACAGAGAAGCAATACGGTCCAAAGAGCTCTGGAAAAATTCTGCAGGGAGAATGCTGTATCCATGGGAGTGGAAAAAAGTCAGCGTGTTCCTGAGGAGTGCAAAGTTGCAGTTACCCCTAGCAACCAGGAGCCCATCTTTCTTACAGAAGGTGCCGGAGTGTCAAGACGGGTTGCAGTGGTGCCCTGTGACCACATGGGGGAATCAGCCTGTGCCACAGCTGATAGACAGCGCACTCAAGTGAAAGCTTTAACGTCAGCTACAGGATATGGTAAGACTGTTGCAGTTTGTGGGACTGATCCCAGTGAAGTGGGAGTGTGTCCAGCGTGGAGATCCCAGAGCAGTGGGGAGACACAGGTTTAAGCTCAACCTGCAGTAAAGTTAAGGACTCAAAGATTTGAGGACTCTGTATGTGCCTGGTATAATCCAGCAGAGTGCTGGGAGAGATGTACTAGGGGTGACCAAAACAGTCTTTGTGCCAGGTTCCCTAGTGACAGGTGCTGCAGAGATGCCCAGGGAAACCTCCAATGAGCCCACAGTGGTGAGGCACATGGTTTCCCAGGACAACTGTGGAGCCGTCCAAGTGGGCAAAAGTATCTCTTTGGAGAGGAAGTGTGGTGTGCTGAGTGGCACACAGGTTACTGTCGGTAATGACCAAAAACAGCCTGCTAAAGATTATAACACTGTTGATATGTCTTTGAATGTTGATGATAAAGGTATTACCATTGATAAATGTACTTATATTGGGGATGTGTTCACTAGCCATGGTGGGAGTAGGATATCTCCCATAACAACCATAGACAGAGCCACAGGGTTGAACAAGGATATCTCAGGCAGTCTTCCTGTGTTGGAGCCAGAGGTTGTCCAGAACAGCACTGATATTGCTCGGGTGGAACAGACTGGGTCTTCACCATGCTGTAAAAGTGTGTGGGAGCAGTCCACTCTCCCTATTTGTAACCCAGTTGGTAAGCGGTTAAGTCAGATGGCCAAAGCTGAAAGTACACAGCTGAGTGCGTTAGCGCCCCCAGAGCAAGCTGGCCAAAATGGTGTATTGCAGCCAGCCTTGATTAATGATGCATTATTGCAGAGTAACAGCATGTTGGCAAAATTTGATGTGTATAAAACTGACAAAGATACTGTTTGTGCTGCAGAATCCCAGGTGCCTCCTAGAGCAGGTGATGCGGTGCTGCAGAGCACCCATGATGAAAGCACAATAGATTGGAACAGTTGGGCCAAACAATTTATAGCCATGTTAGACAAGGCTATGTTATGCAACAAGGGTGTGGACACAACAACTGCTTTGCCAGACAGGGTGATGGCAGAGCAGCTGGTGGTTGAGGGCCCATTGGTGCCTGCAAAGGTTGGTCCCCTCCACACAGAAGGAACGGATAAGGGCGCATGCATGACAGATGTGTTGTCCACACCCCAACAGTTGAATGTCAAGGGTCAAGGAGACAATGTAACTAATGTTGACTTGCAGAGGCTCATTGTTGAGTTGCAGAGGTGTCCCGATCAGGAATTCGGGCTGGTGTGTTCCGCCCCCTACTGGGTCGAAACAGGGGGGGGGGGGATATGTGACAGGTCAAGACTCTATCACGGTGAAAGTGGTCATTTAAAGGACACAGAGTGTGCACATTGGCTCCGTGCAGGACTACAGAGAATATATGTGCAGTGGAAGAAACTGCTTTTGCAGCTTTCTCCAGGTTTTGGTAGTCCTGAATAGAGATGGTCTTGCGTTTCGCCCGGCGGTCGGTTCGCGGCAAATTTTGCTTGTTTGCTACCCGCCAAATTTGGGAACACATGGCGTTGTTCGCGGCGGCCATATTAGTTTACATTGGGGAGAACTTTGACCCATGACACAGCCGTCAGGTGGAATGGGACAGCCAATTGAAACATTCCAGCACATGGACAGTCCCCCTACCCTATAAATAGACCTGAGCTGTCGGCCATTTCACATTCCGCTTTCTGCCAGTGTAGGAAGAGGTCTGCTGTGCTCATGAGGGAGAGTTTCCTAGACACATACAACGCTGTGAAGATCCACAAAAGTCCTTTTCAGGGCTGGTATTTCGGTATAGGCCTTCTACAGTCTCTTTTCAGGTTAGGGAGAGGTATCCAGGGGCAGTTAGAGATCGGCTGCAGTGACACAAATCGCTATGTTAATGTCCACAAAAGTCCTTTTCAGGGCTGGTATTTCGGTATAGGTCCAGTCTCTCTTCAGTATAGGGACAGGTTATCCAGTCTGTGCTGTAGGGGCAGTTAGAGATCGTCATCTGCAGTGACACAAATCACTCTGTTAATGTCCACAAAAGTAATTTAAAGGGCTGCAAATTTTTTGGTATTGCTGTGAAGTGCACTAAAAAGGGGGGGGGGGGGTAATCCACAGTATAATATACTTTCTATATTATAGTGGATTAGTAGTATTATTGTGCACTGTGCAGCATTGTGACAGGTGTGGTGGTGAGGCTGAGCGTTTCTGCAGCAACACTACACACAGTGACAAAAGCACTTATAATGTATTACAACTGGTGTGATAGACCAATACCCCCCCCCCCCCCAATACCACATATTGAAGTGGGGTGTTATCTGAGTATAATTTTACATGTTTATTTGTGTCATGACACAATATTGCCTCGTTTGCTGAGTGAAGTCTGGTACACACAGCGCCAAACTCACTGGCCAATTTTTTGAACTGGTGTGATAGACCAGTAGCCCCCCAATACCACATATTGAAGTGGGGTGTTATTTAACAGTATAATTTTCTAAGATTGTATTTTTGTCCTGCAAAAATGTGGCCTCTTGCTGTGTAAACAGTCCTACACACAATGACAAGTTACTGGCCAATTATTTGTAGAACTGGTGTGATAAACCTGTGGCCCCCCAATACCACAGATTGAAGTGAGGTGTTATTTAACAGTATACTTTTCTAAGATTGTATTTTAGTCCTGCAAAAATTTGGCCTCTTTTGCTGTGTAAACAGTGCTACACACAGTGACAACAGTTACTGGCCAATTATTTGTAGAACTGGCGGACTGACGGACCGGCAGATAGGGAGGAGAGGCAGGCAGAACTTGCATTGCACAAGAGGTACAAAGCAGACTGCAAATGTATCAGGAGCGAACCATCAACCATGTACAGTCACATCTGGCGCTCCCAGGACGCCAGCACATGGCTCCGCAGTGTGGGCTTTTTTTAATGTGTCTGTTGCTGTCAACAGTGTTGCCATCTGCAGCCTTTGCAGTCGACGCAAAAGTCGCGGTAAGCCCAACACTCACCTAAGGACAACCGCCTTAAGAAGACACCTGAAATCCCATCACCGAGCCCAGTGGGAGCAACATTGTCAGAACCCACACAGCCACACTCCATGCTCTCACTGTCCAGCCTCTTCTTCTCCTTCTCCTGTCTGCTTAAAGGTTTTGCAACACTCCACCTTCCATGATGCCGTCGTCACGTTGTTCTGGAAAAATGCAGGCTTCTGTGGCTCAAATGTTGGAGCGTAAAAAAAGGTGTCCGACAGGTGTCCGACTACAACGGGTTAACGGCCGATGTGGATGCTCTGAGGAGTGATAAACCCCTGGACTACTTGGTGGGCAGGCTTGACCTCTGGCCAGAGCTTGCACAATTTGCTATGGAACTGTTGGCTTGCCCCCCGTCCAGTGTCCTGTCCGAAAGTACGTTCAGCGCAGCAGGGGGGATCGTGACCGATAAGCACACTCGCCTAGCTCATGACAGTGTAGACTACCTCACATTTATAAAAATGAATGAGGCATGGATCTCTGAGGAATTCAACACATGTGACCGCCAGTAGACCATGTTTCAGTGAAATTCCTCATCACAGGCCATAAATATCTGCCAGACCGCCATCCACCCACAACAATTCCTGGTCCTTATCTTCGCTAAATACAGCAGCATAAAAGGCATTTCATGTCCATTGAATGGCTAATTTTTGGGGCCTATACAGGCCGAAACTTACTGTTCTGTGTACTGTGAATGCCTACTGTACCTCTAGTCATCACATACTACGTTCTTTGCTGTCAGTTAAACCCATGTGAGCTAATTTTTGGAGCCTATACAGGCCGACACTTATTTCTGTATACTGTGAATGCCTACTGTACCTGTAGTCATCAAAAACTAAGTTCTTTGCTGTCAGTTAAACCCATGTGGGCTAATTTTTGGGGCCTTTAATGGCCGACACTTCTGTATCATTCCTTTGGCTTTTTTTTTTACCATTCTGCTAAACATTTTGTGAATCAGAACTGCTTGGACCTTGAAGAAGGGGACATACCCCGAAAGCTTGTCCTGAAAAATTGTATGTTAGTGAAAATAAAAAAACTATCACGGACAGTACTCAATTGTCTTCTGTATCATGTGAATTCCTAATGTACTTTCAGCCACAGAATACTACATTCTTAGATGTCAGGTAAACCCATGTGGGCTAATTTTTGGGGCCTGGAATGGCCGACACTTACTTCTTTATCCTGTGAATGCCTAATTTTTCAGACTGGAATTGAAAATGAATGGGTCTGTAAGGGTTCCGCCAAATTGTGGCATGGATGCGGACCCATTTTACAGATGTGTGAATGGGCCCTATATGTATTAGACAATGTATTTACCGGCTGCTGTCAGTTCTGCCTGATTTATGAAAAAAAAAAAATTAGGGCAACTTTTTCAATTGCAATACTTCTGTTATGACATTGTCTATGTCTGGGACTATTTGTACACAGCTAGTACGTCTTTTGTGGCTGCAAATATGACCTAAAGGTTTTTAAAGTTCGCCTCCCATTAAAGTCAATGGGGTCCAGACTTTGGTTCGCAGACTTTTGAGAAAATTTGCGGCTGAACGTTCGCGAACGGCCCTGGCCGATGTTCGTCCATCTCTAGTCCTGAAAGGGGCTCTGTAGTTTGAAGATTTCATAGTGTCTTGGGAGGGATGGAATCTCCAACTCTGTGCCCATGTTTTGTGGATGACCAGCAGGGTGTGTGCTCAGGTGCACACAGCCCTTATAATGAAGGTCTAGGAAGACCTCAGGGCTCCCAGTTAGAGACTGCTCCACCCAAGGGAGACAGGTGGTTTCCAGTAGTCGAAGAGGCTGCATGTGGCAGCCAAAGCCTGAGTGTGTGTAGGAGACAGTAAACGGCCTGGGGCCAGAAGAGCGGTGTACGTCAGTGTGGAGCCGTGTGCATTAGTGTGAAGTCGTCCACACTAAGGGAATCTGTGGTCTGTGTGACCAGCACCAAGAGCAGAGGTAGTGCTACAGCGAGAGAGCCAGGTGGGCTAGCATTTTCAGTTTGATATATATTTACTGGCGAAGAAACCCTGCGTGGGAAACTGTTATGGACTTTCCTTATTGTTTTAATAAAAATGGGCTGCCATGCCCTTAAACCACAGTCCTGGCTACAGTGAATCACTGAAAAACGCATCTGCCACTGAGCTAATGGTCCCCCATGTTATATATATATATATATATATATATATATATATATATATATATATATATATATATATATATTTATATGTGTGTGTGTGTGTGTGTTTTTTTTCCTATATATTTTTCTCTTTATTTTTATTTTTTGATCTAATCATTTTTGGTTTATGTAATTGAGTAACTCTATGAGAGATTTTCATCCTCTATCAATCCTGGTGGGATACAAATGACGCCTGCATTGGCAGCTACATATCTCAGGGTACCTACTAGTGGGCTACCTAGGAGGAGAGAGAAGACCAATCAAGCACCCTCTCACAAAATCTAAGCGTGTTAGACCCTCATGCTGAAAAGCTGGGGGGTCCATTCCTTCTGGTCAGGTCCATAAATATTGGGACATTGACACAATTTTAATCTTTTTGGCTCTATACACCACCACAATGGATTTGAAATGAAACAAACAAGGTGTGCTTTAACTGCAAACTTTCAGCTTTAATTTGAGGGTATTTACATCCAAATCAGGTGAACGGTGTAGGAAAAACAGTTTGTATATGTGCCTCCCACTTTTTAAGGGACCAAAAGTAATGGGACAGATTAACAATCACGAATCAAACTTTCACTTTTTAATACTTGGTTGCAAATCCTTTGCAGTCAATTACAGCCTGAAGTCTGGAAGGCATAGATATCACCAGACGCTGGGTTTCATCCCTGGTGATGCTCTGCCAGGCCTCTACTGCAACTGTCTTCAGTTCCTGCTTGTTCTTGGGGCATTTTCCCTTCAGTTGTGTCTTCAGCAAGTCAAATGCATGCTCTATCGGATTCAGGTCAGGTGATTGACTTGGCCATTGCATAACATTTCACTTCTTTCCCTTAAAAAACTCTTTGGTTGCTTTGTTCTGAAGCATTTGGCTGAATATGAGCAGATACTTTTGCCCGACACACTTCAGAATTCATCCTGCTGCTTTTGTCAGCAGTCACATCATCAATAAATACAAGAGAACCAGTTCCATTGGCAGCCACACATCCCCACGCCATGACACTACCACCACCATGCTTCACTGATGAGGTGGTATGCTTTGGATCATGAGCAGTTCCTTTCCTTCTCTATACTCTTCTCTTCCCATCACTCTGGTACAAGTTGATCTTGGTCTCATCTGTCCATAGGATGTTGTTCCAGAACTTTGAAGGCTGTTTTAGCTGTTGTTTGGCAAACTCTAATCTAGCCTTCCTGTTTTTGAGGCTCACCAATGGTTTACATCTTGTGGTGAACCCTCTGTATTCACTCTGGTGAAGTCTTCTCTTGATTGTTGACTTTGACACGCATACACCTACCTCCTGGAGAGTGTTCTTGATCTGGCTAACTGTTGTGAAGGGTGTTTTCTTCACCAGGGAAAGAATTCTTCGGTCATCCACCACAGTTGTTTTCCGTGGTCTTCCGGGTCTTTTGGTGTTGCTGAACTCACCGGTACGTTCTTTCTTTTTAAGGATGTTCCAAACAGTTGATTTGGCCATATCTAATGTTTTTGCTATCTCTCTGATGGGTTTGTTTTGTTTTTTTAGCCTAATGATGGCTTGCTTCACTGATAGTGACAGCTCTTTGGATCTCATATTGAGAGTTGACCGCAACAAAATTCCAAATGCAAATAGCACACTTGAAATGAACTCTGGACCTTTATCTGCTCCTTGTAAATGGGATAACGAGGGAATAACACACAACTGGCCATGGAACAGCTGAACAGCCAATTGTCCCATTACTTTTGGTCCCTTAAAAAGTGGGAGGCACATATACAAACTGTTGTAATTCCTACACCTGTCAACGGGTCTGTGGTAGTGAGCCCTTATAGATCCCCAGCTCAGGATTCCCCAGGGCGCGGAGTCTAAGCCCCAGCCTGCTTCTTCACCAGGGCCCCTGATGGTGGGGATGGACTTGCAGCAGACTGGAACCAGGTCGCGGCCCCCAGGTAGGCCCAGCTGAGGATGTGGAGACTGCTGGCGTGTGCAGGGTAAACAGGAGACTATAAGGAGATCCAAGAGACAAGCCGAGGTCAGGACAGGCAGCAGACAAACGTAGACGGAGAAACAAAGCCGGGTCGGTACACAGGAGATCAGATACAATAGCCAAGGGATACATGGATGGGAGCTCAGAGAACAGCGAAGTTGCTCAAGCAAGGAACAGTGCACTGAGCATGTGTATATATAGGGAAGAAAACAGGGAGGTGACCCAGGAAGTAATTGACAGGAACAGGATATAACCCACAGTGGAGCAGGCGACGCCCATAGGAAACAGAGAAGCCCAAACACCACATGTGAAGGGTGGCAAAACAGAAGCACTGCAGCAAGGAGGTAAGAATATACAGACAAAACTATAGGCTAACTTGTGACAACACCTTTCACCAGATTTGGATGTAAATACCCTCAAATTAAAGCTGAAGGTCTGCAGTTAAAGCACATATTGGTTGTATTATTTCAAATCCATTGTGGTGGTGTATAGAGCCAAAAAGATTAGAATTGTGTTGATGTCCCAATATTTATGGACCTGACTGTATGTGCTGTGGTTTAGTATGTAAAGAAATATACACACTGGAAGCAAAACCATCTAACTCCATAAAGGAGAAGTATATACCATACTGTGTAACATTCATTTCTGGCCTGGGGAGGGAAAAGTTTTATTCGAGCCATTACTACCCAGTCAGCTGCCAGAGGGTCTAGAAACATTCCCAGCCCTTGTGAAGTTACAAATTGGACATACAAAGCGGATAAAGATTCCAGTGCAGATCACCATCAAACATACGGTGAACATTTTAGCAAGGACCATGATGGGTATTTTATACCCAGTTTTAAAAGAAATCTCATTGGATGAAAATAAAACTACAAACTACACAGAACAAAAGAAAAGAATAGGTGTATCACTGTCAATGCAAACAAATGCCTAAGTCACACAAGGCCAAAAGTGGAATCCACCACTGGATGTTCTTGGTTTGCAACTGTATCCAAGAGAAATAGATCAATATAAGGTCGCATGTACGCTGCAGCTGTAAAAACAGATGTTTTGGAGCAGTTGGATGTTTTTTCAGCAGCCCCTGAACCCTCCTCTATGTTATGGGTACATCTACACTCAGTCATTTACAGACAATGGTAAGTTGAGGTTAGAAGTGTTTTTCTAAAAGCAGATAAATCGCATTCAGGATGGAAGTTCAGTTTGAAATGCCGAAAAGAGATTGTAAATGTGTGTAACCAGGTAGCCAATGTTTTTGGGTATTTTTGCTTAGAAGCAATTTGAAAAAGGAAAAGATTTCTGACTATTTACAAGGATTGAAAAAAAAAAAAAAAAAACAAGCTTTTCAGAACCCTTGAAGGGGAGAGAGAGAGAGAAGAGAAAAGGCAGAGAGGAGAGAGAAGAAAGAAAGAAGAGAGAAGGGGGGGGGGAGAGAGAGAGACCAGAAAGAGAGAGAAGAGGGGGAGGGGGTAGAGAGAGATAGAGGAAAGAGATGGGGGAGAGAGGAGGGGGAGATAGAGGGGGAGAGAGAGAGGAAAGAGAGAGAAGGGGGGAGTGAGAGGGGGGAAAGAGGAGGGGGGAGAGAGAGCAGAGAGAGGGGTAAGAGTGAGAGAGATTCTCACAGAATGCCTCAATTTAAAGTGGTTGTAGGCCTCAGACATGTATTAACAAAGCATATCCCTCTATAGTGTGTACTACTCTCAGTCCAGAGCACCAAATGTAATTTCTGTCTGCTGCCCCCTTCCTCTGCTATCTGAATGAGTCACATCTGACATGTTTTCCTGACACCAAGAGAAAAATGATGACGGGAGGGACCGCCAGCTGATTGACAGTCTCAGATCTGTTCCTGTGTGCTGTATGAAGGGGGGTGTGTACCTTCCCTCCAATCAGCTGTCAGAGTTCTCCTCACTGAGCTCTGCAGAGTGTAACTTCAGCTCTCCACCCCCTTTTTTTGGCTTCTCAGATGAACTTTAAAGATTTAACACTTAGAAAAGAATGTAGAGAAGATAATACTGTAGACAAACGGGTACAGCTTATATATAGAAAAATGGGTAAGTGCGCTCAGTAATATAGGTGAAAAATATACATCAAAGCATCTAAATAAATGTGAACGGTATATACCAACAAATGTTGAATTCAATATACATGAATCACGCATAAATAAAACCAAGTCCATAAAGTCCAAACAAATGAGTAACTATTCAATCTTCTTAGTGATTAAGGTGAATTAAATATGGATTCGCAGACTCCAATATCCCCAACAACACCACAGGAAAGCTGATATTGTGATGGTACCCTTACCAGCTCCTCTTTATCATGCAATCAAAACATCAAGAGCAAGAGTCAATGAAACAGGGTGTCTTCCCACAAACCAGATCAATCAACTCGTGAAATAATGGGGATTAGAATACTTAGATATCATGTGCTATATACTGGAAATTCACAGGCAGCCGCAAACTCCAGGGCCCTTGTAGTGTAGATATTCCACTCTGCACGCTCCTGCTAGATCCCCTCACTGTATTAGTGTTGAGCCTCACCGGAGATACCTCTCAGGTTAGCAAGGATACAACAGTCCCCATGTGGGAAAAGGAAGAAGCAGGCAATAGTGCATTATCCCCGAGAGACAATTTATTGAAATAAAATGGGGCACTTACACCAACGACAAACAAGCAAAAAATCTTCCAGAAACAGATGTTCGCGGCCGCTCTGCAGAGTGGACCGCGAGAAGTGACAGCGTGGCTTCTCCACCCGACACGTTTCCCCTCAGAAGGCGTCAACTGGGATTGGAGGAAGGCCGCGCCGTGACCACCCTCTTTTTATGACGTGTGAACAAGACTCTTCCGGCATCTCACAACAGAACCACGGGAGTAAACAAACAGGTAACTTCCTGCTATCGTGTTCGCTTCTTGTCAGTTCACATAACCCAGACACGAACATGTAGATAAATAAATCTTAAAAGATTGTGGCATATTCTTTTTCCAAAAGGCATCCAAACATCAGAGAACTTACAGGCAGTGCTGTATTTTGGCCTAGGCCAACAAGGCCCAGGCCTAGGGCGGCAGATTGCAGGGGGGCAGCAAAAAAGCCACCCCCTCCACCTGAGACTCTATTGGCCACTGGTTGCTAGAGCCGCCTCTCTCACCCCCTCTCTCTCACTCTCCCCCTCTCTCTCTCACACTCACCCCCTTCTCTCTCCCCCTCTCTCACCCCCTTCTTTTTCTCCCCCCTCTCCCTTACCCCCTCTCTATTTTTCTATCATCCCCCCCTCTCTTTCATTCCCCCTCTCTCTTTCTCTCATCCCCCTCTCTCTCATCCCCTCTCTCTCTCTCTCTCTCTCTCTCTCTCTCTCTCTCATTACCTCTCTCTCTCTCTCATCCCCTCTCTCTCTCTCTCTCTCATCCCCCTCTCTCTCTCTCTCTCTCTCTCTCTCATCCCCCTCTCTCTCTCTCTAATCCCCCTCTCTCATCCACCCCCCTCTCTCTCATCCCCCACTCCCTCATCCCTTCTCTCTCTCAACCCCCCTCTCTCTCTCCCTCCCTCACCCACACCTCCTCTCTCTCTCCCTCACCCACCCCCCCTCTCTCTCTCTCCCTCACCCACCCCCCCTCGTGAGCTCTCAGGGGTTCATGCTGGGACTTGTAGTCCTTCAATTTTGGAGGGAGTCACAAAAGGAGTGGGGAAAATTTACATAGGAAGGGGGGCGCCCAATTTTAGTCTTGCCTAGGGCAGCACAAAACCAAAATACACCACTGCTTCCAGGAGTACTGGCCCATCAAGCATGCAAAATGCGACAATCCTCCAGAGTCATAATGCCGGATGCCCAAAATAAGAGTTAATAATGAACCCATATATAGATGTAATAAAATTAGTTCCTCTGTGGTGCTGTAAAAATCTGGATTACAAATATGAGACCTTATTTAGATGATATTTGAATAAATATGTGTATATATACACAGGTCCCATTAACATGATCTTTCGCATTTAACCACTTTAGCCCCGGAGGATTTGGCTGCTCAAAAGACCAGGCCCCATTTTGCGATTCGGCACTGCGTTAATTTAACGGACAATTGCGCGGTCGTGTGATGCTATACCTAAACAAAATTGATGTCCTTTTTTTCCCACAAACAGAGCTTTCTTTTGGTGGTATTTGATCACCTGTGCGATTTTTATTTTTTGCGCTATATTTTTTTGAAAAAAAAAAACAATATTTTTTAAATTTTTTTTACATGAAATTCCCCCCAAAAAAATGTAAAAATCAAATTTTTTAAAAAATTTTAGGCCAATTTGTTTTCTGCTACATATTTTTGGTAAAAAAAAAAATCGCAATAAGCCTATTTTGATTGGTTTGCACAAAAGTAATTGTGTTTACTAACTACGGGAAAGATTTATGTCATTTTTATTGTTTTTTTTTTTTTTTAACTAGTAATGGTGGCGATCTGCATTTTTTTTCTTTTGCGGGACTGCGACATTGCGGTGGACAGATCGGACCCTTGACTGACATTTTTGGGGGTACCAGTGACATTACTACAGTAATCAGTGCTATAAATATGCACTGTTACTGTCAAAATTACACTGGCAGGGAAGGGGTTACTTTATTGGTGATCAAGGGGTTAAATGTATCCCTAGGGGCGTGATTCTAACTGTCAAGGGGCGTGGCTTGTTAGATCATAACAGAGACATACGATTCTACATAGCAGGATCACATAGCCTCTGTGATGATCTAAGGGAGAATGACAGACGGCTGTGTTTACATCAGCCGTCTGCCTTTCTCCCTCTCCTGAGCGGGATCGCGAGTGGCCGGCGGACATCGGAGCCGCCGGTTACACGCGCGGGGATGCCCATGAACGAGCGAGGACGGGAGCACACCTCCGGCGGCGTGCGCTCGCCCAGGAGCGTAGTACTACGTCGGTTTGCACAGGAGTGGCTGACTGCTGTAGTAAATATACTGTGGGCAGTCGGCAAGTGGTTAAAACAATTACAAATCTCATAAAGGAAGGTCACAAGAAATAAAAAATAAAAGAATAAGATGGAAGCTGGAAAGCTCTATATATGATAAATAAATGTATATTAAAAATTTAAAAATACCAAAAAAAATAAATTAAAAAAAGTGGAGAGAATAAAAAATATATATATATATATATATATATATATATACTAGGGATCGTCCGATTATCAAGGGCAGATATGCACTTTCCACGATATATCGGAATCGGCCCTGGAAGTTAAAAATATTGCCGATATTGTGCGCGGTGGACACGTGACGTCATTCTCCACGCGCTGCACGCGTTCTGCCTTCTAAGACCCCCTCCCACACCTCGGACAGCCTTGGACAGTGTGTGCAGCCAGCTGTAGTCCGGTCATGGTGCCAGCCAGCCACCCACAGGCCCTGGCTTCAGCCACCCACCACAGGGTTGCAGCCACCCACAGCAGGGTGCCAGCTGCCAGCCATCAACCCACAACAGGGTGCCAGCAGCCAGCCACCCACCCCACAACAGGGTTCCATCAAGCCAGCCACTCACAGGGTGACACCAAGCCAGCCACCCACCACAGTGTTCCAGCAAGCCAGCCACCAACAACATGGTGACACCAAGTCAGCCACCCACAACAGGGTGACACCAAGCCAGCCATCCACAACAGGGTGACACCAAGCCAGCCATCCACCACAATGTTCCAGCAAGCCAGCCACCCACAACAGGGTGACACTAAGCCAGCCAGCCACCACAGTGTTCTAGCAAGCCAGCCACCCACAACAGGGTGACACCAAACCAGCCACCCACAACAGGGTGACACCAAGCCAGCCACCCACAACATGGTGACACCAAGCCAGCCACCCACCAGTTTCCAGCAAGCCAGCCACCCACAACAGGGTGACACCAAGCCAGCCACCCACCACAGTATTCCAGCAAGCCAGCCACACACAACAGGGTGACACCAAGCCAGCCACCCACCCACCACAGTGTTCCAGCAAGCAAGCCACCCACAACAGGGTGACACCAAGCCAGCCAGCCACCCACCACAGTGTTCCAGCAAGCCAACCACCCACAACAGGTTGACCCCAAGCCAGCCACCCACTACAGTATTCCAGAAAGCCAGCCACCCACAGCAGGGTGACACCAAGCCATTCACGCACAACAGGGTGACACCAAGCCAGCCACTCACAATAGGGTGACACCAAGCCAGCCACCCACCACAGTGTTCCAGCAAGCCACCCACCCACAACAGGGTGACACCAAGCCAGCCACCCACCACAGTGTTCCATCAAGCCAGCCACCCACAACAGGGTGACACCAAGCCAACCACCCACAACAGGGTGACACCAAGCCATTCACGCACAACAGGGTGACACCAAGCCATTCACGCACAACAGGGTGACACCAAGCCAGACACTCCCAATAGGGTGACACCAAGCCAGCCACCCACCACAGTGTTCCAGCAAGCCACCCACCCACAACAGGGTGACACCAAGCCAGCCACCCACCACAGTGTTCCATCAAGCCAGCCACCCACAACAGGGTGACACCAAGCCAACCACCCACAACAGGGTGACACTAAGCCATTCACGCACAACAGGGTGACACCAAGCCAGCCACTCACAATAGGGTGACACCAAGCCAGCCACCCACCACAGTGTTCCAGCAAGCCACCCACCCACAACAGGGTGACACCAAGCCAGCCACCCACCACAGTGTTCTAGCAAGCCACCCACCCACCCACAACAGGGTGACACCAAGCCAGCCACCCACCACAGTGTTCCATAAAGCCAGCCACCCACAACAGGGTGACACCAAGCCAACCACCCACAACAGGGTGACACCAAGCCAGCCACCCACCACAGTTGTTCAAGCAAGCCAGCCACCCACAACAGGGTGACACCAAGCCAGCCACCCACCAGAGTGTTCCAGAAAGCCAGCCACCCACAACAGGGTGACACCAAGCCAGCCACCCACAACAGGGTGGCAGCAAGCCACCCACACTGCCAGGCGTCAACCACCGACCTACAACAGTTTGCCAGCAAGTCACCCACACTGCCAGGCGTCAGCCACCGACCCACAACAGGGTGCCAGCAAGCCACCCACACTGCCAGGTGTCAGCCACCAACCCACAACAGGGTGCCAGCCAGCCAGCCACACTGCCAGGCGTCGGCCACTGAACCACAACAGGATGCCAGCAAGCCACCCACAGCAGGGCAGGGTGCCAGTAGCCAGCCAGCCATTTTTTTAACCTTATGGTCTCTTTCAAATTACAATGGAGATGAGTGAAGACAGAAAAAGTAAAGGCGTGGTCTGGGACTATTTCACGCCTCAACTATCTCCAGGAAAAGCAGCAGTGTACAACACATGCACAAACAATATAAGCATGGGATCAGTAACTGCAAAAAACAAAAATACTCAAATCTTTGGGCCCATCTAAGAGTTCATCATATTGAATTATATCATGCCGCACAGAAAAAACAAAATGAATACCAATGTGATTTTGAAATACCTCCTCAACTATCCCAGGCAACATTAACAGATAGGTTTCAGAAAAAAACAGATGTCACTGTCTAGATTCAGATGGAAGATCCCAATTGCTGGACAGAGTAATCACAGAGATGATGGTCACTGATAACCAGCAATTTACAATGGTGTCTGACACAGGATTTCAGCGGTTGATGTCCATACTTGAGCCAAGGTACATATTGAAGAGTGAGAAGTATTATCGAACTGAAATGCTGGGAAAGATTCACCAAAAGGTCGTTGAGAAAGTAAAGGCTATGCTGCAACCAGAGAATGCTGGCAACTCACTCTCATTCACGACTGACTGCTGGTCAAGAGGAGGACAGAGTCACTAATGAATTTTACATGCCACTTCATTGACAGCGGATGGACAAAAAGGCAATTGGTCTTGGATACAAAAGTGATGCAAGGATCCCACACTGGGGAGGAGTACAGTAGAGAAATTTTTCTAGGCATGCTTGAAGAATGGGGAATTGACAAAGGCCGAATGATGCTTTGAGACAGCAGAGCAAACATGCAGAAAGGAATGAGACTTGTTGATTAGAGTTGAGCGGACACCTGGATGTCCGTGTTCGGCGGGTTCGGCCGAACTTGAAAAAGTCCGGGTCCATGTCCCGGACTTTTTCCGAACTTTACCCGGACACCGAAACCCCATTGAAGTCAATGGGGACCCGAACTTTCAGGCACTAAAATGGCTCTAAAACACCAATGGAAAGGGCTAGAGTGCTGCAAATGGCAGCAAAACGTAGTTAAGAGCATGGCAAGTGCTCTGCAAACAAATGTAGATAGGGAAATAACTTAAAACAACAAAAAAAACAGAAAAATAAAAAATTTTCTTCATCTGTGAAGGACGAGGCCCATATGGAGTAGGAGGGAGGTTGAGGTGGTGGTGGATGTGGCGGTGTAGGTGGAAGCGGCGGTGGAGGAGGATGAGGTAGCCAACACTGCTTTTTTTCAGTCATTTTAAATGAGGGTACACCCCAAAAGAGTGAGAAAGATCAAAAATAGAACAATGGCTGGGTAAGGTCGGTATCCATCTCTATTCTGCACAAGGTACGGAAAAGTCCTGTGGGATCCATGCCTGGTTCATTTTAATGAACGTGAGCTTGTCCACATTGTCTCTGGACAGGCGGCTGCGCTTGTCTGTGATAACGCCCCCAGCCGTGCTAAATACACGTTCAGATTATACACTGGCTGCAGGGCACGCCAGCACCTCCAAGGCGTAAAGGGCAAGCTCAGGCCATGTGCCCAATTTGGAGACCCAAAAGTTGAAGGGGGCAGACCTGTCATTCACTACATGTAGGCGTGTGCACACATACTGCTCCACCATGTTGGTGAAATGCTGCCTCCTGCAAAGACGTTCCATATGAGCTGCTGGTGCTGCTGTTTGTTGTGGCGTTCTGACAAAGCTTTTCCACATTTCGGCCATGCTAACCCTGCCTTCTGAGGTGCTGGCGGTGCCCTGGTTGCGTTGGCGACCTCTTCCTCCTCCTCCTCTGCCTTGGCCTTGTGCTTCCACTGTGGCCCCGCTGTCAGGTGGGAATGCCAGCAGCATCGCGTTTACCAGCGTGCGCTTGTACTAGCGCATCTTGCGATCGCGCTTCAGTGAGTGAATTAAGGACGGTACGTTGTCCTTGTTACGGGGATCCAGCAGCGTGGCCACCCAGTAATCAGCACAAGTTAGAATATGGGCAACTCGGCGGTCGTTGTGGAGACACTGCAGCATGTAATCGCTCATGTGTGCCAGGCTGCCCAGAGGCAACGAAAGGCTGTCCTCTGTGGGAGGTGTATCGTCTGTGTCCTCTGTATCCCCCCAGCCACGCACCAGTGATGGCCATGAGCTGGCCTGGTTGCCACCCTGCTGTGAACATGGTTCCATCTCCTCCTCCTCATCCTCCTCATCCTCCAGAACTGTGCCCCTGCTGGACAATTGTGTCCCTGGCGTTTGTGGGGGGCAGGAACCCACCCTCGGAGCCACTTGCGAATGACTGCCCTGAAAGCCTTGGAAATGTTACCTCTTCATCCTCCTCCTCCTGTGCCACATCCTCTTCCATCATCGCCCAAATCGTTTTTTGAAGGAGGCATAGAAGTGGGATAGTTAAGCTGACAACGGCATCATCGGCACTGGCCATGTTGGTGGAGTACTCAAATCAGCGCAACAAGGCACACAGGTCTCGCATGGAGGCCCAGTCATTGGTGGTGAAGTGGTGCTGTTCCGCAGAGTGACTCACGCGTGCGTGCTGCAGCTGAAACTCCACTATGGCCTGCTGCTGCTCGCACAGTCTTTCCAGCATGTGCAAGGTGGAGTTCCACCTTGTGGGCACGTCACATATGAGGCGGTGAGCGGGAAGGCCGAAGTTATTCTGCAGCGCTGACAGGCGAGCAGCAGCAGGGTGAGAACGCCGAAAGTGTGCACAGACGGCCCGCACATTCTGCAGCAGCTCTGACATATCGGGGTAATTTCTAAGGAACCTCTGCACCACCAAATTCAGCACATGCGCCAGGCAAGGGATGTGCGTCAAACCGGCTAGGCCCAGAGCTGCTATGAGATTTCGCCTGTTATCGCACTCCACCAGGCCGGGCTTGAGGCTCGCTGGCAGCAACCACTCATTTATCTGCTGTTCCATGCTCCTCCACAACTCCTGCGCGGTGTGTGGTTTTTCCCCCAAACAGGCAAGTTTTAAAACTGCCTGCTGTCGTTTACCCCTGGCTGTGCTGAAGTTGGTGGTGAAGGTGTTACGCTGACCGGATGAGGAGGCGGTAGAGGATGAGGAAGTGGAGTAGGAGGCGTTAGGAACAGGAGGCAAACTGAAGCGCCCTGCAATCCTCGGTGGTGGAAGGACATGCGCCAAATTGCTATCCGCCTCAGGCCCATCCGCCACTGCATTTACCCAGTGTGCCGTTAGGGAGATATAACGCCCCTGACCGTGCTTACTGGTCCACGTATCGGTAGTTAGGTGGACCTTGGCACAGATGGCGTTGCGCAGTGCACACCTGATTTTTTCCCCCACTTGGTTGTGCAGGGAAGGGAGGGCTTGCCTGGAAAAGTAGTGGCGGCTGGGCACGACGTACTGTGGGACAGCCAGCGACATAAGGCTTTTAAAACTGCGTCTCCACCAGACGGAATGATAGCATTTCAAAGGCCAAGAATTTTGAAATGCTGGCATTCAGGGCCAGGGATCGCGGGTGGATAGGGGAGTACTTCCTCTTCCTCTGAAGTGTTTGGGAGATGGAAAGCTGAACGCTTCCACGGGACATTGTGGAGATGGTTGGTGACCCAGGTGGTGGTGTTGCTGACAGATCCTCTGTTTGCGGGGTGGCAGGTGCCGGTATCACTACAGAGGTGGATAAAGAGGCCGAGACTGCAGCAGAAGAGGAAGCAGGAGGAGCCAGAGACCTTTCTTGGTTTTGAAGTTGTCTACTCCACTGCAGCTCGTGCTTTGCACTTAGATGCCTGATCATGCAGGTTGTGCTCAGGTTGAGAAGGTTTATGCCTCGCTTCAGGCTCTGACTGCACAGGGTGCAAACCACTCGTGTCCTGTCATCAGCACATTTTCTGAAGTACTTCCACGCTAGAGAACTCCTTTGAGCTGGTTTTGGTGCGCTCGGCCCCTTGCTGCGTTGGGAAGTAGCAGACGTAGTGTCTAGGGCACGGCCGCTCCGCTTCTGCACCCTTCTCCCTCTTCTGCTGTGCTGGTGGCTCTGTGCGACCATCGCCTCTTCCTCCAAACTACTCAGGTCACCTGCATGACCTTCATTCCATGTGGGGTCGAGGACCTCATTGTCCTCCACATCATCTTCCACCCAGTCTTCACCCCTGCCCTCCTTGTCGGTCTCCACAATTCTGAGTGCCGCAGCAGTTGGCACCTGCGTTTCATCATCATCGGAGACGTGCTGCGATGGTCCTTCCATGTACTCATCTTGAGAAATAAGTGGTTGGGCATCGCTGCACTCAATCTCTTCCACTTCTGGGGCAGGGCTAGGTGGATGGCCTTGGGAAACCCTGCTAACAGAGTCATCAAAAAGAAGCAGAGACTGCTGCATGACTTGGGGCTCAGACTGCTTGCCTGATTTGCAAGGGGGTGAGGTGAAAGACGGTTGGACATCGGCTGCATGTGCCAACTCTGACCTTTCTGCAGTAGACCAGTATCACTCCGTTTGGTCAGATAAACATATGAGGGGAAATGAAGACAAAGGACCATAGTGTAATCCCGTAAACCACATAAAGTTTATTTATTTAAAAGCACTACTCACAATTAGGGTTGAGCGAACACCTAGATGTCCGTGTTCGACGGGTTCGGCCGAACTTTAAAAAAAAGTCCGGGTCCGTGTCCCGGACTTTTACCGAACTTTTCCCGGACACCGAACCCCATTGAAGTCAATGGGGACCCGAACTTTAAGGCACTAAAATGGCTCTAAAACACCAAAGGAAAGGGCTAGAGTGCTGCAAATGGCAGCAAAACGTAATTAAGAGCATGGCAAGTGCTCTGCAAACAAATGTGGATAGGGAAATAACTTAAAACAACAAAAAAAAACAGAAAAATAAAACAATGTTCTTCTTCATCTCTGAAGGACGAGGCCCATATGGAGTAGGAGGGAGGTTGAGGTGGTGGTGGATGTGGCGGTGACATAGGCGTGCGCACAGGGTGTGCTGGGTGTGCCTGGGCACACCCTAATCACCTAGGGCACATAGCATTGCCAGTGAGGAGATGGGAAAGATCTCCCTGGGACCTGCTCTGCTCTATTTCTCCTTGCCTACAGGTACATGGCCCCGATACATTACTCTCCCTGCTGGCAAACACATGCATGTGTATTTCAACTTTGGGGTGCACACCTTAATGCAATAGGCTGCGCACACCTATGGGCGGTGTAGGTGGAAGCGGCGGTGGAGGAGGACCAGGGCCGGATTAACAGCATCATGGGCTTGGTGCTGAGGATTTTGAAGGGCCTTAAGGGCCGTGCCTTGCCATGCACCCAGAGGAGGAAGGGTGCAGCCATGCATGCCTAATTCAACATGGGATGCTGTCTCTGAAGCCCATAAACACATCCATGCATCGCCAACTGTCCCTCCTTGTCCGGCCTTCACGCTGTGTGGGGAGGTTCTGAGGGTGCTGCCTGGGGAAGCGAGCATAGAAGCCAGACTTCTGTGTTTACAAGTGACAGAAGAGCGGTAACAGTGAATATGGCCAACCCGGGGCCTATATAAAAGGTAGGGGCCTGGAGCTGCAGCTCCAATAGCCCCTACATTAATCTGGCCCTGAGGAGGAGGACGAGGTAGCCAACACTGCTTCTTTTCAAAAATTTTAAATGAGGGTACACCCCAAAAGAGTGAGAAAGAGCAAAAATGGAACAATGGGTGGGTAAGGTCGGTATCCATTGCTATTCTGCATAAGGTACGGAAAAGTCCCGTGGGATCCATGCCTGGTTCATTTTAATGAACGTGAGCTTGTCCACATTGTCTCTGGACAGGCGGCTGCGCTTGTCTGTTATAACGCCCCCAGCCGTGCTAAATACCCGTTCAGATAATACACTGGCTGCAGGGCACGCCAGCACCTCCAAGGCGTAAAGGGCAAGCTCAGGCCATGTGCCCAATTTGGAGACCCAGAAGTTGAAGGGGGCAGACCCGTCATTCACTACATGTAGGCGTGTGCACACATACTGCTCCACCATGTTGGTAAAATGCTGCCTCCTGCTAAGACGTTCCATCTGAGCTGCTGGTGCTGCTGTTTGTTGTGGCGTGCTGACAAAGCTTTTCCACATTTCGGCCATGCTAACCCTGCCTTCTGAGGTGCTGGCGGTGCCCTGGTTGCGTTGGCGACCTCCTCCTCCTCCTCCTCTGCCTTGTGCTTCCACTGTGGCCCCGCTGTCAGATGGGAATGCCAGCAGCATGGCGTCTACCAGCGTGCGCTTGTACTCGCGCATCTTGCGATCGCGCTCCAGTGAGTGAATTAAGGACGGTACGTTGTCCTTGTAACGGGGATCCAGCAGCGTGGCCACCCAGTAATCAGCACAAGTTAGAATGTGGGCAACTCGGCGGTCGTTGTGGAGACACTGCAGCATGTAATCGCTCATGTGTGCCAGGCTGCCCAGAGGCGACGAAAGGCTGTCCTCTGTGGGAGGTGTATCGTCCGTGTCCTCTGTATCCCCCCAGCCACGCACCAGTGATGGCCATGAGCTGGCCTGGGTGCCACCCTGCTGTGAACATGGTTCCATCTCCTCCTCCAGCTCCTCCTCCTCCTCATCCTCCTCATCCTCCAGAACTGTGCCCCTGCTGGACAATTGCGTCCCTGGCGTTTGCGTGTGCAGGAACCCACCCTCGGAGCCCCTTGCGAATGACTGCCCTGAAAGCCTTGGAAATGTTACCTCTTCATCCTCCTCCTCCTCCTCATCCTGTGCCACATCCTCTTCCATCATCGCCCGAATTGTTTTTTCAAGGAGGCATAGAAGTGGGATAGTTAAGCTGAGAACGGCGTCATTGCCACTGGCCATGTTGGTGGAGTACTCAAAACAGCGCAACAAGGCACACAGGTCTCGCATGGAGGCCCAGTTATTGGTGGTGAAGTGGTGCTGTTCCGCAGAGCGACTCACGCGTGCGTGCTGCAGCTGAAACTCCACTATGGCCTGCTGCTGCTCGCACAGTCTTTCCAGCATGTGCAAGGTGGAGTTCCACCTTGTGGGCACGTCACATATGAGGCGGTGAGCGGGAAGGCCGAAGTTACGCTGCAGCGCTGCCAGGCGAGCAGCAGCAGGGTGAGAACGCCGAAAGTGCGCACAGACGGCCCGCACTTTCTGCAGCAGCTCTGACATATCGGGGTAGTTTTTAAGGAACCTCTGCACCACCAAATTCAGCACATGCGCCAGGCAAGGGATGTGCGTCAAACCGGCTAGGCCCAGAGCTGCTATGAGATTTCGCCCGTTATCACACACCACCAGGCCGGGCTTGAGGCTCGCTGGCAGCAACCACTCATTTGTCTGCTGTTCCATGCTCCTCCACAACTCCTGCGCGGTGTGTGGTTTGTCCCCCAAACAGGCAAGTTGTAAAACTGCCTGCTGTCGTTTACCCCTGGCCGTGCTGAAGTTGGTGGTGAAGGTGTTACGCTGTCCGGATGAGGAGGCGGTAGAGGATGAGGAAGCGGAGTAGGAGGAGTTACGAACAGGAGGCAAACTGAAGCGCCCTGCAATCCTCGGTGGTGGAAGGACATGCGCCAAATTGCTATCCGCCTCAGGCCCATCCGCCACTGCATTTACCCAGTGTGCCGTTAGGGAGATATAATGCCCCTGACCGTGCTTACTGGTCCACGTATCCGTAGTTAGGTGGACCTTGGCACAGATGGCGTTGCGCAGTGCACACCTGATATTTTCCCCCACTTGGTTGTGCAGGGAAGGGATGGCTTGCCTGGAAAAGTAGTGGCGGCTGGGCACGACGTACTGTGGGACAGCCACCGACATAAGGTTTTTAAAACTGTGCGTCTCCACCAGACGGAATGACAGCATTTCAAAGGCCAATAATTTTGAAATGCTGGCATTCAGGGCCAGGGATCGCGGGTGGGTAGGGGGGTACTTCCTCTTCCTCTCAAGTGTTTGGGAGATGGAAAGCTGAACGCTTCCACGGGACATTGTGGAGATGGTTGTTGGTGACCCAGGTGGTGGTGTTGCTGACAGATCGTCTGTTTGCGGGGTGGCAGGTGCCGGTATCACTACAGATGTGGCTGGAGCGGCCGAGACTGCAGCAGAAGAGGAAGCAGGATGAGCCAGAGACGTTTCTTGGTTTTGAAGGTGTGTACTCCACTGCAGCTCGTGCTTTGCACTTAGATGCCTGATCATGCAGGTTGTGCTCAGGTTGAGAAGGTTCATGCCTCGCTTCAAGCTCTGATTGCACAGGGTGCAAACCACTCGTGTCCTGTCATCAGCACATTTTCTAAAGAACTTCCACGCTAGAGAACTCCTTTGAGCTGACTTTGGTGCGCTCGTTCCCTTGCTGCGTTGGGCAGTAGCGGGCGTAGTGTCTAGGGCACGGCCGCTCCGCTTCTGCACCCTGCTCCCTCTTCTGCTGTGCTGGTGGCTCTGTGCGACCACCGCCTCTTCCTCCAAACTACTCAGGTCACCTGCATGACGTTCATTCCATGTGGGGTCGAGGACCTCATCGTCCTCCACATCATCTTCCACCCAGTCTTCACCCCTGCCCTCCTTGTCGGTCTCCACAATGCTGAACGCCGCAGCAGTTGGCACCTGCGTTTCGTCATCATCGGAGACGTGCTGCGATGATCCTTGCATGTACTCATCTTGAGAAATAAGTGGTTGGGCATCGCTGCACTCAATCTCTTCCACTTCTGGGGCAGGGCTAGGTGGATGGCCCTGGGAAACCCTGCTGACAGAGTCCTCAAAAAGAATAAGAGACTGCTGTATGGCTTGGGGCTCAGACTGCTGGCCTGATTTGCAAGGGGGTGAGGTGAAAGACGGTTGGACATTGGCTGCAGGTGCCAACTCTGACCTTTCTGCAGTAGACTGGGTGGGAGACAATGTGAAGGAACTGGAGGCACTGTCAGCAGCAAACCAATCTACTATCGCCTCAACTTGTTCTGGCCTCATCACTTCTAGGGGCGTTTGATGCCCTACCAAATACTGATGCAGGTTCTGTCGCCTACTCACACTTGAGGAAGGTGTTTCACTTGTGCGTGTAGCTGGCACAGATCGACCATGTCCTCTCCTTGCAACAGGAGCTCTACCAGCAGCACCACGACCCAGGCCACGGCCCTTATTTGACGGTCTCCTCATATTTCTGTAATTTAAGATCTTGCCCTAGAAAGGTTTTTATTGAATAGCGGAATAGAAAATATGATCCAAAAAAAGTGTATGTATATCACACGTACACAACCACACTAGGCCCCAATTACTATTGTTTGTACCCCTAAAAGGCTAGATGAGGAGTAGGGGGAGTATGGAACAGGCAGCACCCTCAAACCTTCAGAAGTATGAGATGAACCCCAACAACTTGGAAAGGTGGATCTCTCTCACACGTACCGACACAGACTATCCCGCAATTCAATTGATCCTCAAAGGTTTTTATTGAATAGCGGAATAGGAAATATGATCAAAAAAAGTGTATGTATCTCGCACGTACACAACCACACTAGGCCCCAATTACTATTGTTTGTACCCCTAAAAGGCTAGATGAGGAGTAGGGGGGGTATGGAACAGGCAGCACCCTCAAACCTTCAGAAGTATGAGATGAACCCCAACAACTTGGAAAGGTGGATCTCTCTCACACGTACCGACACAGACTATCCCGCAATTCAATTGATCCTCAAAGGTTTTTATTGAATAGCGGAATAGGAAATATGATCAAAAAAAGTGTATGTATCTCGCACGTACACAACCACACTAGGCCCCAATTACTATTGTTTGTACCCCTAAAAGGCTAGGAGTAGGGGGAGTATGGAACAGGCAGCACCCTCAAACCTTCAGAAGTATGAGATGAACCCCAACAACTTGGAAAGGTGGATCTCTCTCACACGTACCAACACAGACTATCCCCCAATTTAACTGATCCCCAGAGGTTTTTGATTAAATAGCGGAATAGAAAATATGATCCCAAAAAAGTGTATGTATATCACACGTACACAACCACACTAGGCCCCAATTACTATTGTTTGTACCCCTAAAAGGCTAGGAGTAGGGGGAGTATGGAACAGGCAGCACCCTCAAACCTTCAGAAGTATGAGATGAACCCCAACAACTTGGAAAGGTGGATCTCTCTCACACGTACCAACACAGACTATCCCCCAATTTAACTGATCCCCAAAGGTTTTTGATTAAATAGCGGAATAGAAAATATGATCCCAAAAAAGTGTATGTATATCACACGTACACAACCACACTAGGCCCCAATTACTATTGTTTGTACCCCTAAAAGGCTAGGAGTAGGGGGAGTATGGAACAGGCAGCACCCTCAAACCTTCAGAAGTATGAGATGAACCCCAACAACTTGGAAAGGTGGATCTCTCTCACACGTACCAACACAGACTATCCCCCAATTTAACTGATCCCCAAAGGTTTTTGATTAAATAGCGGAATAGAAAATATGATCCCAAAAAAGTGTATGTATATCACACGTACACAACCACACTAGGCCCCAATTACTATTGTTTGTACCCCTAAAAGGCTAGGAGTAGGGGGAGTATGGAACAGGCAGCACCCTCAAACCTTCAGAAGTATGAGATGAACCCCAACAACTTGGAAAGGTGGATCTCTCTCACACGTACCAACACAGACTATCCCCCAATTTAACTGATCCCCAAAGGTTTTTGATTAAATAGCGGAATAGAAAATATGATCCCAAAAAAGTGTATGTATATCACACGTACACAACCACACTAGGCCCCAATTACTATTGTTTGTACCCCTAAAAGGCTAGGAGTAGGGGGAGTATGGAACAGGCAGCACCCTCAAACCTTCAGAAGTATGAGATGAACCCCAACAACTTGGAAAGGTGGATCTCTCTCACACGTACCAACACAGACTATCCCCCAATTTAACTGATCCCCAAAGGTTTTTGATTAAATAGCGGAATAGAAAATATGATCCCAAAAAAGTGTATGTATATCACACGTACACAACCACACTAGGCCCCAATTACTATTGTTTGTACCCCTAAAAGGCTAGATGAGGAGTAGGGGGAGTATGGAACAGGCAGCACCCTCAAACCTTCAGAAGTATGAGATTGTGTTCACTGTACCCCACAAAGATTGAGTTCACTGCACCCCACAATGATTGTGTTCACTGCACCCCACAAAGATTGTGTTCACTGCACCTCACAAAGATTGTGTTCACTGTACCCCCCAAAGATTGTGTTCACTGCACCCCACAAAGATTCTGTTCACTGTACCCCACAAAGATTGTGTTCACTGCACCCCAAAAAGATTGTGTTCACTGCACCCCAAAAAGGATGTTGTTCACTGCACCCCAAAAAGGATGTTGTTCACTCCACCCCAAAAAGATTGTGTTCACTGCACCCCACAAAGATTGTGTTCACTGCACCCCAAAAAGATTGTGTTCACTGCACCCCAAAAATGATTTTGTTCACTGCACCCCAAAAAGGATTTTGTTCACTGCACCCCAAAAAGGATGTTGTTCACTCCACCCCAAAAAGATTGTGTTCACTGCACCCCAAAAAGATTGTGTTCACTGCACCCCACAAAGGATTTTGTTCACTGCACCCCAAAAAGATTGTGTTCACTGCACCCCAAAAAGGATGTTGTTCACTGCACCCCAAAAAGGATTTTGTTCACTGCACCCCAAAAAGATTGTGTTCACTGCACCCCACAAAGGATTTTGTTCACTGCACCCCACAAAGATTGTGTTCACTGCACACCAAAAAGGATTGTGTTCACTGCACCCCAAAAAGATTTTGTTCACTGCACCCCAAAAAGATTGTGTTCACTGCAGCCCAAAAAGATTGTGTTCACTGCAGCCCAAAAAGATTGTGTTCACTGCAGCCCAAAAAGATTGTGTTCACTGCAGCCCAAAAAGATTGTGTTCACTGCAGCCCAAAAAGATTGTGTTCACTGCAGCTCACACACAGAAAAATGGATGTGGATCACTGACACCTGCCTATCTCCAATCCCACACCACACAGCAATATCGATTGTAGTTTGTAGAACACAGTTTCCCTAAAATTCAGCAGACTCTGTCCCTAACAGGATTGAGAAGAGATCGTAGATCAGGATTGAGTGCAGATTCACCCCACCCCCCACACAGCAATATCGATTGTAGTTTGTAGAAGACACTGACCCTATAATTCAGCAGACTCTATCCCTAAAATGCCTACAACTCGCCCTGCCTAAACACTCCGACCTGTCCCTCAATTCTATCCGGACACAAATGGTTTTTTCCTGCCTATCTTTCCCTAATCAGCAGCCAGCACGTTGATGTGTGCTCTGTCCCTGAATCTAAGCAGCATAATGACGCCGCTGCGGCTGCCTCGAACTTATAAAGACTTGGTCACATGCTTCAGACGGCCAATCACAGCTACTGAGACATTTGCAGGCATGGCTGGGATGGCTTAAGGCACACCAGTTAAACGATTGTTGATTGGCTGTTGAAAGCCCGCCATGAAAAGAGCGCCAAAGCATGCAAAACCCGGAAATAAAACGACCGAACACGGATTTTTACCCGAACATACAGTAAAGTGTCCGTGTCCGTGTTCGGGTACAAAAAATCCAATTATTCGGTACGAACACGAATAATACAGTCCGTGTTCGCTCAACACTACTCACAATGTAGAAGATAAATGCAGGCACATAAAGCAAACAGCTGAAGGGTTCAGTCGCGGCGTCCCGCGTATATCCAAACAGCATTTACAGCAGTAAAGGAGGCCGACTCCGTAAGGGGGCGTGTGGACGTTACGTCTGGAGTCGCCAACGTTTCGTCATCAAAAGACTTTGTCTGGGCTCCACAGAGGGGCGTTGAGGCGAGGGTACTGTCAAGGTCAGTGGCAGCTGGTGCTAAAAAAATTTTTTTGGGGGGGGGGGGGCGCAAACAGAAAAATGTAATAGCCATTGCTTTGCTTTGCGGCAAAAAACGCTGTAAAAAATTGCGTGACTTTGAGGTCGCAAAAGTGTGAAAGGGGCCTTCAGTAATTAAGGTATAGTGTGCCCCTTTTCAATGCAGAGAGACCAGCGTGCCCCCTTTCAATGCACAGTGACCAGCATGCCCCCTTTCAATGCAGAGAGACCAGCGTGCCCCTTTTCAATGCAGAGAGACCAGCATGCCCCTTTTCAATGCAGAGTGACCAGCATGCCCCCTTTCAATGCACAGTGACCAGCATGCCCCCTTTCCATGGAGTGACCAGCGTACATGCCCCCTTCAATGCAGTGACCAGCGTACATGCCACCTTCAAATGCAGTGACCAGCGTACATGCCCCCTTCAATGCAGAGACCAGCGTACATGCCCCCTTCAATGCAGTGACCAGCGTACATGCCCCCTTCAATGCAGTGACCAGCGTACATGCCCCCTTCAATGCAGAGATCAGCGTGCGTGCCCCCTTCAATGCAGTGACCAGCATACATTCCCCCAATGCAGTGACCAGCATACATTACCCCAATGCAGTGACCAGCACACATGCCCCCAATGCAGTGACCAGCATACATGCCCCCAATGCAGTGACCAGCATACATGCCCCCAATGCAGTGACCAGCATACATTCCCCCAATGCAGTGACCAGCATACATTACCCCAATGCAGTGACCAGTGTACATTCCCCCAATGCAGTGACCAGCGTACATGCCCCCTTCAATGCAGTGACCAACATGCATTCCCCCAATGCAGAGATCAGTGTGCGTGCCCCCTTACTTACCTGGAGCAGCAGCGGCGGGCGGCTTCTCCTCAGTCCCGGCGGCGCGTCTCCTCCAGTCCTCCCGCTCCCACCTCCTCCTTGGCCAATGGCATGGGGTTTGCCTTGCGGCCAATCAGGAAGCGCATATCGGACGCGCTTCCTGATTGGCCAGGAGGAGGATCAGTGTGACAATAGTGAATTTTCATTCGCTATTGTCACACAATGGGTGGGCTTGGGGCGCACTGCTCTGCGCCCCGGCTCCACCCTTTGCATCACCCTATTAGAGCCTCTGGCTCTAATCAGGTGATTTAAAAAAAAAAACCCATTAAGCTCCATGCTTCCAGCGCCCTGCATGCAGATTAGGGGGCTGGACGCATGGATGGGGGGGGCGGCGTCCCTGTGCCCTCAATACAACGGCCGCCACTGGTCAAGGTCTTACCTTGCATTCCTGTTGGCAACCATCTTGGACATGTGCAGACTGCTGTCTCTTTTAAATCCATAATCACTTGCCTGCTGTCTGGGCGTCGCTCAGTGATGATGTTGCACACCTGACAATATATATCACCTGATAGCTTGCAGTCCTTGCCCTTGTGTTTGTGCTCCAAGGTGCATCTCTACTAGCAGTCTTCTGTTCTCCATGTTGCTCCGTACATGACCTGGCTTGGCTGATGACTTTCCTGGCTCTCGACCCCACATCGGCAGTCGACCCCACATCAGCAGACGATCCGGCATTGGCAGACTACCCGTTACTGAACTCGACCCCGGCTTGGATGACTACCGCTTCTAGAATCGATCCGGGCTTGGATGACTACCCGCTCTGGACTTGACCCCAGCTGTTCCTGATTTCGCTCCTTACTCTTGCTGTGCATTTATTGCTGTTGCCCTAATAAACTGTTTTATTTTACTTGCATCTTCATGTGGTCTGGTTTCCTTGCACCCTGACAGCGTCATCTGGGATTGGGGACTGGTGTTTACTGCATTTGTTTTTCTTGATAAGTGTAAGTGCATTTTTTCTTTTTTATTAAGCAAAACTTCCTCTGCAATATTACACTATGTGACTTCTCCTTTTCTGTGCCTAATGCATTAGCTTGCTGAATACTTGGGTGTAAAGGATTGGAGGTATACTTTTGTTGTGGGGACACCATGGCTGCATCTTACTGATGGGGTCACCGAGCTACCCGGATGCTTGATGGTGAGAGCGTTGGCTATTCTAGAGATTCTTAGCACATTTGATCTCTATAACTTGAGATCTCCCCTGTCTGGTAAGAGGCCATACATATATATTTTTTTTTGAGGAGCACCCTTTTTGCACTGGAGCAATTTTATATTTTTGGAGCACTGGGCACTTTATGCTGAATTATTAATTTATTGCATGTGGACATAATAAATATATGATTAGGGATTGGCGAATGGTTCGGGCCGAACATTGGCTGTTTGCCCGTTCAGCGAACACCCAAATTATCGAGGCGTTCGACTGTTTGTTAGGCCCTTCAAATTACCACAATGCACTGCGCCTCCAATCAGTGCATTGAAAGCCCTGATTGGCTGAAGCAATTAAAGTTTTGCCCAGTCAGGGCACAGAGCACTGTCAGAGCCATGATTGGATGCTGTCATGATGGCTCATTGCTCATAGTCCCGCCCCACACTACAAAAGTATTCTTTTAATAGCAGCCATTTGCAGTGTGATATCGGTGTGGAGAGAGATAGAACAGGGCTCTGTTCAGTGCTGCTAGAGAGTTAGTGTGCTATAGTGTGCTATTCTCATTCTATTGTCAGTGTAGAATATCAGTTTAGTGAATCTAGTGATAGTTCAGTCAGTGTGAGTGTAGTGACCATTTATTTTTACATTAGTGACAGTTTATTTTGAATCGAAAAATTTGTCAATAATTTATTCGGATCCAAATGACCTGCACATGTCTACTTGTTAGGTCTCACAACAGATTCCTTCCGTATGCAGTACAAAACTATAGTGTCCCATATTCTTATTGCAACGAGGCTGACTATCACATCCCTCAGAAGGGTTAATTACCACTACTGTTATGAGAAATTTGTCGCAATCAATAATCAAAGTTTGAAACCTTTTCAAACTAAGTGGAGATATTGGGACTCCATTTTCAAATTATCTGAATTATAACACTCGGTCTCTTACCAGGTCTACAGTTACCTAATTACTGGGTCTATACCTATATATATATATATATATATATATATATATATATATATATATATATATGGCATTTGCTACTAACCAGCACTATCCACCTGATAATCAGACTTGTAAGGCAGGAAAGAGATGTTTATTGTCCAGCGATAATTGGAAGGACATAGCAAATGTGCAATCTCTGGAAAGTTCATGTATGCTTTTTCCTTTTTCTTCCCTTCTGGGTCTCTCTATGTTGATTTGGA
Source organism: Pelophylax lessonae (assembly GCF_965119305.1). Classification (NCBI taxonomy): domain Eukaryota; kingdom Metazoa; phylum Chordata; class Amphibia; order Anura; family Ranidae; genus Pelophylax; species Pelophylax lessonae. The sequence continues at coordinate 202,584,945 of NC_138780.1, forward strand.
GGACCCTGCGTGTTCCTCTTATGAATATGATGACTGACATTGTGCATCTGCAATTTGTTCAAACTTTCATAAAAACTAATTGAAAGAAAACAATGACTGAGCTACACATGTTACATATTGCCACACATGTCAGAGTGAAAGTAATAATTCTGGGGCCATTTAACAGAGAACTCTAAACTGATGATGACCTGTAAAAATGTTTAAAGCGCCACCTATGAACAGTTGTGGGTATGAAGTGTGTTGCCGTTTCAGGGGTGCACGCCATTTCAAGGCTTGACATGTTGGCTATTTATTTACTCAATGCAAGCTCATTATTTTATATTTCAGATATATTTTATAATTGAGTAATATATTGCAGTTATGTGTACTAAAAGCAATGTTAGTTTGTTTTTTAATTGAAAATATGCGTTTTAACCACTTGCCCACTGGGCGCTTTATACCCCCTTCTTAACCAGGCCAATTTTCAGCTTTCAGTGCTCTCACATTTTGAATGGCAATTACTCAGTCATGCAACACTTTACCCTTATGAAATGTTTGTCCTTTTTTTCACACACATAGAGATGCTTTTTGGTGGTATTTAATCACCACTATATTTTTTATTTTTTGCGCTATAAATAAAAAAATATTTTGAAAAATTGATTTTTGTAAAATCTTACCGTAAAATCCTTTTCTCTTAGCTCATTGACAGACGTAGTCCTCGGTGATACAGCACCTTCGGGTTATGTTGCCTCCACAGGAGTAGGACTAGACAGGAAATAAAATGCTCTGGCCACACCCTAGGGGCAGTCCCCGAGGGTATATCCTCTCTCTCTCTGCCACAGCAAATCAGTTATGTCACAAAAGCAGTGTTTAGAGAATTTAACCCAACCCAACTCAAAAACAGAGGGGCGGGTACGACGTCTGTCAATGAGCTAAGAGAAAAGGATTTTACGGTAAGATTTTACAAAAATCCATTTTTCTCTATCGCTCATTGACAGACGTAGTCCTCGGTGATACAGCACCTTCGGGACGTCCCAGAGCAGTATCACAAATGAGGGGTGGGAAAATGGAAATCAAATCCAAATCTAGAAGGCCCAACCAGTGCCAACTAGAAGTTTACAATGCTCATCCTTAATGATGAGACTCAACAAAAAAATTTTCAAACAGAAAAAAACCCTCGAGGTAGACCACCGGTCTCCTCAAATTGCGGCCTGCAAAACCTTGCGGCCAAATGAGGCATCCGCCGATGCCATCACATCAATTTTATAAAATTTTGTAAAGGTATGTACCGACGACCAGGTGGCCGCCTTACATACCTGGACCACTGACGCCTGATGGCGAAAGGCCCAGGAAGTACTGAGCGCTCGAGTGGAGTGCGCCCTAACAGGGAACGGAGGACTCTGACCCTTAATAGAATAAGCCTGTACCACCGTCTGTCTAATCCATTTGGCAATAGTCGCGGCAGATGCAGGCAACCCCTTTCTGGGGCCATCCGTGATCACAAAAAGTGAATCCGTCTTACGGAACGATTCCGTAACCTTCAGGTACACCCTGATTGCCCGAACCACATCCAAGGAATGCAACGCATGTTCCCGATGATGATTGGGCTGAGGACACAAGGAAGGTAGTACAATATCTTCATTCAGATGAAAATCTGAAACCACCTTAGGAAGAAAGGATGGCTTAGGATGGAGTACTACCTTATCCCTATGAATCACCAAGTATGGGGACTGGCATGATAAAGCAGCCAGTTCTGACACCCTGCGTGCAGAAGTGATAGCCACCAAGAAGGCCACCTTCTGGGATAAAGTAAGCAAGGGAATCTCCCTGATGTTTTCAAAAGGAGGTTTCTGTAGAACCGACAAAACCAAATTAAGATCCCAGGGCGGTAAGGGCGCGCGGACTGGTGGAGCCAGGTGCCGCACCCCCTGGATGAAATTCCGCACCAAGGACTTGGTAGCTAAAGGCTTCTGAAAGAAGATTGCTAATGCTGAAACTTGACCCTTGATGGTGCTCAAGGCTAGTTTCTGCTGAACCCCTTTTTGCAAAAAAGCCAATATTCGAGTCACCGAATAGGTCTGTGGAGGAAATCCTAAAGATTCGCACCACGCAATATAAGTCTTCCATGTGTGATAATAGACCTTGCTGGAAGTCGCTTTCCTTGCTTTAATAAGGGTAGGAATGACTGAAGCTGACAAACCTCTGTCCTTCAGTACTTGGGTCTCAATGGCCAGGCCATTAAAACAAGCGACTGTAAAGCACGATGGTAAATTGGTCCTTGAGACCACAGACACTCCCTGAGACGAAGTTCCCACGGAACGTCTGCGACTAGCCTGTCCAAGTCGGCCAGGCCGGCTTGACGAGGCCAGCCTAGAATTTCTAGGACCACTGGTGCTGACTGGATCTGAACCAGGCATCCCTAGAGCTATCTGGCCCCGACCATCCGAGAAAGTCTGGTCGTTTTCTGTTCCCACACATTTATCAGATACCTGATTGTTATCAGGAAGGGTGATCTTTTCTGGTTGAACCTCAGGGACCGAAGTCACCCGGCTAGAGGCTTCTTGGCCTGTCTGGTCAACCAGATCCGATTCCTGTGGGGAATTGAGACTAATCTTAGGAAAAGGTAAAGGAAAAGATCTATTCAGGGAACGGTGACTACCGCTCCCTGTAGTACTTAAATGTTGGAAGGGAAGAATCGCACCGGTAGTAGTAGTTGATGCTCGATCTAATGTCCTGAATACCGGTGAAAACGTCCCCCCACCCTCAAACTGGGTGGGGGCGCACCTTCAGGCTGTGTACTCCTTTGCTTCGGGTTTGGCTGGGTTGGTCCTCTGTTTGTCCGACCAGCCTTTCTTGAACCCTCCTGGAGGAGTCTTGCCTTTCCCGCTTGTTCCAGCCGGGCGTGCGAACCCTTTATGGGCGGTAAAGAAAGGTCCTCGCTTGTTGCGAGGTCCCTTAGCTTTAGCAGCCTGTGGCAAGAAAGTGCTCTTGCCCCCAGTGGCATCCTTAATAATTTCATCTAGGGTGGCCCCAAATAGGCGATTCCCCTGAAAGGGGAGATTCGTCAAGGTCTTTTTGGAACCTAGGTCAGCTGACCAGCATTTTAACCACAGCACACGTCTGAGGATTACCGCTGACATAGATGCATGCCCTAATAGGGGGGTAGCATCCAAGGCTGCGTCACAGACAAACTGTAGCCCTTGTATAATCTGTTCCATCAAATCAGATGTTCCCTGGGGGATATCTTTTCCCCTTAGGTCTTGGCGTACCAATCTCGCCCATTCCGTTAGTGTCTGGGAAACTAGACCAATAACAATTACTGGTCTAAATGCTGACCCTATCAGGGAGAAGATAGTGCGGGACTCCGCTTCCATCTTTCGATCCACTGGGATAACCGTGGCTTTATTCAGCCTGGAAATAGGTGGATCCACCACTGGTGGTACCGTCCATTTCTTAATGAGGGATTCCTCAAACGGATAGCGTCTAGCAATACGCTTGGAAATAGTAAAGGTACGCTTAGAATGCTCCCATTCTCCTTTAATTTTATTACCAAAACACTTGGGTACAGGAAAAACCTTCACCGTTTTGATGGGCTTGTTAGTACCAAAGGGAATCTCTGTTTCAGTTGCCTCTGCCAGTAAAACCTCAAGTCTTAAGGTTTCCCGCACCGCCACAACTAGTGCATCCACCAATGCTTCTTCCTGAATTATGGCGGAAGAATGAACGTCCTCCTCACTGTCTGAGGGAGCTTTACCTGAGATAACAGCCCTTGCAGAGGGACCTGCAGCTGCAGTGACCGTCTCTGAATCTGAGTCAGAGGTGTCAGATAATATAGGGGTAGGCCGGGTCGCTTTCTTGACCCCCGTCCCTGACAGGCCGCCTCCACCCAAGCCACCATAGACTCCAAAATTGCTGTAAATGCATCCATACTCTGTGCACCGGCGGGTCCCGTGGCCCCCTCGAGGGAAACAGGTGGGGGTACTTGTGTGGCAGGGTCCATGATTATTCCAGTAACTACCCGGAAAATACAATCCAAACTTAAATAAAAAACTTTTTTTTTTTTTTTTTTTTTCAGACCCCCAGCGCCACAAAAGCCCCTCAGTGTTACCTGCTAGGGATCCCTATCGATCGAGAGAGAGAGAGATAGACCCCCAGGCTCACCACTTGATGCTCAGAGTTCACTGCAACAGGTTACAGCGCTGTCTTTACAAACAGGAAGTCTTTTGGCTGGCTGCCCGGGAAGAAAAGAGGCGGCTCCGCCCCTCTGCACACCTTCCGGCGCCTCCCCTAGCTCCACGAGGTGTTTGGGTCACCTCAAACATGGCCGCCCCCATGCTGGAGACACGAGGCTACGCCAAAATGGCGGCCTTGTGCGATCTAGCAAACAATGGCGGCGGTTGTACCGAATAGCGGCGTGACTGCAGAGCATCACAACACCTTCTCTACATGGGGATTTAGCCTGGTCGGCGGTACCGGACCCTGGCGGACCGCATGGCCGTCGGAAGGCCTGCTATTGCTGGAGACTTGACTTGGAAAGCAGTCTACATGTCCGTGGCTTCTGACTGGTAGGATACTTATATTATCACAGTAAGATTCCCATACTGCCACTGATTACAATCTTTTAACATATTTACAATTAGATTGTCAGCTCCCAAACCAAGCCTCCTGGCTTTTTGCACATAAAAATCACACTCAAAGTAGGGGGATCTGTGCCATGTTATAGGATAGAGGGGAACCCATCCTTACCATTACAGAGAGGGGCCCACGTTCACCACAAGACCCGTCAGGGGAAAGGGGGAACATACTACTCACCATACCGGAACCAGGCGGGCACCAACTCCTGACAGTACCCCTCTCCACCGGGGCGGGAGGGCTGTCGACCAATACGGACGCCGTGACTCATGGTCCTTGGCGTTTCAGCGAGACGTTTAACTCGCAGGGTCAGTCCCTCCAGTGGGACTATGTCGCGGCCGACCCAGCGCGGAGCTATGGCCTGCACGCACTCGTAGGCTGAACTGTGGTGACCACCGGATCTCAACATCCAGCCCGTCGCCCAGTTCAGCTTTCTTGCTTGAAGATCTCACAGGAACTCTGGAGAAAAAAAGCTGTCTAAAAAATCTTTTTAAGAAAAAAATCCTGCCAGGACCGAAGATCCCAGCAAGGTATCTAGGTCCTTACTCCTGACTAGACAGAAAAAAACTGATTTGCTGTGGCAGAGAGAGAGAGGATATACCCTCGGGGACTGCCCCTAGGGTGTGGCCAGAGCATTTTATTTCCTGTCTAGTCCTACTCCTGTGGAGGCAACATAACCCGAAGGTGCTGTATCACCGAGGACTACGTCTGTCAATGAGCGATAGAGAAAAGAAAATTTATTTTTCATTGTTTCGGTCATTGTTTCTGTTATAAAATTTAGCAAATTAGTCATTTTTCTTCATAAATGTTGGCCAAAATTTATACTGCTACATATCTTTGGTAAAATTACCCAAAATCAGTGTATATTATTTGGTCTTTGTGAAGGTTATAGAGTCTACAAGATATGGTGCCAATCATTGAAAATTGATCTCACCTGATGTACTGACGGCCAATCTAATTTATTAAAACACCAACAAGCCAGGTCGGTACAAATATCCCCCAAATGACCCCTTTTTGGAAATTAGACACTCCAAGGTATTTAGTAAAAGGCATGGCGAGTTTTTTGAAAATGTAATTTTTTCCCACAATTCTTTGCAAAATGAAGATTTTTTTTCCACAAAAGTGTCATATTAAACAGGTTATTTCTCTTACATGGCATCTGCATACTTGCAACTACACCCCAAAACACATTCTGCTACTCCTCCAGAGTATGGCACCACATTTAATTTCTTGACTACCTGCCACACTTTTGAAGGACAATGGAAACGCCCAAAAAATGACCCAATTTTGGAAAGAAAACACTCCAACACAATCTTGGAGGCACAATAATGCCCCGTACACACGTGCAGATTATCTGAAGACTTTTGTCTGCAGACTTACCAAAACCATGTAATATGAGGTCAAACCTAAACACTTTCAATTTGTATGCAATCCGGCAGGCCCTTGCACTACATAGAAAAGGTAAATCTGCACGTGTGTACGGGGCATTAGTCTTTTGAACATGTCATTTTTTCAACAAGTTTTTGGAAATGGGAAAAGAAAATTATATATATATATTTTTTAATACATTCTGCTACTCCTCGTATGGCAATACCACATGTATGCAACGGATGAGCACTAATGTGGCATGGATGAGCACTGATGTTGCACGGATGAGGCATGGATGAGCACTGATGTGGCATGGATGTGGCACAGATGAGCACTGATGTGGTATGATGTGGCACGGATGAGCACTGATGTGGCACGGATGAGCACTGATGTGGCACGGATGAGCACTGATATGGCATGGATGAGCACTGATGTGGCACGGATGAGCACTGATGTGGCATAGATGTGGCATGGATGAGCACTGATGTGGCATGGATAAGCACTGATGTGGCATGGATATGGCATGGAAGAGCACTGATGTGGCATGGATGAGCACTGATGAGGCATGGATGAGGCATGGATGAGCAATGATGTGGCACGGATGAGCACTGATGTGGCACAGATGAGCACTGATGTGGCACGGATGAGCACTGATGTGGCACGGATGAGCACTGATATGGCATGGATGTGCACTGATGTGGCATGGATGTGCACTGATGTGGCACGGATGAGCACTGATGTGGCATAGATGTGGCATGGATTAGCACTGATGTGGCATGGATAAGCACTGATGTGGCATGGATGTGGCATGGAAGAGCACTGATGTGGCATGGATGAGCACTGATGAGGCATGGATGAGGCATGGATGAGCACTGATGTGGCATGGATGAGCAAAGATGAGGCATGGATGGGCACGGATGAGATATGGATGAGCACAGATGAGGCATGGGTGGGCACGGATGAGTCACAGATGGGCATTGATGAGGCATTGATGAGCATGAATGAGGCCAAGACAGAAATGGATGGGGCACATATGGGCACGAATGAGACATGGATGAGCACTGTGGGCACTTCAGATCCAGCCCAGTCGCACTGCTGCAGTCTCCCTCCTCTCCTCACACTCTGTACCGATACGAAGAAGAAGAGGAGAGAGCCGAACCAGACATGCGCCAGTTTGTTTACAAGTGATCGCTCAATCATTGGAGCTCTGTCATTGGCCCTTTACCTTGATCCTTGATGCCCTGGGTCCGGAGGGCACGCGGGAAGTGCAGGTTGGGGAGGACGTCATTGTATGCTCTTCCAGAACTAGGTGACCATATTGTAGCCGTCATTCAGGTATGGCCAGGTCCGCAAGTGGTAACACATGCAAAAAAATGTAAAATCTCAGGCAGGAAAAGGGTTAACACGTTTTGTTATGTAAATTGTATGACCTAAAGGGGGATGTCTGAATTTAGGGAATACATAACACCACCAGACCTGAGCTTTGGAGAAAATTGTTATATTTTTCATTTATTACCTTTCAGCTCCGGAGTCAGGGAGTGTCCGAATTCATCCAGCAGAATCTGAGCCACCAAACCCTCACCTATAGAGAAAGAAATCATTAAAATCAATGTCATTGGGGAGGTGCCCCAAATTATATAGATACTGGGAGGAAAAGATTAGTACTGTAAATTCTGTATTTGGGGAAGAGCTTGGATTAGACCCAATGCCATGTATACTAGGCCATATGGATGGAGACACAATACCATTCACTGTACAGATTGCAGTGACTACATGCTTATTTCAGGCTTGTAAATTGATTGCACAGAGTTGATTGGCTCCTACACCATCAACATACAGGGAATGGGTAAAGGCGATAAATGATGCGATAAGAAAATAAAAATATGTGTATATAAAAAGAGGATGTGTAAAAAAGTGAGAGAATATGGGGCCCATGAATGGACACTACAGGGCTTCCCCCAAGGGATATTATATGCAGCAGATCGTAAATTAGGAAGGAAGATATACAGAGTAAGATTTTTTTTTATATTTTCTTTTAATAATTTATGAATTTTAAAAGGTGGTACAGAAAATAAAATTTTTTATAAATACAATGTAGCAGGTTTTCCAGGCATTGGGCCTGATATGGGTCTGCCATTGTTACCGGTAACACTTCCAACACATTTTAAGTTGAATACCCCAGTGTGAGATTGGAGACAATGACCATTCCGGCATCTTTGGTTTGTTTTGTTTATTTTGTAATGGGGATGGGAGAAAGGAATGAGTGGGATACTCCTCTGGCTCAACTAGGTTTAACTGGGACTCCTTACAGAAAAAGGCCTGTTAGCGCTGTCTTGACACCAGCTGAAGGCCGACCAACGCTTCCTGGCACTTGAAGATACTGTTTTTCTGAACTGTGCTAGAACTTCGACTTTAACACTCTGGTTACCTTAGAAGATCCAGGACTGTAATACACTTGACTCTTGACACTCTGTTTAACTCAAAAGTCTGGTGAACAGCTCCCTTTAGCAGTGGCGTCACTAGGGTGGGGCCAGAGGGGGCCACGGCCCCACCAAAATGACAGTGGGCCCCCCCAATCCCCCCCCCAAAAAAATGAGGCACTGTAAGTTAAGTAGTCCCGGCCAGCGGCCGCACCGCCGCAGGCGCCGGTTTCCTGCACGACACCGGCGCTAGAGGAGGAAGGACAGCCAGGCGACACAGCAGGAGGGCGTCCCCATGGAGGCGTGTCAGGCCCGCCCACTCGCTCAGACAGACAGCGCGGTGCGCGGGGGATACGTTGAAAGGGAGAGCGGGCGCCTGCGCTGTGTCTGTGTGAAAGAAAGAGGAGAAGCGGGAGGCCGGGAGCCAGCGCCAACAGAACAGAGGAGAGGAGGACAGTCACAGCACACACAAGTCGAGGATGGAGCAGGCCGGGACCGACCAGCATCATCCCAATACATATATTTAGGTCAGTGGGGGTCTTGTCCTATTCCTGGGGGGTCCTGTCCTGTTCCTGAGGGTCTTGTCCTTGGGGGTCCTGTCCTTGGGGGTCCTGTTCCTGGGGGGGGTCCTGTCATGTTCCTGGGGGTCTTGTCCTTTGGGGGGTCCTGTCCTTGGGGGTCCTGTCATTTTCCTGGGGGTCCTGTCCTGTCCTTGGGGGTCCTGTCCTGTTCCTGGGGGGTCCTGTCCTGATCTTGGGGGTCCTGTCCTGTCCTTGGGGGTCCTGTCCTGTTCCTGGGGGGTCCTGTTCTTGGGGGTCCTGTCCTGTTCTTGGGGGTCCTGTCCTGTCCTTGAGGGTCCTGTCCTGTTCCTGGGGGTCCTGTCCTTGGGGGTCCTGTCCTGTTCCTGGGGGGTCCTGTTCCTGGGGGGTCCTGTCATGTTCTTGGGGGTCCTGTCCTGTTCTTGGGGGTCCTGTCCTGTTCCTGGGGGTCCTGTCCTTGGGGGTCCTGTCCTGTTCCTGGGGGGTCCTGTTCCTGGGGGGTCCTGTCATGTTCCTGGGGGTCCTGTCCTTGGGGGTCCTGTACTGTTCCTGGGGGGTCCTGTCCTTTTCCTGGGGGGTCCTGTCCTGTCCTTGGGGGTCCTGTCCTGTTCCTGGGGGTCCTGTCCTGTCCTTGGGGGTCCTGTCCTGTCCTTGGGGGTCCTGTCCTGTTCCTGGGGGGTCCTGTCCTGTTCCTGGGGGGTCCTGTCATGTTCCTGGGGGTCCTGTCCTTGGGGGTCCTGTCATGTTCCTGGGGGTCCTGTCCTTGGGGGTCCTGTCCTTGGGGGTCCTGTCCTGTTCCTGAGGGTCCTGTCCTGTTCCTGGGGGGTCCTGTCATGTTCCTGGGGGTCCTGTCCTTGGGGGTCCTGTTCCTTGGGGGGGTCCTGTTCCTTGGGGGGGTCCTGTCCTGTTCCTTGGGGGGTCCTGTCCTGTTCCTTGGGGGGTCCTGTCCTTGGGGGTCCTGTCCTGTGCCTGTGGGGTCCTGTTCCTTGGGGGGTCCTGTCCTGTTCCTGGGGGTCTTGTCCTTGGGGGTCCTGTCCTGTTCCTGGGGGGTCCTGTCCTGTCCTTGGGGGTCCTGTCCTGTTCCTGGGGGGTCCTGTTCCTTGGGGGTCCTGTCCTGGTCCTTGGGGGTCCTGTCCTGTTACTGGGGGGTCATGTCCCTTGGGGGTCCTGTCCCTTGGGGGTCCTATCCTGTTCCTGGGGGGTCCTGTCCTGTTCCTTGGGGGGTCCTGTCCTGTTCCTGGGGGTCCTGTCCAGGACCCCCCAGAACAGGACAGGACCGGCCCCCAGGGACAGGACCCCCAAGGACAGAACAGGACCCCCAAGGAACAGGTGTATTGTATATTGCACAAATCAAACAAAGGTGAATTTGTATCAAGACCTCTGGAGTGCTATCTATCTATCTATCTATCTATCTATCTATCTATCTATCTATCTATCTATCTATCTATCTATCTATCTATCTATCTATCTATCTATCTATCTATTTGCATTTTATAGTTGGCCCCTCTACTTTTGTCCCTGGCCCCCCATGTGCCCCCCCTAAAAATGAAAGCTGGAGACGCCACTGCCCTTTAGCCCTTCACTGACTGAGGTAGCTCCTTGTAATGGCTTGTGCAACTGCAACTCTCAACACTGTACACTGCACGCTGTACACTTAACTCTTCAGGGCTGAACCGCTGGGGTCCTCTCACTAGGCACCCCCTCTGACACTTCAGGGTCCTGTCTAAAAAGTGTACCTGTGAAGTTTCAGCTCTGTAGCATGTCCAGAACCAGAATTATAGCATGCCAAACCTTCAAAAATGACTTTTTTGCTTAATCGCGCCTTTCTTTTGCTCCTAATAAAGCAGATGTATGTGACGCCTTTTGCAGTGGACTTAACGCTTACAACAAGAACAGGTGTTAACTTGTCACTGAGGCTTTAAGTCCACTGCAAAAGGCTTTGCTACTCTGCATCACACACATCTGCTTTATTTAGCGACAACTTTGGGTCGCATAGCAGTGTGCGTTTCAGGTGAATTTCACCGCGCAGAGTTGCCAAAGCCTCAGTGACAACTACACATACATTAAAATTCATAAAAAAAAAAACTGATTATTTTTCTTAGAATTTCAGTAGCGCAGGGATGGTGTTACCCTCCTTTCATAAAGTGCAAATAAATAAAGTGCATAAATTGCATAAATAATCCAAAACATCCAACTAAGCAAGAACAGAGTCCTTCAAAAGTATTTGTTTATGTAGTGCCAGAGCTGGTGGTGGTGACATTGTACGGTGGTTCCTATAACTGACACCAATGACCCTGCATTAAAGGCACTGTGTATTGCTCTGGCACTACATAAAACAAAGACTTTTGAAGGACTCTTAGTTGGATGTTTTGGATTATTTATGCACTTTATTTATTTGCACTTTATGAAAGGAGGGTAACACCATCCCTGCGCTACTGAAATTCTAAGAAAAATAATCTATTTTTTTTAAATTTATGTATAGTTGTCACTGAGGCTTTATCAACTGTGCGATGCGAAAATCACCTGCAAGACGAACACTGCTATGCGACCCAAAGTTGTCGCTAAATAAAGCAGATGTGTGTATCGCTGAAATGTATTTTGCGCAATAGCTGACTAGCAAGCACGTATACCTGCTGTAGATATATCAGCAGTGCAACGTGCTCACTAGACGGAACCCTGACACTTAAAAATATCCCTACAAAAACTAGATTATTGAATCTAACTATAGTGGTATATAGAACCCTAACTACACTGCATATCCCTTTCCTCACACTAAAAGAACAGCTCCATACAACAGAAGATAATTTCTAACTGACACTGTCCCTTTAAAAAAAAAATTTTTTCTAACTCAAATCGCACAATCGCTGTATTTCTAACTACACAAACGACAATCTTTCTGTAAGCTGACTGCTCTTCTGCTGATATGGAGCATTACAAGCAATCGGCTATGCAGCAAACGTTGTTTAGCACAGCAGGAGAAACACAAATGCTTCCACTCTCTTCCAAAGCCTCTGTATTACAGTGCTATAGGTTAGGCGGGGCTATGTTATATACTGGGTGTGTATTCACTCCTCATTGGCCTCTGGTCCCTGTAGTCACTCCAATCACGTTCCTAGCAGACTCCTGCCCCCTCATTGGCTTTTACTGACGTTTCTGGGCCAATCACGGGCTTTTAAAGCCCACTTCCGCAAAAAGTTCGGAATTCGGCCGAATTTCGAACACCCAATGTTCGGGTCGAACCGATGGTCGACCCGAACCGTTCGATCATCCCTACTCACTAGGGGGGAAACCTCTGGGTGAATCGAAGATGGAAAAGGACCTGGGGGTACTAGTGGACAACAGGCTTGACAGTGGCATGCAATGCCAAGCCGCTGCAAGCAAAGCCAACAAAATACTGGCATGTATAAAAAAAGGGGATTCACTCCAGAAATAAAATAAATTATTCTCCCCCTCTACAAGACCCTGGTCCGGCCACATCTGGAGTATGCTGTCCAGTTCTGGTCACCGGTCCTCAGGAAGGATGTGCTGGAACTGGAGAAAGTCCAGAGAAGGGCAACAAAAATAATGAATTAGTGGAATGGAGGACATCAGCTATGAGGAAAGACTACAAGCACTGAACTTATTCTCTCTGGAGAAGAGACGCTTGAGGGGGGATATGATATCAATGTACAAATACTGTACTGGTTATGATCCTAGCATAAGGAACAAACTTTTCAGAGAAAGGGAATACAATAAGACACGTGGCCACTCACTAAAACTAGAGGAAAAACGGTTTAATCTTAAAATACGTAAGGGGTTCTTCACTGTCAGAGCAGTAAGGATGTGGAATTCTCTTCCACAAGCAGTCGTATCAGCAGGGAGCATTGATAGTTTCAAAAAAATATTAGATGGGCACCTTAAAGACCACAACATACAGAGGTATACAGTGTACAACATACAGAGGTATACAATGTACGGGTAACAGCAAACACACACACATCATATATTGAACTGGATGGATTGATGTCTTTTTTCAACCTCACTAACTATGTAATTATGTAACCCTGGCCCGATGGCCCAAGGAGTCTGCATTGAAACTTGAACACTTTCAACAAACTTGTAAATTCAGCGTTACATTTTCTTTTCACAGTTCCTTGGTCAGTTGTGATGGCCAGCCAGCCAACACAGTTTTGACATTTTTCAGATGAATCACTTGCTTCACTTAAATATAATAATCAGGGTGGGGAACCCGGACATAGGTACCTTGCTCATCCTTTAATCTGATGGACCAGGCCTGACCTGATCCATCCGGGCGGCGGACCTCCACTCGGTCAATATAAATGGAGCGCCCAAAGTTCCACTGAGCTTTCACACTGTTTAATCTTTCAACTTCTCTTCTGGCGAGTCCCTGTATGGCTTAGGGACAAACAGGAAATCCCAGATCATTTAATTGCACCAGAAATCTCTAAACTTTTCCACAATCATCATCATTTCTCTAGGAGCGTATGGATAATAGTTCCATATTCAAGTGCCACCTTTTCCTGTAGCCACCTCTGCATCCAGGAAAGCCGGGGAAGAGTACTCCTGTTACCCCTCCCTGGTGGAGAAAATGGAGTGGACACTCACTGGATCATACTTTCATAGACTGCGTTCTGATCCTTTGCTCTGGCAATGTTTCCTGGAGGGGTGAGGTCTGGGATTCTCTCAACATAAGTATCACAAAACTCCAGCTTCTGAGCTAAGTCCCCTCTCTCTAAGGCTTTGTAACGCTCCTGCGTTTTCTGAAACAAGATGGATTTGCAGCTGCAGAAAAACTCCACTCAGCAGTCATGTAGAGATACGTTGAAATACCAATTCCAACTCCCAAGACTCATCACTGTGGTCTGTCTGATTCAGCATACAAATATACACACTCAATAAGATGTTCCTGGAGTGATAGATGTATATAGCAGTATAGTGTTGATGTGCTCAAGGGACAGGTATGAACAGTGACAATAGGTGAACAGCAGTTGAGAGAAATGTTCATGAGAGCATAGATGGTAACAGGTAGGATGCAGATAGGTTAGCAATCATGTATGGTAGTAGGTGGTAGGATAGCAGATGACATACAGGAGAGACTAACCCAGTGCAAGGATAGATGTTAGTAGGCTCAAGAGCTAGCAATCTAATTAGTGCAGATGATAGTAACAGTCCTTAATATGCAGAGCTAGATAGTGTAAGCTTAGTAGGAAGGTTATGGAGGATTCCCCTGCGGGGTACTTATCACTAATAGCAAGCAGTAGTAGAGAGGTTCGGTATGAGCGAGTGATCCGGTAGCGGGATACAGGGATCAGTAGCGAGGTTCCGACAGCGAGGTACGCTTGCAAGCATATGAGCTTCAAGGCAGGTCAGCAACAAGGCACATTGAACGAACATGTGAGTGAGAACGCCGGCGGTTGAAATAGCCGCTCTGCGGCGCTCAGTGATGACAGCATCGGTCTTAAAGGTGTATGCGCACCTACCAGAAGAGAATGGTGGGACGCATACACTGAAGTGCAAAGTGGAATAGGGGTACCAGAGGTACCAGAACATTACAGTACCCCCCCTTAAGGCCGGCTCCGGAAGGCCTCTAGAGGAGGTGGAGGTGGGATGGTAGGCCTTATTCCTTGGTCAGGAACATGGGGCTTCAGTAGCGACACATGGAAGATGGGATGTATCTTGAGGTCTGTTGGTAATGTGAGCTGTACTGCAGCCTTTCCAATAAGTTTCCTGATTGGGAAGGGTCCCAAGAACAGAGGCCCAAGCTTTTTGCTAGGGATCTTAAATCTTAAGTTTTTTGTTGATAGCCAAACGAGGTCCCCAATAGCATACTGAGGAGAAGGTCTTCTACGAAGGTCATAGTACTTTTTTTGTTGACTATGAGCGTGTGAGATGGTAGTATTAAGTAAACCCAGAGAGTCTTTTATTCGGGTAAGATAGTCTGAGGCTACTGGGTTACTTGATGGAAGGATGCGTGGTGGAAGAATAGTGGGATGAAACCCATAGTTCAAATAGAACGGACTCTGTTTGGTCGTACTGTGGGTTGCGTTGTTGTAGGCAAATTCTGCCAGAGGGAGGAGATCCACCCAATCATCCTGTAGGTATGATGTGTAGCAACGTAAATATTGCTCAATGCACTGGTTGACTCTTTCAGTCTGTCCGTTGGTCTGAGGATGGTAGGGAGAAGTGAGCTTTCGCTCAATTCGTAGTATGTGACATAGTTCTTGCCAAAACTTGGAGATGAATTGTGATCCACGGTCAGACAAAAGAGTTTTTGGAATTCCATGTAACTTAAAGACATGTTTCATCAGTAGTTCCGCTGTTTGTTTGGATGAAGGTAGTCTGCGAATAGCAACGAAATGTGCCATCTTTGTCAGATGGTCCACTGACACTAAAATGGTATTAAATCCTTTGGAAGGTGGTAGTTCTACTATAAAGTCCAAGGACACAACTTCCCATGGAGTCTGGGGTATTGGTAGACTGCATAGTAGACCGGATGGTTTTGTAGTGTCAATTTTGGACCTGGCACAGACGTTGCATGAAGAGACAAATTTTTGTATAGATGTCTTCATATCAGGCCACCAAAACTGCCTGGTAAGCAAATTTAGGGTCTTTGTCATACCCATATGTCCTGCCATAGGCACATCATGTGACAATTCCAAGATCTTGGTGCGCATAGTAGGGGGTATGTAGAGTTTGTCGTTGTAGTAGAGGAAGCCTTCTGCATCAGCACTTAGTTGTGGTGGAGGTGAATCCAAACCTATACTGTGTAGAATCTCTTCCTTCAAGGAACGGACAACCCCAATAATACGCTTGTAGGGTATTATAGGAACGGAAGGGATTTCGGAGCAATTATCTTCAGTTAATCGTGATAGCGCATCCGCTTTTTTATTCTTGTCTGCAGGTGTGTAGGTCACTAGGAAGTTAAATCTTAGGAAGAATAGTGACCATCGTACCTGCCGGTGGGAGAGGGTTTTGTTAGTCTGAAGATATTGAAGATTTTTATGATCTGTATATATGAGTATTGGTAATCGGGTGCCTTCAAGTAGATGTCGCCAATTCTCCAGAGCCAGTTTTATAGCAAGCAGTTCCTTTTCACCCACTGGGTAATTCACCTCTGGGCAGCTTAGAGATTTAGAGAAGAAGGCGACTGGATGGAGTGGTGAAGTATTCATTGGTCGTTGGGAGAGTACTGCTCCTACTGCCATATTTGACGCATCTACTTCCAGAATGTATTGGAGGGATGGGTCTGGATGGCGTAGTATGGGAGCAGAGGTAAAGCTTGTTTTTAACAAGCGAAAAGCTTCATTTGCTTCATCTGACCATTTGAATGGTTTCTTAATACTTGTGAGTTGTGTGAGAGGTCTCACAATGGCAGAGAAGTTCTTGATGAACTTTCTATAGAAGTTTGAAAATCCAAGGAATCGCTGTAGTGCTTTGTGGGTGGTTGGTATAGGCCAATCCTGAATACAGGATATCTTACTCATATCCATCTTGATTCCTGTTTTGGATATGATGTATCCTAGGAATAATACTTCTTCTTTATGAAATTAGCATTTTTTTAGTTTCACGTATAGATTGTGTGTGAGTAATCTGGATAACACAAGTCTTACATGTTTTATATGTTCAGACAAGGATCGTGAATAAATAAGTATATCGTCCAGATATACCACAACACAGACATCAAGTAAATCTCTAAAGATATCGTTTATGAATCGTTGGAAGGCTGCGGGAGCGTTACATAGCCCAAATGGCATTACAAGATATTCTAACAATCCGTATCTGGTTCTGAATGCTGTCTTCCACTCATCTCCATCACGGATTCGGATTAGATTGTATGCCCCTTTCAGGTCCAATTTTGAAAAGTAGGTAGCCCCACGCACTTGTTCAATGAGTTCAGGGATAAGCGGCAAAGGATAGCGATCTTTTACTGTAATGGCGTTCAATTGCCTATAGTCGATAATAGGCCTGAGACTTGAGTCTTTATTGCGGACAAAAAAAAGTCCTGCAGCTGTGGAAGAAGTGGAAGGTCTAATAAAACCTTTTGTCAAATTCTCATCCAAGTATTCCTTGAGATGGGAAAGTTCATCCTGTGAAAGAGGATAAACATGACCAAAAGGCAATTTACTATTTGGGAGTAGATCAATAGTGCAATCATAATCCCTATGGGGAGGCAGTACTTGAGCATTTTTCTCAAGAAAAACTTCGGACAGATCCTGATAGCATAGTGGTGCAATCTCATCTGACACCACAGACAGGATCTTTCCATAAGACGGGAGGTTACACGTACTCTCGCAATAGTAAGAGAGGAAGGTTAGGGTCCGTTTCTTCCAATCTATGGTTGGTTGATGTGTGTGTAACCAGGGAAGTCCCAAAACAATGGGAAAATGGGGCGAAGATAATAGGTCGAAGGTAGTGGTCTCCGTATGAGACTCGTTAGTGGTGACTAGGAGTGCTTGTGTCTGATTAGTGATTGGGCCAGAAGATAACGGAATACCGTTAATAAGACTCACTGAGACAGGCTTAGGTTTTGAAATAATAGGTACTTTATTTAAAGTAGCAAAACGTATATCGATATAATTTCCGCAAGATCCTGTGTCGATCATGGCTTTAGTGGTAATCCTAGTCTGGTCCCACTGCAATGTCAAACGAACAAAAAGATAAGGGTTAGTAAATGAAGTTGTCAATCCCCCTAGGAGGACATGTGAACACTCACCCTCTTTTTTGCGGACAAGGGGACAGACGCTTATCATGTGATCCGGGGATGCGCAGTACAAGCAAAGATTACTGGATCGTCTCCTGGCTCTTTCAGTAGTTGATAAAGGTGGGCGTATGGTTCCTACCTCCATAGGAGTAGGGTCAACGGCCGAAATCCGAGAAGGACTGGACAATGGCATTCCCATTTTTTCAGCCTTTCTTTCTCGCAGCCTCCTGTCTATGTTGATACTGAGTTGTATCAAAGCATCCAGGGTGTCAGGTAAATCCGCTCGGGCGAGCTCGTCTTTAACGGCTTCTGATAGGCCGAGTCTAAATTGAGTTCTC
Organism: Pelophylax lessonae; assembly: GCF_965119305.1. Classification (NCBI taxonomy): domain Eukaryota; kingdom Metazoa; phylum Chordata; class Amphibia; order Anura; family Ranidae; genus Pelophylax; species Pelophylax lessonae. The sequence goes on from NC_138780.1 coordinate 202,602,922, forward strand.
AGAGATGTATCATTCCACCCTGAATCAAGGGTCCATCTTTTGAACTCTGCTACAAAGTCTTCTACAGGTCTCCTACCTTGTTTCAAGGACCTCAATTGAATATCGGCAGTACTCTGCCTATTGGGGTCATCATATAGACTAGCGAGTTCCGCTAGGAATAAAGCATAGGAGTTGAGAAGCTGATCATTTTTCTCAAAGAGAGAGTCTGCCCAGGCCCGTGGATCACCCGTTAGGTATGAAATAATAGTACAGACTTTGATATGATCAGTAAGGTAGGTACGAGGTTTTAGCAAGAAAAGTAACTGACAGGCGTTTTTGAATTCACAAAATTTTTTGCGATCACCTGTAAACACTAGAGGAGGATTTATTTTGGGTTCAGGGGGCTGAGCAGCGGCAAGTTGTGATAGACGGGTTATCTGTTGCTTCAGAGCCTGATTGTCTTCTTTTAATTCAGTAAGAGCGTGTATTAACACAGTCACTTGTTGTTTTAATTGTGTCACTTGAGTGGGTAAATCTGCTGAATCCATTTTTGGTTCGTTCAATCTGTAACGCTCCTGCGTTTTCTGAAACAAGATGGATTTGCAGCTGCAGAAAAAACTCCACTCAGCAGTCATGTAGAGATACGTTGAAATACCAATTCCAACTCCCAAGACTCATCACTGTGGTCTGTCTGATTCAGCATACAAATATACACACTCAATAAGATGTTCCTGGAGTGATAGATGTATATAGCAGTATAGTGGTGATGAGCTGAAGAGACAGGTATGAACAGTGACAATAGGTGAACAGCAGTTGAGAGAAATGTTCATGAGAGCATAGATGGTAACAGGTAGGATGCAGATAGGTTAGCAATCATGTATGGTAGTAGGTGGTAGGATAGCAGATGACATACAGGAGAGACTAACCCAGTGCAAGGATAGATGTTAGTAGGCTCAAGACATAGCAATCTAATTAGTGCAGATGATAGTAACAGTCCTTAATATGCAGAGCTAGATAGTGTCTAATAGCAAGCAGTAGTAGAGAGGTTCAGTATGAGCGAGTGATCCGGTAGCGGGATACAGGGATCAGTAGCAAGGTTCCGACAGCGAGGTACGCTTGCAAGCATATGAGCTTCAAGGCAGGTCAGCAACAAGGCACATTGAACGAACATGTGAGTGAGAACGCCGGCGGTTGAAATAGCCGCTCTGCGGCGCTCAGTGATGACAGCATCGGTCTTAAAGGTGTATGCGCACCTACCAGAAGAGAATGGTGGGACGCATACACTGAGGTGGAAAGTGGAATAGGGGTACCAGAGGTACCAGAACATTACAGGCTTCTTTGGCCTCCTTATCAATGATCACGGCTGCTTCAGGACCTGGGGAGCTGCTCCCAGCTTCTGACCCCCAGTCCCACTCCATTTAATCAGCTGACGCCCAATCATCAATCCCCTCTTCGATCGATCCGTATTTGTATTGGAAAGATGGGGACCCGATGGGTACAAGGCCTGTTTTCTCCTCACCACTAGTGCTGGTGGGTGAGGCTGGGGTAGCTGCAGGCTTTTCAGGCTGCTGAATACCAATGGGGGCTGATCCTGTCTTTACTGCGGGGGTAGATACCTCCTCCGGCCACCCTCCGTTCACCGGTGCTGGCATGTATCCCCTCCCTAGGGAGCTCTGCGACCGAGTCCCCCTAACACACATCGAAGGCCCGCTGGTTGCTGGCATGGCCTCCAGCTGCATCATCAGACGCAACATGCCCCTCGCGCCTCCGCGGAGGAACTTGGATTCAGTCCCAGTCACCTCCTGAGTGAGGCCTGACTCCCACGTAACATATACATTTTTGAGTCGGCCCTCGCTCTTTTCTGCCTGGAGCAGGAGATACCCACACTGCCCGCATTGGACCCACGCTTGCACCCTTAGCGTTAGTGGCACACTGAGGACATACCGCTCCTAGGAACTCCCAGCCGCCTCCCGTGCACAGCACGAGTCCGCCTTCAGGCACCATCTGGATGCCTGTATCCCAGACTAGGGAAGGATCAGGCTGGTGGATCTGCTCCCGGGACCGGAAGCTCGTCATCCGTTGGCCGGACGGACTTGGAGGCCGACGGATGACGAGCTTCCGGTCGGCGCCAACGGAGGGAGCAAAGGTACCGCCCACTTATTGTCCCCAAGGGGTATATTAGAGAGGTGATGAGGCTGCGTGCTCACGCCCTCAGTAGAAGTCCGTGCAGACGAAACGCGTCAGAGCGTGAGTACGCGGCCTATTTTGGTACATTTAGAGTATCCTAGGAGTCTCCGGGTCATGTCATTAGAGTCCGGACGTATTTGGGACATCGCTGGCAGGATCACCCATATCGTGCGGCTCAGTGGGGACAACGTTGACGGCGGGAGGACCGGGATATTGTCTTGGACATGTACTTCTGCCTAATCATGTTTCATCCCATGTGAGTGTGATTTTAATTATTAATAAAAGTTTAGTGTGTGCATATTACGCTATGGGTTCCTGTCGTTCTCTTTGCATGTGAGAGGAGAGGAGGAGGTGCTGACCATTGCTCTACCAGTTGTAGTTTAATGCCAAGGAGGATCGCCATTTTAAAGTGGAGGATCTCTGGTTGAATAAAGCGCTTTACCCAAGTGCTAAGGGTACGTGTGCACGCTATAGGGGGGAGCACATCGGTGTGGTGAAGGATCTTGGTGGTTGCTGTAGGACCAGCAAGGAAGATTCTGTGTTATGCAGCACTGGTTCTTACTATTTACATCAGAACACTAAGTCTCCCATACACCTTGTTTTCTGCAGGACTCCTACCCTAAAAACTATTTTTGGACTTTACCAACAATATTGGTCCGAAAGGATCCACTTGCTAAATGTATATACGTAGCTATATATCCGCTGACCTTTTTTAGATAGGTTGTATTTAGCGCTGCTAGTGCTTATGTGGGCTATTGCTCTTGTACGCACCTGTTTTTGGCAAATAGATGCAATGTTCAGTGTTTTATTGGGGCTCATGCGGAGGATTCATCAGAATCTGCAATAATGAGCCTGGATGATGAACTCCATCTCTATTTGAATGAACCAGTAATTGACAGAAGAAGTGATCCTCTTCAGTGGTGGAAAGAAAATGACTTGCTTCTTATGCTAGAAGATACCTTTCTGCTCCTCCTTTATCGGTACCAAGTGAGCGTGTTTTTAGTGAAGTGGCAGCAATTTATGAAAAGAAAAGAAGCCGTTTAACTGGTGAACATGCTGAAACATCCTGCTTTCTGCACTATAATATTGTTCTACTTAACTGCGAGTATTGAAGTGTAGTAGTACTGTCTGTCCAATCCACTGTCCAGCTTTTGTCTAGCTATTTTTTCTAGCAGTTTTGCACTGACTGCGCAGTGGATTGGAGTCAGTGGACTACTGCTGCAGTAGTGCGCCACTCACTGCTGCAATAATTTTAAATCACTACCGCAGTAGTGCAGTAGTGATTTAAAATTGTTGCAGTGAGTGAGTGCCCTACTTGTGTTGCCTAGCTTTTTTTCTAGCAGTTTTGCAGTGACTGCAGTAGTTGCAGTGAGTGCCATACTGCAGAGGTAAACCACTGACTCCAGTCCAATCCACTGTGTAGCTGTTGTGTTGCCTAGCTTTTTTTCTAGCAGTTTTTCACTGACTGCAGTAATTACAGTGAGTGCCATACTGCAGTGCAGACTGCAGAGGTAGACCACTGACTCTAGTGCAATCCACTGTGTAGCTGTTGTGCTGCCTAGCTTTTATCTAGCAGTTTTGCATTGACTGCAGTAGTTGCAGTGAGTGCCATACTGCAGAGGTAGTCCACTGACTCCAATCCAATCCACTGTGTAGCTGTTGTGTTGCCTAGCTTTTTTTCTAGCAGTTTTGCACTGACTGCACTGCAGTAGTGATTTAAAATGATTGCAGTGAGTGAGTGAGTGCACTACTGCAGCAGTTTATATTGCATTACTGCACAATCAGAATGATGTGAAACTAAATGTCCTGGCAATTTAAGTTTTCCTATCAGTTCTCATGCAATTAAGGTGTGAAGAACGAGCCCTAATTTTAAAATTGTTAATAAGTAAAGTTTTACAGTAACGGATTTGTGTCGGAATTTGTGTTTATTTTGCAAAATTTAAAAAAGAAAAAAACAATTAAACATTGTAATAAATTAATTTAAAAAATTGTATACATTTTTAACATTTTTTAAAAAATTATAATTTAAATATAAAAAACAATTAAAAAGAGCTAATTCACACAAGTTCACTGTTAGGTTTGTGTCCGCTAATAAATGATTTTAGTGTATTTTTAGTGAAAATATTGTCTTGATATGTTCGGGGGGGAGGAGGGGGGCCCTGCCAGGTAGACTATATGGGGCCCTGTGTCCACCGGGCTCCCACACTCGCTCCTGGAGACTGCCAATTGGCGTTGTGGTCCCATGTGCTATTGATGTGGATAATTGATGAGTATGGCTTTGCTGTGTCTATATGGCTTTTTGGTATGGCTTAGGACTATCCGTAGGGTGCATTATATTTTAGTTTTTGCTTTTGCATATATAGTTGTGTTTCAGCAATTCACTAACAATGTATATGTATGTATATTCAGCATATCTACAGGTCTTGCTATATTTTCATATATTTTACATTTTACAGTGTATTTTAAACATTTACAGAACTCGAACATGTAACATGCAAATCGTTATCAAAAGATTACCATACATACAGGGCAATAGTAGCCATCGGACATAGTGGAACAGAAGCTTATGGCAAGGGTTCCGTCAAATGGACGGTGTATAGTAATTACTATGGGTCCAAATGTGCAATCTTTATGGAATTTGGCTCCAAGGGAGGCAGAGTATGCGTAGGCTTTTTCCAAGGAATATTGCAGATTAACCAGACGCACCACTTCCAAATGGGATGGCGCTACCGGTTGTTTCCAGTATTTCGCAAGCAGTGTTCTAGCTGCTATCAACACCTGGAAATAGACCGTTCTCCTGTTGGGAGGTATCACTTCCAACCCCAACGAGAGGAGGGTCATTGCAGGGTTAGGTTTAACCAAAATGCCAGTGAGGTTAGAAAGAACCACAAATACCCTTCTCCAGAAACTAGTTAGTCCTTTGCAGGACCAGAAGATGTGTGTAATTGTACCCATTTGGTCACAGTTACGCCAGCAGAGCGGGCTGTGGGTAGGGTATATTTTAGATAGGCGGTATGGTGTAAGGTACCAGCGAGTGAGGATTTTTTGCGTCTGTTCCCAATGATTGACACATTTAGAAGCTTTATGTGAAGTACGAATTGCCAATTTCAAATTGCGTTTCGGAGAAGGATAGTTGAGCTCCCCCTCCCATTTGATCATGTGTGGGGTTTTATGAAACAAGTTTTTCTGCAGGATAAGATTGAAGAAGAGAGAGATCCCTTTGAGCGAGGTAGAGGGATCGTTAAGAAACTTCCACAGTGTGGAAGATAAAAAGATAAAAGATTTATTTGGATTTAGTGTCTGGTGGGTCTAAAAAGTGTACCTGTGAAGTTTCAGCTCTGTAGCATGTCCAGAACCAGAAAAAAAAATCATTTTTCTTAGAATTTTTATTAGCGCAGGGATGGGGTTCCGCTCCTGTCACACCTGGGCGTTTATGTTTCAGGCGTTTATTGGGCATTTTTTGGGCGTCTTTGGAGGCAGGCATGACATCTGAACTTCTGTATAGGGGTATATATATATATATATATATATATATATATACACACACACACACACACACACACACACATATATATATATATATATATACACATACACACATATAGGTGTGAAAGGAGGGTAACACCATCCCTGCAAATAATTGCAGTAGCGCAGGGATAGGGTTCCGCTCCTTTTACACCTATATGTGTGTATGTGTATATATTATATATATATATATATATATATACACATATATGTGTGTGTGTGTATATATACCCCTACACAGAAGTTCAGATGTCATGCCTGCCTCCAAAGACGTCCACAAAAAAGCCCAATAAACGCCTGAAACAAAAACGCCCAGGTGTGAAAGGAGCGGAGCCCCATCCCTGCTCTACTAATAATTCTAAGAAAAATGATCTTTTTCTTACGGCGGTCACCCTGACATGGAAGAGTTCTGTCACCCTGGCATAGCAGTCAGAGTCAGTTCAGTAAACTACACTACGGTCACCCTGACACTTAACACTTCCCCTACAGAAACTAGATTATTGAATCTAACTATAGTGGTATATAGTACCCTAACTACACTGCATATCCCTGTCAGGTAACCACCAACAGTTTGGCTAATCAGCGCATTCGGCCAGCAATCAAGAATGTGCGTGCGCCAATGCGCACGCGCGCACGCAGGACGTAACGCCGCTTGGCGCCAAACGGCCTATTTAAGCTCAGCAATTACAGTCACTAGCTGCTGGATGATCTTCAGCTTCCGTGTTTCTTTGTGCCTTGTTTTGCCTGCTAATCTTGGATTTCCTGTTGCCGACCCGGATTGCTTGACCTTGACTCCTCTTGAAACCTCTGGCTCTTGACCTTTTGGCTTGTCCCTGGACTCTCCTCTGCCTTCTCCAGTGTCTGAGCCGGTTTGGCTCCTGACTTCGCATTATCAGTATCCTGTGGGCTACCCAGCTTACCTCTGTTCCTGCAGTACATCTGCCTGGCTTGCCAAGTGTTCCAGATCCGCCTAGGACTTTACCACTCATTGGCTCCAGCCTCTATCTGGCCGTTCCAGCCGGCAACCCGTGCTACTTCGGGCACAGCACTCCCTGTCTCACCTCCAGGGGTGCTCTGCACCTAGCCGCAAGGGGAGCCCTCTCTACACTCCGGCTTCGGATCAGGTACGTGACAGTATCATCCAGCCATGACAGAAGCCGAGAGAGGTGCCTCCCCGCTGGAAGCTTTGTGCCAGCAAGTCGCAGCGTTAACCCAGGCTGTGAAGAATCTTCAGGAAGGTTACTTCCAACTGGAAGGTCGCCTACAGTACCTGTCTACGCCATCTCTGGCGACCCCTTCAGATCCATCCGCTGCAGTCTCTAACCTCGCTCCCTCAGTTTCGGGACAGTCAGCTTCCACTCCTACTGTGATGACTCCTCCTCCTGAACCCAGAGTACCCATACCTGAACGCTTCTCTGGTGACCGCAGGAAGTTCAAATCATTTAAAAATGCCTGCCTATTATACTTGGCTCTGCAACCCAGAACTTTTTCCTTGGAGACAGTTAAAGTGGGGTTTATTATCTCCCTTCTCCCTGTTGTCTGATGAACCCCAGTCCTGGGCCCACCATTTACTTGAACAGAAGGATCCTGCTCTTGACTCTGTTGATGTTTTCTTTGAAGCGATGGCCCAGCTGTACGATGATCCACAACGTATGGCCACTGCCGAGGCTACGCTCCATAAACTACAGCAAGGCCGACGCCCCGTGGAAGATTACACCGTGGACTTTCGAAGGTGGTCTGCAGACACAGGTTGGAATGAGGCCGCCCTCAAACATCAGTATCGGTTAGGCCTGTCGCAAACTCTTAAGGATGAGTTGGCACGAGTAGAGACCCACACCACTTTAGAGGGGCTCATTCAATTGGCCATCCAGTTAGACAGACGTTTGTGGGAACGTCGGTTCGAACGTGCTCAGTCCTTTCAGCCTGCCTGGATGTTACCCAATGTGCCACCATCTCCTGCACCTCTACCCACTGCTGCCAACCCGATGTCACCTGAAGAGCCTATGCAGATCGGGGTGGTCCGTACAGCCTTAACCCCTGCTGAAAGACTTTGTTGCAGGCAACTGAACTTATGTCTGTACTGCGGGGGGCGATGGACACTTCCTCCGCAACTGCCCAGTGAGACCAAGTAAGCCCCTTATTTCCAATCATATGCATCTCCAGATTCCGGGACCTTCCCCAACTCATCTGGTCCTCCTTGTTTCATTGCAGGTGGCAGGAGGGGAGATCAAGCTGCCAGCAATTATTGACTCTGGAGCCTGCAGCTGTTTCCTGGATATCTCGTTGGCAAGAAACCTCCACATTCCACTCCAGCCCAAGAACCATAAGTTAGAAATCCACCTTGCAGATGGCACCACTCCCAGATCCGGGCCTATCACCCAGGAAACCTTACCTGTACTTGCCACAACTGGCCCTGGCCATCAGGAACTTCTTCACTTTGACGTTCTTCCTTCACCCATGTTTCCTGTAATTCTGGGAATTCCCTGGCTACGGGCACACAACCCGCTGATAGACTGGTCAAAAGGGGAAGTATCTTTCAAATCAGTATACTGCCTTCAACATTGTGTGGCTCCTGAGACCCCGCCTCCTGCCAGCTCTCTTTCCATTCAGCCTGTCTCCAATGTCGACCAAGATGTTCCCTCCGTTTACCATAACTTTCTTGATGTTTTTGATAAGAAGAAAGCGGACTCATTACCACCTCACTGTCCCTACGATTGCCCGATAGAGTTGTTGCCTGGTGCCGAAATTCCTTTAGGCCGTATTTTCCCGCTTTCAGAGACTGAGCTTGAAGCCCTACGGCAATACATTGACGAGAACCTCAAGAAAGGGTTCATTCGTCCTTCCTCCTCTCCGGCTGGAGCCGGCATTTTTTTCATGGAAAAGAAAGACCATACCCTAAGGCCTTGCAAGGATTACAGAGACCTAAATAAAATCACTATAAAGAACCGGTACCCGCTTCCTCTCGTTCCTGAGCTCTTCCAGAGATTCCGCTCCGCCCAAGTCTTCACTAAATTAGACCTACGAGGTGCTTATAATTTGGTACGAATCCGTGAAGGCAACGAGTGGAAGACTGCTTTTCGAACCCGCTTCGGGCATTTCGAATACTTGGTTATGCCTTTCGAGCTGTGCAATGCCCCCGCCACTTTCCAGCACCTGGTAAACGATATTTTCAGAGAATTCCTGGACAAATTCCTCATCGTTTACTTAGATGACATTCTTATTTTTTCTGCCACCCTGGAGTCACATAGAATACACGTGCAAAAAGTATTGGCCACTCTCAGAAAACACGGCTTTATGCAAAAGCAGAAAAATGTGAATTTGAGAAATCATCAACACAGTTTCTAGGTTTGATTATCTCCACGGATGGAATAGCAATGGACCCTCAGAAAGTATCTGCCATCCTGGATTTGCCTGCCCCCATGGACAAAAAAGGCATCCAGAGGTCTGTGGGTTTCGCAAATTTTTATCGCAGGTTCATTAAAGACTTTTCCCCGCATCATTGCCCCATTACTCAAATAACTTGGCAACACACTCGCTTCCAATGGTCTCCAGAGGCTCAAATGGCATTCGACAAACTCAAGGCTGTGTTCACCAGCGCCCCCGTGCTACAGCATCCGGACCCGGCTTTGCCTTATGTCCTTGAGGTCGATGCCTCAGAAGTGGCCACAGGAGCAATCCTCACTCAACGCAAGGGACCCAAGGCTTTGCTCCACCCAGTAGCTTTTTTTTCTCGAAAGCTCACTCAGCTCGAGAAAAACTATGATGTAGGAGACCGAGAACTGCTGGCCATCAAGGCGGCACTTGAGGAATGGCGGTATTTGCTGGAGGGCGCAGCCCACCCAATAATGATATTTACAGACCACAAGAATCTCGAGTATCTCAGATCAGCCAGACGCTTAAGACCTCGACAAGCCAGATGGGCCCAATTCTTTTCAAGTTTTAATTTCCATCTCACGTACCGGCCAGGATCCAAGAATGGGAAAGCAGATGCCCTCTCGCGGATGTTTCCTGAAACTCCTGTGGATGTCACCCCTAGCACAATTCTGTCAGCTCAAAATTTTCTGTTAATTCAGCCTGATCTTAGGACCACCCTTGAACTGGCCTCTGCTCAATGCACTGCTCCTGAGACTTCTACACTCCAGGAACGGGGAAAAAAATTTTTGCATAAAGATAAAATCTTTGTACCCCAGGAAGCCAGACTCACGGTCCTTAAAGCTTTCCATGACCACCAATTAGCCGGTCACTTTGGGATCCGTAAAACTCTGGAACTCATCCAACGATCCTATTGGTGGCCGAGCGCAAGACAGGACTGTAAGGACTATGTGAGTTCCTGTACGACCTGCCTTCGGAGTAAGGGCAGCCACGTCCAGGCCTGGGGTCTGTTGAGACTTCCTGTTCCGAAACAACCATGGGAAATGTTGTCCATGGACTTTATAGTGGACCTACCTTCTCCAGAGGGATTCTCCACAATCATGGTGGTAGTGGATCGCCTATCTAAGATGGCTCACTTTGTGCCAATGGTAGGCACTCCTTCGGCCGTGGACACGGCACACACTTTAATCAAAGAGATCGTGAGGCTACATGGTCTGCCCGGCAGCATCGTGTCTGACAGGGGAGTACAATTTACCCCCAGATTCTGGAAGGCCCTTTGCAAAATCTTTAACATCGAGGTCTGCTTATAATCAGCATATCACCCTCAAAGTAATGGCCAAACAGAAAGGACAAACCAGACCCATGAACAATATCTCCGCTGCTTCTCCACATTTTCGCAGGACAATTGGGTAGCCTTGCTCCCGTGTGCCAAGTTCGCATACAACAACTCAATTCACGCTTCCACACACCAGTCTCCATTTTTTGTGAACTATGGTTTCCACCCATCTTTCCTGTCTAACCCGATACCTGAAACTACGGTACCTGCTGTGCAAGATAGGATAACCTTCCTCCAAGAAAACTTTCTGTTCCTGCAAAGGACCATGCAAAAAGCACAAGAAGATTACAAGCAATTTTACGACAAGAGGAAGAAAGACAGTCCTGCCTTGAAGGTGGGAGACCAGGTGTGGCTGTCCACTCTTAACCTCAAGTTGTCCTGCCCATCCAAAAAGCTGGGGCCAAGGTTCATTGGTCCCTTCCCGATCAAAAGAGTAATCAACCCTGTGGCTTTTGAATTGTGTCTTCCTAATACATACAGGATTCATCCAGTGTTCCATGTGTCCTTGCTTAAACCGGACAATCCTGGTCCCTTTCCTAATAGAGATGATTTGCCTCCACCTCCGGTTCTGGTAAATGGAGAGACGGAATATGAAGTGGAATCCATTCTGGATTGCCGCAGAAGAGGAAGGCAAGCCCAGTATCTGATAAAATGGAAAGGCTATTCTCCGGAGGAAAGTTCTTGGGAACCTGCGCAAAATATACATGCTCCCAGACTGCTACGGGACTTTTTCAAGAAATTTCCTGAACAACAGGCCCTTTTAGGCATCCGGAGGCTGCCCCTCGGGGGGGGGGGGGGGGCACTGTCAGGTAACCACCAACAGTTTGGCTAATCAGCGCATTAGCGCATTGGCGCGAATACGCATGCGCGGCCAACTCCGGGCAAACGCAATCAAGAATGTGCGTGCGCCAATGCGCACGCGAGCATGCAGGACGTAACGCCGCTTGGCGGTAAACGGCCTATTTAAGCTCAGCAATTACAGTCACAAGCTGCTGGATGATCTTCAGCTTCCCGTGTTTCCTTGTGCCTTGTTTTGCCTGCTAATCTTGAAATTCATGTTGCCGACCCGGACTGCTTGACCTCGACTCCTCTTGAAACCTCTGGCTCTTGACCTTTTGGCTTGTCCCTGGACTCTCCTCTGCCTTCTCAAGTGTCTGACCCGGCTTGGCTCCTGACTTTGCATTATCAGTATCCTGTGGGCTACTCAGCTTACCTCTGTTCCTGCAGCATACCTGCCTGGCTTGCCAAGTGTTCCAGATCCGCCTAGGACTTTACCACTCATTGGCTCCAGCCTCTATCTGGCCGTTCCAGCCGGCAACCCGTGCTACTTCGGGCACAGCACTCCCTGTCTCACCTCCAGGGGTGCTCTGCACCTAGCCGCAAGGGGGGCCCTCTCTACACTCTGGCTTCGGATCAGGTACGTGACAATCCCTTTTCTCACACTAATAATTGCTAAATGACACTGGAGCAGCAGGAGTAACAGAACTGCTTCCACTCTCTTCCACAGCCCCGGTATTACAGTGCTAGAGATTTGGCGGGGCTATATTATATACTGGGGGGCGTATTCACTACTGATTGGCCTCTGGACCCCCTAGTCACTCCAATCACATTCCTAGCAGACTCCTGCCCCCTCAATTGGCTTTTACTCACGTTTCTGGTCCAATCACAGGCTTTTAAAGCCCAGTTCCTGTCCCATTGCATTTTGGGCGATTCTGGTGCCGAATTCCGAACTTTTACCGCAAAAAGTTTGGAATTCTGCCGAATTTCGAACAGTCACCGTTCGATCATCCCTAGTGGGGAGACGTAATTCGGGCAGGGGATACTTGTTTAAGAAACTTGAGATGCTGTTGTATGTGTAAGCGGCCTGTGGAGGGAGTGTGAATTCTCATTGGTGATCCGCAAAGAGTTTGAGGGAATTGATTTGATAGAGTTGTGAAATCGTGAGGATGCCCGCTGAGACAAATTTTGTGGTGCGTGTGTAAGGGAGGAGAACATCTAAAGTGGAAATAGGTAGAGGAAGTGGCAAGGTTGACGCGGATTGTGGGAGATGCGTAATGAGGAGTCTCCAGGATTTAAGGAGGCTTGTGTAGTGATCGGGAGGGTGTACAAGGTTAAAGGCTTCCATAAGTCTGCTATCAGCAGAATGCTAAGGTCACATGTATTAGATAGAGTAGATTCTATAGGAAGCCAGGGAAGAGTAGTTTGTTGGGAAAACCAGTGCTGGAGGGGTGCCAGTCTGGATGCATGGTAATAGTCTAGGTCTAGGATGTCAGGGAATCCCAGGCCGCTCACTAGTTTATGGCGTACCATATGTGTATAGGCACATCGCGCCGTTTTTTTCTGCCAGATAAATGTGTGGAGGAGTTTAGAAATGGAGTCAATGTCGTTTTTAGGGATGTGTATCGGAAGCGTACGGAAGATGTATAACATTTTTGGCAGGCATACCATTTTAAAGGCGGCTATTCTACCGGTCCATGAAAGTTCAGTCGCTTTAAGTTTGTTGACGTCTGCAGAAATGGAAGTCAGAAGGGGTTTTAAATTGGAGGGCAACAGACCCGAGATTGGATACGTCAACTGAATGCCGAGATATGGTAAGTTTTGTGTGGTCCATGCGTAAGGTAGTTGCTTTTGTAGGTGTAGACGCGTCGAGGGGTGAATGCCCATATTGAGAATCACAGATTTGCTGAAATTGACTTTGTAATTAGGAATGATCGAACTTTTCATAAGTTCGGTTCGGCCAGAACATCCAAACTTCCCGAAAGTTCGGCCCGGATTTCAGAACCCCATTGAAATCAATGGGACCCTAACTAATCAAAAAACACCATTTTGAAGCCCTAAAACCCAATAAATGCCCCTAAAAAGTGCCTAGGGTTCTGGGTCATGCCCCAGGGACTATTAATCACACACAAAAAAAGTTCTTAAAAATTGTCATTTTTGATAGAGAGCCAATTATTGAAAAAAAAAAAATGAGATTCTTTGGATTTAGTGTCTGGGGGTTCTAAAAAGTGTACCTGTGATGTTTCAGCTCTGTAGCATGTCCAGAACCATAAAAAAAAAAAGATTGTTTGTATTTTGTCACTTATAGAACAGGGATATGGCTCCGCTCTTTTCACACCTTGCCGGTTTAGTATCAAGTATTTTTTTTGGCCATTTTTTGGGGGTTATTGGAGGCAGGCAAAACATCAGAACTTCTGTGTAGGGGTAAATACACACACACTTATATGTATATATACCCATACACATATATAGGTGTGAAAGTAGCAGAACACTATACTTTTGCTAATGAAATAATTTGCACTAATATGCCTCCGCTCCTAACACACCTATATATGTGTAATTGTAAAATACATATAAGTGTGTGTGTATATATATACCCCTATACAGAAGTTCAGATGTTTAGCCTGCCTCCGAAGAACCCCAAAAAATGCCCAAAAAAAGGCCAGCGCCAAAAAAAAAATGCCCAGGTTTGTTCTTGCAGGCATTTTTTGGGCATTTTTTTGGGTTCTTTGGAGGCAGGCAAAACATCTGAACTTCTGTATAGGGGTATATATATATATACACACACACTTATATGTATTTTACACTTACACATATATAGGTGTGTTAGGAGCGGAGCCATATTAGTGCAAATTATTTCATTAGCAAAAGTATAGTGTTCTGCTCCTTTCACACCTATATATGTGCAGGTGTATATATATACAGACATGTGTGTGTATATATACACCCCTATACACATGTTCAGATGTCATGCCTGACTCCAAACATGTCCTCAAAAAAGCACTATCAACGCCTGCAGCAAAAAGAATGCTGACAGGAGCGGAGCCATCTATCAAGGGGTGTGTGTGATCCCTGCGCTATCTGAGGTGGCAAGAGAATCCCTGCTGCAGCGCCACTGGGACTGATACTAAAGCAGTAAACGATATAATTAAAGGAGTAGTGGTGCGTTTCAAGGGTTAGCTCTTGTGGATCTCTATTTGGGTTGGTGGTAGTGGTGTGTGTAAATCTTGATTTGAAAGTGCTCGGCGTGATAGATTTAACATTTATATTCCAAAAAAAAAATTTTTAGATAATGAAAGTGCAGGTGTGTCAATCAGATCAATGTGTGTGTCAATAAATACATAGATCAATAAACATCAAGGTATTTCTTCTTTACAAATAAATAAATATATGAATACGGTGTTTGTTTTCGATGTGTGTATCAATAAATGAATAGATAAATAAATAAATAAATATCAGAGTGCTTCTTCTTTGCCAGTGAACATCAATAAATAAAATATATAAATCCAGTGTTAGTCTTCAATCTGATTCATAAACAGTACAAGATATATATGTGCTCAAAATAAAGTGCTACATGCAATTTCTATTAAAACGGTGCTGGAAGAAATATATGTAAACAGTTCAATTGCAATCCTTCAAATACCAATATCAACTGAGATAGTCCAAAAAAAAAAAAAAAAAAGAAAAAATATTTAAAAAAAAATATATATATATATTGAGAAAATCCAAAAAAAACTTGTGTGAATACGTTCCTCGCTTATATCCGTGCTTCACTCATGCAATTAAGTGACTGTGATCTCCTTCACTTTGTGTGTCACCTCTATGTGCTCTAGCCTCTCACCTTATAGGCAAGATCAATATGCCTTTGGTATCTATCCAAGCTCAACGATAGACTCAGTTTCTCTCAATCCGGATCCTTACTCTCTTAATGGAGCTGATTTCTTGGATTCCTATAAATGTTTGTCTCAATCGTTTTTCTAGTACTATCCTCCTTGTCCCTGAGGAAGTCACGTGACCTCGTGACGTAACGCGTAGGAGGAGCCCTATACCCGGAAGTGACGTTACAACGGAGCCCGATCTCCACAGCGGCGGCTGGTTTTTTGTTTACATGCTGAATTATCATGCCCAAATTGTAAGTGCAAATCTTTATATTTTAATAAATGAGTTGGATATACTGCACCATGAATAGTCTTTGTCTCTGAGGCACACTAAAGACCGGACAAGGAGGATAGTACTAGAAAAACGATTGAGACAAACATTTATAGGAATCCAAGAAATCAGCTCCATTAAGAGAGTAAGGATCCGGATTGAGAGAAACTGAGTCTATCGTTGAGCTTGGATAGATACCAAAGGCATATTGATCTTGCCTATAAGGTGAGAGGCTAGAGCACATAGAGGTGACACACAAGGTGAAGGAGATCACAGTCACTTAATTGCATGAGTGAAGCACGGATATAAGCGAGGAACGTATTCACACAAGTTTTTTTTGGATTTTCTCTATATATATATTTATTTTTTAAAATATTTTTTTTTTTTTTTGGACTATCTCAGTTGATATTGGTATTTGAAGGATTGCAATTGAACTGTTTACATATATTTCTTCCAGCACCGTTTTAATAGAAATTGCATGTAGCACTTTATTTTGAGCACATATATATCTTGTACTGTTTATGTATCAGATTGAAGACTAACACTGGATTTATATATTTTATTTATTGATGTTCACTGGCAAAGAAGAAGCACTCTGATATTTATTTATTTATTTATCTATTCATTTATTGATACACACATCGAAAACAAACACCGTATTCATATATTTATTTATTTGTAAAGAAGAAATACCTTGATGTTTATTGATCTATGTATTTATTGACACACACATTGATCTGATTGACACACCTGCACTTTCATTATCTAAAAATTTTTTTTTTTTGGAATATAAATGTTAAATCTATCACGCCGAGCACTTTCAAATCAAGATTTACACACACCACTACCACCAACCCAAATAGAGATCCACAAGAGCTAACCCTTGAAGCGCACCACTACTCCTTTAATTATATAGGAGCGGAGCCGTATTAGTGCTCTGAAAGTGACACAAGAGAAACAATCTTTTCTCTATAGCGGTCACCCTGCTATGGAAGGGTTTTGTCACCCTTCCATAGCAGTCACAGTCAGTTAACCCTACACTACACTACGGTCCCCTTACACTTAACACTTTCCCTACAGAAACTGAATAATTAAAGCTAGCTATAGTGGAAAATAGCACCCTAACTACACTAGATATCCCTTTCCTCACACTAAAAATTGCTAAATGACACTTTGTAACAGAAGTCCACGAACTGCTTCCACTCTCTTCCATGTCCCTGTATTACAATGCTAGGAATTTGGCGGGGGCTATCTTATATACTGGGGGGCGTATTCACTAATGATTGGCCTATGGACCCCCTAGTCACTCCAATCACATTCCTAGCATTCTCCTGCCCCCTCAATTGGCTTTTACCAATGGGTCTGGTCCAATCACAGGCTTTTAAAGCCCATTTCCTGTCCCATTGCATTTTGGTCGGGTCTGGTTGCCGAATTCCGAACTTTTTCAGGAAAAAGTTCTAAATTCAGCCGAACCTCAAACAGCCAATGTTCGGGTCGAACCGATGGTCGACCCGAACCGTTCGATCATCCCTATTTGTAATATGAGATGTTACTGAAGTCTTGGAGAATCGGATGTGCTGCCGGGAGGGACACGATGGGATTCGTAAGGCTGAGTATCACATCATCGACAAACAAAGTGATAACGTGATGAGAATTTTTGAATTTAAAACCCGAAACGAGGGGGCTGTTTCTGAACGTTTCGGCCAAAGGCTTAATCAGTAGGTTGAAAATAAGGGGCGATAGCGGGCAGCCCTGTCGCGTGCCATTCATTATGGAAAATGATTTAGGCAATGATAATGTTCCAGCCAACAGTACTTTAGCCGAAGGCGAGGAGTACAGGGTTAGAATAGCGGAGAGGATCGGGCCAGAGAACCCAAACCACTCCAAGACTGCCCTCATATAGCCCCAGTGAACACGGTCAAACGCCTTCTCTGCATCTATAGAAAGAAGCAGAGAAGGCGTTTTCGTATGCTCGGCATGGTGAATCAAATTAATTACTCTTCTCGTAGCATCGGGTGCCTGCCTTCCCTTAACGAATCCCATCTGATCACCTCCGATCAGTGAAGGCAAGATCTGTGACAGCCTATTGGCGATAAGTTTAGCATAGATTTTTCACATTATTATTTAAGAGTGAAATGGGCCTAAAGTTGGCTGGCCTAGTGGAGTGTTTACCTGGTTTAGGGAGAGTGGTAATATTTGCTTGAAGCATTTCCTGTGGGAAGCTACCAGTGGTAATTGCGTTAGAAAACAATTGTAATAGGTCAGGTGATAAAATGTCCTGAAGGGAACAGTAGTATTCATTGGTCATACCGTCTGGGCCTGGGGATTTATTGAGAGGAAGGGCTTTTAATGTTTTAGCTAGTTCTTGTGGCGTGAAGGGGCTATTGTGGTGTGACAGGGACTCGGCAGGTAGAGTTGGCAAGCGTAAGCGTTGGAGGAATGTTTGAATATCTGTGTCTGTAAGCTTAGGGGTATCTGGGTCAGATTCTAAATTATATAGGGAACTATAATAGTCCGCAAACACATCTGTGATTTGTTGGGGGTGAGTCAATTTCAGACCTGTATGCGGGTGTGTGAAGAAGTCGATTTTGGTTTTAACCCTTTTTGCTTTAAGCTTGGAGGCCAAAAATTTGCCTGCTTTATTATGGGCTGAATAATAATGTAGACGGATGCGCGCCATTAGTTTATCGTGGTTTTCAGTTAGAAGCCTACGGAGGTCTGAGCGGAGGGAGGACAATTTAGAAGCCTTGGAGGAGGAGGAGGAGGAGGAGGAGGAGGAGGAGGGAGTAGTCTTATTGGTGTCGTCCAGGGAACGAATTTCTGTGATAAGATCATCAAGTTTGCTCTTAAATCTTTTTTTTAGTCTAGAGCCCATTTGTATAAGAATGCCTCTGGCGAATGCCTTGTGGGCATTCCACAACGTGGAGGGGTTCACTTCGGGTGTATCGTTATTACAAAAAAATTCTCGCAATTGGGATTGTAGGAATTTGAGGGAATCAGGGTCAGAAAGGATGGAATTGTTACAGCGCCATATGAAAGCAGACGGTGAGGTAGGTCTCGCGGATATAGACATGTGGATAGTGGCATGATCTGACCACGTTACGGGGGAAATGGATGTTTGAAGAACATGAGGTATAGTTTGTGCATCAACTAAGAACATATCAATCCTAGTATATGTATTATGACAGGCGGAGAAGTAGGAGTAATCCCTCTCCTCCACGTGTTGATAGCGCCACATTTCATGGAGCCCCTCCACATGTATAAGGGCGGCAAGGGTGGGTAAGGAGGATTTACCTCTAGAGGAAGAGTCCATGGCATGGTTCGCCACCAAATTGAAATCCCCACACATGATCAACTTACCAACTTTGAGCTTATTGACCTTAGAGCAAAGTTTGGTGTGCGCAATTTTAAACCATAGCATGTTGGGTATCCATTTACTCTGCGTGACATCATCTTTCCCAAAATACAAAAAAATGGGCTAACTTTACTGTTTAGTTTTTTTTTTAAATGCAGTGAAATGTGATTTTTCGTAATTTTTCCCAAAAAAATGGCGTTTGCAAAGAACGCTGTGCAAATACCGCGTGACAAAAGATATTGCAATGACTGCCATTTTATTCTCCAGAGTCTTTGCTAAAAAAAATATATATAAATGTTTGATTTTAACTTGTAATCAAAAAGTGTCAAAAATAGGCCTGGGGCTTACGTGGTTAAAACAACTCCTGAAGAAATGAATACCCCACAAAACATGTAGAGTGTAATATTGGAACTACATTGATTAAAGGGAAACTCCAGTCAAAAATGAAATTTTTTGTATTAATAGTATGTTAAATATCTTTATATTTGACATTATTCATTTTCTGGCTAGCTGCTTGTGAAGCTTAGAAAGTCTTATCTAAACTAGACAAACTGTTACCTATATCTACCTAGTACATTTGGGTTTTGAAATTTAGAGCATCTTGACTTTTGGCCCTGTCAATCTCACCCCTACTCAGAATAGTGGCAATGATGAGTGGGTGATGATTTGACCTATATGTATTATTATTAGTATTTTTTCCCCCAGTAATTAGTTCTTTGGGATCTATTCCCTAGCCCCCCCCCCCCCATTTCTACCATGAACAGAGCTTTTCTGAATATGTGGGGATCATTTTTATAATTTATGTTCATCTTTATATTCCTGGCCAAATGTAAAGCAATATCTCACATTTTTTATTCACCTAGATGCTGTGTATGCTTCCTGGAATCCACCATCTATAGGATTCATAGCATTTGCTGCCTGCTTGTTCTCACTACTCCATTGAGGCACAGTCTAGTCCACACCAAACACGTCTGTCCCTATGGTGGTTGTGTTTGCGCCTCCTATGGGGACAGTCTGGGGATCATGATTTCTGTATGGGCGTTTGAAGCACACCTGGTTGAACTACTATTTGACTTATGCTTTTAAAGTGCAAATTATGGTGAGCATGTATATATTTTTGTAGGTATGGTTATATATACACCATATACTATTCACACTGTGTATTTATTCATTGTGATTTTTCCTTTGTTCCTTTCAAGTCTGTAAAAGATGAGATAGCCGTTTTTCTCTGTGGTTCCTGACGAAGCAGCTATTGGTTATACCAATTTTGCGAAACGCGTTGAACCGGCTTCTTATGTCACCTCTTACAATTCATATAGTCTGTAATTATGATGCAATTTTTCAATGTCATTGATGTCTACTGTTTTTAAGCAATTTCTACTTTAATAAAAATTATTTCTTGTACATAAGCTCACCGTATTATTGACAGTCTCAGACCCTCAAAAGTCCTACAACTAGGCACTATCATCGTTGGATTCTAGGACCATATGATTATTTGCCTATGTCTTTTTTTTTCTCTAGTTCAAACAGCTTCTTCCTGTTCTTCAACAACACTATCTCCGTTTATCTGAATTTGCTAAGCTATCTTTCAATTCCTGAAAAGGTTGTCGGTCTTTTTTAAACAGGCATGCCTAGACCTGCCCAGCCCCACCCCCATCCCTCCAATCTCTCCCATTCCTCCTTTCCTTCAGGCTGCATTCACATGTCAGTGTATAATCGTGGGCAGAACCGCCGCGGTTCCGCCCGCGATTCGGAGATTTATTGCAAATCGCGGGACGCCTAGCGTTGCCCGTTGATTTGCAATGGCCCCCCAAACGCCGAGCGATGTTGCCGCGATTTACGCCCGCTGAATCGCGGCAACATCGCGCAAACAAAATCGCGGGACGCAATACGCTCCAAAGAAGCTCTTGTACTTTTTTGGAGCGTATTGCGTCCCGCGATTTTGTTTGCGCGATGTTGCCGCGATTCGGCGGGCGTAAATCGCGGCAACATCGCTCGGCGTTTGGGGGGCCATTGAAAATCAACGGGCAACGCTAGGCGTCCCGCGATTTGCAATAAATCTCCGAATCGCGGGCGGAACCGCGGCGGTTCTGCCCGCGATTATAAGCTGACATGTGAATGCAGCCTCACAGAACATGATCTCCTCTTCATTGCCTTGTGTAGACCAGCAGCTTTTCCTGAGAGAGAGAGGGGGGAGGGTCATGTGACCGGAACAGTATATGAAAGAAATAAGGTACAAAGGAACATCAGTGAAAGTTTAGAAGGATACAGATCCATTTCTATTCCTCATTTCACGTGAGTAATGAGTTTAAGTCCACTAGAACCACTTGTCATGTGACTTTGGACACATTAAGTCGCATGACAAGTCACAGCTAATTGATTTCAATGGCACCCGTTCTCATCTATGCCACTTTGAAAATCACTGACTCTGAAAAGGTGCCTGCACTACCTTGATGCGACTTTGATCCAGAGAGTGTAAAGTTGGATCAAAGCTGCACTCAGTCACACTTTAAATCCCACAACTTAAGAGTCACACTAGTGGAAAAATAGCCAGTAGGCTAGAGTGTGACTTTGGCGTG
Organism: Pelophylax lessonae; assembly: GCF_965119305.1. Lineage (NCBI taxonomy): Eukaryota > Metazoa > Chordata > Amphibia > Anura > Ranidae > Pelophylax > Pelophylax lessonae. The sequence goes on from NC_138780.1 coordinate 202,624,181, forward strand.
CAACTTTGATACAACTTTACACTCTCTGGATCAAAGTCGCATCAAAAGTTGCATCAAAGTATGGCAGGTACCTTTCTGAAAGTCACTGATTTTCAAAGTCACATAGATGGTAACGGGTGCTGTTGAAATCAATGGGATGAGACTTGTCATGCAACTTTGTGTGTCCAAAGTCGCATGACAAGTCACATTAGTGGTAACAAAGCTTTAGTCTACGCTTCCACTGTTGCGATTTAGAGTGCGACTTTGATGCAACTTTGATCAAACTTTACACTCTCTGGATCAATGTTGCATCAAAGTAGTGCAGGTACCTTTTCAAAGTTGCTGATTTTCAAAGTTGCATAGATAGGAATGGGTGTCATTGATTAGTCGCACTAGTGGAAACGTAGACTTAGTGTGGTTGCCTGTACTATGATCATTGTAGACTGTGAGCAAAGACCCCAGAGCACTTCCAGCTACACTGATAGCCCCTCCCCTCCCTGTGTCCAGCTTCCTTTTCCTATGGTAGTCTTCATTCAAAGCCCAGCACAGCTATACTGTATATGTGCCCCTCCCCCCAGCACAGCTATACTGTATATGTGCCCCCACCCCCCCAGCACAGCTATACTGTATATGTGCCCCTCCCCCAGCACAGCTATACTGTATATGTGCCCCTCCCCCCAGCACAGCTATACTGTATATGTGCCCCTCCCCCCAGCACAGCTATACTGTATATGTGCCCCTCCCCCCCAGCACAGCTATACTGTATATGTGCCCTTCCCCCCAGCACAGCTATACTGTATATGTGCCCTTCCCCCCAGCACAGCTATACTGTATATGTGCCCCTCCCCCCCAGCACAGCTATACTGTATATGTGCCCCTCCCCCCAGCACAGCTATACTGTATATGTGCCCCTCCCCCCAGCACAGCTATACTGTATATGTGCCCCTCCCCCCCAGCACAGATATACTGTATATGTGCCCCTCCCCCAGCACAGCTATACTGTATATGTGCCCCTCCCCCCCAGCACAGCTATACTGTATATGTGCCCCCACCCCCCAGCACAGCTATACTGTATATGTGCCCCTCCCCCAGCACAGCTATACTGTATATGTGCCCCTCCCCCCAGCACAGCTATACTGTATATGTGCCCCCACCCCCCAGCACAGCTATACTGTATATGTGCCCCTCCCCCAGCACAGCTATACTGTATATGTGCCCCTCCCCCCAGCACAGCTATACTGTATATGTGCCCCTCCCCCCCAGCACAGCTATACTGTATATGTGCCCCTCCCCCCAGCACAGCTATACTGTATATGTGCCCCTCTCCCCAGCACAGCTATACTGTATATGTGCCCCTCCCCCAGCACAGCTATACTGTATATGTGCCCCTCCCCCCAGCACAGATATACTGTATATGTGCCCCTCCCCCCCAGCACAGCTATACTGTATATGTGCCCCTTCAGCCCAGCACAGCTATACTGTATATGTGCCCCTCCCCCAGCACAGCTATACTGTATATGTGCCCCTCCCCCCAGCACAGATATACTGTATATGTGCCCCTCCCCCCCAGCACAGCTATACTGTATATGTGCCCCTTCAGCCCAGCACAGCTATACTGTATATGTGCATTAACCCCCCCCCCCCCCCATGTCCTGTGTTAATTATTTCTTAATTTTCCCATGAATTAGGACGTAGAATGCGAACACTGGGCGGGAACCTATGATCAGCTTCTCCCATTCTGTATACGCCCACTGGCTACACAGGAACAGTGCCCCTCCCTGGAAGTGATGTCATTAGCTTTCAGTAACCACACCCACTTGCTGCTCTTGGACTCAGGAAAAGGGAGTGAAGTCATGTGACAGCACTGAATACTGCAAAATAAAGGGAGAAAAACTTCATTTTGACACATAAGGCTGAACTCCGCCCATGCAGGGGAGAGTTTAAGGTATTAGGCTTCCACTTTAAGGGTTTCCATACCTTGGACACCCCATTCACTATCCAATCTGATAGAGGAAGTCGGGTTCTGCCAGAATCGCACTGTTACTATATATTTTTTGTCTTGTTGAACTATCCAAGCATATATTTGTGTTTTATCCATTGTATGGATGTCTTATGTCTTATGTCTTGCAGGGTGTTCCAAAAGTTGCCATATATAAGGCTCTGTTCACATCTTGGCGTTGCTATTACAGGCGTTTTTATGGGCGTTTTTGCAGGTGCATTTTGTGCAGGCGTTTTTAGATTGACTGGAGACCAATGGAAACGCCTGTAATCTGCCCAAAAAGAAGCTCATGTACTTTTTTGAGCGTTGGGCGTTTTGCTCATGGCGTCAAAACGCTCAGATGTGAACAGGGGCCATTGAAATGAATAGGATTTGTCTTGTTGGGCGTTTTGAGAGCTGATCCTAGAGCAGAAAAACTCCCCAAAAACGCCTACATGTGAACGTAGCCTAAGGAAAATGGAAAAATTGTAGCTACATGTACCTTTGTTTACAAAATATTAATCACAATTATTTTCAAAATATTAACAACATATTAATAATAAATGCAAATATTAAACATATAACATATAAAATTAGTTTGTTATTTTTCCATGTATGGTCACCCTGTATAATAAAACATGTTACTTGTGATAGGTGTCGTGAATAAAAAACTGTTGACACACGGTGACATGTTACTCTGATAAACAATACCATCAAACATGCTTTGATAAATGAATGATAAATAAATAATTAAGGTTATGTTTACGGATGCACCAATATATCGGCCTTTAACAATGATGGTCCAAAAATAGGGTTATCTGCATTTTGCCAATAAAAAAAAAAAAAAAAAAAGTGCTAAAAATGGCATGCTTCGTCCTATCGACTTCAGTACAAAATCACTTTTTATTGACTTCAATGCAAAATTGCATCCCATTGACTTCAATGCAAAAATGCCCCCTATTAACTGCAATGCAAAATTTCGGCCCATTGGCTTCAGTTCAAAATCGCGGCCCTCTGACTTCAATGCTAAAAGGGCATTGATTAGATGTATTCATTTTTATTTTAAACTGTCCGTTTCGGTTTTCGGCCAAGTACATCCTGAATTTCGATTTCGGGACCAGAATTTTCATTTTGGTGCACCACTAGTTATACTAACACCATATGTGATGGGACAGCGATGGGCGGCTATTCCAGAACAGTCCCACCACATTAAAAGGCAAAATGCCTTGTCCCTGATATGTCCAGTTCCCATCACTTGCAGTGCAAGGCAATCCACCAGCTCATACTGCACGGTTGGCAGTTTAACATAAAAAAATGTCTTTGTGACATTTCAATAAAGTTAATTTAAAAAAGTGAACAGTGCTATGCACCGAGGTCCTGCTCTCTGTCTCTGAACTTCACTGCCTTTAAAAACTACAACTATCTGAGACTTCCGGTGTGTCTGATGCCTTCACCCCTGATAACTACTGTTCTTCCTCCCTCCAGCTGCATATACTGTATCCCAGGAGTGACCTAAATGTTATTGCAAATGTCCTGTTACCTGTCTGTCCGATCTCATCCAGAACTGCCAATAAATTAGGGTGAGGATGATCTTTCTTCACTACATAGAGACATTCCCAGAGTCCAAGCACAGCTCTTCTTCCCCCATCCAGAATATCTTGTAACAAGGTGCGAGAGAAGCAAGCGACCCCCAATCCTTCTTTTATTGCCCGGTATTTCTGAAACACAGAAATATTATTCTTACCAGGGAGGCACGAATCACACATACAGGTAGGGCCAAAAGTAGGTATACATTACTGATCAGATCATAATTAAAGATGTAAAATTTCAGGAAATTTTGAAGCCAATCCCATAAATCTTTACTCCTGTTAAGCATCCATGTTCTGTAACTAGCCTACTCTGGAACTGTGAGGGGACTCCTGCTGCCATGGAGTCCATCAGGAAAGGAAAACTACGGTAAATATTTGATAACAATTTTACGTTTTCCTGACAGACTCGATGGCAGCATACGTATTGGGAAATAACTTGCCTTACACACCTAGATGGGCAGATGCTGAACAAAAAAAAAAAGTTGACTTGACCCCATCAACTGACAGGACTTGTAAGCCAAAATTAACAGAAGACAAAGCAGCCGTTTCAACACAATAATAAGACCAGAATGTGTTGACAGAAGACCAGGAGGCTGCCTTACAGCTTACTTCAGGGGCAACATGTCTGGAAACTGCCCAGGATGTTTAGACACTGTCACCACCTATGGAGGCACCAAGCACTTCGCTTTATAGGCCCACTGTAGAGGGCCTATAAAGAGGGAACCAGGACCTGTTAGGTTAGAATGGAATTATCGCCACTATCTCTGCCACTTCCATCCTGAGTCTCGGCAAGAACTGGAGAACTGCTGGAACTGGAGGGAAGGCATAGGCTCTGGGGAACCTCCATTGGTCCATGAGGGCATCCACCCCAAAAGCTTAGGGATCCCAGAACCTCGAGTAATATTTTGGCAGCTTGTTGTTGCAAGGGGACGCAAAGAGGTCGACCTCTGGTGAGATCCCCAGGGTCAGAACCCACTTGAAGACTGCCCTGTGGAGGGCTCACACGTTGTTGTCTAGCCAGACTTGAGACAGGAAGTCCGCCTGCACATTCTGGACTCCGGGAACATAGCCAATAGGTTGAACAGGTTCTTCTGCTCCCAGGTCATAATCAGCTCTACTTCTTGCAGCAGAGAGAGACTGCGAGTTCCCCCTTGTCTCCTTATGTAGGTCACCGCTGTCAGGTTGTCCAATCGGAACATCACTGAGGATCCCATCGTTAGATGGCGGAAAGCCTGAAGCACCCGAAACACTGCCTGGAGTTCCAGGATGTTTGAGGCTATCCCAGGAGGGGAAAAGTCCCACCTGCCCTGTGCCATTTCCAAAAGACAGTGGGCGCTCCAACCTATATTGCTGGGGTCACGACGACCCATGAGACAGGGGCTATGAGGTAGCAGTTGAGAAGATTCTCCCATTGGAGCCACCAGGGAAGACCCCCTCTCGTGGATCGGGTTAGGAAGATGCGTTGATTCACGTCTTCTGTATTCCACTGCTGGAGGAAACCCCTCTGGAAGGGCCACAAAGCCCAATTCACCATGGGAGCTGTTGTGACCGTGGTCCTGATGACCTTCAGACACTGCGGGCACGGAGATGAGAGGAAGAGAAAGTAAGAAGTATCTTGTCTCGGACGTCCGGAATGTTCTCCTCGGGCAGAGAAATTGTGCCTTTCGCCATGTTAAACTGGGCCCTAATAAATATGAGGGACTGTGTTGGATCCAAATGACTCATTTCCATGCTTAAGAGCCACCTGAACTCCCGGAGAGTGGTGATGACTTGATCCAGATGTTCCACAAGTTGACCCTTGTCTTGAGAAAGGAGGAGAAGGTCATCTAAGTCATGATGGAGCCGGATACCTCTGATTCTCAATAAGGCTTTAACTGCCATCAATACTTTTAAAAACGTCCAAGGCGATGTGGAAAGCCCGAAGGGGAGACAGGTAAATTGTAGGGGAGACTGACCGACAGCAAACTGGAGATACTGTTGGCATTTCCTTGCAACGAGAACATGCAAATTAGCGTCTTTTAGGTCTATTGACGCTAGCCAATCTCCCAGCTGGACTAACTGCTGGATTGTTAGCAGTGTCTCCATCTTGAACCTCTTCCTCTTGATGAACTGGTTTACATGGGTAAGATTTATGATGGGCCTCCAAGTACCATTCTTTTTCTTTGCCATGAAGAGAGGAGAATACTGTAAATTCCTCGCCCCCTCGTCCTCCGGGAATGGCGGCACCCTAAGATACCAGGGATTTCAGGTAGGATAGAAGCATCTGCCATTTTTCTGCTGAAAGGGGTAGGGAAGTGGGGACAAACCTGAGCCTGGGAACACTGCTGAAAACCCAGGTATGTCCAGAAGAGACCGTTCTGACGGTCCAAAAGTCCCGAATTTATGCCGCACAGACATGTCGAAAGCATAGCATACAAGCCTCCATTTGACATGTCTGAGTGGGCCCAATCTCTAAAGGACTTAGTGGCCTCTCAGTCCCCAGTAGAACCACTCTTGGGGGGTTTCTGAAAAGAAGACTGTCATGACTTCCAGCTTCTCCCGAACTCCCTACCGGGCTTGTAGCTACGTGCCTCCCTAGCACAATCTAGGATCTGCTTCCTAGGTTGAGCCTGTTTTTGATTTAGTAGGCGACGGTCTTGGGGAAGGAACCTCAACCTGCCACCCTTAGCCCGAGTTATGGAGTTAGCTAACTTATTCCCAACGAGGGAGAAACCCTAAAACAGGATACGGCACCATACCTGCTTGAATGCAGGATCAGCTAAAGGCCAAAGCCCAAAGGGCACCGCTTGGCGGTGACCGAGGAGAGCATAACGCGAGCCACCAGGCGGATGATGTCAATGGAAGCTTTGCCCAAGTAGGGCAAGGCCATCTTCAGCTCCTGAATAGGAGAGCTTCTGGCCATCTCTTCTGAGACACTCCTAAGGGTCTCATCCACGTTGTCCACCCATATCTCCATCACTTTGCACATTGCTGCTTGGGCTAGGGCCGGTTTGCAAGCCATGCCAGCTGTTGGATAGACTTGCTTAAGGATGGAATCAATCCCCCTATCCAAAGGGTCTTTGAACAAAACTGTATCCTCCAAACAGAAGGGTCACATGCTTGACAAGCCTCATCACAGCCATGTCCACAAGAGGCGGAGACGTTTCACCTCTTCCTCCTTTTTTTTTTTTTTTAATTATATTTTTATTTGTTTTGGGAAAGAATAATGTACAAACAAGGGACAAATAGCCCCTAATTATTTATAACAGTACAAGTATAACAAAAGGAACAAGAAATATAACATAATAAAAATAATAATAACAATAGTGCTAAGACACACACAAAAGGAAAATAAGAGACAGCACAAAAGAAGTCAATAAGTAGCCTTCTCTGTAAGGGATGCCATAAATATGCAAGAAAGGAGAGAACATCCTGACTAGTGTTGAGCGAACACGGACTGTATTATTCGTGTTCGTACCGAATAATTGGATTTTTTGTACCCGAACACGGACACGGACACTTTACTGTATGTTCGGGTAAAAATCCGTGTTCGGTCGTTTTATTTCCGGGTTTTGCATGCTTTGGCGCTCTTTTCATGGCGGGCTTTCAACAGCCAATCAACAATCGTTTAACTGGTGTGCCTTAAGCCATCCCAGCCATGCCTGCAAATGTCTCAGTAGCTGTGATTGGCCGTCTGAAGCATGTGACCAAGTCTTTATAAGTTCCAGGCAGCCGCAGCGTCTTCATTCTGCTGCTTAGATCAGGGACAGAGCACACATACGTGCTGGCTGCTGATTAGGGAAAGAAAGGCAGGAAAAAACCATTTGTGTCCGGATAGAATTGAGGGACAGGTCGGAGTGTTTAGGCAGGGCGAGTTGTAGGCATTTTAGGGATAGAGTCTGCTGAATTATAGGGTCAGTGTCTTCTACAAAGTACATTCGATATTGCTGTGTGGGGGGTGGGGTGACTCTGCACTCAATCCTGATCTACGATCTCTTCTCAATCCTGTTAGGGAGAGGCTGCTGCTGCTGAATTTTAGGGAAACTGTGTTCTACAAACTACAATCGATATTGCTGTGTGGTGTGGGATAGGAGATAGGAAGGTGTCAGTGATCCACATCCATTTTTCTGTGTGTGAGCTGCAGTGAACACAATCTTTTTGGGCTGCAGTGAACACAATCTTTTTGGGGTGCAGTGAACAACGTCCTTTTTGGGGTGCAGTGAACAAAATCTTTTTGGGGTGCAGTGAACAAAATCCTTTTTGGGGTGCAGTGAACAACATCCTTTTTGGGGTGCAGTGAACACAATCTTTTTGGGGTGCAGTGAACAAAATCCTTTGTGGGGTGCAGTGAACACAATCTTTGTGGGGTGCAGTGAACACAATCTTTTTGGGGTGCAGTGAACAACATCCTTTTTGGGGTGCAGTGAACAAAATCCTTTTTGGGGTGCAGTGAACAAAATCCCTTTTGGGGTGCAGTGAACAACATCCTTTTTGGGGTGCAGTGAACAAAATCCTTTTTGGGGTGCAGTGAACAACATCCTTTTTGGGGTGCAGTGAACAACACCCTTTTTGGGGTGCAGTGAACAAAATCCTTTTAGGGTGCAGTGAACACAATCTTTGTGGGGTACAGTGAACAGAATCTTTGTGGGGTGCAGTGAACACAATCTTTGGGGGGTACAGTGAACACAATCTTTTTGGGGTGCAGTGAACAAAATCCTTTGTGGGGTGCAGTGAACACAATCTTTGGGGGGTACAGTGAACACAATCTTTTTGGGGTGCAGTGAACAAAATCCTTTGTGGGGTGCAGTGAACACAATCTTTGTGGGGTGCAGTGAACACAATCTTTTTGGGGTGCAGTGAACAAAATCCTTTTTGGGGTGCAGTGAACAACATCCTTTTTGGGGTGCAGTGAACACAATCTTTTTGGGGTGCAGTGAACAAAATCCTTTGTAAGGTGCAGTGAACACAATCTTTGTGGGGTACAGTGAACAGAATCTTTGTGGGGTGCAGTGAACACAATCTTTGGGGGGTACAGTGAACACAATCTTTTTGGGGTGCAGTGAACAAAATCCTTTGTGGGGTGCAGTGAACACAATCTTTGGGGGGTACAGTGAACACAATCTTTTTGGGGTGCAGTGAACAAAATCCTTTGTGGGGTGCAGTGAACACAATCTTTGTGGGGTGCAGTGAACACAATCTTTTTGGGGTGCAGTGAACAAAATCCTTTTTGGGGTGCAGTGAACAACATCCTTTTTGGGGTGCAGTGAACACAATCTTTTTGGGGTGCAGTGAAACAAAATCCTTTGTGGGGTGCAGTGAACACAATCTTTGTGGGGTACAGGGAACAAAATCTTTGTGGGGTGCAGTGAACACAATCTTTGGGGGGTACAGTGAACACAATCTTTTTGGGGTGCAGTGAACAAAATCCTTTTAGGGTGCAGTGAACACAATCTTTGTAGGGTGCAGTGAACAAAATCCTTTTTGAGGTGCAGTGAACACAATCTTTGTGGGGTGCAGTGAACACAATCTTTGTGGGGTACAGTGAACACAATCTCACACTTCTGAACATTTGAGGGTGCTGCCTGTTCCATACTCCTCCTCCTACTGCTCAACCATCCTTTTAGGGGTACAAACAATAGTAATTGGGGCCTAGTGTGGTGGTGTACGTGTGAGATACATACACTTTCTTTTTGATCATATTTTCTATTCCGCTATTCAATTAAAACCTTTGGGGATCAATTAAATTGCGTGATAGTCTGTGTCGGTACGTGTGAGATCCACCTTTCCAAGTTTTTGGGGTTCATCTCATACTTCTGAAGATTTGAGGGTGCTGCCTGTTCCATACTCCTCCTCCTACTGCTCAACCATCCTTTTAGGGGAACAAACAATAGTAATTGGGGCCTAGTGTGGTGGTGTACGTGTGAGATACATACACTTTCTTTTTGATCATATTTTCTATTCCGCTATTCAATTAAAACCTTTGGGGATCAATTAAATTGCGTGATAGTCTGTGTCGGTACGTGTGAGATCCACCTTTCCAAGTTTTTGGGGTTCATCTCATACTTCTGAAGATTTGAGGGTGCTGCCTGTTCCATACTCCCCCTCCTACTGCTCAACCATCCTTTTAGGGGTACAAACAATAGTAATTGGGGCCTAGTGTGGTGGTGTACGTGTGAGATACAAACACTTTCTTTTTGATCATATTTTCTATTCCGCTATTCAATTAAATCCTTTGGGGATCAATTAAATTGCGTGATAGTCTGTGTCGGTACGTGTGAGATCCACCTTTCCAAGTTTTTGGGTTCATCTCATACTTCTGAAGATTTGAGGGTGCTGCCTGTTCCATACTCCTCCTCCTACTGCTCAACCATCCTTTTAGGGGTACAAACAATAGTAATTGGGGCCTAGTGTGGTGGTGTACGTGTGAGATACATACACTTTCTTTTTGATCATATTTTCTATTCCGCTATTCAATTAAAACCTTTGGGGATCAATTAAATTGCGTGGTAGTCTGTGTCGGTACGTGTGAAATCCACCTTTCCAAGTTTTTGGGGTTCATCTCATACTTCTGAAGATTTGAGGGTGCTGCCTGTTCCATACTCCTCCTCCTACTCCTCAACCATCCTTTTAGGGGTACAAACAATAGTAATTGGGGCCTAGTGTGGTGGTGTACGTGTGAGATACATACACTTTCTTTTTGATCATATTTTCTATTCCGCTATTCAATTAAAACCTTTGGGGATCAATTAAATTGCGTGATAGTCTGTGTCGGTACGTGTGAGATCCACCTTTCCAAGTTTTTGGGGTTCATCCCATACTTCTGAAGATTTGAGGGTGCTGCCTGTTCCATACTCCTCCTCCTACTGCTCAACCATCCTTTTAGGGGTACAAACAATAGTAATTGGGGCCTAGTGTGGTGGTGTACGTGTGAGATACATACACTTTCTTTTTGATCATATTTTCTATTCCGCTATTCAATTAAAACCTTTGGGGATCAATTAAATTGCGTGATAGTCTGTGTCGGTACGTGTGAGATCCACCTTTCCAAGTTTTTGGGGTTCATCTCATACTTCTGAAGATTTGAGGGTGCTGCCTGTTCCATACTCCCCCTCCTACTGCTCAACCATCCTTTTAGGGGTACAAACAATAGTAATTGGGGCCTAGTGTGGTGGTGTACGTGTGAGATACAAACACTTTCTTTTTGATCATATTTTCTATTCCGCTATTCAATTAAATCCTTTGGGGATCAATTAAATTGCGTGATAGTCTGTGTCGGTACGTGTGAGATCCACCTTTCCAAGTTTTTGGGTTCATCTCATACTTCTGAAGATTTGAGGGTGCTGCCTGTTCCATACTCCTCCTCCTACTGCTCAACCATCCTTTTAGGGGTACAAACAATAGTAATTGGGGCCTAGTGTGGTGGTGTACGTGTGAGATACATACACTTTCTTTTTGATCATATTTTCTATTCCGCTATTCAATTAAAACCTTTGGGGATCAATTAAATTGCGTGGTAGTCTGTGTCGGTACGTGTGAAATCCACCTTTCCAAGTTTTTGGGGTTCATCTCATACTTCTGAAGATTTGAGGGTGCTGCCTGTTCCATACTCCTCCTCCTACTCCTCAACCATCCTTTTAGGGGTACAAACAATAGTAATTGGGGCCTAGTGTGGTGGTGTACGTGTGAGATACATACACTTTCTTTTTGATCATATTTTCTATTCCGCTATTCAATTAAAACCTTTGGGGATCAATTAAATTGCGTGATAGTCTGTGTCGGTACGTGTGAGATCCACCTTTCCAAGTTTTTGGGGTTCATCCCATACTTCTGAAGATTTGAGGGTGCTGCCTGTTCCATACTCCTCCTCCTACTGCTCAACCATCCTTTTAGGGGTACAAACAATAGTAATTGGGGCCTAGTGTGGTGGTGTACGTGTGAGATACATACACTTTCTTTTTGATCATATTTTCTATTCCGCTATTCAATTAAAACCTTTGGGGATCAATTAAATTGCGTGATAGTCTGTGTCGGTACGTGTGAGATCCACCTTTCCAAGTTTTTGGGGTTCATCTCATACTTCTGAAGATTTGAGGGTGCTGCCTGTTCCATACTCCTCCTCCTACTCCTCAACCATCCTTTTAGGGGTACAAACAATAGTAATTGGGGCCTAGTGTGGTGGTGTACGTGTGAGATACATACACTTTCTTTTTGATCATATTTTCTATTCCGCTATTCAATTAAATCCTTTGGGGATCAATTAAATTGCGTGATAGTCTGTGTCGGTACGTGTGAGATCCACCTTTCCAAGTTTTTGGGGTTCATCTCATACTTCTGAAGATTTGAGGGTGCTGCCTGTTCCATACTCCTCCTCCTACTGCTCAACCATCCTTTTAGGGGTACAAACAATAGTAATTGGGGCCTAGTGTGGTGGTGTACGTGTGAGATACATACACTTTCTTTTTGATCATATTTTCTATTCCGCTATTCAATTAAAACCTTTGGGGATCAATTAAATTGCGTGATAGTCTGTGTCGGTACGTGTGAGATCCACCTTTCCAAGTTTTTGGGGTTCATCTCATACTTCTGAAGATTTGAGGGTGCTGCCTGTTCCATACTCCTCCTCCTACTCCTCAACCATCCTTTTAGGGGTACAAACAATAGTAATTGGGGCCTAGTGTGGTGGTGTACGTGTGAGATACATACACTTTCTTTTTGATCATATTTTCTATTCCGCTATTCAATTAAAACCTTTGGGGATCAATTAAATTGCGTGATAGTCTGTGTCGGTACGTGTGAGATCCACCTTTCCAAGTTTTTGGGGTTCATCCCATACTTCTGAAGATTTGAGGGTGCTGCCTGTTCCATACTCCTCCTCCTACTCCTCAACCATCCTTTTAGGGGTACAAACAATAGTAATTGGGGCCTAGTGTGGTGGTGTACGTGTGAGATACATACACTTTCTTTTTGATCATATTTTCTATTCCGCTATTCAATTAAAACCTTTGGGGATCAATTAAATTGCGTGATAGTCTGTGTCGGTACGTGTGAGATCCACCTTTCCAAGTTTTTGGGGTTCATCTCATACTTCTGAAGATTTGAGGGTGCTGCCTGTTCCATACTCCTCCTCCTACTGCTCAACCATCCTTTTAGGGGTACAAACAATAGTAATTGGGGCCTAGTGTGGTGGTGTACGTGTGAGATACATACACTTTCTTTTTGATCATATTTTCTATTCCGCTATTCAATTAAATCCTTTGGGGATCAATTAAATTGCGTGATAGTCTGTGTCGGTACGTGTGAGATCCACCTTTCCAAGTTTTTGGGGTTCATCTCATACTTCTGAAGATTTGAGGGTGCTGCCTGTTCCATACTCCTCCTCCTACTACTCAGCCATCCTTTTAGGGGTACAAACAATAGTAATTGGGGCCTAGTGTGGTGGTGTACGTGTGAGATACATACACTTTCTTTTTGATCATATTTTCTATTCCGCTATTCAATTAAATCCTTTGGGGATCAATTAAATTGCGTGATAGTCTGTGTCGGTACGTGTGAGATCCACCTTTCCAAGTTTTTGGGGTTCATCTCATACTTCTGAAGATTTGAGGGTGCTGCCTGTTCCATACTCCTCCTCCTACTGCTCAACCATCCTTTTAGGGGTACAAACAATAATAATTGGGGCCTAGTGTGGTGGTGTACGTGCGAGATACATACACTTTTTTTGATCATATTTCCTATTCCGCTATTCAATAAAAACCTTTCTAGGGCAAGATCTTAAATTACAGAAATATGAGGAGACCGTCAAATAAGGGCCGTGGCCTGGGTCGTGGTGCTGCTGGTAGAGCTCCTGTTGCAAGGAGAGGACGTGGTCGATCTGTGCCAGCTACACGCACAAGTGAAACACCTTCCTCAAGTGTGAGTAGGCGACAGAACCTGCATCAGTATTTGGTAGGGCATCATACGCCCCTAGAAGTGATGAGGCCAGAACAAGTGGAGGCGATAGTAGATTGGTTTGCTGCTGACAGTGCCTCCAGTTCCTTCACATTGTCTCCCACCCAGTCTACTGCAGAAAGGTCACAGTTGGCACCTGCAGCCGATGTCCAACCGTCTTTCACCTCACCCCCTTGCAAATCAGGCAAGCAGTCTGAGCCCCAAGCCATACAGCAGTCTCTTCTTCTTTTTGATGACTCTGTCAGCAGGGTTTCCCAGGGCCATCCACCTAGCCCTGCCCCAGAAGTGGAAGAGATTGAGTGCAGCGATGCCCAACCACTTATTTCTCAAGATGAGTACATGCAAGGATCATCGCAGCACGTCTCCGATGATGACGAAACGCAGGTGCCAACTGCTGCGGCGTTCAGCATTGTGGAGACCGACAAGGAGGGCAGGGGTGAAGACTGGGTGGAAGATGATGTGGAGGACGATGAGGTCCTCGACCCCACATGGAATGAACGTCATGCAGGTGACCTGAGTAGTTTGGAGGAAGAGGCGGTGGTCGCACAGAGCCACCAGCACAGCAGAAGAGGGAGCAGGGTGCAGAAGCGGAGCGGTAGTGCCCTAGACACTACGCCCGATACTGCCCAACGCAGCAAGGAAACGAGCGCACCAAAGTCAGCTCAAAGGAGTTCTCTAGCGTGGAAGTTCTTTAGAAAATGTGCTGATGACAGGACACGAGTGGTTTGCACCTTGTGCAATCAGAGCTTGAAGCGAGGCATAAACCTTCTCAACCTGAGCACAACCTGCATGATCAGGCATCTAAGTGCAAAGCACGAGCTGCAGTGGAGTACACACCTTCAAAACCAAGAAACATCTCTGGCTCATCCTGCTTCCTCTTCTGCTGCAGTCTCGGCCGCTCAAGCCACATCTGTAGTGATACCGGCACCTGCCACCCCGCAAACAGACGATCTGTCAGCAACACCACCACCTAGGTCACCAACAACCATCTCCACAATGTCCCGTGGAAGCGTTCAGCTTTCCATCTCCCAAACACTTGAGAGGAAGAGGAAGTAACCCCCTACCGACCCGCGATCCCTGGCCCTGAATGCCAGCATTTCAAAATTATTGGCCTTTGAAATGCTGTCATTCCGTCTGGTGGAGACGCACAGTTTTAAAAACCTTATGTCGGTGGCTGTCCCACAGTACCTCGTGCCCAGCCGCCACTACTTTTCCAGGCAAGCCATCCCTTCCCTGCACAACCAAGTGGGGGAAAAAATCAGGTGTGCACTGCGCAACGCCATCTGTGCCAAGGTCCACCTAACTACCGATACGTGGACCAGTAAGCACGGTCAGGGGCATTATATCTCCCTAACGGCACACTGGGTAAATGCAGTGGCGGATGGGCCTGAGGCGGATAGCAATTTGGCGCATGTCCTTCCACCACCGAGGATTGCAGGGCGCTTCAGTTTGCCTCCTGTTCCTAACTCCTCCTACTCCGCTTCCTCATCCTCTACCGCCTCCTCATCCGGACAGCGTAACACCTTCACCACCAACTTCAGCACGGCCAGGGCTAAACGACAGCAGGCAGTTTTACAACTTGCCTGTTTGGGGGACAAACCACACACCGCGCAGGAGTTGTGGAGGAGCATGGAACAGCAGACAAATGAGTGGTTGCTGCCAGCGAGCCTCAAGCCCGGCCTGGTGGTGTGCGATAACGGGCGAAATCTCATAGCAGCTCTGGGCCTAGCCGGTTTGACGCACATCCCTTGCCTGGCGCATGTGCTGAATTTGGTGGTGCAGAGGTTCCTTAAAAACTACCCCGATATGTCAGAGCTGCTGCAGAAAGTGCGGGCCGTTTGTGCGCACTTTCGGCGTTCTCACCCTGCTGCTGCTCGCCTGGCAGCGCTGCAGCGTAACTTCGGCCTTCCCGCTCACCGCCTCATATGTGACGTGCCCACAAGCTGGAACTCCACCTTGCACATGCTGGAAAGACTGTGCGAGCAGCAGCAGGCCATAGTGGAGTTTCAGCTGCAGCACGCACGCGTGAGTCGCTCTGCGGAACAGCACCACTTCACCACCAATAACTGGGCCTCCATGCGAGACCTGTGTGCCTTGTTGCGCTGTTTTGAGTACTCCACCAACATGGCCAGTGGCAATGACTCAGCTTAACTATCCCACTTCTATGCCTCCTTGAAAAAACAATTTGGGCGATGATGGAAGAGCATGTGGCACAGGATGAGGAGGAGGAGGAGGAGGATGAAGAGGTAACATTTCCAAGGCTTTCAGGGCAGTCATTCGCAAGGGGCTCCGAGGGTGGGTTCCTGCACACACAAACGCCAGGGACACAATTGTCCAGCAGGGGCACAGTTCTGGATGAGGAGGATGAGGAGGAGGAGGAGCTGGAGGAGGAGATGGAACCATGTTCACAGCAGGGTGGCACCCAGGCCAGCTCATGGCCATCACTGGTGCGTGGCTGGGGGGATACAGAGGACACGGACGATACACCTCCCACAGAGGACAGCCTTTCGTTGCCTCTGGGCAGCCTGGCACACATGAGCGATTACATGCTGCAGTGTCTCCACAACGACCGCCGAGTTGCCCACATTCTAACTTGTGCTGATTACTGGGTGGCCACGCTGCTGGATCCCCGTTACAAGGACAACGTACCGTCCTTAATTCACTCACTGGAGCGCGATCGCAAGATGCGCGAGTACAAGCGCACGCTGGTAGACGCCATGCTGCTGGCATTCCCATCTGACAGCGGGGCCGCAGTGAAAGCACAAGGCAGAGGAGGAGGAGGAGGAGGAGGAGGTCGCCAACGCAACCAGGGCACCGCCAGCACCTCAGAAGGCAGGGTTAGCATGGCCGAAATGTGGAAAAGCTTTGTCAGCAAGCCACAACAAACAGCAGCACCACCAGAACGTCTTAGCAGGAGGCAGCATATTACCAACATGGTGGAGCAGTATGTGTGCACACGCCTACATGTAGTGAATGAGGGGTCTGCCCCCTTCAACTTCTGGGTCTCCAAATTGGGCACATGGCCTGAGCTTGCCCTTTACGCCTTGGAGGTGCTGGCGTGCCCTGCAGCCAGTGTATTATCTGAACGGGTATTTAGCACGGCTGGGGGCGTTATAACAGACAAGCGCAGCCGCCTGTCCAGAGACAATGTGGACAAGCTCACGTTCATTAAAATGAACCAGGCATGGATCCCACGGGACTTTTCCGTACCTTATGCAGAATAGCAATGGATACCGACCTTACCCACCCATTGTTCCATTTTTGCTCTTTCTCACTCTTTTGGGGTGTACCCTCATTTAAAATTTGTGAAAAGAAGCAGTGTTGGCTACCTCGTCCTCCTCCTCAGGGCCAGATTAACGTAGGGGCTATTGGAGCTGCAGCTCCAGGCCCCTACCTTTTATATAGGCCCCGGGTTGGCCATATTCACTGTTACCGCTCTTCTGTCACTTGTAAACACAGAAGTCTGGCTTCTATGCTCGCTTCCCCAGGCAGCACCCTCAGAACCTCCCCACACAGCGCGAAGGCCGGACAAGGAGGGACAGTTGCCGATGCATGGATGTGTTTATGGGCTTCAGAGACAGCATCCCATGTTGAATTAGGCATGCATGGCTGCACCCTTCCTCCTCTGGGTGCATGGCAAGGCACGGCCCTTAAGGCCCTTCAAAATCCTCAGCACCAAGCCCATGATGCTCTTAATCCGGCCCTGGTCCTCCTCCACCGCCGCTTCCACCTACACCGCCCATAGGTGTGCGCAGCCTATTGCATTAAGGTGTGCACCCCAAAGTTGAAATACACATGCATGTGTTTGCCAGCAGGGAGAGTAATGTATCGGGGCCATGTACCTGTAGGCAAAGAGAAATAGAGCAGAGCAGGTCCGAGGGAGATCTTTCCCATCTCCTCACTGGCAATGCTATGTGCCCTAGGTGATTAGGGTGTGCCCAGGCACACCCGGCACACCCTGTGCGCATGCCTATGTCACCGCCACATCCACCACCATCTCAACCTCCCTCCTACTCCATATGGGCCTCGTCCTTCAGAGATGAAGAAGAACATTGTTTTATTTTTCTGTTTTTTTTTTGTTGTTTTAAGTTATTTCCCTATCCACATTTGTTTGCAGAGCACTTGCCATGCTCTTAATTACGTTTTGCTGCCATTTGCAGCACTCTAGCCCTTTCCTTTGGTGTTTTAGAGCCATTTTAGTGCCTTAAAGTTCGGGTCCCCATTGACTTCAATGGGGTTCGGTGTCCGGGAAAAGTTTGGTAAAAGTCCGGGACACGGACCCGGACTTTTTTTTAAAGTTCGGCCGAACCCGTCGAACACGGACATCTAGGTGTCCGCTCAACCCTAATCCTGACCAATAATTCAAGTATAGAACATTTTCAAAAGCCCTGGATCCAACCCAGGCTCAGAGGAAACCTGCACAAGCAAAAAAACTGAAGGTGTAAGTGAGTATATATATATATATAAAGCTCCCTGAAAAAAGGAGGGAACCTCAAAAATAAACAGTACTAAAGTCGGACAAGTCCCAACTCTCTCAAATTATATTGAACAGAGGGACATCATCATGAACAGTGGCCGTTAAGAATTCCATCCTCCGGATCTCCGCCACCAGCTGGAGAAAAATAGATCTCTCAGGAGCCTCCATTGACAGCCAACAGAGCGGAATAGCCCTCCTGGCAGCCAAGAGAACATATGAGATCAAGCGTTTGACAGGCTTGGAGACACCAGCGAATGGAAGACCCAATAAGTACTGAATGGGATTGAGCTGCAAGGATAAACCTGTCACCGTCTGAATCAACGACATCACCTCAGTCCAAAAGGGCTGTATGCGAGGACAAAGCCAAAAAATATGGTAGAGTGAGCCCAAGTCCAGGCCACACCATCAACACCTGTCTGTACAGGATGGATCCATTTTGTGTAGGCGCTCAGGGGTCCTATACCAAAACATTAAGATTTTTAAAGTGGTCTCTCTCTGTACCACGCATTTGGAGGATTTAAAAGCTGAAGTTCATATCTTATCCCACATCTGTAAAGATATGGGTCGTTGCAACAAGGGTGTCCACTGACGCATATAAGAATGAGACTCTTCAGTAAGGGGAACCGCATCATGAAGAATGCAATAGATGGATGACACTAAGTGTCCTTGGTTAGGGCCATGGGAACATAAATACTCAAACGTAGTAGGTCCATCTAAAGTCAGGAACATTGACATAGAGTGTGTAGCATCCTACAGGTAGGTGCTAGGTAAAAGTATAATGGACCTTGGCTGCCTAACAGCAGGGCTATGATTTCAACTGGACTGTCATGTCTCCCAGGTGTGGTTACTGAGAGGGGAGTATCCCCACTGGCTCTGTGAGAGGATTCTCATTGGGCAGTGGAGGAAATCCAATCAGTGGCCCATTCGGGCTTGTATCTACCCCAGAAGTTAGATTCTACCGCAGAGGATTCTGGGAGTGGGTATAAGTTTGAGGGGAATGCATGATGCAGCGTCTTTGTTGGGAAGCAGAGTCCCAGGAGGGAGAGAATGGCTGTCTCTCCTCCTATCAGAAGGATCGGGTGTCTTGGGTGGCCAGAAGGGAGAGCTGAGCTGCAGAGAGGATCCGGTGTGCTGAGGACCAGTGGAGAAAGAGGGGTTCAGTTCCAGGAAAGCCTTCTAAGGTCGTGAGTAGGGTTGAGCGGACACCTAGATGTCCGTGTTCGACGGTTTCGGCCGAACTTTAAAAAAAAGTCCGGGTCCGTGTCCCGGACTTTTACCGAACTTTTCCCGGACACCGAACCCCATTGAAGTCAATGGGGACCCGAACTTTAAGGCACTAAAATGGCTCTAAAACACCAATGGAAAGGGCTAGAGTGCTGCAAATGGCAGCAAAACGTAGTTAAGAGCATGGCAAGTGCTCTGCAAACAAATGTGGATAGGGAAATAACTTAAAACAACAAAAAAAAAACAGAAAAATAAAACAATGTTCTTCATCTCTGAAGGACGAGGCCCATATGGAGTAGGAGGGAGGTTGAGGTGGTGGTGGATGTGGCGGTGTCATAGGCGTGCGCACAGGGTGTGCCGGGTGTACCTGGGCACACCCTAATCACCTAGGGCACATAGCATTATTGCTCTGTTTGCCAGTGAGGAGATGGGAAAGATCTCCCTCGGACCTGCTCTGCTCTATTTCTCTTTGCCAGCAGGGAGAGTAATGTATCGGGGCCATGTACATGTAGGCAAACACATGCATGTGTATTTCAACTTTGGGGTGCACACCCTAATGCAATAGGCTGCGCACACCTATGGGCGGTGTAGGTGGAAGCGGCGGTGGAGGAGGACCAGGGCCGGATTAAGAGCATCATGGGCTTGGTGCTGACTGCTGAGGATTTTGAAGGGCCTTAAGGGCCGTGCCCAACATGGGATGCTGTCTCTGAAGCCCATAAACACATCCATGCATCGGCAACTGTCCCTCCTTGTCCGGCCTTCGCGCTGTGTGGGGAGGTTCTGAGGGTGCTGCCTGGGGAAGCGAGCATAGAAGCCAGACTTCTGTGTTTACAAGTGACAGAAGAGCGGTAACAGTGAATATGGCCAACCCGGGGCTTATATAAAAGGTAGGGGCCTGGAGCTGCAGCTCCAATAGCCCCTACGTTAATCTGGCCCTGAGGAGGAGGACGAGGTAGCCAACACTGCTTCTTTTCACAAATTTTAAATGAGGGTACACCCCAAAAGAGTGAGAAAGAGCAAAAATGGAACAATGGGTGGGTAAGGTCGGTATCCATTGCTATTCTGCATAAGGTACGGAAAAGTCCCGTGGGATCCATGCCTGGTTCATTTTAATGAACGTGAGCTTGTCCACATTGTCTCTGGACAGGCGGCTGCGCTTGTCTGTTATAACGCCCCCAGCCGTGCTAAATACCCGTTCAGATAATACACTGGCTTCAGGGCACGCCAGCACCTCCAAGGCGTAAAGGGCAAGCTCAGGCCATGTGCCCAATTTGGAGACCCAGAAGTTGAAGGGGGCAGACCCCTCATTCACTACATGTAGGCGTGTGCACACATACTGCTCCACCATGTTGGTAAAATGCTGCCTCCTGCTAAGACGTTCCATCTGAGCTGCTGGTGCTGCTGTTTGTTGTGGCGTGCTGACAAAGCTTTTCCACATTTCGGCCATGCTAACCCTGCCTTCTGAGGTGCTGGTGGTGCCCTGGTTGCGTTGGCGACCTCCTCCTCTGCCTTGTGCTTCCACTGTGGCCCCGCTGTCAGATGGGAATGCCAGCAGCATGGCGTCTACCAGCGTGCGCTTGTACTCGCGCATCTTGCGATCGCGCTCCAGTGAGTGAATTAAGGACGGTACGTTGTCCTTGTAACGGGGATCCAGCAGCGTGGCCACCCAGTAATCAGCACAAGTTAGAATGTGGGCAACTCGGCGGTCGTTGTGGAGACACTGCAGCATGTAATCGCTCATGTGTGCCAGGCTGCCCAGAGGCAACGAAAGGCTGTCCTCTGTGGGAGGTGTATCGTCCGTGTCCTCTGTATCCCCCCAGCCACGCACCAGTGATGGCCATGAGCTGGCCTGGGTGCCACCCTGCTGTGAACATGGTTCCATCTCCTCCTCCAGCTCCTCCTCATCCTCCAGAACTGTGCCCCTGCTGGACAATTGTGTCCCTGGCGTTTGTGTGTGCAGGAACCCACCCTCGGAGCCCCTTGCGAATGACTGCCCTGAAAGCCTTTGAAATGTTACCTCTTCATCCTCCTCCTCCTCCTCCTCATCCTGTGCCATATCCTCTTCCATCATCGCCCGAATTGTTTTTTCAAGGAGGCATAGAAGTGGGATAGTTAAGCTGAGAACGGCGTCATTGCCACTGGCCATGTTGGTGGAGTACTCAAAACAGCGCAACAAGGCACACAGGTCTCGCATGGAGGCCCAGTTATTGGTGGTGAAGTGGTGCTGTTCTGCAGAGCGACTCACGCGTGCGTGCTGCAGCTGAAACTCCACTATGGCCTGCTGCTGCTCGCACAGTCTTTGCAGCATGTGCAAGGTGGAGTTCCACCTTGTGGGCACGTCACATATGAGGCGGTGAGCGGGAAGGCCGAAGTTACGCTGCAGCGCTGCCAGGCGAGCAGCGGCAGGGTGAGAACGCCGAAAGTGCACACAGACGGCCCGCACTTTCTGCAGCAGCTCTGACATATCGGGGTAGTTTTTAAGGAACCTCTGCACCACCAAATTCAGCACATGCGCCAGGCAAGGGATGTGCGTCAAACCGGCTAGGCCCAGAGCTGCTATGAGATTTCGCCCGTTATCGCACACCACCAGGCCGGGCTTGAGGCTCGCTGGCAGCAACCACTCATTTGTCTGCTGTTCCATGCTCCTCCACAACTCCTGCGCAGTGTGTGGTTTGTCCCCCAAACAGGCAAGTTGTAAAACAGCCTGCTGTCGTTTAGCCCTGGCCGTGCTGAAGTTGGTGGTGAAGGTATTACGCTGTCCGGATGAGGAGGCGGTAGAGGATGAGGTAGCGGAGTAGGATGAGTTAGGAACAGGAGGCAAACTGAAGCTCGGTGGTGGAAGGACATGCGCCAAATTGCTATCCGCCTCAGGCCCATCCGCCACTGCATTTACCCAGTGTGCCGTTAGGGAGATATAACGCCCCTGACCGTGCTTACTGGTCCACGTATCGGTAGTTAGGTGGACCTTGGCACAGATGGCGTTGCGCAGTGCACACCTGATTTTTTCCCCCACTTGGTTGTGCAGGGAAGGGATGGCTTGCCTGGAAAAGTAGTGGCGGCTGGGCACGACGTACTGTGGGACAGCCACCGACATAAGCTTTTTAAAACTGGGCGTCTCCACCAGACGGAATGACAGCATTTCAAAGGCCAATAATTGTGAAATGCTGGCATTCAGGGCCAGGGATCACGGGTGGGTAGGGGGGTACTTCCTCTTCCTCTCAAGTGTTTGGGAGATGGAAAGCTGAACGCTTCCACGGGACATTGTGGAGATGGTTGTTGGTGACCCAGGTGGTGGTGTTGCTGACAGATCGTCTGTTTGCGGGGTGGCAGGTGCCGGTATGACTACAGATGTGGCTGGAGCGGCCGAGACTGCAGCAGAAGAGGAAGCAGGATGAGCCAGAGACGTTTCTTGGTTTTGAAGGTGTGTACTCCACTGCAGCTCGTGCTTTGCACTTAGATGCCTGATCATGCAGGTTGTGCTCAGGTTGAAAAGGTTTATGCCCCGCTTCAGGCTCTGATTGCACAGGGTGCAAACCACTCGTGTCCTGTCATCAGCTCATTTTCTAAAGAACTTCCACGCTAGAGAACTCTTTTGAGCTGACTTTGGTGCGCTCGTTCCCTTGCTGCGTTGGGCAGTAGCAGGCGTAGTGTCTAGGGCACGGCCGCTCCGCTTCTGCACCCTGCTCCCTCTTCTGCTGTGCTGGTGGCTCTGTGCGACCACCGCCTCTTCCTCCAAACTACTCAGGTCACCTGCATGACCTTCATTCCATGTGGGGTCGAGGACCTCATCGTCCTCCACATCATCTTCCACACAGTCTTCACCCCTGCCCTCCCTGTCGGTCTCCACAATGCTGAACGCCGCAGCAGTTGGCACCTGTGTTTCGTCATCATCGGAGACGTGCTGTGATGGTCCTTCCATGTACTCATCTTGAGAAATAAGTGGTTGGGCATCGCTGCACTCAATCTCTTCCACTTCTGGGGCAGGGCTAGGTGGATGGCCCTGGGAAACCCTGCTGACAGAGTCCTCAAAAAGAATAAGAGACTGCTCTATGGCTTGGGGCTCAGACTGCTTGCCTGATTTGCAAGGGGGTGAGGTGAAAGACGGTTGGACATTGGCTGCAGGTGCCAACTCTGACCTTTCTGCAGTAGACTGGGTGGGAGACAATGTGAAGGAACTGGAGGCACTGTCAGCAGCAAACCAATCTACTGATGCAGGTTCTGTCGCCTACTCACACTTGAGGAAGGTGTTTCACTTGTGCGTGTAGCTGGCACAGATCGACCACGTCCTCTCCTTGCAACAGGAGCTCTAGCAGCAGCACCACCACGACCCAGGCCACGGCCCCTATTTGACGCTCTCCTCATGTTTCTGAAATTTAAGATCTTGCCCTAGAACAACAGTATCGCACAGGTTTATTCACAGTCAAATATGCAAACTATGCCGCAATTTAATGTTTTTTACACCAAAAGGGTGTGTATTGAATAGCGGAATAGGATAAAAAACTGTGTATCTCACACGTACAAACACAGACTAGGCCCGATTAAATTAAAGAGGAGTATGGAACAGGCAGCACCCTCAAATCTTCAGAAGTATGAGATGAACCTCAAAAACTTGGAAAGGTGGATCTCACACGTACCGACACAGACTATTCCGCAATTTAATTGATCCCCAAAGGTTTTTATTGAATAGCGGAATAGGAAATATGATAAAAAAAAAAGTGTATGTATCTCACACGTACAGAAGCACACTAGGCCCCAATTACTATTGTTTATACCCCTAAAAGGATGGATGAGGAGGAGGAGGATGAAACAGGCAGCACCCTCAAATCTTCAGAAGTATGAGATTGTGTTCACTGTACCCCACAAAGATTGTGTTCACTGCACCCCAAAAGGATTTTGTTCACTGTACCCCACAAAGATTGTGTTCACTGCACCCCCACAAAGATTGTGTTCACTGCACCCCAAAAGGATTGTCTTCACTGCACCCCACAAAGATTTTGTTCACTGCACCCCAAAAGGATTTTGTTCACTGCACCCCACAAAGATTGTGTTCACTGTACCCCACAAAGATTTTGTTCACTGCACCCCACAAAGATTGTGATCACTGCACCCCCACAAAGCTTGTGTTCACTGCACCCCAAAAGGTTTTTGTTCACTGCACCCCAAAAGGATTGTGTTCACTGCACCCCACAAAGATTGTGTTCACTGCACCCCAAAAGGATTTTGTTCACTGCACCCCACAAAGATTGTGTTCACTGCACCCCCACAAAGATTGTGTTCACTGCACCCCCACAAAGATTGTGTTCACTGCACCCCACAAAGATTGTGTTCACTGCACCCCAAAAGGATTGTCTTCACTGCACCCCACAAAGATTTTGTTCACTGCACCCCAAAAGGATTTTGTTCACTGCACCCCACAAAGATTGTGTTCACTGCACCCCACAAAGATTGTGTTCACTGCACCCCAAAAGGATTGTCTTTACTGCACCCCACAAAGATTTTGTTCACTGCACCCCACAAAGATTGTGTTCACTGCACCCCACAAAGATTGTGTTCAATGTACCCCACAAAGATTTTGTTCACTGCACCCCCACAAAGCTTGTGTTCACTGCACCCCCACAAAGCTTGTGTTCACTGCACCCCAAAATGATTGTCTTCACTGCACCCCACAAAGATTGTGTTCACTGCACCCCCACAAAGATTGTGTTCACTGCACCCCACAAAGATTGTGTTCACTGCACCCCAAAAGGATTGTCTTCACTGCACCCCACAAAGATTTTGTTCACTGCACCCCACAAAGATTGTGTTCACTGCACCCCAAAAGGATTTTGTTCACTGCACCCCACAAAGATTGTGTTCACTGCACCCCACAAAGATTGTGTTCACTGCACCCCCACAAAGCTTGTGTTCACTGCACCCCAAAAGGATTTTGTTCACTGCACCCCAAAAGGATTGTCTTCACTGCACCCCACAAAGATTGTGTTCACTGCACCCCAAAAGGATTTTGTTCACTGCACCCCACAAAGATTGTGTTCACTGCACCCCCACAAAGATTGTGTTCACTGCACCCCAAAAGGATTGTCTTCACTGCACCCCACAAAGATTTTGTTCACTGCACCCCAAAAGGATTTTGTTCACTGCACCCCACAAAGATTGTGTTCACTGTACCCCACAAAGATTTTGTTCACTGCACCCCACAAAGATTGTGTTCACTGCACCCCCACAAAGCTTGTGTTCACTGCACCCCAGAAGGATTTTGTTCACTGCACCCCAAAAGGATTGTCTTCACTGCACCCCACAAAGATTGTGTTCACTGCACCCCCACAAAGATTGTGTTCACTGCACCCCACAAAGATTGTGTTCACTGCACCCCAAAAGGATTGTCTTCACTGCACCCCACAAATATTTTGTTCACTGCACCCCAAAAGGATTTTGTTCACTGCACCCCACAAAGATTGTGTTCACTGCGCCCCACAAAGATTGTGTTCACTGCACCCCAAAAGGATTGTCTGCACTGCACCCCACAAAGATTTTGTTCACTGCACCCCAAAAGGATTTTGTTCACTGCACCCCACAAAGATTGTGTTCACTGCACCCCACAAAGATTGTGTTCACTGCACCCCAAAAGGATTGTCTTCACTGCACCCCACAAAGATTTTGTTCACTGCACCCCAAAAGGATTTTGTTCACTGCACCCCACAAAGATTGTGTTCACTGCGCCCCACAAAGATTGTGTTCACTGCACCCCAAAAGGATTGTCTGCACTGCACCCCACAAAGATTTTGTTCACTGCACCCCAAAAGGATTTTGTTCACTGCACCCCACAAAGATTGTGTTCACTGCACCCCACAAAGATTGTGTTCACTGCACCCCCACAAAGCTTGTGTTCACTGCACCCCAAAAGGATTTTGTTCACTGCACCCCAAAAGGATTGTCTTCACTGAACCCCACAAAGATTGTGTTCACTGCACCCCAAAAGGATTTTGTTCACTGCACCCCAAAAGGATTTTGTTCACTGCACCCCACAAAGATTGTGTTCACTGCGCCCCACAAAGATTGTGTTCACTGCACCCCAAAAGGATTGTCTGCACTGCACCCCACAAAGATTTTGTTCACTGCACCCCAAAAGGATTTTGTTCACTGCACCCCACAAAGATTGTGTTCACTGCACCCCACAAAGATTGTGTTCACTGCACCCCAAAAGGATTGTCTTCACTGCACCCCACAAAGATTTTGTTCACTGCACCCCAAAAGGATTTTGTTCACTGCACCCCACAAAGATTGTGTTCACTGCGCCCCACAAAGATTGTGTTCACTGCACCCCAAAAGGATTGTCTGCACTGCACCCCACAAAGATTTTGTTCACTGCACCCCAAAAGGATTTTGTTCACTGCACCCCACAAAGATTGTGTTCACTGCACCCCACAAAGATTGTGTTCACTGCACCCCCACAAAGCTTGTGTTCACTGCACCCCAAAAGGATTTTGTTCACTGCACCCCAAAAGGATTGTCTTCACTGAACCCCACAAAGATTGTGTTCACTGCACCCCAAAAGGATTTTGTTCACTGCACCCCAAAAAGATTGTGTTCACTGTACCCCACAAAGATTGTGTTCACTGCACCCTAAAAGGATGTTGTTCACTGCACCCCAAAAAGGATGTTGTTCACTGCACCCCACAAAGATTGTGTTCACTGTACCCCACAAAGGATTTTGTTCACTGCACCCAAAAAGATTGTGTTCACTGCACCCCAAAAAGGATTTTGTTCACTGCACCCCAAAAAGATTGTGTTCACTGCACCCTAAAAGGATTTTGTTCACTGCACCCCAAAAAGATTGTGTTCACTGCACCCCAAAAAGATTGTGTTCACTGCAGCCCACACACAGAAAAATGGATGTGGATCACTGACACCTGCCTATCTCCTATCCCACACCACACAGCAATATCGATTGTAGTTTGTAGAACACAGTTTCCCTAAAATTCAGCAGCAGCCTCTCCCTAACAGGATTGAGAAGAGATCGTAGATCGGGACTAAGTGCAGACCCCACACAGCAATATCGATTGTAGTTTGTAGAACACACTTTCCCTAAAATTCAGCAGCAGCCTCTCCCAAACAGGATTGAGAAGAGATCGTAGATCAGGATTAAGTGCAGACCCCACCCCACACAGCAATATCGATTGTAGTTTGTAGAACACACTGACCCTATAATTCAGCAGACTCTATCCCTAAAATGCCTACAACTCGCCCTGCCTAAACACTCCGACCTGTCCCTCAATTCTATCCGGACACCAATTCGTTTTCCCTGCCTGTCTTTCCCTAATCAGCAGCCAGCACGTATGTGTGCTCTGTCCCTGATCTAAGCAGCAGAATGACGCCGCTGCGGCTGCCTCGAACTTATAAAGACTTGGTCACATGCTTCAGACGGCCAATCACAGCTACTCATACATTTGCAGGCATGGCTGGGATGGCTTAAGGCACACCAGTTAAATGATTGTTGATTGGCTGTTGAAAGCCCGCCATGAAAAGAGCGCCAAAACATGCAAAACCCGGAAATAAAACGACCGAACACGGATTTTTACCCGAATATACAGTATAGTGTCCGTGTCCGTGTTCGGGTAACAAAAATCCAATTATTCGGTACGAACACGAATAATACAGTCCGTGTTCGCTCAACACTAGTCGTGAGTACTGTGAACTGCCCCTGGGGTCTGCCTAGTGTAGAGGGGACCACCCCGGTGAAGGTCCCAGGGATCATAGAGCTTGCAAGTGTAAAGGGCATTGCCTAGTGAAAGGACCCTGAAGTGTAAAGGGGGTTTCCTAGTGAAAGGACCCTGGAAGTGTAGAGGGGGCGCCAGCGGTTGGGCACTGAAGAGTTAAGTGTGCAGTGTTAAGAGTTGCAGCAGTACAAGCAGTTACAAGGAGCTACCTCAGTCAGTGAAGGGCTGGAGGGAGTCATACACAGAACTTTTTGAGCTATACAGGGTGTCAAGAGTCAAGGATCATTACAGTCCTGGATCTTCTGAAAAAAGTGTCGAACTTGTAAGTAAAAATAAAATGTGTGTTTCGGGATGGCGAACTTCTCCCGCAACGTCTCGAAGAGTTCGAGACACCGGATGAACCAGGTTACGGAGTTGAAACAGGGGAGCCTGCGACCATGACCATGTGCGACTAAACTGTAGACTATCTGTTAGCAGTGGATTAAACAAAATATTTGTAAGAGGGGGGCATGGCGAAGAGAGAGAGAACTTCCAAAAACACTTGCCCCTATGCTTTTCACCTTGGAGATATGGGGCAAGACACATACGTTTCAGGACAGGATCCACATGTAATGCCTCAGACCACACCAAAGAACAGGGATGAACCGGATACACGGAACCCCTCTCTTTTTCCGACCACTGATTGGGAGCTGCGAAAGAAGACCAGGAGGCCACCGATTGGAGGTGGGAAGCATAATAATATTTAATAATATCAGGAGCCCCCAGACCCCCCTGCTTCTGTGGAGAAAATACCATTTAAGAAAGCCTCTCTGAAGGGCCTTAAGTTGGGACATGGGGATGGCAACTGGCAGAGTCTCAAAGAAGTAGCTTAGGCAAAATTGACATTTTCAAAACATTGATTCTTCCCAAGAGAGATAGGGGATACCCAGTCCATTGGTGCAAAGAGTGAAAAAACTCCCGAAACAAAGGGGAATAATTAGCTGAGTAGAGAGTGAACCCCCAAGGCCTAATTTTTCTGCACTTGTATGACAGGTGCATACAATTTAAATGTTGTATGTAATTTTTAACAGTAGGCCCTGTCCCTGTGCCCTGCTAACTGTGAGGGGTTACGGTGTTCAGGCACCAACAACACAAAAGGCCCAATATTTTTGAACCTGTATGACAACTGACAAGTACATGGCATTTCAAATTTGTATGGAATTCTTACCAGCAGGTCTCGTTCCTGCACCCAGCAAGAGTAACTGCGAGGGGTTGGTTACGGTGTTGAGGCACCACCAACAGCAAAGGCCCAATTTTTGGCACCTGTATAGCACATGCAATTTCAAATTTGTATGGAATTATTACCAGCAGGTCCCGTTCCTGCTCCCAGCAAGAGTAACTGCAAGGCCTTGGTTATGGTGTTCAGGCACCACCAACAGCAAAGGCCCAATTCATCCAAAGGCGTAGATAGGATAGTGCTAGTGCAGTCCCCTTTGGGATGAGCCGGTTGACGTCACTTCCAGTCTATGGACGTGACCAGAAGTTCGGAAAATACACGCCGCTCAGTGCGGAGACCAAGCGGTCCACTTCCCTGTGCATCTCTGCATACTTTAATGTAAGTCTTTTATTGTTCTAAATAAATACTACTTTAAACTACTACACTATGGAGCCCTCATTTTATCTTACATGAGTGAAGGGGATGTGCATAATCCAATGCTAGATGAGTCAGTGTCACTATTGGAGCAAGACAGAAGATCCTTTTATCTATGCTGAAACGCTTTATATTTGCCTTATTGAGGTGGGCAGCCACTGCACTCAGTGTTGGATTTTCTGTTTTTGGATTGTTTCACATTGGTGACACTGATTGGTCTACATCGCTTTCTGGATTACCACAAAATGTATACTGTATGTATTTCTTCTGCACATTCACATGGACTCCCTACATTGAACTTTATTTTTAATGATCACCCATTTTTGTATGAATTTAATTGAAATTTTATCACTATTTTTTAACAATTTATCATATTATTAATGTATTTTCACATGATTGTTTAAACTAGCACTATCCTATCTACGCCTTTGGATGAATTTTAATTTTGGAGCACTAGTCACTTTTCTATAGTTCATATTTGCATAGTATTTACATACCACTTTTACATTGTATGGACATTTCTATGATCTATTTATTCACCTTTGTGTTTTGATTTTTTGCACGATTTTATGCACTATTGCTTTAATATGTGATTTTATATATGTATTTTTAGCGCTGATTTTACATATATAGTGATATATTTATCTTTAATTTTATTATTGCAAGTGGTGACACTGCAAAAAATTGGTTGCTATTAAGTTTTATTTACACAATTCTTTTGGACTTGTTATCTACTCTATTGGTTAGCGCACTGGTTCATTACTCTTATAATGGAGTTGACTGACAAGTCACCATTGAATAATTTTATATGTATCAGTGTACTCTGAAAGGTGGTTACTGTGGCTAATAGAGGATTATACTATTTATGGTTATGTATCTTTCAAACTCCTAAAATATGCCAGTCGGGACAAGGCCATCCAGTGCCCAGGGAGAAAATGGGAAACTGGTTGTAATGGTACATGCCTCCAGGGGTTTTGGGGTGAAATCCTTTTAAATATTCATGGGGCCATAGTGCATAGCTCTTCCCACACTGCTTGTAGGGGATTCCATTGCTGTCGCAGGAGTTGCTGTCGCAGGAGTTGAAGATAAGAAAGGCCCCTTTTATGCAGGTACCTGGCTTTCAGGTACCCTGGTGTGTAATATATTCCACTGTGTATAACTCAGTTGTTATGTCCACTTTGATGAGTTGCTCCTTGCTGCAGTGGTTCTGCTAGATCTGTGATTTCATGTGCTGCTGGCTTCTCTGTTCAGGTTTCTCTGGCTTCTCTGTCTAGACCAGGCATGTCCAACCTGCGGCCCGGAACCGCAGGCAATGCGGCCCACTGCCCCCTGACAAATTTTTATTTTTTATGCTTGGGAGGAAGGAATTTGAGTTGGGGGTACGTCCACAGCAGCTTCCACTAACTGTAGGCAGATGCTGCCTCAGAGGGGGGGGGGGGGGGGCGCCGCCAGATTACAAACAGAGCGGGGATCTCCTGCTGTCATATGAAGCCCCGCCTCCTGGACCTACTCCTATGATAGACAGCACATTGGTGACATCTATCATAGGAGCCAGTCCAGGAGACAGGACATCGCATGACAGCGGTCGCTGGGTAAGCGGGAGATCCCCGCTCTGTAATCCTCTCTCTTCATTGCAGACTACATTGGATGGCCATACACTGGTGAGGCTACATTGGATGGACACTGATCAGGCTGCATTGGATGGGCATGCACTTGTGAGGCTGCATTGGATGCGCACTGATCAGGCTGCATTGGATGGGCATGCACTTGTGAGGCTGCATTGGATGCGCACTGATCAGGCTGCATTGGATGGGCATGCACTTGTGAGGCTGCATTGGATGGGCACTGATCAGGCTGCATTGGATGGGCACTCACTGGTGAAGTTGCATCGGATGGGCACTGTTTAGGCTGCATTGGATGGGCATGCACTAGGCTGTAAGTGCCGTGCGATCTCCCGGCTGCTGCGGAAGACTTAGGATGTCTGCAGTCAGTGACAGAGCCGCTGCTTCCTGTATAGTTCTGGCTCTGTCACAGGCAGAGTGATATGAAATGTACCCCTCCTCTGCCTGTGACAGGAGCCATACAGGAAGCAGCAGCTCTGCTCTCTACTGCAGCTGTTGCTTCCTTCAGAAGTACCCAACGTCATGACCAGCAGTACCCACCAGCAGTAACCGCCAGCAGTCTGCAAAATAAGTAGAAAAGGTATGTGCATTAGCGTGTGTAAATTGTTGCAATATGTTTTTAATAACTAGTTGTGTTTTTTCATAATATGTCATGTCTTTGTTCTTACATGTATGAATAAGGACATGATATTTTCTGGCTGCCTAAGTCACACGTGCTAGGGGTGCAACTAGCTCCCAGCACAAAACTGTAAGTATCCCGGCATGTGCAGTGTTCCTGACTCCTCCCACCATGACCACTTCAAATCACTGAAGTGGTCATGGTGGTTAGAGTGTCCCTTTAATATCTCTCAGAAGAAGTAAACCTCTGTATACTGATTCCATTTAATTTCCTCATCCTCTAGTTGTGTTAAATCAGTGCAGGGGGGGGGGGGGGGGTGGGGGGGGGCGGTTGCGCGTAAAGGGCACAGGGGCGTTTTATTACTTATATAGCTTAACTATTGTATATATTTTATATGTGGCCCGAGAACATTTTTCCACACTCAATGTGGCCCAGGGAAGCCAAAAGGTTGGACACCCATGGTCTAGACTTTAGCAGCACTGCCTGCACTGTGGGTGAGCACTGTAACTGTGAGGCTGCCCCCTTACCCCCTCCAGTAAATTGTTGCACCCAGGGCTTCTGCCTCTTCTGCCCACCCCCTTATCCTGGCCCTGAATATATGAATCAGCCAAAATCTGCATATATTGTATATCAGTTTTCCTTTACACTCATCCTTGAATTAATTACTTCAAAAATATCTCATCTTCAAGTGCCGGTTCACATTTATGCGATGCGGGAACGCTTCAAATATACAGCGTGTTCCCGCATTGCATCCGCACCCCTGGCAGTTCCCACTGCCATATGCGATACGCTGGGGGTGCCAATTAAAAATTAACGACACCCCCAGATCAGATCGCATATCGCAGTGCAATCTGAAAGTTCGCACAGAGATGGCATATAATTTTAGGAGCAGTGCGCTTCGAATTACATGCGATCTCTGTGATCGCACTAATGTGAACCGGCACCAAAGGATTGTCACATTGACCTGACCTTCCTATTTTCTTTGGGGTGGGTTTTTTTTTTATAAATTATATCATTAGATTTTTGAACATGTATTTATATCATTCTAAGAATTGTAGTTCATCTGACATACTATTATGTTGGTGTTTTTGTCTCATTATATCCTGCTCCCACCGTGAAGGAATGAACAGTTTATTTACTTTTTGCAGTGTGCACAACATACAGCAATATACAATGTACTATTGACATAAGCCCCGTACACACGCACAGATTGTTGGCCAACTGATCGGCCAACTTTTGTTCAGTGTTGTTTGTTGGTTGAAATGTGCTCTAGACTTGCACTGGACTTTTGTTGGCCAACAAAAACCAACTTCAGAAGTGATGTCATGTGATGGTTGACTTTCCGTGTGTTTGTTCTTCTCTGAGCATGCCCAGTCTTGCTCATCTGATTTTTGTCTGCCGAAATCTGTACTGACTGGGGAACAATCGGCCGTTCTTTGTTTGCCAACAAAAATTTTATAGCATGCACACCAGATTTTTTTCGGCCGAAAATTCGCAGTCGGTTGTCGGAAGCATCATACTAACAAGCCGACAATCGGCAGATCGGACGTTGGCCGACAATTTACGGCCAACAATCTGTGTGTGTGTACGGGGCTTTAAACACACATACACTCCATAGGTTGAACTGGATGGACTGGTGTCTTTTTTAACCTCACTAACTATGTAACTTTGTAGCATTATTCACTTGATCATCCTCATTTATGTTTACACCTAATATTAATAATCTACTATTCAGAGGTTTATGCATATATAGTATACTCCATGTAATATTAAGCGCTTGCATGGCTAATGATGTATCTTTTTTCAAGTTTTTAGACTTTCTTAGCAAGATTGGCTAATAAAGATTTGGTTTTTGATTATTTAACCTCTTCATGCCCGCGCTATAGCCGAAAAACTGCTACAATGCAGGCTTAAATTGCTGGGAAGGCATCCATGTGCGTCCTCCCGTGCATGAGCTGCGTGCGCGCTCCCTGCAGGGCATGCGCGGCTCACTCTGAGATCAGCCAGTAAATGAGACTTGGCTGATCGGCCCCTTACCACATGATCAGCTGTCAGCCAATGACAGCTGATCACATGATGTAAAAAGAGCTGGTAGTCGCTGAGAGAGTGAGGAGAAAGAAAAAAAAAAAAAAGACGATCACCGGCTGTTGTCAAAGGGACATCTGTCCTGAAGAGGGAGAGCCAATACCGCCTCATCTGTGCCCACCAGTGCCACCTATCAATGCCCACCAGTGCCACCTATCAGTGCCTATCAGTGCTGCCAATCAGTGCCTCATCATCAGTGTCACCAACCAGTGCCTATCAGTGCCCATCCATGCCACCTATCAGTGCCCTTCAGTGCCAATTGGTGCCACCCATCAGTGCCCCCTATCAGTGCCACCTTATCAGTGCCCATCAATGAAGGGAAGGAGAAAAATTACCGGTTTGCAAAATTGTATGAAATCTTTTTTTTTTTTTTTTTTTTTTCAAAATTCTTGTTCTTGTTTAGCAAAAAAGTAAAAAACCCAGTAGTGATTAAATACCACCAAAGAAAGCTCTATTTGTGTGGAAAAAAAATGATAGAAATTTCATATGGGTACAGCATTGTATAGCCGCGCAGTTGTCATTCAAAATGTGACAGCGCTGAAAGCTAAAAATTGGCCTGGGCAGGAAGGGGGTGAAAGTGCCCGGTAGGCAAGTGGTGAAGTTATTTTGTATATTTTTGTATATTGATATTCTGATTAAATTTGGGGGTAGTGCCCAAAGCTTTTTACACTGCTTGCAGTAATCACTGTGGTGTGAATTCACCCTGAGGAGTTCCAAAGCTATGTGTAGCAAAAGTTACCTGTAATCTTCTAAGCTTAGGTGGAACCAGCCTTGACTTCACAGAGAAAGTAAAGGTTTGCACATAACTTCAGCAACAATGATATTCATATATGATTATCTCTGACATAGACATGAATACAATGGGGGTGTGATCTGGATCTAACATCAAAGTGGTATGCCTCCATCCCAATATGAATACAAAAACAGAACAGCCACCGAAATGGCCAAGTTGCCCGGGGGGACTTTAATTGAGGCACCACACTTATATTGGTAAAGACAAAGTAACATACTATCTAGTAAAGAATATATTTATTGCACAGATAACAATAATTTATATTTATGGGTATACCCATGAGACATATTGGACTGATCCAATGAGGCAAATGAATTAACAATAAAATCATACACATAAAAAAACATCATGGAAACCCTGCATCTTAATGCACTCTACGCGTTTCGCAAAGTGATATTCGCTCTTCAGGAGTGGATGCATGTCATGCATCTAGAAAGTAGAACAGTAGTCGCAATGAGTCGGGGCGGGTCCATGACGCTGATTGGCGCCATTTCCCGCGCTCAACGTGTGACGTCAGCTAGCCTTTGCTGGCGCCGCCTGCGAGTGTGATAATCCACATCCGCTACCACTAGCAGGGAAACCGCCGGCTGTTTTTGCACCCGGGGGTTACACCGGTTCTCCGACGTTCCCCGCACTTCATTGGCAGCAGACATTGCGTTGGGGGATTCCCCATACAGGCATTTGGGATCCTTCATGAGAAAGCAGAGCTTCATATTTCATCCTTGTACACCATTCCTGGGTTGTCATACTACATCTATATCACAGCAAGTGAGTTCAAAATCATTTTTCAACTGTTTTTTTAACATGCTTTCCATTTTTTTCCCCCCTTTTTTGTACATTTTCACATATATATATATATATATATATATATATTATATATATATATATATATATATATATACACGTATTATAATTATTATTTTATTTTTTTACTACCACGTTACAGCGTCAGGCTGTTTAATGACATATTTCACTTCACACTCCACATATCCCACCTTCACAACATAGCATTACCTCTTGGCCACCCATACTCCCTTACTTGACTCACACACATTTTGGTCATTAATTGGCATATTGATTTTCCCTCATTGTTTCCCCCTTCTATCCACACCCAATATATGTTTTACACACTGCACCACTTGCTCTGCGTTCCTCATCATCACTTCGCTCGTTGGTCCCCCCCACGGCTCCCGGGTCGGACTTCCCGGCTGACCGCATTCTCCAGTTTCTGTCCTGAGCAGACTGATCCAGTGAGTATAGAGCTATTATAGTTCATTGTCCAATGTTTGACTCAATACCCATGACTTTAATATTGTCTAGATGTTTATTAAATACAATATATATTATATATATATATATATATATATATATATATATAATACTTATATTACTGTTCTACTTTCTAGACGCATGACATGCATCCACTCCTGAAGAGCGAATATCACTTTGCGAAACGCGTAGAGTGTATTAAGATGCAGGGTTTCCATGATGTTTTTTTATGTGTATGCTTTTATTGTTAATTCATTATTGCCTCATTGGATCAGTCCAATATGTCTCATGGGTCTACCCATAAATACAATTATTGTTATCTGTGCAATAAATATATTCTTTACTAGATAGTATGTTACTTTGTCTTTACCAATATAAGTGTGGTGCCTCAATCAAAGTCCCCCTGGGCAACTTGGCCACTTCGGTGGCTGTTGTGTTTTTTCTGACATAGACATATATTGCAGTTCATTTGAAATTATTTTTGCCTTACATTTGTGTTTAAAACATTCCGAGATTTCAGCTCTCTCAGGAGGGCCCCCGTGTCCATGTTCTCCAAGATGTAGGCCAGATCATCTTTGTAATACTCGTATATCCTCCTCAGTGATGGATCAGAAAATGAAGACAGCTGACGGCAGAACCCTTTGATGTCATCTATAGAAACACAAAAAATTGATTTACAGGGTTGTGGATTCAACTTAGATCCCACATTTTCAGGAATTGGGGAGACCTATTTATTTGTGTCTGTTAATCTTTGTTTTGTACTACTTTGTAATACTAAGGTATTGTTTTACACGGTTTAATTTTAGCGTGTAGACTCCAATGCCTCTGCTTATTTAGTACAAATCATCATAACACACATACATAACCGATGTTGGCTAAAAAATAAAGCAAAAATGCATCTGTTGCTCTTTCCTTTGCATTTCTAATGCTAATCCACCAGTAACATAAACTGTGTTTCTGGAATGTATTTTTTCTTTTCTTAATTGTACTCCAATGCCAACCCAAGAGTGTCTGTGCCATAGGGTAAAGATGAGGACTGCTGCCCTCTATGTGAAAGCACAGTCTGTAATGATGTCCCATACTGGACCCCCACACGAAAAGCTGTAGCAAGCGACCAGGTTGTTCAGTCATTATAGGTCAGCCGTGACAGTCTTGCAGACAGGGCCGGTACTAGAGACTGTTTTGCACCCGAGGCAATACCAGCTATTTGCACCCCAACCCCCATATATTGTACTTACCTTCTCAGCTCCACGCCATGTGGGACAGCCAGGGACTGTGGGCTCCTCTGCTCTGATGTGGATAGGACTGAAGGAGGGAATGATGCGATGTGGCGTCACGTTTAGGCTTGCCGCACCCACGCTCAGCACCTCATTGGCTGGAAGTGCCTGGCACGGTACC
This sequence comes from Pelophylax lessonae, assembly GCF_965119305.1. Classification (NCBI taxonomy): domain Eukaryota; kingdom Metazoa; phylum Chordata; class Amphibia; order Anura; family Ranidae; genus Pelophylax; species Pelophylax lessonae. Next base: position 202,661,485 of record NC_138780.1, read on the forward strand.
TGTCCTGGCACACTGCTGGCAGCCAAGCCGCAGCCTCATCGTATTCCCGATCCGGATTGGCAGGGTCTGGCAATGGTGAAGGTCATCAACCAATCAAATTCGCGCACAGACAGCGCTGCAGAGATGACCATATCCCGCGTCCATGTGCTAGGCCTGCACAGCAAGCAATGCACAGTGAGTGACACACAGACAGCACTATTCTGGCAGAGCAGCGCCAGCCACGGATGCCGCCGGGTCGGCGAACTACACATGAATGATCCATCCATCTGAGTCGGTCTGCACCCTTCCTAGGCTAGGCTAGGCCAGGCAGCAGTGCGCCCCTAGGTGGCAGTGCACTCTAGACAGCTGCCTAGTTTGCCTAGCTCCGAGCGCCGGCCCTGCTTGTAGAACAGTTACACATTGCCGCAGTGATTACCCCCTCCCTCCTCCTCTAATTCATGAAATGCAAAGGTTTTACACTTCAAAAGAGCCGTTATCTCAACTCAGAGACATCAGAAACCAGCACTTAGGCCTGTGCAGACCTGTAAACAGCTGAGTCCTGGCATGATGTCTGTTTCTTCTGTCCAGGCCTATCGTAAAACTAAGACCAAATCCATTAAGGATACCCAGAATTAACAGGGATCGTAAAAGGCAACCATGGAGCTCTGCCCAATTCAAAACATAAAAAATCCACCCACGATTCAAAAACTCAGACAGGAACACGGCACATTAATAATAACTATATTTTTGAATGAGAAATGTTGTACTGAACGAAATAGGGTCATACGTGACCACACTAGCACATGTAGAAGGGAAGATAGCTGTCTTCTCTGGGTGACAGGTTTATCTGAGCTACCCTGTGTTTAGTATCCCTGGACGCCAAATTCAATGCTGAACAATAATCTATCAGTTTAACCACTTGCCTACTGGGCACTTAATCACCCCTCCTGCCCAGGCCAATTTTCAGCTTTCAGCCCTGTCGCACTTTGAATGACAATTGCGCGGTCATGCAACACTGTACCCAAATGACATTTTTTTCAAACAAATATAGCTTTCTTTTGGTGGTATTTAATCACTACTGGGGTTTTTATTTTTTGCTGAACAAACAAAAAAAGACCGAAAATTTTGAAAAAAACAAAAAACTGTTTTTATAGATTGTTATAAAATTTTTGCAAACAGGTAATTTTTCTCCTTCATTGATGTGCGCTGATGAGGCGGCACTGATGGGACCTGATAGGCTGCACTGATGGGCACTGATAGGCTGCATTGATGGGCACTGATAAGGCGGCGCTGATAAGGCAGCACTGATAGGTGGCATTGATGGGTGGCACTGATGGGCAATGATGGGCAGCACTAAAGGGCAGTAGTGGTAGGTGGTGCTGAAGGGCACTAATAGGGGCACTGATTGGCACTAATAGGTGGCACTGATTGGCAATGATAGACACTGGTAGGGGACACATGATGGGGCACTGATAGGTAGCACTGGTGAGCACTGGTGGGCACTGGTAGATGGCGCTGGTGGGCAATGGTAGGTGGCACTGGTAGGTGACACCGGTGGGCACTTGTGGGCACTAGTAGGTGGCACTGGGGGCACAAATAATACCTCTCCTCTTCGGACCGATGTCCCTCTGACAGCAGCTGGCGATCATTGTTTTTTTCTCCTCACACTGACTGACACTGACGCAGGCCGCTTATTGCCGAGAGGACGTCATTGTATGCCCTACCGGCAATTCATGTCCGCGCTGTAGCCGTCATTCGGCTATAGCGCGGATGTCAAGTAGTTAAAGGATGCAACCGGTACATATTGGAAGATATGAATAGTGGTATAAAACTGTCCGTAGAGGTGAGACCTGATATTGTCATAAATTAAGGACAGTCCATGGACACTCCGTTTTATTGGTCAGGGGATTCTGTCAACACCCCTTTGATAAAAAATAAATGGATGAATTTCTGCGCTAAAAGTATCAAGAAATGTGATTGAATTGTGTCTAGTTTAAAAGGGGGGAAGCTGCACACATGGACCTATAGAAAATCCAAAGAATTATGTATGGAGATATGTGTTGCGCTTAACCCAATAAAAATAGTGAAATAATGTCATCAAGTGATGCTCAAAAAAATGATATAAAGCATAAAATATAAATAAAACATTGTTATGAATTGTGAGTAGGGTTGAGCGGACACCTAGATGTCCGTGTTCGACGGGTTCGGCCGAACTTTAAAAAAAAGTCTGGGTCCGTGTCCCGGACTTTTACCGAACTTTTCCCGGACACCGAACCCCATTGAAGTCAATGGGGACCCGAACTTTAAGGCACTAAAATGGCTCTAAAACACCAAAGGAAAGGGCTAGAGTGCTGCAAATGGCAGCAAAACGTAATTAAGAGCATGGCAAGTGCTCTGCAAACAAATGTGGATAGGGAAATAACTTAAAACAACAAAAAAAAACAGAAAAATAAAACAATGTTCTTCTTCATCTCTGAAGGACGAGGCCCATATGGAGTAGGAGGGAGGTTGAGGTGGTGGTGGATGTGGCGGTGACATAGGCGTGCGCACAGGGTGTGCTGGGTGTGCCTGGGCACACCCTAATCACCTAGGGCACATAGCATTGCCAGTGAGGAGATGGGAAAGATCTCCCTGGGACCTGCTCTGCTCTATTTCTCCTTGCCTACAGGTACATGGCCCCGATACATTACTCTCCCTGCTGGCAAACACATGCATGTGTATTTCAACTTTGGGGTGCACACCTTAATGCAATAGGCTGCGCACACCTATGGGCGGTGTAGGTGGAAGCGGCGGTGGAGGAGGACCAGGGCCGGATTAACAGCATCATGGGCTTGGTGCTGAGGATTTTGAAGGGCCTTAAGGGCCGTGCCTTGCCATGCACCCAGAGGAGGAAGGGTGCAGCCATGCATGCCTAATTCAACATGGGATGCTGTCTCTGAAGCCCATAAACACATCCATGCATCGCCAACTGTCCCTCCTTGTCCGGCCTTCACGCTGTGTGGGGAGGTTCTGAGGGTGCTGCCTGGGGAAGCGAGCATAGAAGCCAGACTTCTGTGTTTACAAGTGACAGAAGAGCGGTAACAGTGAATATGGCCAACCCGGGGCCTATATAAAAGGTAGGGGCCTGGAGCTGCAGCTCCAATAGCCCCTACATTAATCTGGCCCTGAGGAGGAGGACGAGGTAGCCAACACTGCTTCTTTTCAAAAATTTTAAATGAGGGTACACCCCAAAAGAGTGAGAAAGAGCAAAAATGGAACAATGGGTGGGTAAGGTCGGTATCCATTGCTATTCTGCATAAGGTACGGAAAAGTCCCGTGGGATCCATGCCTGGTTCATTTTAATGAACGTGAGCTTGTCCACATTGTCTCTGGACAGGCGGCTGCGCTTGTCTGTTATAACGCCCCCAGCCGTGCTAAATACCCGTTCAGATAATACACTGGCTGCAGGGCACGCCAGCACCTCCAAGGCGTAAAGGGCAAGCTCAGGCCATGTGCCCAATTTGGAGACCCAGAAGTTGAAGGGGGCAGACCCGTCATTCACTACATGTAGGCGTGTGCACACATACTGCTCCACCATGTTGGTAAAATGCTGCCTCCTGCTAAGACGTTCCATCTGAGCTGCTGGTGCTGCTGTTTGTTGTGGCGTGCTGACAAAGCTTTTCCACATTTCGGCCATGCTAACCCTGCCTTCTGAGGTGCTGGCGGTGCCCTGGTTGCGTTGGCGACCTCCTCCTCCTCCTCCTCTGCCTTGTGCTTCCACTGTGGCCCCGCTGTCAGATGGGAATGCCAGCAGCATGGCGTCTACCAGCGTGCGCTTGTACTCGCGCATCTTGCGATCGCGCTCCAGTGAGTGAATTAAGGACGGTACGTTGTCCTTGTAACGGGGATCCAGCAGCGTGGCCACCCAGTAATCAGCACAAGTTAGAATGTGGGCAACTCGGCGGTCGTTGTGGAGACACTGCAGCATGTAATCGCTCATGTGTGCCAGGCTGCCCAGAGGCAACGAAAGGCTGTCCTCTGTGGGAGGTGTATCGTCCGTGTCCTCTGTATCCCCCCAGCCACGCACCAGTGATGGCCATGAGCTGGCCTGGGTGCCACCCTGCTGTGAACATGGTTCCATCTCCTCCTCCAGCTCCTCCTCCTCCTCATCCTCCTCATCCTCCAGAACTGTGCCCCTGCTGGACAATTGCGTCCCTGGCGTTTGCGTGTGCAGGAACCCACCCTCGGAGCCCCTTGCGAATGACTGCCCTGAAAGCCTTGGAAATGTTACCTCTTCATCCTCCTCCTCCTCCTCATCCTGTGCCACATCCTCTTCCATCATCGCCCGAATTGTTTTTTCAAGGAGGCATAGAAGTGGGATAGTTAAGCTGAGAACGGCGTCATTGCCACTGGCCATGTTGGTGGAGTACTCAAAACAGCGCAACAAGGCACACAGGTCTCGCATGGAGGCCCAGTTAAATTAAATAGCGGAATAGAAAATATGATCCAAAAAAAGTGTATGTATATCACACGTACACAACCACACTGGGCCCCAATTACTATTGTTTGTACCCCTAAAAGGCTAGATGAGGAGTAGGGGGGGTATGGAACAGGCAGCACCCTCAAACCTTCAGAAGTATGAGATGAACCCCAACAACTTGGAAAGGTGGATCTCTCTCACACGTACCAACACAGACTATCCCCCAATTTAACTGATCCCCAAAGGTTTTTGATTAAATAGCGGAATAGAAAATATGATCCAAAAAAAGTGTATGTATATCACACGTACACAACCACACTAGGCCCCAATTACTATTGTTTGTACCCCTAAAAGGCTAGATGAGGAGTAGGGGGGGTATGGAACAGGCAGCACCCTCAAACCTTCAGAAGTATGAGATGAACCCCAACAACTTGGAAAGGTGGATCTCTCTCACACGTACCAACACAGACTATCCCCCAATTTAACTGATCCCCAAAGGTTTTTGATTAAATAGCGGAATAGAAAATATGATCCAAAAAAAGTGTATGTATATCACACGTACACAACCACACTAGGCCCCAATTACTATTGTTTGTACCCCTAAAAGGCTAGGAGTAGGGGGAGTATGGAACAGGCAGCACCCTCAAACCTTCAGAAGTATGAGATGAACCCCAACAACTTGGAAAGGTGGATCTCTCTCACACGTACCAACACAGACTATCCCCCAATTTAACTGATCCCCAAAGGTTTTTGATTAAATAGCGGAATAGAAAATATGATCCAAAAAAAGTGTATGTATATCACACGTACACAACCACACTGGGCCCCAATTACTATTGTTTGTACCCCTAAAAGGCTAGATGAGGAGTAGGGGGAGTATGGAACAGGCAGCACCCTCAAACCTTCAGAAGTATGAGATGAACCCCAACAACTTGGAAAGGTGGATCTCTCTCACACGTACCAACACAGACTATCCCCCAATTTAACTGATCCCCAAAGGTTTTTGATTAAATAGCGGAATAGAAAATATGATCCAAAAAAAGTGTATGTATATCACACGTACACAACCACACTAGGCCCCAATTACTATTGTTTGTACCCCTAAAAGGCTAGATGAGGAGTAGGGGGGGTATGGAACAGGCAGCACCCTCAAACCTTCAGAAGTATGAGATGAACCCCAACAACTTGGAAAGGTGGATCTCTCTCACACGTACCAACACAGACTATCCCCCAATTTAACTGATCCCCAAAGGTTTTTGATTAAATAGCGGAATAGAAAATATGATCCAAAAAAAGTGTATGTATATCACACGTACACAACCACACTAGGCCCCAATTACTATTGTTTGTACCCCTAAAAGGCTAGGAGTAGGGGGAGTATGGAACAGGCAGCACCCTCAAACCTTCAGAAGTATGAGATGAACCCCAACAACTTGGAAAGGTGGATCTCTCTCACACGTACCAACACAGACTATCCCCCAATTTAACTGATCCCCAAAGGTTTTTGATTAAATAGCGGAATAGAAAATATGATCCAAAAAAAGTGTATGTATATCACACGTACACAACCACACTGGGCCCCAATTACTATTGTTTGTACCCCTAAAAGGCTAGATGAGGAGTAGGGGGAGTATGGAACAGGCAGCACCCTCAAACCTTCAGAAGTATGAGATGAACCCCAACAACTTGGAAAGGTGGATCTCTCTCACACGTACCAACACAGACTATCCCCCAATTTAACTGATCCCCAAAGGTTTTTGATTAAATAGCGGAATAGAAAATATGATCCAAAAAAAGTGTATGTATATCACACGTACACAACCACACTAGGCCCCAATTACTATTGTTTGTACCCCTAAAAGGCTAGATGAGGAGTAGGGGGGGTATGGAACAGGCAGCACCCTCAAACCTTCAGAAGTATGAGATGAACCCCAACAACTTGGAAAGGTGGATCTCTCTCACACGTACCAACACAGACTATCCCCCAATTTAACTGATCCCCAAAGGTTTTTGATTAAATAGCGGAATAGAAAATATGATCCAAAAAAAGTGTATGTATATCACACGTACACAACCACACTAGGCCCCAATTACTATTGTTTGTACCCCTAAAAGGCTAGGAGTAGGGGGAGTATGGAACAGGCAGCACCCTCAAACCTTCAGAAGTATGAGATGAACCCCAACAACTTGGAAAGGTGGATCTCTCTCACACGTACCAACACAGACTATCCCCCAATTTAACTGATCCCCAAAGGTTTTTGATTAAATAGCGGAATAGAAAATATGATCCAAAAAAAGTGTATGTATATCACACGTACACAACCACACTGGGCCCCAATTACTATTGTTTGTACCCCTAAAAGGCTAGATGAGGAGTAGGGGGAGTATGGAACAGGCAGCACCCTCAAACCTTCAGAAGTATGAGATGAACCCCAACAACTTGGAAAGGTGGATCTCTCTCACACGTACCAACACAGACTATCCCCCAATTTAACTGATCCCCAAAGGTTTTTGATTAAATAGCGGAATAGAAAATATGATCCAAAAAAAGTGTATGTATATCACACGTACACAACCACACTAGGCCCCAATTACTATTGTTTGTACCCCTAAAAGGCTAGATGAGGAGTAGGGGGGGTATGGAACAGGCAGCACCCTCAAACCTTCAGAAGTATGAGATGAACCCCAACAACTTGGAAAGGTGGATCTCTCTCACACGTACCAACACAGACTATCCCCCAATTTAACTGATCCCCAAAGGTTTTTGATTAAATAGCGGAATAGAAAATATGATCCAAAAAAAGTGTATGTATATCACACGTACACAACCACACTAGGCCCCAATTACTATTGTTTGTACCCCTAAAAGGCTAGGAGTAGGGGGAGTATGGAACAGGCAGCACCCTCAAACCTTCAGAAGTATGAGATGAACCCCAACAACTTGGAAAGGTGGATCTCTCTCACACGTACCAACACAGACTATCCCCCAATTTAACTGATCCCCAAAGGTTTTTGATTAAATAGCGGAATAGAAAATATGATCCAAAAAAAGTGTATGTATATCACACGTACACAACCACACTAGGCCCCAATTACTATTGTTTGTACCCCTAAAAGGCTAGATGAGGAGTAGGGGGAGTATGGAACAGGCAGCACCCTCAAATCTTCAGAAGTATGAGATTGTGTTCACTGTACCCCACAAAGATTGAGTTCACTGCACCCCACAATGATTGTGTTCACTGCACCCCACAAAGATTGTGTTCACTGTACCCCCCAAAGATTGTGTTCACTGCACCCCACAAAGATTCTGTTCACTGTACCCCACAAAGATTGTGTTCACTGCACCCTAAAAGGATGTTGTTCACTGCACCCCACAAAGATTGTGTTCACTGCACCCCAAAAATGATTTTGTTCACTGCACCCCAAAAAGGATTTTGTTCACTGCACCCCAAAAAGGATGTTGTTCACTCCACCCCAAAAAGATTGTGTTCACTGCACCCCAAAAAGATTGTGTTCACTGCACCCCACAAAGGATTTTGTTCACTGCACCCCAAAAAGATTGTGTTCACTGCACCCCAAAAAGGATGTTGTTCACTGCACCCCAAAAAGGATTTTGTTCACTGCACCCCAAAAAGATTGTGTTCACTGCACCCCACAAAGGATTTTGTTCACTGCACCCCACAAAGATTGTGTTCACTGCACACCAAAAAGGATTGTGTTCACTGCACCCCAAAAAGATTTTGTTCACTGCACCCCAAAAAGATTGTGTTCACTGCAGCCCAAAAAGATTGTGTTCACTGCAGCCCAAAAAGATTGTGTTCACTGCAGCCCAAAAAGATTGTGTTCACTGCAGCCCAAAAAGATTGTGTTCACTGCAGCTCACACACAGAAAAATGGATGTGGATCACTGACACCTGCCTATCTCCAATCCCACACCACACAGCAATATCGATTGTAGTTTGTAGAACACAGTTTCCCTAAAATTCAGCAGACTCTGTCCCTAACAGGATTGAGAAGAGATCGTAGATCAGGATTGAGTGCAGATTCACCCCACCCCCCACACAGCAATATCGATTGTAGTTTGTAGAAGACACTGACCCTATAATTCAGCAGACTCTATCCCTAAAATGCCTACAACTCGCCCTGCCTAAACACTCCGACCTGTCCCTCAATTCTATCCGGACACAAATGGTTTTTTCCTGCCTATCTTTCCCTAATCAGCAGCCAGCACGTTGATGTGTGCTCTGTCCCTGATATAAGCAGCATAATGACGCCGCTGCGGCTGCCTCGAACTTATAAAGACTTGGTCACATGCTTCAGACGGCCAATCACAGCTACTAAGACATTTGCAGGCATGGCTGGGATGGCTTAAGGCACACCAGTTAAACGATTGTTGATTGGCTGTTGAAAGCCCGCCATGAAAAGAGCGCCAAAGCATGCAAAACCCGGAAATAAAACGTTCGAACACGGATTTTTACCCGAACATACAGTAAAGTGTCCGTGTCCGTGTTCGGGTACAAAAAATCCAATTATTCGGTACGAACACGAATAATACAGTCCGTGTTCGCTCAACACTAATTGTGAGTCCTTGATGAATTAATAAAAAAGTCCAATTAATCGTGCCAATCCAAAATAAGTGAAATATAGATATGAAGAACTACAAGTCCCAGCACATATGCGTCACTATGTTTGCTAGAAGAAAAAACACTCTAGGGTATGTTCCAAAGGCTGCTTACCAGATGAAAATGGTCTTCCAATTTAATGAATAGACCTAGGTTTGCTTAAATTGATGATAATGAGATCCACCAGGTGTGATTCAATACAATATGCGGTAGAAGGTATTCAATGGCAGAAGCTCAGAGACCATATGTAAAAAAGAAATGCAAGGACATAGTGTGATGCCGTTCACACAATTGCAAAAATAAAACAAAAGATATTGCACTCACATAAAAAATAACAATGTTGAAGGTGTAAAACAAAAAAGCAGAAGAGGAACCACAAATCCCAGCAGGCAAGATACCACTCCGTATGTAGATATAGAAGATGTGAAGCACCCGTGATCAGGTCACCACAAAGTATCCAAAATGGCTGCTTACCAAAACAATCTGGTCACCCAATTTAATGGATAAACCTCAAAATCAATAGAAGAATCCGCTAGGTATGGTTCACTTATAGTATAAGGTAAGTGTACAGGGATACTCATGATAATACAGCATAATACCGTACACACAATGGCAAATTAAAACGAAAATTGTTGCACTCACATGAAAATATCAATATTGAGCATATATTCCATGCAGGAGAAAAATAAAACAGGAAAAAGGACCACAAGTCTCAGCAGGCAAGCTACCACTCCATAGGTAAGTGTAAAAGAGGTAAAGCACTCATGATCTGATCACCAAAGGGTATCCAAAGAGGCTGCTTACCAGATCAATATGGTCACCCAAATCAATGGATAAACCGCAGCTAGCTTATTGTCTGCAGAGAGACCCGCCAGGTGTAATTCGCTTGTTGCATGGAACATATGTATGGAGATGTTCAAGGTAGAAAACCAGGAACCAAAAAGATAGAAATGGGCAAGAACCTAGCGAGATACTGTACAACTAAAATGGTTTATTTAAAATAAAAACAGTGCACTGGAGGGGCGTGGTGACCGCTGAGCCACTGTGCTCCGGTGTGTGCCCGACGTTTCCAATCTCCACAGCCTGCTATAGTGACTCTCAGCTCCTCAAACTTGGCGATCTGGAAGGGGGAACCTCTCCTGCACCCGGTGGCCATGATGAAAAAGAAGACCGGGACACTTATGCTGCGTAAGTTATCGGAATTCTTCAGCCCGGCCGCCCCAGGTCCTCAACAAAATGGCGCCTGCGCCTGTCCTCTCCCGCAGCGCGTCCGTCCTCTAGCGGCGGCTCCGCGCATATAAGGAACTATGTCATCAGACGCTCCCTGGCAGTCCGACACACTCCTTCAGATGCGGCCTGCGAGATCAGCAGACTCCTCTCCCTCCACGCTGTCCACCCAAATCCCGGCCTAGATGGGAAGAAGGACGCCCGCTCCACACGCAGCATTCCATGGAGGTGGGCAACAATGACCCTACCACCACCAACGATTGGGCCTATACCCCCACGCCTAACCCCTTTGTCAACCTTACCACCACGGGGCAACCACCCTAAAGGATATGCTATCCATGCTTCACTCATCAATGCAAGCTAATATCGCAGCATCCATTGCTTACTGTCAAAAAGAACTGCATGGCCTGGGGGACAGGGTCAACACGATTGAGAACAAAATGGGGGAATTTACTGTCTCCTACAGCACACTAGTGGACTCCCATACCTCACAGCAGGACAATATCCACCGTATTCAGTCTAAACTTGCGGATCTTGAGGATAGGTCAAGGCGCAACAATCTTAAAATCCGGGGTATCCCAGAATCCATTCAACCAAACCAGTTGCCCTCTTTTGTGCGGGACTTGTTTCAAAAGGCGGTTCCTGATCTCACTAATGCGGACTTGACAATCGATAGACCCATTTCTCTGCTAAACAACGACGTACAAATCTTCGCCAAAACCATTGCCAATAGACTAGCGTTAATACTTCCTACGTTGATAGGAGAGGATCAGATGGGTTTCGTTAAAGGACGACAGGCACCAGATGCCACCAGGAGAGTGGTCAACCTGATCCACTACGCGGAGCGCACCAAAACGCCTTCTCTGCAGTCCTCGAGAGATTCGGCTTCTCCGGTCCTATCCTATCCGCCATACTCACTTTATACTCGTCTCCTTCGGCCAAACTACTTTCAGCTGGCATATTATCCAAATCTTTCCCTATAACTAATGGCACAGGCCAGGGTTGCCCTCTCTTACTCCTTATATTTAACCTTTTGATTGAACCCCTGGCCGCATCATTCCGACAGAGCCCATTAATCTCGGGTTTTAAATTCCACCACTCCCAACACGTCATCACACTGTTTGCAGATGATATTATTTTGAGTCTCACAAATCCCGTGGTATCACTCCCGGCAGTCCATGAGATCCTTCAAACTTTTAGCAAACTATCTTATTATAAGGTGAACTTCGGTAAATCGGTAATCCTTAACATGGGTCTACATCCCTCCACACACGCGCATTTACAAAAACTTCTACCGTACACTTGGTCTACACAACCCTTACATTATTTAGGCATCAACTTGACGTTCCCTACCTCCGATCTAGTTGCATCCAACTTAATACCCCTTATCACGTCCATCTCAGCGGACGTTGTAAAACTTAAATCCACTGAACTGTCCTGGACCGGCAGGATTGATGCCTTCAAAATGGTGCGTTTATCCAAAATACTTTATATATTCCGCACTCTTCCTCTACATGTCCCCCAAAGCTATATCCACTCCCTTACTAAGCTCCTGCGCAAGTTCATCTGGCAAAAGAAAAGAGCGAGATGTGCCTACACTCACATGATATGACATAAATCGGTAGGAGGCATAGGCATTCCTGATCTCCTCGACTATTATCACGTTTCCCACCTAGCACCCCTACAACACTCGTTCTCTAAGAAACATATCCTTCCCTGGCTCCCAATAGAGACCGCACTCTCCAATGTAGGTAACCTCGGTAATCTGCTGCTGGCAGACATGTGGAGGCCTATCCCTTTACACACACTCCCTCTACCCACGCAAGCTTCTTTAATATCTTGGAGGCGCCTTACTGCTCAACTTCCTCGCTCTGCGCCATCTACAATGGTTACACTTCCGCTTACTATACTAAAAGTCCTTCCCTATGTCAATATCTCTAAATTCACTTTGGCAGGTATTAACACTGTGGCTCAGTTCTACCATAACAAAGTACTCAAATCATTTGCCTGCACAACCCATTTACATGTATAACAGCATCTCTAGCATTCTAACTAAACATCCTCCACCGGAGGTGCATCTTCCCCCTCGAATATGGCAGTACCTCACTGATCCTCTCACTCATACCAAAGGTATCTCTTTTTTTTACAATTCTTTTGGGCAAAAAATGTTTTTCCACAAGACACCGCACATGATTACATGGGAGAGGAAGCTTCAGACACTCTTCTCTGACACCCAGTGGAAATTAGCCATTTGAGCTTCCTATAAATCAACTCAATGTGTTAACCACTGGGAACAAGCACAAAAGCTCCTTACTAGGGATGATCGAACTTTTGAAGTTCGGGTCCGGATTCCAGAACCCCATTGAAATCAATGGGACCTGAACTTCGGTAATCAAAAAACACCATTTTGAAGCCCTAAAACCCAATAAATGCCCCTAAAAAGTGCGCAGGGTTCTGGGTCATGCCTCAGGGACTATTAATCACACAAAAAAAGTTCTTAAAAATTGTCGTTTTTGATAGAGAGCCAATTATTGAAAAAATTATTGAAAAAAAAAAAAAAGAGATTTCTTTGGATTTAGTGTCTGGGTGGTCTAAAAAGTGTACCTGTGAAGTTTCAGCTCTGTAGCATGTCCAGAACCAGAAAAAAAGATAATTTTTCTTAGAATTTTTAGTAGAGCAGGGATGTGGCTCCGCTACTTTCACACCTGGGCGTTTTTGTTTCAGGCGTTTATTGGGCTTTTTTGTGGACGTCTTTGGAGGCAGGCATGACATCTGAACTTCTGTGTAGGGGTATATATGCACACACACACATATATATGTATATATACACATACACAAATATGTGTGACAGGAGCGGAACCCCATCCATGCGCTAATGAAATTATTTGCAGGCATAGGGTTCCGCTCCTTTCACACCTATATGTGTGTATGTGTATATATATATATATATATACATACACCTATATGTGTGTATGTCTATATATATATATATATATATATATATATATATATATATATATATATATATATATATATATATATATACATATACAGTGGGTACGGAAAGTATTCAGACCCCCTTAAATTTTTCACTCTTTGTTATATTGCAGCCATTTGCTAAAATCATTTAAGTTCATTCTTCTTCCTCATGAATGTACACATAGCACCCCATACTGACAGAAAAACACAGAATTGTTGACCTTGTTGCAGATTTATTAAAAAAGAAAAACTGAAATATCACATGGTCCTAAGTATTCAGACCCTTTGCTGTGACACTCATATATTTAACTCAGGTGCTTTCCATTTCTTCTGATCATCCTCGAGATGGTTCTACACCTTCATTTGAGTCCAGCTGTGTTTGATTATACTGATTGGACTTGATTAGGAAAGCCACACACCTGTCTATATAAGACCTTCCAGATCACAATGCATGTCAGAGCAAATGAGAATCATGAGGTCAAAGGAACTGCCTGAAGAGCTCAGAGACAGAATTGTGGCAAGGCACAGATCTGGCCAAGGTTACAAAAAGATTTCTGCTGCACTTAAGGTTCCTAAGAGCACAGTGGCCTCCATAATCCTCAAATGGAAGACGTTTGGGACGACCAGAACCCTTCCTAGAGCTGGCCGTCCGGCCAAACTGAGCTATTGGGGGAGAAGAGCCTTGGTGAGAGAGGTAAAGAAGAACCCACTGTGGCTGAGCTCCAGAGATGCAGTCAGGAGATGGGAGAAAGTTGTAGAAAGTCAACCATCACTGCAGCCCTCCACCAGTCGGGGCTTTATGGCAGAGTGGCCCGACGGAAGCCTCTCCTCAGTGTAAGACACATGAAAGCCCGCATGGAGTTTGCTAAAAAACACCTGAAGGACTCCAAGATGGTGAGAAATAAGATTCTCTGGTCTGATGAGACCAAAATAGAACTTTTTGGCCTTAATTCTAAGCGGTATGTGTGGAGAAAACCAGGCACTGCTCATCACCTGTCCAATACAGTCCCAACAGTGAAGCATGGTGGTGGCAGCATCATGCTGTGGGGGTGTTTTTCAGCTGCAGGGACAGGACGACTGGTTGCAATCGAGGGAAAGATGAATGCGGCCAAGTACAGGGATATCCTGGACAAAAACCTTCTCCAGAGTGCTCTGGACCTCAGACTGGGCCGAAGGTTTACCTTCCAACAAGACAATGACCCTAAGCACACAGCTAAAATAACGAAGGAGTGGCTTCACAACAACTCCGTGACTGTTCTTGAATGGCCCAGCCAGAGCCCTGACTTAAACCCAATTGAGCATCTCTGGAGAGACCTAAAAATGGCTGTCCACCAACGTTTACCATCCAACCTGACAGAACTGGAGAGGATCTGCAAGGAGGAATGGCAGAGGATCCCCAAATCCAGGTGTGAAAGACTTGTTGCATCTTTCCCAAAAAGACTCCTGGCTGTATTAGATCAAAAGGGGGCTTCTACTAAATACTGAGCAAAGGGTCTGAATACTTAGGACCATGTGATATTTCAGTTTTTCTTTTTTAATAAATCTGCAACAATGTCAACAATTCTGTGTTTTTCTGTCAGTATGGGGTGCTATGTGTACATTCATGAGGAAGAAGAATGAACTTAAATGATTTTAGCAAATGACTGCAATATAACAAAGAGTGTAAAATTTAAGGGGGTCTGAATACTTTCCGTACCCACTGTATATATATGTGTGTGTGTATATACCCCTATACAGAAGTTCAGATGTCATGCCTGCCTCCAAAGACGCCCAAAAAATGCCCAATAAACGCCTGAAAAAACACACCTGGGCGTTTTTGTTGCAGCCGTTTATTGGGCATTTTTTGGGCATCTTTGGAGGCAGGCATGACATCTGAACTTCTGTTTAGGGGTATATATACACACACACATATATGTATATATACAAATACACACATATAGGTGTGAAAGGAGCGAAACCCCATCCATGCGCTAATGAAATTATTTGCAGACATAGGGTTCCGCTCCTTTCACACCTATATGTGTGTATGTGTATATATATATATATATATATATACACCTATATGTGTGTATGTCTATATATATATATATATATATATATATATATATATATGTGTGTGTGTGTGTGTGTGTGTGTATATATACCCCTATACAGAAGTTCAGATGTCATGACTGCCTCCAAAGACGCCCAAAAAATGCCCAATAAACGCCTGCAACAAAAACCAAGGTATGTTTTTTCAGGCGTTTATTGGGCATTTTTTGGGCGTCTTTGGAGGCAGGCATGCCATCTGAACTTCTGTGTAGGGGTATATTTACACACACACACACATATATAGTTACATAGTTAGTGAGGTTGAAAAAAGACATCAGTCCATCCAGTTCAACCCATGATGTGTGTGTGTGTGTGTCTACTGTTAACCACACATTGTATACCCCTGTATGTTGTACATTGTATACCCCTGTATGTTGTGGTCTTTAAGGTGCCCATCTAATAGTTTTTTGAAACTATCAATGCTCCCTGCTGATACCACTGTTTGCGGAAGAGAATTCCACATCCTTACTGCTCTTACAGTGAAGAACCCCCTTCATATTTTAAGGTTAAACTGCCTTTCCTCTAGTTTTAGTGAGTGGCCACGTGTCTTATTGTATTTCCTTTCTCTGAATAGGTTTTTCCATATGCTAGGGTTTCCAGTACAATATTTGTACATTGATATCATATCCCCCTCAATCGTCTCTTCTCCAGAGAGAATAAGTTCAGTGCTTGTAGTCTTTCCTCATAGCTGATGTCCTCCATTCCCCTAATTATTTTTGTTGCCCTTCTCTGGACTTTCTCCAGTTCCAGCACATCCTTCCTGAGAACTGGACAGCATACTCCAGCTGTGGCCGGACCAGAGTCTTATAGAGTGGGAGAATAATCTCTTTATTTCTGGAGTGAATCCCCTTTTTTATACATCCCAGTATTCTGTTGGCTTTGCTTGCAGCGGCTTGGCATTGCATGCCACTGTTAAGCCTGTTGTCTACCAGTACCCCCAGGTCCTTTTCCATCCTAGACTCACCCAGAGGTTCCCCCCCCCCCCCAGTGAGTAGCTTGCTTTCTGGTTTCTGGCACCCAGGTGCATTACTTTACATTTTTCAACATTGAACCTCATCTGCCATGTAGTTGCCCACCCCATAATTTTGTTCAGGTCCGCTTGTAAGGTTTCCACATCCTGCCCAGAAGATATTGGCATGCTTAGTTTAGTATCGTCCGCAAATACTGAGATTTTGCTCGATATCCCCTCCTCTAGATGATTTATGAATAAATTAAACAGGATTGGCCCCAGGACAGAACCCTGGGGGACCCCGCTTTCCACACCCGCCCAATCTGAGTACTCCCCATTAATCACCACCCTTTGAAACCTCCCCTGGAGCCAGTTCTCTATCAAGGAACTCACCTTATGGTCCATACCTACCTTCCTTAGTGTCACGAACCGGCAGGACTGGTAGTGGATCCTCTGGACCAGAGAGGCGATGGCGCGGGTTGTACTAGAGGACCGGTTCTAAGCAGTTACTGGTCTTCACCAGAGCCCGGCGCAGCAAATCCAATCCCGCTTTGCGGCGGGCTCTGGTGAAGACCAGTAACTGCTTAGAACCGGTCCTCTAGTACAACCCGCGCCATCGCCTCTCTGGTCCAACTACTAACTACCAGGTCGTACCCCCTAGTAACAACTCAACTTCTCTGGCGGCTGATATGGCGTGGTACACAGGGAGTAGGCAAGAGCGTAGTCGGACGTAGCAGAGGTCAGGGCTGGCGGCAAAGGTTCAAAGGCGAGTAGTCGGTAGCAACGGGTTCGGCAACAGGTAAGGCAAACTACACAGTAGGGAACGCTTTCTCAGAGGCACAAGGCACAAAGATCCGGCAGGAGGCTGTGGGAGGAGAAGATATATATGGGCAGTGCACAGGTGAAGCCTAATTAAGTCAGCACTGCCTCTCACAAACCTTAACCCTTAATAACCACTCTGGTGCACTGGCCCTTTGAATCTAAGAGTCCCGGCGCGCGCGCGCCCTAGAGAGCGGGGACGCACACGCCGAGACGCTGAAGTACTGCCTGGGGGCATACGCTGTGAGTGCTCCGAAGGCCAGCAGGGGGTCCGGAGCGCTCAGCGTAACAGTACCCCCCCCCCTTTTGGTCTTCCTCTCTTTTTGGTACCGAAGAACTTGAGGATGAGGCTGCAGTCCAGGATGTTCCTCTTCGGCTCCCATGACCTCTCCTCAGGACCGCAGCCCTCCCAGTCGACCAAAAAAAAATCTCTTCCCCCGGGAGATCTTGGTCGCCAAGATCTCCTTGACAGAGAATATATCGGAGGTACCGGCCACAGGGGTGGGAGAAACAAGCTTGGGAGAGAAACGGTTAAAGACAGCAGGTTTGAGAAGAGAGACATGGAAGGAGTTATGGATTCGGAGGGAGGGAGGAAGATGGAGCTGATAAGAAACTTGATTGATACGACTCTTGATTGTATAGGGACCCAAGAAACGAGGGCCCAACTTGTAACTTGGGACCCTAAATCGGATGTACCTAGAGGAGAGCCACACCTTGTCACCCGGGCGAAATTCCGGAGGAGATCTGCGTTTCTTGTCAGCTTGAACCCTCATACGGGCGGAAGCCTTGAGGAGAGCAGCGTGGGTTTCTCGCCAGATGGAGGAAACAAGACTGTCAACGGCAGGTACAGAAGAAGAAGTGGGAGACTGCGGCAGAGGTGGAAGAGGATGACGGCCAAAAACTACAAAGAAAGGAGACTTGTTAGAAGCAGAGGATTGTTTGTAGTTGTAGGAAAACTCCGCCCAGGGAAGTAGATCAGCCCAGTCGTCATGGCGTGAGGATACAAAGTGACGCAGATAGTCACCTAAAATTTGGTTCACCCGTTCTACTTGGCCGTTTGACTGAGGATGGAACGAGGAAGAAAAGTCCAATTTGATCCCGAGCTGAGCACATAGAGCCCTCCAGAATTTGGAGACAAATTGTACCCCACGATCCGAGACAATATGTTTGGGAAGGCCATGGAGACGGAAGATGTGTTGGAAAAATTGTTTGGCCAACATGGGTGCAGAGGGTAGACCGGGCAGGGGCACAAAGTGAGCCATCTTGGAGAAGCGATCCACCACGACCCAAATAACGGACTTGCCATGGGAGGAGGGAAGATCTGTAATAAAGTCCATAGCGATGTGAGACCAGGGAACTTCAGGAACAGGTAGAGGCAAGAGGAGACCCGCTGGTTTCTGGCGAGGCGATTTATCCCGGGCGCAAATCATACAGGCCTGGATGAAGTCCAAGACATCTTTCTCCAGAGAAGGCCACCAGTACCTTTGGGAGATTAGTTGGAGAGATTTTAGCACCCCTGGATGACCGACAAAAGGGGAGGAGTGGCCCCACTTGAGAATTCGCAACCGCTGACGTGGAGGTACGTAGCATTTGCCAGGAGGAAGAAGGCGCAGGTCCACGGGAGCGACTGTAATAAGGCGTTCTGGAGGGATAATATATTGAGGTGTTAACTCGTCGCCCACCACATCAGAGGAGCGAGACAGAGCATTCTTACAAGCTGGATGGAAATGGATCTCAAAATTAAAGCAGGCGAAGAACAGAGACCAACGGGCCTAACGGGGATTTAATCTCTGAGCAGACTGGAGATAAGCCAGGTTCTTGTAGTCTGTGAAGATGTACACAGGATGTGTGGCGCCCTCGAGTAAATGTCTCCATTCCTCCAGTATCAATTTAATAGCCAGCAGTTCCCTGTCCCCAATGGAGCAATTTCTCTCTGCGGGAGAGAATGTTTTAGAAAAGAAGCCACAAGTTGAAGTCTTGCCCCTGGAATACCTCTGGGTGAGGACAGCTCCGGCTCCCACCGAGGAGGCATCCACTTCAAGAGAGAAAGGCTTGGTGGAATCTGGTCTAGAGAGAACGGGTGCAGAGGCAAAGGCGGATTTCAGGGACTGGAAGGCTTTCTCGGCTTGGGAAGGCCAGGATTTGGGGTTAGCTCCTTTTCTTGTGAGAGCCACGATAGGAGCTACCAGAGTGGAATAGTGAGGGATGAATTGCCTGTAATAATTCGCAAAGCCCAGAAATCTTTGTATGGCTCGGAGACCAGAGGGGCGTAGCCAATCCAGAACCGCCGAGAGCTTGGCTGGGTCCATTTGAAGTCCTTGGGCTGAGATAATGTATCCCAGGAAAGGCAGGGAGGTCCGTTCCAAAAGACACTTTTCCAGTTTAGCGTACAGGCGATTCCTCCTAAGACGAGTAAGAACTTGTCGCACATGGGCCCGGTGTTGGTCCAAATTGGAGGAGAAGATGAGGATATCATCCAGGTATACGACCACGCAGGTGTAAAGTAAGTCCCTAAAAATATCATTGACGAGTTCTTGGAAGACAGCAGGTGCGTTGCAGAGGCCGAAGGGCATCACCAAATACTCAAAATGGCCGTCCCTTGTGTTAAAGGCGGTCTTCCATTCGTCTCCCTCACGGATACGGATCAGATTATAGGCCCCTCGAAGGTCCAATTTAGTGAAGATCTTTGCCCCTCGGAGACGATCAAATAACTCAGAGATTAGAGGCAGAGGGTAACGATTCTTGATGGTAATTTTATTAAGACCTCTGTAGTCAATGCAGGGGCGGAGAGAGCCGTCTTTTTTTGTCACGAAGAAAAAACCGGCCCCAGCAGGAGAAGAAGATTTTCTTATGAATCCTCTCTGTAGGTTCTCACGTATATAGTCGGACATGGCAAGAGTCTCAGGAGGTGAGAGAGGATAAATTCTGCCCCGAGGTGGAGTAGAACCGGGTATCAGGTTGATCGGGCAATCGTAGGGTCGGTGAGGAGGAAGAACCTCAGCTTGTTTCTTGCAGAAGACATCCGCAAAGGAATGGTAAGGCTTGGGCAGCCCAGGAGGCGGAGAAGCTTGCGGGTCCTGTTTGACCAGAGCAGGCTTGAGACAGCGGTCAGAACAGGAGGAACCCCAACGCAGGATCTCACCGGTGGACCAATTCAGGACAGGACTATGACGTTGAAGCCACGGCAGACCCAGGAGGAGTTCAGAGGAACAGAAGGGAAGGACAAAGAAGTCTAAAGTCTCGGTATGAAATATTCCGATGCCCATCTGCAAAGGCTGGGTACGGAACTGCACGGTGGCAGAGAGTCTCTCACCGTTAACAGAAGAGATAAAAAATGGCTTGGGTAGACGGATTACTGGAATACGGTACTTGTCAACCAAGGAGGCGTGAATGAAGTTGCCAGCTGAACCGGAATCCAAGAAGGCGGTTGCGGAGAAAGAGGACTTGGAAGAGATGATCAACTGCACGGGTATGATGAGATGTGGAGAGGAAGAATCCACACCTAGAAACGCCTCTCCCACGTTTACTAGGTGCGAGCGTTTCCCGAACGCGGTGGACGGAGAGGACAATCTCTAAGGAAGTGCTCGGTACTGGCACAGTACAGGCACAGGTTCTCGTCTCTGCGGCAGCTTCGTTCTTGCGGAGTCAGGCGTGACCGATCCACCTGCATGGCCTCTACGGCGGGAGGCCCAGTAGCGGGTTGAGGTGGACGCAGAAAAACAGGAGGCAGACGAGGGTAGCGTCTAGGACGAGCTTTTTCCTTTTCAAGGAGGAGTTCCTCTTGTCTTTCGGCGAAATGCTTGTCTATCCTAATGGCCAGCAAGATGAGGTCACTAAGAGTGGAAGGACGCTCACGTGCAGCCAGGACGTCCTTTATCTCGCTGTTAAGTCCCTTCTTGAAGGTGGCGCAAAGGGCTTCATTGTTCCAGTTCAGCTCAGAGGCCAGGGTGCGGAACTGAATGGCATAGTCACCCACGGAAGAACCTCCTTGGGTCAAGTTTAGTAAGGCAGTCTCTGCGGAGGAAACCCGGGCAGGCTCCTCAAAAACATTCCGGAACTCCAGGCAGAAGCTCTGGACGGAAGCGGTGGCAGGATCTGCGCCGTCCCATAGTGATGTAGCCCAGGCCAGGGCCTTCCCGGACAGTAAACTGAGAATAAAGGCTACCTTGGCTCGCTCAGAAGGAAACTGGTCGGACAGTAGCTCGAGGTGGAGAGAGCACTGCGACAGGAACCCACGGCACTGCTTGGATCTCCGTCATATTTGTCTGGTAGGGACAAACGGATTCTGGAACCGGTGGCAACTGCAGGCGGAGGTGATGCAGCAGGTGCAGACGGAGGAGCTGGCTGTTGCTGAGAAGGCAGGAGCTGCTGCAACATAGCGGTCAACTGGGCCAGCTGTTGACCCTGCTGGGCCACAATGGTGGTGAGGTCCGCTAGGCTTGGCAGGGGAACATCAGCGGGATCCATGGCCGGATCTTACTGTCACGAACCGGCAGGACTGGTAGTGGATCCTCTGGACCAGAGAGGCGATGACGCGGGTTGTACTAGAGGACCGGTTCTAAGCAGTTACTGGTCTTCACCAGAGCCCGCCGCCAAGCGGGATGGATTTGTTGCGGCGGTAACTACCAGGTCGTACCCCCTAGTAACAACTCGACCTCTCTGGCGGCTGATATGGCGCGGTACACAGGGAGTAGGCAAGAGTGTAGTCGGACGTAGCAGAGGTCAGGGCTGGCGGCAAAGGTTCAAAGGCGAGTAGTCGGTAGCAACGGGTTCGGCAACAGGTAAGGCAAACTACACAGTAGGGAACGCTTTCTCAGAGGCACAAGGCACAAAGATACATCAGGAGGCTGTGGGAGGAGAAGGTATATATGGGCAGTGCACAGGTGAAGCCTAATTAAGTCAGCACTGCCTCTCACAAACCTTAACCCTTAATAACCACTTTGGGCCAGGCACCAATCTCTGGTGCACTGGCCCTTTGAATCTAAGAGTCCCGGCGCGCGTGCGCCCTAGAGAGCGGGGATGCACACGCCGAGACGCTGGAGTACTGCCTGGGGGCATACGCTGTGAGCGCTCCGAGGCCAGAAGGGGGTCCGGAGCGCTCAGCGTAACACTTAGTTTGAACAGTAAGCGTTTGTGGGGAACGGTGTCTAAGGCCTTTGCGAAGTCCAGATACACCACATCCACAGGCTTACCTTTATCTAGGTGGCAGCTCACTTCATCATAGAAGGTTAATAGATTGGTTTGGCAAGAATGATTTTTCACGAATCCATGTTGATTACTACTAATAATACTGTTTTCATTACTAAAGTCTTGTATGTGGTCCCTTAACATCCCCTCTAAAATCTTGCAGACTACTGAGGTTAGGCTGATCGGCCTATAGTTACCCGGGATATATCTTGGCCCCTTTTTATATATTGGTACCACGTTGGCTTTTTTCCAATCAGCTGGCACCATACCCGTCTGTAAACTATCCTTAAAGATCAAGAATAATGGTCTGGCAATCACCTGGCTGAGCTCTTTAAGAATCCTCGGGTGCAAGCCATGCGGTCCCGGTGATTTATTTATGTTAAGTTTCTCTAGTTTAGTTCTAAGTCTATCTTCTGTAAGCCATGGCGGTATTTCCTGAGGTGTGTTGTTTAGTTTGGCCTTACAAGCTGGGTTAGTGTAGCCCCCCGATTCTTTTGTGAAGACTGAAGAGAAGAATTTATTCAACACTACCGCCTTTTCCCTGTCCTCTGTGGCCAAAACTCCCTTATCATCTTTTATGGGGCCAATGTGTTCTGGCCTCGCTTTCTTACTGTTCATATACTTAAAGAATTTCTTGGGGTTCTTTTTACTCTCCTCCGCTATATGTCTCTGGTGTTCTATTTTAGCCGCCCTGATTTCGTCTTTACATTTCTTATTACACTCTTTGTAATGCTTGAATGCTGCCAATGACCCCTCAGTTTTGTATTTTTTGAAGGCCTTTCCTTTAGCAATAATATGCATTTTTATGTTGGAGTTTAGCTACCCAGGGTTTAGTTTTGCTCTTTTAAATTTATTTCCCTTTGGAATGCGCTGGTCAATCCCTTTGTTAAGTATGCTTTTGAAGCACTCCAATTTTTCCTCCGTGTTCTTTGTTCCCAGGGTTCTATCCCATTTGATATTTTCTAGCAGAGAGCGCAGTTTTGGGAAATTGGCTCTTTTGAAATTCATTGTCCTTATATTGCCCTTGTGTTTCCTATCACTGTAATTAATACTGAAACTAATTGACCTATGGTCACTGTTTCCTAAGTTGTCCCGTATTTCTATATCCGTGAGCAGGTCTGTATTGTTGGTAATCAGTAGGTCAAGAACCGCATTGTTTCTTGTCGGTGCATTCACCATCTGACCCATGAAATTGTCCTGTAAAACATTTAGGAACTGCCTAGCCTTGGCTGAGTGCGCGGTTCCTTCTGCCCAGTCTATATCTGGATAATTAAAGTCCCCCTTATAATGACATTTCCCATCCTTGCTGCCAATCCTATTTGTAAAAGGTATGAAAGGTGTGAAAGGAGCGGAACCCTATGCCTGCAAATAATTTAATTAGCGCATGGATGTGGTTTCGCTCCTTTCACACCTATATGTGTGTATGTGTATATATACATATATGTGTGTGTGTATATATACCCCTACACAGAAGTTCAGATGTCATGCCTGCCTCCAAAGACGGCCAAAAAATGCTTAATAAACGCCTGCAACAAAAACGCCCAGGTGTGTCTTTTCAGGCGTTTATTGGGCGTCTTTGGAGGCAGGCATGACATCTGAACTTCTGTATAGGGGTATATATACACACACACATATATGTATATATACACATACACACATAGATGTGAAAGGAGCGGAACCCTATGCCTGCAAATAATTTCATTAGTGCATGGATAGGGTTCCGCTCCTGTCACACATATGTGTGTATGTGTATATATACCCCTACACAGAAGTTCAGATGTCATGCCTGCCTCCAAAGACATCCACAAAAAAGCCCAATACACACCTGAAACAAAAACGCCCAGGTGTGAAAGGAACGGAGCCACATCCCTGCTCTATTAAAAATTCTGAGCAAAATTACCTTTTTCTTCTGGCGGTCACCCTGACATGGATAAGTTCGGTCACCTTGGCATAGCAGTCAGAGTCAGTTCACCCTAAACTACACTACGGTCACCCTGACACCTAACACTTTCCCTACAGAAACTAGATTATTGAATCTAACTATAGTGGTATACAGTACCCTAACTACACTAGATATCCCTTTCCTCACACTAATAATTGCTAAATGACACTTTTGCAGCAGGAGTAACAGAACTGCTTCTATTCTCTTCCACAGCCCCTGTATTACAGTGCTAGAGATTTGGCGGGGCTTTGTTATATAGTGGGGGGCGTATTCACTACTGATTGGCCTCTGGACCCCCTAGTCACTCCAATCACATTCCTAGCATACTCCTGCCCCCTCAATTGGCTTTTCCTGACGTTTCTGGTCCAATCACTGGCTTTTAAAGCCCAGTTCCTGTCCCATTGCATTTTGGGCGGTTCTGGTGCCGAATTCCAAACTTTTACCGCAAAAAGTTCGGAATTTGGCCGAATTTCGAACAGCCAATGTTCGGGTTGAACCGATGGTCGACCCGAACCGTTCGATCATCCCTACTCCTTACCCGCTGGTTCTTAACACCTTATTGCTTGTCTAAAATATATAACACTCACAGCCCTTTATGTTGGCGTAACTGTGACCAAGTGGGCACAATTATGCATATTTTTTGGTCCTGCAAGGGACTAACTGTTTTTGGAGAAGGGTCTTTGAGGTTCTATCCACAATCACTGGAGTACTCATTCAACCTAACCCGGCTATGGTTCTTCTCACTTTAGGACTGGAAATAATACCTCCTCATATGAGAACGGTCTATGTTCATACGCTGATTGCAGCTAGAACCACCACTGCACGGCACTGGAAACAGCCCGTTGCACCATCCCACGTGGAGGTTGTGAAGCTGGTTAATGTTCAATGTTCCTTAGAAAAAGCGTACGCTTATTCGACTCACAGGGGCCTTAAGTTTCACAAAGACTGATTAATATGGACCCACAGCAAATATTATACGCCTTCCTGTTGAAATTTTTTGATTTATAACACCTAACCGACTGTTTACACATTCTAGAGTTTTGTCATTGCTCTCATTTTGACTACATTATTGCTGCTCTATGTACAATTTGTTCAACTTCTTCACGTTCTTTGTACAATCTCTTATGTTCTATGTTCCTTGTTTGTAACAAATAAAAATTATTGCAAGTAAAATAAACAGTGCACTCACATATACAACGCCAGTTAGAGCATGTATTCCCATGTAGCAAATGTAAAGGAGCAAAGATACAGCATCCTCACATGCGATCGTAGGTCGGCTCTGGGGGCGTGGTTACATCACGTCTGACTCCACCCAACTAGTTTCATCATACGCTTGACATCATCAGGGGCGTGGCTGTCAGACGTGACTCCACGCCTATTTGTATCCTCCATGCTAAAATGGTAGGCGATATAATCGCCTCCCATTGGTGCAGGACAACAGGGCGGAAGTGCTGGGCCATAGACAGGGTGTTACCAGACAAAGGAAGGGCGGAGGTAAAAACAGTACTGAAACAATCTGCTCTCATGACAATGCGGGAGCAGAATAAATTGCGTGCCAAGCCTCACACTATGGCAGCAAGCGAGAAAAAAGGAATGCCTCAGATACAATACTCCTAAAGAAAGTGATTTATGTATTCATGAGTATTTATTTAAAGAAGTTAAATAACAGAATGTTGATCATGTTTTACTCCATCTAATCGCCTAAAGGCAAAGGTAATTGATGATTTTTACTCAATCTAGTGGTCAAAATTAAATATAGCCACCCAGGGTAAAATATTTTAACTTGTGCTAGCTGGATGGTAATAAAATCACTCCATCTAGTGACCATGATCAAAACATTATATCACCCAGAAAAAAAATGTTTTTCCTTTGTTTACTGTTATCCAAGTCCCTGGCACAGCACTCCACAATAACCTTATGGCATACTTGAAAATCTAAACATATACATTATGCATATCAGTTAAAACACAATCCCTGTAGGAATATATGTGCGTATCCCAACTAAGGGATGTGAACACAAAATTATACATACAAAAAAAAAAGAAAAAAGTCCAAAAAGAAAAAAAAAAAAGGGAAGAATAATATAAACGATAAAAATATCTTTCTATTTCATCAATATATTACCATATTGATCTGGTAAGCAGCCTCTTTGGATACCCTTTGGTGATCAGATCACAAGTGCTTTACCTCTTTTACACTTACCTATGGAATGGTATCTTGCCTGCTGAGACTTGTGGTCCTTTTTCCTGTTTTTTTTTTTTTTCTCCTGCACTGAATATATGCTCAATATTGAGATTTTCATGTGAGTGCAACAATTTTCGTTTTAATTTGCGATTGTGTGTACGGTATTATGCTAGGTTTTTGTCCATTTTTATTTTCTTGGCACCTGAGCTTCCATCATGAGTATCCCTGTACATGTGCATTATACTATAAATGAACCATACCTGGCAAATTCTTCTATTGATTTTGAGGTTAATCCATTAAATTGGGTGACCATTGTTTTGGTAAGCAGCCATTTTGGATACTTTGTGTTGACCTGATCATGGGTGCTTCACATCTTCTATATCTACATACGGAGTAGTATATATTGCCTGCTGGGATTTGTGGTTCCTCTTCTGCTTTTTTGTTTTACACGTTCAACATTGTTATTTTTATGTGCGTGCAATATCTTTTGTTTTATTTTTGCAATTGTGTGTACGGTATCACACTATGTCCTTGCATTTCTTTTTTTACATATGGTCTCTGAGCTTCTGCCATTGAATACCTTCTACCGCATATTGTATTGAATCACACCTGGTAGATCTCTTCATTAATTAAGTCAGTGGTTCTTAACCTGGGTTCGATCGAACCCCAGGGGTTCGGTGAGTCAGTCTCGTGGGTTCGGTGGAGGGCAAGACACACACCCGACTCATATGATTCGTGATGACATGCCCCGCTCATTGGCTGCAGGTGATCACGCAACATCGCTTGGCCTATCTGTGCTGCAGGGAATTTGGCGCGCCCAGTAGTTGAATTGTAACTGTCGTGATGGTACGTCGTGTGATTTCTTTCTTAATATTAATCCCTTCATACTAACTATGTCGAGCAAAAAAAGAAAGTGTACAATATGGATTCACATGTATAACGGAACGTGATGGGAGTCAGCGTCCTAACTGCATGATTTGCAATGAGCAATTCTAGTCTAGCACCGTTCTTTAATGGTTTTGTTCATTTTCACCTATGTATAAATATATACCTATGTTTTGAATTTCAAAAAATCATATTTTAGTTTTCCAATTAAGAAGGGTTCGGTAAATGCGCATATGAAACTGGTGGGGTTCAGTACCTCCAACAAGGTTAAGAACCACTGAATTAAGTGAACCTATCTATCCATTATATTGGAGGACCATTTTCATCTGGTAAGCAGCCTTTGGAACATACCCTAGAGTGTTTTTTCTTCTAGCAAACATAGTGAACACATATGTGCTGGGACTTGTAGTTCTCCATATCCATATTTCACTTATTTTGGATTGGCACAATTAATTGGACTTTTTATTAATTCATCAAGGACTCACAATTCACAACAACGTTTTATTTATATTTTATGCTTTATATAATTTTTTTGAGCATCACTTGATGACATTATTTCACTATTTTTATTTGGTTAAGCGCAACACATATCTCCATACAACACCCCTTTGATCCCAGAGAAAAAGGGAGATGCCTAACCAGTTGGGAGAGTTCTCCTTTACCATCAAATCATAAACATCTGTCAAACTTGAGAACCGATAACACCTGGCTCATCAATTGAACTCTAATAACACCCAGGACATTGATTGCAAGTACCCTTCCTCCTCAATTTTACCTTATTTTTTTCTATTGCTGAATTATGTTTCTATTTCTTTGAAACCTCTTTTTCTGTAAATATTTTATTTGTACCAACTTTGACCTTTTCGTTTTATTTTGAAAAGTGTTAACCTTGTCCCTAAACTCTTAATGCAAGCTAACAAAGAACCTGTCTCTTGAAGAGTGCTACTGTATAGGATAAATCCTATGAACATTCCTGTCTGTGGTGACAGTGTGTGTTACAGGCGATTATTCTAAAATCATAATTGGTATTGCTACAAATTACGAGCTTCCTCCTTCTCGGACCAAACGGGGGTGGTGGCATTTAAAGGGTTTTGCTAAAAAGTGTAAAGTATGAAAAAAATATAATATACAAAATAAAATAAAAAAATGTATTAAAAATTGCAGCCGCTATTCACCAGGCCAAAATGACCGGATAGAAGCATGTAATGGAAAGAAGACAGCGCTTGCAAAGATACATAATAAATACCATATATGAACTAAGTAAAGTGCGCAGTGTTTCATATTAAACATGCAGTCCTTTTACAGTGAACAAAAGTGCACGAGTGCTTAATAAAATTGACATATACAAACAAAGTCCAAAATTAGTGCAACTGGATAATCCAAAATATTAAAGTGCTGGAGTGCTGGTGCTGCTGAAGTGCTGAAATACTGGAGTGCAAAAAACGTGCAGAGTGCCTAGGATCAAGCTTGAGTCCTTTAGTGTCCGGGTCTGACCCGAATTATTTGAAGAGGAAAAGACAGTTCTTGGAGTGGTCTGTGGTCCGGTGTGATCCTTGTAATCTTAAACTGGTTTGACCCTTATCAGGGGTCCACCATATCTGGTGAGTGCGGCTCTTAGAGGGATCCTAGGCACTCTGCACGTTTTTTGCACTCCAGTATTTCAGCACTCCAGCACTTTAATATTTTGGATTATCCAGTTGCACTAATTTTGGACTTTGTTTGTATATGTCAATTTTATTAAGCACTCGTGCACTTTTGTTCACTGTAAAAGGACCGCATGTTTAATTTGAAACACTGTGCACTTTACTTAGTTCATATATGGTATTTAAAGGGTTAATTGCTTATCACAGTGACAATCGCTCTCAGGCTGCTGGAACCTAGATTGCGGTCCTGCAAGTTGGAAAATCTTTGTGCAGGGTGCAGATGAGAGTGGCATTGTTATGTAAGTGACAGCGGGGTGTGAGATTGGCTGGTCCTTTGTCATGAGTTAGTGAGAAGGACAGGGATCTGATACCCATGTCCGTCACACAGTCTGCCACTTGTGACCTGAACCATCACCTTCACAGTGACAGCTACTTCTCTGCAATCAGCAGTGAGTGTGATCTCCCTGATTGGATAGAAGTAGTTGTGACTGTGTAGGGGGCGGGATAGACCACTGAAGATAAACCTTGCACCCAGAAGAGTTCATGCTCCCTGCTGATTGGAAAGCTCTAGCTCTAACTCAGCAGGTTCATATCTTACCTCTGCAGAGAGACCACTGCTTCTGCACAGTGAGCAAGGGTCCTTCCCTGGCAGAGGACAGGCTTTTCAACCTTCTAAAGAAAACCAACTGTAAGACTTTGCGAATTCTTTCCTTTGATGCACCTATAATGCATTTAAATAGTTTTAACTGAATATGCAAATGGGATTTAATGTGCACGATGAAGAAATTGATGACCTATGGTTTCATTGAATTACGATACCAATGTGACGATCCAACCCTCTTATGTAAACAAACAATAAGACATTCCTTTAAATCAGTTGCCGACCGCCTCCTCTAGCTTTACTGCTACAGGGGGGGGGGCTCAGCTGTGCAGAATCACATAAATATATTTGATTTGCATTTCCGGGTAGAGGGAACACGTGCACCCACTGTCCCAGCTGTGCTGTCATTTGCTACAGGACAAGCCAATCAATGGATCCCAGCCAATGATTCTTGACCAGAGCCTGCTGATCAGCTGAACGAATGACAGAAGAGAGCTCTGTGTAATTAAACAGCACAGGGCTCTCTATTAACAGCAGCAATGTGCGGTTTCTTTTCTTTTCTCCCTACAAAGCAGAGAGTAAAGACTGGCACATTACTTAGTAAAAGCACCCATTACACACATTACACATTGTTAGGCACACATTTAACCCCTTGATTGCCCCTTAGTGTTAAAGTGGTTGTGAAGCCTCAAGGTTTCTATTGCATGAAGGTAAAAAAACCTTCTGTTCTGCAGCTCCCCCCTCCCCCCCCCCCCAGACCCCCCTTTTCCTTACCTGAGCCCGATCCGATTCAGTGATGTGCACAAGTGCAGCAGCTCCAGCCACTGTCTCTGTCTTCATTGAATAGATTGATAGCAGTAGGAGCCATTGGCTCCCGCTGCTGTGAATCAGATCTTGTTTTATGTGAGGAGCGAGCTTGCACGGGTGCCTCCAGGGAAAGCGGATTTCCTTGGGGGCACCCAATGAAGGGTAGGAGTCAAGAGTGCCGATGAGGGACCCGAGAAGAAGAGGATCGGGGCTGCTTTGTGCAAAACCCTTACACAGAGCAGATTACAGTAGTATGTTTGTTATTTGTATTTAAAAAATAAAAAACCTAAGGTTTTCAAACACTTTAACCCCTTCCCAGCCAGTGTCATAAGTACAGTGACAGTGTTTAGTATTAGCACTGATCACTGTATCAGTGCCACTGGTGATGTCAGTGGCACTTAGTCAGTTAGTATCATATTGCCCACCACACTATCACAGTCCAACTACAAGTTGGTGATCTCCGCCATTACTAGTAAAAAAAAAAAAAAAAAAAAACAATTCCAGTATATACAGTATCTCACAAAAGTGAGTACACCCCTCACATTTTTGTAATTTTATTCTATCTTTTCATGTGACAACACTGAAGAAATGACACTTTGCTACAATGTAAAGTAGTGAGTGTACAGCTTGTATAACAGTGTAAATTTGCTGTCCCCTCAAAATAACTCAACACAGCC
The DNA here is from genome assembly GCF_965119305.1 of Pelophylax lessonae. Lineage (NCBI taxonomy): Eukaryota > Metazoa > Chordata > Amphibia > Anura > Ranidae > Pelophylax > Pelophylax lessonae. The sequence continues at coordinate 202,692,536 of NC_138780.1, forward strand.
ATTAATGTCTAAACCGCTGGCAACAAAAGTGAGTACACCCCTAAGTGAAAATGTCCAAATTGGGCCCAATCAGCCATTCTCCCTCCCCGGTGTCATGTGACTCGTTAGGGTTACAAGGTCTCAGGTGTGAATGGGGGGCAGGTGTGTTAAATTTGGTGTTATCGCTCTCACTCTCTCATAGGTCTCATTTCTTCAGTGTTGTCACATGAAAAGATATCATAAAATATTTATAAAAATATGAGGGGTGTACTCACTTTTGTGAGGTACTGTATATCCCATAGTTTAGTTTGTAGACACTATAACTTTAACACAATTGTATTAATAAACAATTATTGGGATTTTTTTTTTTTTTAACCAAAGACATGTAGCAAAATACAATTTGGCAAAAATGCATGTAGAAATTAGATTTTTTTTTTTATTTCTGTATGTTTTATATCAGATAATAAATATATATATATATATATATATATATATATATATATTTTTTTTTTTCAAAATGTTCCATTTTTTTCATTTGTATAGTAAAAAATAAAAACCCAGAAATGATCAAATACCACCAGAAGAAAGCTCTATTTGTGTAAAAAAAAATGATATAAATTTAATTTGGGTACAGTGTTGCATGATCGTGCAATTACCAGTTAAAGTAGCGCAGTGCAGAATAGCAAAAAATGGCCTGGTCATGAAGAGGGTAAATCTTCTGGAGCTGATGTGGTTAAGCTAAGTCTGAATCTAGCCCATAAAAAAACATTTGAATATATATGTAAATGATGTATGAGGTTACACAGCTACTCTCCATAAAGATTATATAAATAGAAGGAATTACTGCTTACCAGGTAAGGATTCTTTTTCCATATTTTATTTATGATTATTCATCTGGAGCAGAAATCAGTTCATTGCATCCGCTGAGACGTATGACAGAATCCTCTTTTTTTTATTAATCTGTAATAATAATAATAATATTAAAGTTCAATACATTTGTATAGAATGATGAGAATCTGTCAGCAAGAAAAGAGAAATGCAGACCACCTTTACACTTTGTACAACAGGGGATGTGTGCACTATTGGGTGCATTGCCATGCACCCCTATACACATATGGGGAAAAAAGCACCAGACTCTCAGCATTGCAATGCATGCTGTAAGGAACAAAACCATTGAGCTGATATTAGACAAGTCAGGTGTGATTTTCTTTTGTCCATAGACACACAGAGCCCATTGAAAATGAAGAGTTATGCTCAGTGCAGCAACAATCCCCGAAATGCACACACAGATGTGAATAGGCCCAACACATCCCTCAAGCCTGTCAGATGTACAAATTCATTCATAATCCACCCAATAAGCTACAATTATCTAAAATAAAGTTACCCAGAGGGCCAACTCCGACCTATGCAGTCCTTTGAGCTGCATTAATGCACATTATGTCGTTATGAGTTATTGTGAGTATGATGCATGAATGTGCATGTTACTGCAACAGACAGCAGAAGATGGGTCTGAATGGGTCCATAAAAATTATATATACATAGTAAAATAAAGTGATATAAATGCAAACACAGTTGCTAAAGTGATAGAAATGGTTTATGGAGCAAAGCAAATGTTCACTTTCTGGCAGCCCATGTATTGAAAGGTTACTGCATCTCTCTTCCCCAGGCACTGCGGGTGCTCCAGCATGGGCAGAGTCTGAAGCTGGCCATACATTATATAGTTTTCTTATTCAATTTCCTTTAGCTTAATTTACTTTTAACTGTAAACACCTTGAGTGATTGTGGGACCTAACTAAAGCTATCAGGTAGAAACATCCCCATTTGTCCCAAGATTTGCCTTCTTTTTGCACTTGTCCCAGATGTCCCATTTCCTTTGACTACCCTATTATACCCTATTTAGTGCTATACAATAGATGATTGCTCTTAATTGGAGGTCTCACTACAGTTTTATGGTCTCAGGTAATGTCTAGGATGGAGGTCGCCAAACTATCTGAATTTGTTTTCCACTCCCTACACAATTCTTTGCATCTGTTCCGTGACAAATAGGATATCTGGGACAACTGTTCTTAACTTTCTTCATAGGTGTTATAATGTTATCATGCTATTACCTATGTTGCCTATATGATATCCACATAATCTTCTTGACATGTTATTTATCATTGTACCAGAGATTTCTTACCGCTGTATGTGCCATTTTATGATCGACCCTGAATCAGCTTTGTAATGTTTAGTTTTTGACTTTCCAATAAAAGCTTTTGTAAACATAGATTTAACTATGTAGTGCAAGGGTCTGTCTGATAGCATACTGTGACAGACCTCCTGGCACCCCGCCCAGGTGCTTCTGCCAAACAGTGCCTCCTGCCCTCCAAACCCTTCCAGCAGACCGATAGCTAATACCAGCCCTTTACCCCGAGCATCGTACACAGATGTTGAGGTAAAACAAAAGGAATGACTCTTTCCTCAAACGCATTGTAGGGCATCAGACCCAAGGCAGGGACACGCTCACCGTTTCATTAGCAAAAAATGTCAGGTTTAATCCACACTCAAGTTCATAACAAAAGAAACTGGCTCCTGGCCAAAACAAACAAAAGTAAACTTCCGCTCAGCTGAGCCTTATTGTGTTTGTAGTCCTTTAACCACTTAAGCCCCCCGGAAGATTTTACCCCCTTCCTGACCAGGGCCTATTTTGCGATTCGGCACTGCGTGACTTTAATGGACAATTGCGCGATCGTGCGACGCTGTACCTAAACAAATTTGACGTCCTTTTTTCCCACAAACAGAGCTTTCTTTTGGTGGTATTTGATCACCTGTGCGATTTTTTGATGCGCTATAAACAAAAAAAGAGCGACAATTCTGCAAAAATAACAATATTTTTCACATTTTTTTTATATGAAATTCCCTAAAAAAAATGTAAAAATCAAAATTTTTTAACATTTTTGGCCAATTTGATTTCTGCTACATATGCTTGGTAAAAAAAATCACAATAAGCGTATTTTGATTGGTTTGCGCAAAAGTTATTGCGTTTACTAAGAGAAAGATTTTTGTCATTTTTTTTTTTTTTTTTTTTTTGCGGGACTGCGACATTGCGGCGGACAGATCGGACCCTTGACTGATATTTTTGACACTTTTGGGGGTACCAGTGACATTACTGCAGTAATCAGTGCTATAAATTTGCACTGTTACTGTTAAAATGACACTGGCAGGGAAGGGGTTAATTTTTTGGGGGAAGGATGAGTTAAGTGTGTCCCTAGGGGCGTGTTTCTAACAGTGCAGGGATGTGGCTTTACATGTAACAGCAGAGATCTACGGTCCTACATAGCAGGACAGTTAGATCTCTGCTGTTACACAGGGGAGAATGACAGGCGGCTTTGTTTACATTAGCCGCCTGCCTTTCTCCCTTCACAGCGGACGATCGCGAGTGACCGGAGGACATCGGGTCCACCGGTCACATGCGCTGACTTGTTAGGGAAGGAGCCGTCGCGGGAGCGCGCCCGCCCGCTATTGGCTCACAGGCCAGTGACGTACCGATACGTCACTTTGCCTGGCCGGGGCTGACCGCCGCAATATATGTACTTGCGGCGGTCGGCAAGCGGTTAACTTTCACCCCAGGCTCTGTCACAATATAATGCTTGAACTTTGAAGCTACCCCTGGAAGATCAGAAAAGAACTCCTTATTTCTTTGCAGAAATTCCTTGGTCTCTTGTTTTTGGCTTACTGACAGTGCGTCAGTGATCTCTACCCCAGGTATAGTAGAAGGACCTGCGGTAGACATGGTCAAGGGCGCTTGGACCATAAGGGACTCTCTGTCCTTCCAGGGCTTCAATAGATTGACATGATAGATTTGGTAAGGTTTCCTTTTGCCTGGCTGGTGTACTCTATAGTTAACTTCGCCCACCTGTTCTACAACCTTGTAGGGCCCTTGCCATTTTGCCAGAAATCTACTCTCCACAGTAGGTACCAGCACTAGAACTCTGTCACCAGGGTTCAAGGTTCGGATCTTGGCTGAACGGATATAGACTCTAGCCTGAGCCTGCTGAGCCTGTTGCAAGTGGAGTTTAACAATGGGCATGGCTTTTCCAATACAGTCTTGCATTTGAGCAATATGCTCCACCACGCTATTGAGTGGGGTTGCCTCTTGTTCCCAGGTCTCTTTTGCTATATTTAATAGGTCCCTCGGATGTCGGCCATACAGCAACTCAAACGGAGAAAAGCCAGTGGAGGCTTGCGGTACTTCCCGTGCAGCAAACATGAGGTGGTACACAGAAGTGTGTAAGTGATTAATTTTAAACAGTTTGCACAATTCTTTGGTAACCTTCAACATGAAGGGATTCCCTTCGTCAGTTAACAGCTCCCAGGGAATACCCACGTGTGAAAATATAAGCAAAAGTTCTTTAGCAATACTCTTAGCCGTGGGGTTCCTCAACGGGATTGCCTCTGGGTATCAGGTGGCATAGTCCAAGATAACCAGGATATTCTGGTGCCCCTTAGTGGACTTAACTAAGGGACCTACGATATCCATGGCAATCCTGTCAAAGGGCACCTCAATGATGGGTAAGGGTACCAGTGGACTCCAGAAATGTGAGACCGGAGCAGTGAGTTGACAAACTGGGCATGACACAATACAATCTGACATCTTTGTGCAAGCCTGGCCAATAAAACCATTGCAATACTCACTCTCTAGTTTTATCCACACCCAGATGCCCCCCCGAAAACATGAGAATGTGCCAAATCTAGTACCATGCGTATATGAGACTGAGGTACTAGCAACTGTTCCAGTCTTTCTCCCCGGATCTCATCCACTCTGTATAACAGGTTATTTTCCATAGAGAAATGTGGTAGAATAGCCTCCTCCCATGGCTCTTGGGGAACCCCATTTACCACTTTTACCTGTTCCCTGGCCCTGGCTAAAGTGGGGTCCCTCAGCTGGGCCGTGCCAAACTTTTCCTGAGTGGTGGGGAGATCTGGCAGGTCTGTCTCTGGCAGGGGGTTCTCTGTATCAGCTGCAAGAACCTCCAGGGAAAATTTGGAGACTCTTTCTCTTCATTCTGCTCCTCCAGCAGTTCGGGGCAGCATGGGTAAGATTCAGCTGGGGGCTTTGCTTCTTTGGCATTTTCCCATAAATCCCAGAAAAAAGGGAAGTCTCGCCCAAGTACAGCATTATGCATTAGATTTGGGACCACTCCTACTTCATAGTCCCTGGTGCCACCGGAAGATTCGATCGACACAATGGCTGTGGGGTAGCACTTGGTATCTCCGTGGATACAGACCACTCCTATTAGCTGACGCTGCAACTTGTGGGGGTTCACTAGACTGGGGTGCACTAGAGTGACGAGACTTCTGGAGTCCAGCAAGGCAGTCATCTGGCAACCATCCACTTTAATCACACAAATTTGTTTCTCAGAGCCACCTGGCTGTTGTGGGGCATCCCTGGGGGTAGCAACAAAGGAGCGTTTCTGAGTCATGCTGCAATCCATGGGTTCCTGGGTTAGGAGAGAACTGGCGACCAGGTGTCCTGATTCCTGGCAACACCAGCACACTACAGGTCCCTAGTCCTGTTGGGTCTCCCCCTGGCGATTTGACCTCCTCATGCCTTGCGCATCAGTGTCTTCAAAGGTATTTTTCCCATGTTGGTGGGCTTTTTTCTCTGGGAGAAGGACTCTTTGGGTGCTACTCCCTGAAGAAAGTCCTCAGTACATAAGTACCGCTCCACGAGGGCCACCAACTCATTGGCATCTTTAGGATCTGCTCACCCGGCAAAGCGCTGTATAGGGATGGGAAGGGCTCCCACAAAGCGATCCACTACCACTCTCTCCACGATCTGAGCTGGAGTGGCGACCTCTGGTTGTAACCACATCCGTGTGTGGTGAATGAGGTCATACATCTGGGACCTTGCAGGTTGGTCCACCATTTATTGCCACGCATGGACGTGCTGGGCCCTCAAGACCATTGTAACCCCAAGGCGGGCCAAAATCTCGGTTTTAAGGCTCTGGTATTTGTGGGCTTCAGCAGCACTCAGATCAAAATAGGCCTTCTGGGGATCTCCTGTCAAAAAAGGGGCAAGGACCTGGGGAAGCCCTTCTCACTCTGCCACCCTCTCAAAAACCGTGAGGAAAGCCTCCACGTCGTCCTCAGCTGTCATTTTTTGTAGTGCAGCCTACACTCGTTTGCATATATCTGCAAAATTGTCCACTCTTAGAGCCTTGTCAGCCAGGGACTGTAACTGACTCTGCATGAGCTTATTGAACTCTTCTTGTTATTGCATGGCCACCTGGGAAGCTGCAGGAAACAAACAATTTGTTTCCTGTTGCTCAGTGCGTGCTTGCACCAGCTGTTTCAAAAGTTCCTCCATTATCCCCACTTTTACTGGCACCAGTATACTGTTCCTTTAAGAGTTCTGGCTATATATGTATTTTTTTTTCTTTCTTTATAACCAAAATGCCATTGCAAGAGGTACAGTCTCTGGGTCTTGTGCCCGCTCCAAAGCCACCAATTGTAGGGCATCAGACCCAAGGCAGGGACACGCTCACCGTTTCATTAGCAAAAAATATTATGTTTAATCCACACTCAAGTTCATAACAAAAGAAACTGGCTCCTGGCCAAAACAAACAAAAGTAAACTTCCGCTCAGCTGAGCCTTATTGTATTTGTAGACCTTTAAAGTCCTTGTACAAAAGGTAAATGTCCTTTCTGGAACAAAACATTGGGATCCAAGTTTTCAGGGATCAGCAGCCATGCTCCCATTTGCTTCCTGTAATGGAGACATCCACACTCTCTCTGAGATCCAGGTCCAGCTGCCTTAATAAAGGTCTAACCAGAGACCAACAAACTGTGGTCCACGAAATTGGGAATCTGTCCCATCCAGAGCACTATCAGATTCCCAGTAAAACCAGCCCCGGAACGGACTTTACTAATAAAGGGTAAAGACTAGCACTCTTTACCATAACGCCTTTGCTGATTTTACCTTAGATTGAGAAATCTAAGAAACCGTTGAGAAACATAGATCCCATCAACCACTTCCCCAGCCATTTGGAGCTGTTTTACCAGCACCCTACTACAGCAGACCCATGCTTTGTAACCCCCCCCCCCCAGGAGGACACTCCCCTCTTGGGGATATTAGCATGACAATGCAAACTTCAAACAGCAATCCAGTTAACAGCTAACAGCGATCTTAAACAGTGATGTAATTAACATTAAGCTAATAAAACAGCCAGACACCCAAACAATGCTTTGATTAATCAGGGATAAATATTTCTGTCCCAAATGGAGAAGCTTCTCCAACCTAGTCTGCAGGGGGGCCACCATATTTCCTCTGACCATTAACCCATACAAGATTAATATTACACCTTTCCATCCACACCAGAAGGGAAACTTTATTGTCTTCATTCAGAGAAATAATCCAAGCGTTGCTCTCAGCATTGATCACCTTGTTGCCTATTATTAGTGAATGATCTGCTCTCTCCAAGAGATCAAAGGCTGGATTGAGCACTTTTCCATGCTCTGACCGGAAGAAGCAGACAAAATCCCCAGTCTCTCCATTGGGCCATAATCAGTGGGTAGGAGGCTAGCCCCTAGTCTCCTCCAAAAGCCTCTGTCCCGGTTGAGTTTGTCACATATACAAATTGCAAGTGTTTACGTTTGAACTCTTATTAAATGGTTTTGGTAAAAATTGAAAGGAAAATCTTACAAGAAGATTGTATGATGTATGGCAGATCAAACAAATGGCCTATGCCCCTACCTATAACTCGCCTTATAATGTATGCTAACTAAGCCTCTGTTTTTAACACAAATTGTTAGACAGGATAAATCTGTTGGTAACAGGCTTGCTGGCAAGTTGAGCTGGGAATTTTCTTTGGTTTTGTTTTACATGTGTTGCCCTTCCATGTGCTCCTTGCTGCAAAGGCCAGTTATAGGTGGGAGCAGTGGCCATTTATTTGTACTGTTAGAATACTGGTGAGGGAAAGCACTGGACACCTTTGCTGCCATTGTGGTATGTGCTGGGTATCCAGTGTGCCCCTGTGCCTTTAAGAAGGGTCGGGCTCCTTCTAGGCTCACCTCCCCTCTGTCTACCCATTATAATGCATGTGCTTCTACTATGGAGGCTCTCAAAAATGTGTAGAGTTAGGACTGTTGATGATAATGGGGTGCCTTGTCATGGCCTCTGCAGCTTACACACGTGTGCTAATTAAACCCCTGTTTTTTTTTTTTTTAAACATTTTTATTGGTATTGGTATTTCAAGGCATAAGATAAGTATTATAAACAGTACTATCTCCATAGCTTCAAATTAAAGGAGGTGTGGAAAAGAAGATGTGGGGATGGGCAGATATAGAAGGGAAGAGAAAGGAGGGGGGGGGGGGGGGGAGGAGAAGAAGTAGAAAGGGAGAGAGAGGGAAGGGGAAGGCTCAAAAAGGGGCGATATAGAAATCAATCAGCAGGGATACTTTGTAAAAACAGGAAGTGTCAAGTGTGCAGTCTAAGAATGCAATTGGTTTCCAGATGAATTCAAATTTATGTAGATTTTTGGTTTGGAGTGTTATAGATTTTTCCCAAATATAATGTTGGTTGGTAGCTGTAAGGACCTCCTAATTATTGGGGGGTGTAATTTGTTTCCAGCGTCTAGTAATTGATAACTTCACTGAGATAAGAATATTGGTTACTATGCCGCGGTATATTGTGGGAAATTTGTCAATGCCTATATTGAGCAAGGCAAGAGTGGGGTCTGGTGAGGTGAATACGCCGGTTATTTCTGAAATGATGCTGAATATTTTTCACCAGTAACTGCGGATACTGTTACATGTCCACAGTATGTGGAATAGAGTTCCAGTTGAATCACATCCCCGCCAGCATAGTGGCGTAGATGTATTATATATTTTCGCCAGCCTATGCAGGGTGAGGTACCATCGCAGTGAGATTTTAATGGTTAATTCCCAATGATTTGCACAGTGAGAGGCAGAGTGGGAATGAGTGATGGTTTGGGTCCATTGGGAGTCAGAGAAGGATGTGTTAAGGTCTGCCTCCCATTGTAGCATTGGTTTGGTTTTCGTGAATACATTCTTCTCTTGCAGAGTATTACAGAGAATCGAGGTGCCTTTTGTCCTTTTTGGATGGTCAAGAAAAAATTGCCATATCTTAGAGTGGAGTGTGGCTTTTGAATTTACTCTCCTAATCAGTCTGCATATTTCAAGAAAATAGCTTTTTTTGTTGCTTTGCAGGTGTAGCACCCTCCTAGGTAGGTGCTAGGTAGAGAGTATAGTTTGAGCTCTGTCTGATTACCAGAGAGATTACAGATAAATCTATATTGTTCTCTGCCTACCTGAGAGCAGGATCTGCTAGTGGGGTCTGCTCAATGTGCTCAGATGTAACTCAGTCTGTCTGAAGAGTGAGAGTGGTCCAATAGGGAGGCATATTGGACAGTGGGAGGAAACCTGACAAATCAGTGCATAGGCATTTAGTACAGCCTTGGTGATTGGTAGAGGAAAATGCCTCAGTTCACGCTGGGATACTGTATAAAAACCAGGAGCGCATGTGCTCGGGGTCTTTCAGCTGGAGAGTAGAGTCCCGGAGGGAGGAGGCAGCTGCCTCCTCCTCTGTAGATATGCCATGCGGCCTCAGGTGGTTGAGGGCCTAAAGTGCTAGTGAACCCAGTGGTCCTGTAAAGCTGACTGAAAGGGGGACACTGGAAGGATCTGATTCTGCAGTACAGTGAGCACAGATCTGTGTCAAGGGGCCTGACCTGATGGGGCCACCTCTGCAGCTAGAAGAGTCAGTGGATGGATGTCAGTAAAGGGGATGCTAGTGAGTATCCTGAAGATAATGTAGATCACCAAGTCTATTGCTGGAGAGAAAGTTCAAGAAGACTTAACCCTCTCGATACATGTGGCGGTATGGTTTAAGAAGTGACTGCTTCCACAAGCAACCTGGTCAGGCCAAGTGAGAGTTGTCCTTATCCTTCTTATGTGAATAGTTACAGTTGAGTATCCCACTATTTCCTTCTCCCATCCAAGTTCCACAATACATACAAAAAATACTAACAACCAATACCCCTGGACTGTTTATTGAGCAACCAGTGTGAACTGTACCCTAAGTGACTGTCTGCTGGTAATCCGAGGAGGCCCAACAAGTCATCATGCAGCAAGCTCTATGGGGACAGTGCTACACAAACATTTATTAATTTTATACTTTGTGAAGATTATTATTTCTGTCATTCTCAAAAGTTTTGGTCATGGCTATACATAATGACATGTACCACATGAAATAAAATCTATCAACCAATTTTGTATATCACATTACTCTAAATATCAAAACACAATAACAAATCTATAAATGTCAAAATAAAAAATATGTGGGCAATATATTGCAAACAAATGACCATGTCCAGAATATTTTCATATTCGTATGCAATATATGAAATCATAAATGTGGAAATGCCAGGAACATTTTTTAAATGACTGTATGCCAACCCACGGAAAGTGCATGTGGTCCTGGTGGTCTAAGGAAAACATTATATGAAACAAACATTTCAGGGCATAGTCACCCTGAAAAAGGACCACCATATAGGACCTATGTGGCTTGTACTCATTCAATATCAAGACAACCATTCAAAAATTATGTAAAGTCCTCCGGATGCTAGATGTCGCAGATTGGAACCACATCTGGCAAGCCACGAAATCCTGGCACTTGAGACAAACTACAAAGTTTAACTCGCTGGTACTTGGTCCCTGCCAGGATCTCTAAATATGTCCCCCACTACCGCTCTAGTGTCTTTAGAGGATGTGCCGCCCAAGGATCCTTCCTGCACATCTTGTGGACATGCCCAGTAGCACAAACTTTTTGGTCCAGCCTGTTTAGCATGTTCTCCCCTCTATTTAACATGACCTTATCTCCAGATCCATCTTTAGCACTATTAAATCTAAAGTCGCCAGATCTAAGGCAATGCCAATTTAAACTCATTCTGCAGGTCACAATGGTGGCTAAACAAATTATCGCAAAGTCGTGGAAGACCCCTACCCTTTGTGTTCTGGCATTGAAAAATAAGGTCACACAAGCCATGATTCTATTTGTCCTGTTTACCATTATCATTGAAAATGAAAGGAAAAGAAAATCCCAATTTTTGGGTTGTCCCCAGAAGAGTAATAGAGGGGAAATCTTCCTATGGGGACACTAGGAATGGTGACCAGGGGGGCCATAAGGACTTTGTGGAACTCTCTTTTGTTGCAACAATTGATTTCATAGCAGCACTATTATAAGGACTTGCAGTGTGGACACATGACGTTTGGAATATTGGATTAATGGAGGAACTTTTGTTATTTTTTACCACATAACGATTTACTATTTGGAGCACTGGTCACTTTATATGATTTTTGGCAATATTGATTTATTGTTGTCTCTAATTGCATTAGGTTTGATGTTATTTTAACACTGGTCACTTTCACTTGGCAATAGCACATTTTTATTTTATTCTTTATTTCTATATATTTTTTTTTATTCTTTATTATGAGGCACTGTATTTGAACTAATTTCATTATTCACAATGCGAAATCACACAAACAAATGACTAACCTGCATCTAATTCGCATCAGTGTGGACTGCCATCCACAGGCGTATGGCTTAGTAGTGAGGTCCATGGGAGGGAGAAGCCTGAAAATGGCACCGGAAAGAAACCAGCTCTAAACACGGGAGCTCTAAATCCCAGAGGATGAGTAATCTGACTTACAGCATGTATACCCTGGTGGCCGGTACAGCTTTCCCCAAATGCCCCTAATTGCTGGCAAATCGCATACAGTACATTGGCAGCGGCAAGCGGTGGTCCGGGGAGGTATGCTGGCTGGCACTAGACCAACATTAGCCAGCTGAGAGCAACAGCCTACACAGGCCACTAGAGGCGGGTGAGAGAGATGCCTCAGTACCGGAGCTGGGAGAAGAGAGGAAAAGGTGATGAGGGCCTCGACATGCTAGCAGTGTGTTGGCAGGGTACTCTTGCAAAGAGCAAAGAAAAGGGAGCCTCGGGCCAGTAGACGAAGCGGTGCTTAGAGGCTGCCATAAAAGCCTACGACATGGAGGGAAGAGAGCACCCGCGGCGGAGAGCCAGGATAACTCCAACTTAAAGCAAGTCGGCAGCTCCACAAGGGCAGAATCCCCGCAGCATAGGGGCTCTCTACCAACCTCAAACCAAGAAACAGAGTCAGCACCGTGAAATTAAAGGTAAAAGTGTTCTCCCCACCTGGGGAAGACAATCTTTCGGCCCAGGAATGTAACAGGAAGCGTAGCCCTGGCTCCACCGGTGGGGAGTCCTCTTTTTTCTTCCTTTTTGTCAGAGCTGGTTTTACTTATCTCCTTTTTTACACATTACTTTGCTCCATTTTGGGTCTGCCATTGACATAAACAAAGTGAGATATACCACAGAAGGAGGAAGACCCTGAAGTTATTGATAGCTGGTCTTAAGCTCGGAAAACGTGATAAATATAAAAGTTGGACGATTAGAGGACTGTGGCACCATGGAGTGAAAGGGGGACTAGGAATATGGGACCGCTAAAGCTTAAGTGCAGTAAACTGAGGCCTTAATATCCACTTGGACCAAGGGACCTTACTTATTAAATTTATTAAACTGAAGTTCCTGCGGGATTTACAAGGCTCACTTAAACCCCTTAAAAGCCCCTACAAATAAAAAAAAGACAGTATACGGAGCAAAAGCACCAAAAGGGGTCATTTAAAGGATTGTTTAGGCATTTAATGAAAGGAAAGCACTAAAAGCTGCGGGGGCAAACCCCCGGAAGATAAATGCCAGTCTAGGTACAATAAAAAAATATTTTAACCAGGAAGGAAAATTTATACAGCAATTTATTAAACAAATATGAACATGAGGTAAACAAGCAGCTGGGTCCATTAAAAATGGACAGGATATTCTCTCAATGGGAGCTAACAGCTTACACTTACTCAAAGAAGGACGACAGGCTGAAAGTGGGAGAGAGGATGGAAATAAAGATGAACAAGGAGCTGAAACAATACAGATAGAACAAAGGAACATGAAATATAAAATGGAAGATCAGGAAAACCGTAACAGAAGAAAAAATCCCAGAGTACGTAGGCTCCTAGAAACATCTCAGGAAGAAGATCTAAGAAGTATATTAAGGAAAGTTTTTTTTGTCCTTTATTTGGAAGAACGATAACTGCTGAGTCCTTTAAAAATAGAAAGAGTGCACAGGGTCAGAAAACCCCCTAATGTGAATAAGTAAACCCCCAGAGATGTAATTTTAAGATTCCAGTATTATGAAGATGCCTCAAACCGCTCTTGGAGCATATGAAATTGTGGAATGTACAGTATTCTTGGGGTTTTCCGGCCTGCCTGATAGGAAGGAAAGATGGACGATCAGCCAGATTAAGATTTTCAGAGGAGATAGAAGACTTAATATTGGAATAAATTAGATCTGATCATGCAAAATATACCAGGATGGTCGGACATATGGACAGACGAGCCAACAGTAGAAGACCAGCAATGGCATTTAAGGCCAAAGAAGAAGAAGAGTACAGAAGCAACTGGATAGCAACTAGATAGTGACAAGAGGAAGAGTGTATTGAACTGAAGGGGAGGGGAAGGAGTAAGGAGGAATTAACTAATTCAAAAACTTTAGGCCATCTAGAGTCATAAGTGGAGGTCTAAGAAAGAAGAAAGTGTCAGACTTGGAATGGGAGGCCTGGTGTAGGAGTTGGTGGGGTACATCTCTTTCTCATAGAAAGGGGGATGTATCAAACCGGTGCGAAGGGACAGAGTTCCACCTCAAGGGGTAAGGCGCGATTAGGAGGCATTGACAAATTGCACATGCCTACAATCGACTTGAAGGCAATAGAGGGCCGCAAACCCCCTTAATTTGGGGTAAAGGGGGTTGGTGGGAGGGGGATGCATGGACTATAGGGGGATTAAGGTGGGTGGGAGGGATTCTCCTAATAAGAAATTTAGAATTGTCCTCAGAGTCCCCTTAAACTTTCCAGATAGCTTTCAACATCACCCGAAACTCTCCCCCCTCTAGAGACCTGCCTGGAAAAAAGAGTAATAAGGTTTAGAAAGGTGAGACGGGGAGTGGGAGGAGGAGAGTGACAGATAGAGAACAAGGATGGGTGATATAAAGTTCCTAACTTATATTGTGCATGGGTTAAACTCACCAGGGAAGAGACATAAAATATTAAGAGAACTCAAACATTATAAAGCGGGGATAGTATTTCTCCAGGAGACACATTTCTCCCATGACAAAAATACAAAATTACTCTCAAAAGATTACCCAACCTGGTTCTATGGGGATGCATTAACAAAAAGAGCAAAGGGAGTGGCCATTGGAGTGGCTAAAAACATACAGTTTACCCCGGGAGACAGATTAAACGATCCGGAATGCAAGTTTTTGTTCCTAAAAGGGAAACTATTCAACACAGAATGCACGTTGGCAAACATTTACTGTCCTAATAAAAATGCAACAAGGTACCTAGAAACAATAATAGGGAAATTAATGGATTTCAAAGTAGGATATGTGATTATCGCAGGGGATTTTAATTTCTGCATGAACCCCAACATAGACAGTACGTCACATGCACGGGAGATAAAAAAATCAGCAAATCCTGAGAATCAAAAATAATGGTTTCGAAATTAGCTTTTACAAAGTAGATATATGGAGGGCTCAACACCCTAAAACATGAGATTACACATTTTATTCATCAGTGCATGGGTTATATTCTAGAGTCGACTATATAATGATAGAACATAGATTAGTGGAAGCAGTAGTTAAAACAAATATAGAGATAGTAACATTAGCAGATAATGCACCTGTACACATGATAATGAGGATACCGGGGCCAAAAAAAAGAGTAATTTATGGAGATTAAACAAAGACTTATTACAGGAGATAGAAGTGGAAGATAGAATAAAAAAAGAACTAGAACAATTTTTTTAAATTAAATGAAACGGGGGAGGTCTCAGAGGGCACACTATGGGAAACACATAAAGCCTATACAGGGGCATCCTGATATCTATGGGAGCAAAAAAAAAAGAGGGAGAGAACCAAGCAAAGAGATCTTTTAATAAAAGAAACTTACGAACTAGAAAAAAAAAGTTAAACAAAAACTTGATAAGGGAGACCAACAGGCCCTAGAGATAAAACGGGACAACATAAAGGAGTTTATGGAGCAAGATACGATGCGAGTGTTTAACAGAATTGCGAAAGATAGGTATCAATGGGGGAATAAATCATGAAAATTCCAGGGCAAGAATTTTGAGGAAGAAAAAATCAGTTAATTACATAGAGAAAATTAAAGACAAAAAAGCAGAACACGATCCCCTCCTTTCGGAGACTGGGCCACAGGGCAGTATTACAACATGATAATGACCCCGAACACACCTCCAAGACGACCACTGCCATGCTAAAAAAGCTGAGGGTAAAGGTGATGGAATGGCCAAGCATGTCTCCAGATCTAAACCCTATTGAGCATCTGTGGGACATCATCAAACGGAAGGTGGAGAAGCGCATGGTCTCTAACATCCACCAGCTCCGTGATGTCATCATGGAGGAGGGGAAGAGGACTCCAGTGGCAACCTGTGAAGCTCTGGTGAACTCCATGCCCAAGAGGGTTAAGGCAGTGCTGGAAAATAATGGTGACCACACAAAATATTGACACTTTGGGCCCAATGTGGACATTATCACTTAGGGGTGTACTCACTTTTGTTGCCAACAGTTTAGACATTAATGGCTGTGTGTTGAGTTATTTTGAGGGGACAGCAAATTTACACTGTTATACAAGCTGTACACTCACTACTTTACATTGTAGCAAAGTGTCATTTCTTCAGTGTTGTCACATGAAAAGATAGAATAAAATATTTACAAAAATGTGAGGGGTGTACTCACTTTTGTGAGATACTGTATGAACGGGTTGGGACTAAATTTTGAAATGAGAAAGGAAGCATTATTAGCCTCAATAACTATTATACCTAAAGAAGGGAAAGACACAACCCTCTGCTCAAGCTACAGACCAATAGTATTATTGAATGCAGACACTAAAATGTTTGATACCACAACAATTTAGAGATGTAGGCTTGAATACACACATTATAACACATGAGGGTTTGAAAAATTGGGATAGAACTCACATTAGAGCAAATTGGAAGCTTAACTCACCATTAATACCACTAAAAGACACACTTTTTGTTCCCCTAGGGATGGGGAGTATATGCACAAAACAGGAATTTAGAATTAAAAAAATAAATATTTTTGATTGATGACTGGTGGTATCTCCAGCTGAGGCATTTTGTCACAGAGCTACCACAGCCGATAAGATCGGAAGAGATTCTCTTACCATTGGAACGACTGTGTAGCCTGGCAGATCCTAGAAACGGCATCGGCCAGATCTATAAGGTCCTGATGAAGCTGGAAGGACCGAGGAAACCGCCTTACATCGAGAAATGGGAGAAGGAACTGGGCACACGGGTGGAGGAGCAACACTTAAAAAAAATATTAAAAATGGTACATAATTCATCGCTGGATACAGGGCTGGCCCAAGACATTGTGCTTATTCCAAAAAAGATAAGTGCTGAACAGCACCCCCTTTCCTGCGCTCGGAACCTGGTCCTCAGGCTGTCTCAATCCCGGAACTCGTGCTGATATTAGGCATCCATGATGGCTAGGCTTTGCTGCCCCTTACGACCAGGGTGGTCGACCAGACACTGAAAATACAAAGCAAAAGAAGGGCGCACCAGCCTAGCGCATTATCCTCAGCAAGTTTATTTGGATAAAATTGTTTAAAATCAAATACTTACAAACAAACATGAAGTTCAGGCACATCGATTCCATACACCTGCCTCCTACCAGAGGATCAACGTCTTTACTGGAAGCAGGGGGCTGACGCGTTTCGAGACTGTGCCTCTTCCTCAGAGCCTGGAGGCCATGGTCAGGTCCATAGTTTAAATATAGTATGAAAGGCCAGGCCTCCACATGACCCTTGGGGATGTGGGAGGAGATATCGCCCAAATGGGTGTGACTACACAGCTAATTACCCAAAAACTGTTGCAAGTCACAATTGTAATTACATTTCGATTGGCTAGCCCTACGCGACCATTTATTCCATTGGTGAGCTGTCCAAAAAACTTCCCAGCCCATCGTGGACTCCATTTCACATATCATACATGCCAAAATGTTGGATTAAAGCTGGTGTGGTAAACTGACCTGTGCATGTCTTGGTCCTAAACCAAATAGAGCATCAAGTACCCATCATTTGATATTATTAATGCTAATGTTAACTTTAACTTTACTGGTTCAGGTTATTTTATCTGATGTTATAATATCTCCACTGCTATTACAAATATGTGCGACCACCATTGCTTCCAATTTTGGTGAGCTCTCCAATTAATTCCCACCAGAGTGGATTCTGTATGGTGCATTTAAATATAGTTCCCCTGGATATGGTCCGTATGGTACAGTGTACATGCTGCATCGGCGGGGCACACATGCGTCCTCCCTTTTGCGGTTACTATAGGAACGGCTTGCCGGGGGCGGAAGTTGTCATTGCCTGGACGGGCGGAAGTGACGTTATGCGGTGGTGCGCGCGCCAGTTCCGGGGCGAGCGGCGTGCGTTCCACCGCTGTCCCGCCGCTAATGTATACGGAAGTCGGAAGTCGTCACGGCCTGGATGGGCGGAAGTGACGTTATGCGGTGGTGCGCGCGCTAGTTCCGGGATGAGCGGCGTGCGTTCCACCGCCGCCCTGCCGATATAGCATACTATCTGGAATATCCTGATAGCCAAGCCTACAGTGAACACCATTAGACCACCAGGTAATATGCCCAATATGCCCAGTATGAGATTCTTGTTTATCGACCTACACTCGATAGTTTCAGCTTATCACAGCAAACCCCTAACGGTCCGCAGTGTATCATGATGGTAACTTCACACGCCATCTACTTACAAAGAGTGTGTGTATGCACATCTCTTTGGATGTGCACAAGCAATGGCTCGTTTCCCACTAGGCGCCGGATTGTCCCTTTGTAACTGCTTGGAGGATGTGATGCTCTATTTGGTTTAGGACCAAGACATGCACAGGTCAGTTTACCACACCAGCTTTAATCTAACATTTTGGCATGTATGATATGTGAAATGGAGTCCACGATGGGCTGGGAAGTTTTTTGGACAGCTCACCAATGGAATAAATGGTCGCGTGGGGCTAGCCAATCGAAATGTAATTACAATTGTGACTTGCAACAGTTTTTGGGTAATTAGCTGTGTAGTCACGCCCATTTGGGCGATATCTCCTCCCACATCCCCAAGGGTCATGTGGAGGCCTGGCCTTTCATACTATATTTAAACTATGGACCTGACCATGGCCTCCAGGCTCTGAGGAAGAGGCACGGCCTCGAAACGCGTCAGCCTCCTGCTTCCAGTAAAGACGTTGATCCTCTGGTAGGAGGCAGGTGTATGGAATCGATGTGCCTGAACTTCATGTTTGTTTGTGAGTATTTGATTTTAAACAATTTTATCCAAATAAACTTGCTGAGGATAATGCGCTAGGCTGGTGCGCCCTTCTTTTGCTTTGTATTTTCAGTGTCTGGTCGACCACCCTGGTCGTAAGGGGCAGCAAAGCCTAGCCATCATGGATGCCTAATATCAGCACGAGTTCCGGGATTGAGACAGCCTGAGGACCAGGTTCCGAGCGCAGGAAAGGGGGTGCTGTTCAGCACTTATCTTTTTTGGAATATATACAAGTGGGATTCCTGCAGCTGAGGATTAGGCCCTCTAGTGATTCATTGGATTGGCTGTGTTGTAAAAAGGACTCTACAAGATGGTCCTCTCTATGGAAGAAAGGGAACTCAGGAGGCAATCCCTAGCTAGAGGTTTCAGTAGTAGCATCGATTCCTACGAAAAGCAGCATGCACCTAGTACGGTGAATAAAGAAGCTCCAGCGGTTGTGGACAGAGAAGACACTATGGTGTCCTTATTTTACAAACTCAAACATTCCTTGGAGAAGGAAATGACGCAGTGGTGGGACATCCTACTATTAGAAAAGTATCTTGAGGTTAATAGGATTCCTAGAGGCCTCAGACTTACTAAGACTTGTTTCTGGTTAGATGAGGACCTACAAACCAGTTGGCTCAATAAGTTGAGGGAGTGCAATAAAATCCTCCTTGAATCTATTGTGACACAAAGGAAAAGGAATTTGGACAACATCCGTGAGGATCTGAAAAACATACAAGAAGAACTGCCCCCCTTTGTAGATTTGCCATCCTTTAGTAGTTGGGATGGCAAGGTAAATGACCAGATTGTCAATTTCGAAACAGACTTAATTAGTCGCAAATCAGGAAAATTCGAGAGGGACAGACTTGATTATCAGGAGGGGAGAGAGTTGAACTGGAAAAGGGATTCATTTACTAGTAGGGCCCCTGTTAACGATCTCAGAGAAGGTGAGAATGTGAATCACTTTAGGCCCAATAGATCCCAGAGGAAAAAGAAAAAGAACAAACGCCACTACCAACAGCATAATAATGTCTATAACAGGGGATACGGCAACCCTAATGATATTAGAGAAGTTGGCAGTGACAGGTCCAGTAAACAGGCCCCCCAAAGGAGCACTATGGAGAATACATCAGACCCAGCCCCTTGTGAGGATAGAGGTGTCTATGATCGCACGATCACAGAGCCTCCCCTCGGAGGTTTGGAGGTCAATTGGGTAGACACCAGTGATAGACCCGGTCCTGTATGCCAGTCTGGCCACTTACCAGTTGGGGATCAGCAGCCAGATTCCCGTTTTTTAGGGAGAGGAGCTGTGGGGGGATTTACGCCCACGACAGCAAAATATCAAAACTCGCTCCCTTTAAGACAGTCTCTGAGAAAGATGGAACAAAGGGAAAGAGAAAGAGAGGTACGAGGGGAGGAAAGAAGGCCCAGGGGAGGAAGAAGGTGATGGCTGGCAGGTCAACCATAAAGATCTATAACCTGTCTGCTTCGGTCTTTTCCGAGACTGAACTAGACCTGTTACGAAAGGGGCTGAATTTTGCGCCAGACAGCCAGCCTAACCTCTTCAACCTCTTTGTAGACCTGAATAGGTATATTCGTGGACTAACAGTCCAAAGATATTACGCTATGAAAAAGGACACGGTGGAACCCTGTAGCAATGAAATGGCTAGAGCACCAACCCAGTCTCCTAAGAATTGCATGACAGATGATGAAGCTCTCATTATTCTAGAGGACCTATTTCAGGAAGGGGGGTGCGAGGATTTTATGATGGACCTTCCCATATCTGAGAGTGGTGCGGACATCATCCATACTAATTTTAGGCCTAAGTCAACGTTTTTTCCCCACTGGGCTAAGGGCAATTTCATTCCCGTCTTTTATGAGGTAGTCCTTGGGGAACTTAGACAACTATGTACCAGAAAGGACTACACCA
The DNA here is from genome assembly GCF_965119305.1 of Pelophylax lessonae. Classification (NCBI taxonomy): domain Eukaryota; kingdom Metazoa; phylum Chordata; class Amphibia; order Anura; family Ranidae; genus Pelophylax; species Pelophylax lessonae. The sequence goes on from NC_138780.1 coordinate 202,712,919, forward strand.
GGTCCAATTTCAGGCGTAATATCCTGACCCAGGAAGGTCTTACTGTGGGGGATGTGATCAAAGAATTGAAGGGCAGGGATGATGTCATTATTAGACAGGCTGATAAGGGGGGGAGCCTGGTAATACAGGATAGGTCTGCTTACTTAGCAGAAGCCTTCAGGCTATTGGGCGATGAAGCAACGTACGAAAAGCTCCGGAAGGACCCTTTGTGCGACTATAAAAGGTCGCTCAAGGTCCTTCTCGACGATGCACTGTCCAAAAGCATCATCACGAAGAGTGAATATCACTTCCTGTATGTCCCGCATCCCAGAACCCCACACTTTTACCATATCCCCAAGATACATAAAAATGAGATCAATCCCCCCGGTAGACCGATCATAGCTGGCATTGACAGCTTGACAAGCAACTTGGGTAGTTACATCGATTCCTTCCTGCAAGATCTAGTGATGGCATTACCGTCATACGTTAGAGATTCAGGACACATGCTTGATATCCTGGCACCTATACAATGGCTGAGACACTATAAATGGGTATCATTAGATGTATCATCTTTGTACACGTCTATTAGACATGACTTTGGCCTCGCAGCAGTTGAGCATTATTTAAAAACCAGCAATCTTCACCCCTTCCAAGCGAAGTTTTTGGTTGACTGTATAGAATACACGTTGAATCACAATTACTTCGTATACTTGGATGAATACTATAGGCAAACCAGAGGCACAGCCATGGGAGCTCGATTTGCCCCAAGCTATGCCAATCTGTTTATGGGGTACTGGGAGGACCAGTATATCTGGAATAATAATCCCTACAGAGTCCATCTGGCCTTATATTCCAGATATATTGAAAACATATTGATTATCTGGGACGGTACTAGTGAGGAGTTGGACGGGTTTATCTCATATTGCAGCAGCAATCCTTTTGAGATATCCTTCACCCACGTTGTAAGTGATAACCATCTGGTGTTCCTGGACCTTGAACTGCGAGCTACTCTGGAAGGGGGCATAATTTCTAAAACACACTTCAAACCGAGTGGAGGGAACTCCTACCTCCACGCGGAGAGTAATCATCACCCGAGGTGGATTAGAAATGTCCCTTTCGGTCAATTCTGCAGACTACAAAGAACTTGTACTTTGGTCACAGATTATGAAGAACAGGGCCAGGTACTGAAAAATAGATTTCTGGAAAAGGGTTATCAGGCTAGTCTTATTGACGAGGCCTACAACAAATACCTACAACACTATGGGGGAGAGGGTACCAATGTTGGTGGTATTCAAGCCATGAACACATGTCGGGTGGCCAGGCCCAAGAAGTTGTATGCTAAGTCATCAGGAACAAGGATTACCAGGTTTAGCACTATATATAACAACAAAGCCTTTAGCATACAGCGTACTTTGAAACATAATTGGAACATCTTGAAACAAGATCCAGTCCTAGGTTCTCTCCTCCCCCCGGCCCCAGAGGTGGTCTTTAGAAAACCCAGGGACCTTAGGAGTCAGATTGCCCCCAGTAAAGTTAGGAAAATTAAGGAGTGCGGTGGTATTACCCCAAGTAACCCGTGGTTTACTGTGTTCGATCAAAAGGGCAGCTTTAGGTGTGGAGTGAGGAATTGTGGAACCTGTTCATATATGTGGCATAGAAAGAGTGAGGTCCTCGGGCTGGATGGCCGCAGTAGGAGTATTAAACAGTTTATCAATTGCGGTACCAACTATGTAGTCTACGGTATAGTCTGCCCGTGTAACCTACTCTATGTAGGCCGTACTATACGGCCCCTTAGAGTAAGGTTTGGTGAACACAAGTGCAGCATACTGAACAGGAAAACGAAGGCAGGAACGAAGGACCGCAACAGCTATTCCATACCTCGCCACTTTGAGCAGCATCATGATGGTGATCCAACGGGCCTACGGGTCTTCGGCATTGAGCTAATAGCTAAGGACCCTGATGAGGGGGCTAGATTTCAGAGGCTGTGCAGAAGGGAGTCTTACTGGATCTTCACCCTAGGGTCCATGTCCCCTGGGGGTTTGAACGAAGATCTTGAAATCCAGGGTGTACTGTAGTTTCTTGCAGTGCATTCCTGTTTTTCCCCCCCTTCTGTATGTGTTTCTGTCCCCCCGGCATCTGCTGCAGTTACCACTGCTCCTTTTATGGTTCCATCCTAGTACCACACCACTCTCTATTTCCTTTTGGGGTCTACACGCATATGCTGGTGTGTATATGTTCAGGCTGACGTATGTGCATGTGTGTGCCCCTCTCCCCTCCCTGTCTCCTCAATTGTGTGAGTGTGTGTGTGCGCAGCCAATGCACGCACATACACACACTGTCCGTCATACCATCCTCCTTTTTCTTTTTCTTTTTCCTTTCCCCTCAATTTATTCGAAGTGTATAGTTTTTTAGTATAGGTCCCACACCTAAAGTTTTATATTGGCTTACTGAGTTAAGTTTTTCAAGCTCTCCAAGGTTTGTTCGTAGAGGAGGTATGGCACGCGTAAATTTGTGTCTAAAGTTCTACATGCCATATTCAACGAGTCACATTATATGCACACATATATTTATATGGTTTTAATGTAGATTTTATATAATGAATCATTTTGGTTCAGTATTTATATATATGTGTATGTATCTATATATATATTGTATGTATATTTATATATATTTTTTATCCATAGTTGTATAATTTAATTGGATATTGAAAAATGTTTTATCTATTTATTTATTCTTATATATGTGATTCTTATTTTGGCTTAGCAAGTCACATTATTGGTACACAAGTACCCATCATTTGATATTATTAATGCTAATGTTAACTTTAACTTTACTGGTTCAGGTTATTTTATCTGATGTTATAATATCTCCACTGCTATTACAAATATGTGCGACCACCATTGCTTCCAATTTTGGTGAGCTCTCCAATTAATTCCCACCAGAGTGGATTCTGTATGGTGCATTTAAATATAGTTCCCCTGGATATGGTCCGTATGGTACAGTGTACATGCTGCATCGGCGGGGCACACATGCGTCCTCCCTTTTGCGGTTACTATAGGAACGGCTTGCCGGGGACGGAAGCTGTCATTGCCTGGACGGGCGGAAGTGACGTTATGCGGTGGTGCGTGCGCCAGTTCCGGGGCGAGCGGCGTGCGTTCCACCGCTGTCCCGCCGCTAATGTATACGGAAGTCGGAAGTCGTCACGGCCTGGATGGGCGGAAGTGACGTTATGCGGTGGTGCGCGTGCTAGTTCCGGGATGAGCGGCGTGCGTTCCACCGCCGCCCTGCCGATATAGCATACTATCTGGAATATCCTGATAGCCAAGCCTACAGTGAACACCATTAGACCACCAGGTAATATGCCCAATATGCCCAGTATGAGATTCTTGATTATCGACCTACACTCGATAGTTTCAGCTTATCACAGCAAACCCCTAACGGTCCGCAGTGTATCATGATGGTAACTTCACACGCCATCTACTTACAAAGAGTGTGTGTGTGCACATCTCTTTGGATGTGCACAAGCAATGGCTCGTTTCCCACTAGGCGCCGGATTGTCCCTTTGTAACTGCTTGGAGGATGTGATGCTCTATTTGGTTTAGGACCAAGGCATGCACAGGTCAGTTTACCACACCAGCTTTAATCTAACATTTTGGCATGTATGATATGTGAAATGGAGTCCACGATGGGCTGGGAAGTTTTTTGGACAGCTCACCAATGGAATAAATGGTCGCGTGGGGCTAGCCAATCGAAATGTAATTACAATTGTGACTTGTAACAGTTTTTGGGTAATTAGCTGTGTAGTCACGCCCATTTGGGCGATATCTCCTCCCACATCCCCAAGGGTCATGTGGAGGCCTGGCCTTTCATACTATATTTAAACTATGGACCTGACCATGGCCTCCAGGCTCTGAGGAAGAGGCACGGCCTCGAAACGCGTCAGCCCCCTGCTTCCAGTAAAGACGTTGATCCTCTGGTAGGAGGCAGGTGTATGGAATCGATGTGCCTGAACTTCATGTTTGTGTGTGAGTATTTGATTTTAAACAATTTTATCCAAATAAACTTGCTGAGGATAATGCGCTAGGCTGGTGCGCCCTTCTTTTGCTTTGTATTTCCAAGACATTGTGCTTCCTGGGTCCAAGAATGAAATGCTGTCCCCCATCCCCCCCAAAAAAATTCACGCCCTCCAAGAGGCCCCCACATTCTATAGGACTATGAAAGCAGTCAGAGGGGTGTGAGTGTGTACGGAGTGACAGCAGGAGCAGGACAGAGCAGTAGACACTGGGCAGATGAGCGCATCAGGCTTTCTACTGTCTATAGTGCCACAGTGCCCTGCAGGGCTGCGGGCATGGTACAGGAGAATGCAGGGCTGCGGACATGGTACAGGAGAATGCAGGGCTGCGGACATGGTACAGGAGAATGCAGGGCTGCGGACATGGTACAGGAGAATGCAGTGCTGCGGGCATGGTACAGGAGAATGCAGTGCTGCGGGCATGGTACAGGAGAATGCAGTGCTGCGGGCATGGTACAGGAGAATGCAGTGCTGTGGGCATAATACAGAAGAATGCAGGGCTGCAGGCATAGTACAGGACAATGCGGGGCTGTAGGCATGGTACAGGAGAATTTGGGGCTGTGGGCATGGTACAGGAGAATGCGGGGCTGTGGGCATGGTACAAGAGAATGCGGGGCTGTGGGCATGGTACAAGAGAATGCAGGGCTACGGGCATGGTACAAGAGAATGCGGGGCTGCGGGCATGGTACAGGAGAATGCAGTGCTGTGGGCATAATACAGAAGAATGCAGGGCTGCAGGCATAGTACAGGACAATGCGGGGCTGTAGGCATGGTACAGGAGAATTTGGGGCTGTGGGCATGGTACAGGAGAATGCGGGGCTGTGGGCATGGTACAAGAGAATGCGGGGCTGTGGGCATGGTACAAGAGAATGCAGGGCTACGGGCATGGTACAAGAGAATGCGGGGCTGCGGGCATACTACAGGAGATGCAGTGCTGCGGGCATGGTGCATGACACTGTAAGCTTTGATGCTGTCCAGGCTGGCATTATAATCACGGTAATATTTAGGCATACTACATTTGTAAGACCGAAAATAGAAAACAGTACTTTTTACTTGAGTTTGCTTTGAGTGAAGTGGCTTCACAGCCCACCCTAAAACAGCCTCTGCTCTTAGAATAGACAAGCTGCTCTTTGGTCTGCTGGAATAAACATGAATGTAACCTTTATGAAAGTGTACCTGCACTGCCGTGTAAGCAAACAGCAGAATAGTGCCTCCAGAAGATACCTTCTGTTATCTCCTACGACCAGGAGCACTGAAAACTGTTTCTGTTACCAACAGATTGTATTTACAGCCTCCCAACCCCCCTCCTTTTCCCTAATTCCACTTACAAGTACACCAAAGCAGTTTTTCTTATATTGTCACTGTAACGGAACCGTCGACCCACACCGTACTTGTGTTCTTCCGTTAGTATGTGGCTTCCTCCAGTCTGGTCATAGATGGAGATATTCCAGCCGCCCTACATACAAAAACTAGCCGACAACTTAGCTTGTATGTCTCTGAACGCAACTAACTCTTTATTGAACACAGGCACAAAAGATAAAAACTCAGGGGACAATCCCCCCTCCCCCTCTTGGCATAATAACAACACACTTGTGGGGAACTACATTCTGTAACATGACACACAGGTGTATTCAACTTTCCAACAATAGACAGTCCTTAGGAATGGCTGCTGGAGAAATCCCCTCCTCCCCTCTAGAAGCTAATACACATGTACATAGTCCCATAATAGGTTGATCTTAAGGCAGACAGAACAACAATAGAACAAAGGAATGCAGGTACTTAACAATAACAAACCCCACCCCATCTCAACCTATCTAGCAGAGGTCTATGGGGCACCATTTCCAATATTATAACAGTCTGAAATTGTTCATCTTTATATATTTCTCTGTGGAATATTGTTCTTAAATATTGCTGTCATAGGTTCAACACAAACCACACATACAGAACCCAGGATAGCCGGGATAACACCAAATGCTGAGTCCGGTGTGGTTTTACAGCGAGTCTGGTTAGTGCAGACCCAACTGGGGTTCTTGGTCACACTGTGTCCCTAATAGACACAGGGGACTTACGCATAAGAGGAGACTAGGGGGCAGAGAGAGGGTTTTCCCAACCCCTCTAAGGTAAGGTGAGTTCCACAGGACCTCCAACCAAAGTGACTCCCGTCACAGTCACCACTAAGGCCGGGGAATATTTTCCCTTCCCAGTGTTACCGTGACACTTCTTGTCCCACGTTTCGCAGTATATCAGGAACCAGAACTAAAGGCTGCCAACCAAGGGTCAGAACTAGAGGTCATCAGAGGCCAAACTTGAAGACACCAGGGGGCAGAACTAAAGGCCTTCAGGGGCCAGAACTAGAGGTCGTCAGGGGTCAGAACTAAAGGCTGTCAGGGACCAGAATTAGAGATCATCGGGGGCCTGGAACCTGAAGTCGGCAGGGGCCAGAACTAAAGGCTTTCAGGGGCCAGAGCTAGCGGTCATCAGATGTCGGAATTTGAAGCCATGAGAGATCAGAACTAAAGGCTGACAGGGTCCAGAACTAGGAGTTATCATGGGCTGAAACTAGAAGCTATCAGAGGTCAGAACTAAAGGCCACAAGGGGCCAGAAAAAGAGGTCACCAGGGGCTGGAACAGGTAGTGTGGCTGTGGAGGAGTGTCACTCACTTACCTGTTCCTGAGGCTTTAGATTTGAAAATGGCGCCGGCCGGCGCCAACACGTCACAACGCATGCGCCGCTGCCGCTCAGGAAAACCCGCACATATTCAGCTATTTCCGGACATAGCTGAACATGTACGGGTTTTCCCGAGCGGCGGCGCATGCGCAGTGTGCATGTCAGGCCGGCCCTCTCTAGGTGCCGCCTGGGTCGCATGGTCCCACCGGGACCCTTGGTAGGGCCGGCCCTGGCTGGATATAAACACCATAGAGATGAACTATAAATGCATAGCTAAATGGTGCATCACACCTGATATAGTACATAATTATCATATAGATAAATCTAAAAATTGTTGGAGAGGTGGAATTGTCGAGAAATAGCAGAAGACCCATGGGCCTGTTTATTCCATTGTACAGAAAAGCCAATTACAGAGTATTAGAACTTCATAATTCCCCACATAATTCCCCACTTAATGAACGCAGCGAAAAGTTTAATTCCACAATTCTTGCCAAAACAAGAGTGCCCCACATTGGGAGATTGGGTGAGAAAAGTGAAAATTAGATACAATTAGGGCTGAAACTAATCGACTAAATCGATAATAATCGATAATGACAATCGTTGTCAACGATTGTCATTATCGATTAGTTGCGCTGCGTTCTGGACTGTCTCCTCTGTGAAGCCGCCGGCCGCCCTCACTGTCTCTCACAGCTCGGCACTTACGTGACCTCCCCCTCCCTCCTCCTTTCCTCTCTGCCTTCTTGCTGACGTCCGTGAGGGAGTTAGTCAGATCGAGGGAGAAAAGAGAGGAGAGAAGCAGTAGCACGTGAGTGCCGAGCTTACAGTGTTACAGTGTCCTGTCCATGCAATGCAGCCCGCCAAAAAATAGAATAAATGCTTATCTAGATAAAAGAGTTACTATTCCTTATAAAGTGCAATATTATAATAGAAAAATAAGTGATTAAAAACGTCCATATAGAACATATAGGTGGTCATTCTATGCTCCCTATTTCATATCTCTGGCTGACACAGACATTTTTATTCACTTATTTTTCTATTATAATATTGCACCTTATAAGGAATATGAACTCTTTTATCTAGATAAGCGTTTATTATATTATTTACAGTATAAAGCAGCTTAATGTAAAAAAAAAAAAAAGTTTTGGTATAAAAGTACTGGGAGCATTATGTGCCCTGCAAGTGTTAATTGATTTTATTCCCAAACAGTGCCTGTGACAGAACCCACTGTCACTGTGTGTTTTGGAAGGGACTGTGCGCAAGCCTCCTACCGACAGATTATGGGCCAGAAGATACTGGAGACCGAGGGACATTCCCTTTTATTTCATTTTATGTTCCCTTTATTCATCTTCTGAACAGCTGAAGATGACATGACTCAGGGCATTGACTTAATGTAATGCTACAGCCCTTCTCCCCCCACCCCCCCCCCCCCTCCTGTTTCTGCGTCTAAGTGTGTGGATTCATGACACAGACAAGGGTCTGGGCTGAAGACATCCCTCTGCAGGGGGTGTGTATTAAGACTGCCTGTTTCAATGTACAAATGTTCCGTTCCCATTGGCTGGTCCTTGTCCCCTTCCCCCCTTCTGTGGCAAGGCTAAGGGGAGTTTTCCTAACTGTGTGTAAAACTGTATGTCTTGGAATTTAATAAACAGTTTAAGCTCTGCATGGTTAACCCTCAACACCTGTGTGGATTGTCTCGTGATTGAGGGGTTAAGGGCTGGGTATGGCTTCTCCGCAGGCTGTGGGTGCGTTTGGAGGACAGGAGACACAGGTCCGGCGGATGTGGCCACCTGGGGTACAAAGATCCGTTACAGTGCCCCATCCACTAATAAAATGGGACTTTACTCCATAATAGGGAGAATAGAAAGACCCACTATATGTGCTAGAAGGACATTTTTATTCACTTATTTTCTATTATAATATTGCACCTTATAAGGAATATTATAATAGAAAAATAAGTGAATAAAAACGTCCTTCTAGCACATATAGTGGGTCTTTCTATGCTCCCTATTATTATGGAGTGAAGTCTCATTTTATTAGTGAAATTGTACTATTATATGTTTTCACATCCTTTTTATAACTCTGGCTGACGCTTTCATTCACTTATTTTTCTATTATAATAGTGCACCTTATAAGGAATATTAACTATTTTATCCAGATAAGCACATATTTCTTAGGCTTTTGGCTCTGCATTGATTCTTTGTTTAATTTTGGTTTGTGGTTAGTGAACGGCACTTTTTGTAAGCTGCCATTAGGATTTATTGTTATATTATACAGTATATAGCAGCAAAATAAAAAAATTAAAAAAAGCAGTTAAGGCCCCTTTCACACTTGCGGACCGTTCAGATCCACCTGTCAGTTTTTAAAGCGGATCTGAACAGATGCCCAATGCATCTCTATGGGGCATCGGATGTCAGCGGAGACATGTCCCCTGACATCGGATCCTGTCAGTCAAATCCGGACGGATGAAAACCCTATTTTCCATCTCTCGCAGATCAGATCAGATGGGATCGGGTGAGAACAGACAGGCGGTCCGTTCTCATCAGATTCCCCCATAGAGAACAGCAGGAGCCTGACAGCTGTGTCTCCGCACAAAGCGTGGAGACAGAGCTGCCATCCGCCTGCTCAGCAGGGGATCGGCGGATCGATCCCCCGCTGAGAAAAACGGAGTCCACCAACGGAGCGGCAAGTGTGAAAGGGGCCTAAGGTATCAAAGTTCTGGGAGCATTAATGATTTTGTTCCCAAACTTGCTCAATGATCATTTCAAAGCCTATGGAAATGGGGATTAGGGTGGCTGTACAGGTTGATAGCTAAAACATGTTTGCAAGTGTCAGCAAAGAAAATAAATAAAATAAATTTCAGCATTTGTAATAACAGAAGTGAAATATAGTGCCTCATCATTGGTGTTCCCAGGAGGAATGGTGCCCCATCATTGGTGTTCCCAGGAGGAATAGTGCCCCATCATTGGTGTTCCCAGGAGGAATGGTGCCCCGTCATTGGTGTTCCCGGGAGAAATAGTGCCCCGTCATTGGTGTTCCCGGGAGGAATAGTGCCCCGTCATTGTTATCAATGGGAGGAACAGTGCCCCATCATTGGTGTTGTCGGGGGGAACAGTGCCCCATCATTGGTGTTGTCGGGGGGAACAGTGCCCCATCATTGGTGTTGCCGGGGGGAACAGTGCCCCATCATTGGTGTTGCCGGGGGGGAAAAAACGGCATATTGAGTTTTTTTAATGATTTTATCCGATTAATCGAAACAATAATCAGCCAACTAATCGATTATGAAAATAATCTTTAGTTGCAGCCCTAGATACAATATGGAACAACTGCGATGTAGTGAAAGGGTTGAGAGGGAAAGACTATTATTTGGGAAAGTTGGAATGTCTAAAAAAAGACAATAACATTTATGGAGCTGAGGGGAGCCTAGAGCTTGAACAAGGAACAGGAGTATTGAGGAGGAGGAGAGGAGGGGGGGAGGGGCGGGTGGTATGTACAACTGAAAGTGTAAGATGTTGAATATTATATTTTGGTTTTCTAATGTGGAAAATTAATAAACATATAATAAAAAATAAACAAAAATGCATCAGTGTGAACCCAGCCTAAAGCTGGAAGCTGATTGGTTTCTATGCACAGCTGCACAAGGTCTTGCACTCTCCAGTTTTAGTAAATGTACCCCCAGGTGACTTATGACTACCCGCATACTAGGCAGGCCATTATATTGGACTCCTTCTGCTTCACAGAGTGAACATCACCACATCAGTCACTGATAGACGCAACCTCCACATAAAGCACACATCCACTAAGCACAGGTGTGTATAGGCTTCTGAAGAAAAGCAAAGAGCAAGGAGAAAGCATGCAGCCAGGGAAATGAACTCTATAAGCACGAGAGACAAGAGAATAAGCTGAAAGTTTAAACTGCAATGCATGATACTGGCACCAGCCATGCAAGAATTGCCTTGATCATGGGTACTATACCTTGCCGTCAGCTGGGTAATGGGTTTCAAACCAAGAAACTCACAATTGCAGCTCTTTGTGACTACAGTTGAATGTAAATCCGTCCAATGCTTCTAATCTCAGGCCGAAAAGCACCTGATTAGTATCCAGGCGGTCTGTCCCTCATCTGCTGAGCTCCACAAGTGCCAGTGCAGTGCAGCTCCTCATCATTATCAAAGACTCTGCCAGACTGCAGCTGTCATGTGATTGCAGTTTGAACAAACATCAATGTGTTTTATATACTTTCGTGTGCACATTGCCAAGGTGCCACACCTTGTAACTCTCCCTTACACCATTTTACCTGCAGTTTGTTTTTCTGTCTAGATGTGTTTGTTACATATTAATACTTCTTATGTCTAGGTGTGCAGTATATGTTATCCTTTTTTTTCTTATGGGATTCATATTCTGTAACTGTAGGATATAACAGAATGGCCCAATCATAAAACAAAAGATGGCAACAAGTAAACCAAAGAAATGACCCCTGCTCAGAAGTTGCATCCCCTTAGGTCTTAATACTGTGCATTACCCCCTTTAGCATAAATGAGTAGACATGTGCAGAATAAAAAAATTTGTTGTTTTTTTTTTTTTGATAGACTTGTTATGTTACTAATTTTGTATTGTTGATTCATTTCAGAATTCATTTAGTTTTGTTTTATTTTGCTTTGTTTATAATTTTGTAACAAATTCCACTATTCCCGAAGGCTTCAAATTTGGATCCATGATTTCTGGATTTAAATTCTGTGTTAAGAATAGCTGGTTGTTAAGGAGCAAACCGGGAAGCCAGCTGGTGCGTCCTTAACAACCGATAACTCATCAGCTGTCAGCAGGCTTCCCCACTTAGACGCAAACATGAGAATCCCAGGAATAGAAAATTCAGAAAAAACAGCGTGGGTCCTTACCCCCAATCCATACCAGGCTCTTCAGGCCTAATATGGATTTTAAGGGGAACCCCATGCCAAAATGTAAAAAAAAAACAAAAAAAACTGCGTGGAGTCCCCCCCAAAAATCCATACCAAACCCTTATCCGAGCATGCAGCCTGGCAGGCCAGGAAAGTGTGTGTGTGGGGGGGGGGGGGGGGGGCGAGTGAGCACCCCCCCTCCTGAACCATACAAGACTACATGCCCTCAACACGGGGGGGTACTTCCCCACAGCCCTGGGCTGTTGTTGTGTGGGTCTGCTGGCAGGGGGCTTATTGGAATCTGGAAGCCCCCTTTAACAAGGGAGCCCCCAGTTCCCACCCCCAATGCAAATAAGCATGAGTTACATAGTACCCCTACCCATTCACCCATTAAAAAAAAAAAATGTCCCTCGATGTAGATCCATCGTCAATCACGCCGCCCGCTCCACCACCAGGCCCAAAAAAAAAAAAAAAAAGAAAACCTTGGACATCATTGAAGGCTCAATGCTGACTGCCTGCTCTTCTGTCTGACATTTCTTAAATATCTAAGGTCTATTTCCTTGGCGGCATCACCAACAGGGTCATGCTGGGTCGATGACATCACAAGGTGCGGCGTCACCCGTTGACATCATCGGGTGACTCTACCTTTAGCTATTTAAAAATGTCAGATGGAGGAGCAGGCAGTCAGAGGGAAGCCTTTGACAAGGCCGGAGGGTTTTCTTTTTTTTTTTGGGTCCGGTAGTGTGGCAGGCGACGTGATTGATGATGGATCTACATTGGGGGACATCGTTTTTTATTTTTTTAATAAAGGAATTGTCATAAACTCATGTACTGTCTTTATTCACTTTGTACGTTTTTTCGGTGAATGGGTAGAGGTACAATGTATCCCATACTCATTCCCATGATGGGGGGGGTGCAAGATCTGGGGGCCCCCTTGTTAAAGGGGGCTTCCAGATTCCGATAAGCCCCCTGGCCATAGACCCCCCACAACCACAGCTCAGGATTGTGGGAAAGAAGGCCTTGTCCTAATCAACATGGTGCTTCCAGGTAATGCAAAGTGTTTGGTCGTCTTGCATGAACCGAGCATTTGAGATCTCCCCAGGGTGACTCAATGAGGTCAGGAAACTGTGATGGCCAATCCAGAACCTTCACCTTTTTCTGCTGTAACCACTGGAAGGTCTTGCACATAGGGTCATGTCGTGCTAGAAAGTCCAAGAGCGTCCCGTGGACAGCTTTCCTGCAGAAGAATGCAAATTGTCTGCTAGTATTTTCTGATAACATGCTTCATTCATCTTGCCATCAATTTTCACAAGATTGCCCATGCCTTTAGAGCTTACACCCCCCCCTTCCCAAAACATCAGTGAGCCACTACCATGCTTCACAGTGGAGATGGTATTCTCGTCACTATAGGCTTTTTTGACCCCTCTCCAAGCATATCGCTTATGTATTTGACCATAAAGCTATATTTTGGTCTCATCACTCTAGAGTACAGTGTGCCAGAAGCTGTGAGGCGTGTCAAGGTGTTGTCGGCCATATTGTAACCGAACTTCTTTATGGCATTGCTGCAGTAAAGGCTTCTTTCTGGCAACCATGCAGCTCATTTTTGTTCAAGTATGATCGTATTGTGCTGCTTGAAACAACCACACTTTCGCAACTTACCAACCAGCCTGCAACCAGGTTAATTTGGTTGGTCGCAGGCTGGTTTGTAAGTTGTGACTGGAAACTCCTTGGCTTTTTTTGACATGTGTTTGCCTTTCCAGTGCTCCTTGCTGTTAAGCCCAGTTATAGGTGGGGGAAGTGACCATTTTTATATTGTTGTTGTTATATTGGTCAGGTAATGCACTGACACCTTTGCTGCATTGTGCAATGTGCTGGATGTTCAGTCTGACCCTGCACCTTTAAGGAGGGGTGGGCTCCCTCCAGTCACCTGTCCTCCATCTATTCATTAGAATACATGTGCTCCCACTGTGGAGACTCTTTAAAGGTAGAGTTAGGGACTGCAGATATCAGGGTGCCTCGCCGTGGCCTGCAGCTTACGCATGTATTTGCAAATGTGTGCAACTAAACCCGTGTTTTTAACGCATACTGTTAGACAGGTTACCTGTGTAGCTAGTGACAGGTACTTTGATGGACTAGTGACAGCTCCTCTTTATTGGGGGGGGCAATCAGTGTGTTTAGGTGTGGACTGTAATCGGTAACTAGCTGTTACCGCAGTCTCCTCCTCACACAGGATCGGTGTGTGAGGAGGAGAACACGGTAACAGCTAGTTACCATGGTTTCTGTTTACATTCTGTGACCGGCTGTGATTGGGCACACCCGGTCACGTGGTAAAGAGCCAGTTTCATTGGCTCTTTACCCTGATCGGGGATGGACTGTGTCAGAGTGACACTCTCCACCCCCGATCGCCGCTCTGCGCGCCCCTGGGGGCGCGCACGAGTGGCGTGCATGAGGACAGTGCATGTGGCTGGCTGTGATTGGACACTGCCGGTCACATGGTAAAGAGCCATTTTTTATGGCTCTTTACACCAATCAGGTCCCGACGGACACGCCACATCCCCGATCGCCATGCTGCGAGCCCCCGGGGGGGCGGGAGAGCAGTGGGAACCGGGTGGACGTCATATGATGCCCGCCCGGATCGAGGGAGTGTTCCTGCCGGCATCATATTACAATGCGCGGGTAGGCAAGTGGTTAAAGATCAGACGTCATTATTGCCAAAAAAACCCACAATTCATTTATAGAAAACCTCTCACACTAAGGAATAAGTTGGCCAAGAATGTCATAGACCAACCCAAGAGGACATCTACTTTTTTGGATCAGGTGGGGTTTTTTTAAGTGCGGAAGGTGCGTAGCATGCAAACCCGTCCAGAACACCAAAAAGAAAACCACCCATTTTGAATCACAGGTAAAAGGGACTAGGTTTGAGATAGATAAATTTATGTCCTGTGAAAGTAACCATGTCACTTACCTTTTTGAATGTCCATGCAGACTTCAATATGTAGAGAGGACTACTAGAAAGTTGGGGATTAGATTATGTGAGCATGTCAATAATATCAAGAAGGGCTTCAAACATCATACCATATCAAACCATTTTATTGGTACACAACTGAGACCCCACTTTGCTCAAGTTCTGTGGAATAGATAGAGTTCTACCAAACTGGTGGGGAGAAAACATGAAGAAGGGTAAATCCCAGAATGAAACCAAATGGATATTTTTACTTAATATGATGAGTCCAAAGGGGTTGAACATTGAACTAGACCTTAACTGTTTTTTATTTACCTGGTAGGGTACACCCATTATAGAATAATGAATGGCGTTTTGAATATATTTTTACATACATATTTTTGTTACATATATTTGTAGCACCCTCCTAGGTAGGTGCTAGGAAGAAGCATATGGGTGGCCCTGTCTGCATATCAGGGGGGCCTGATCATTTTTTTTTAG
Source organism: Pelophylax lessonae (assembly GCF_965119305.1). Taxonomy (NCBI): domain Eukaryota; kingdom Metazoa; phylum Chordata; class Amphibia; order Anura; family Ranidae; genus Pelophylax; species Pelophylax lessonae. Next base: position 202,727,969 of record NC_138780.1, read on the forward strand.
ACTGCCATGTGCTTTCCAGGGTGTCTGTTGAGTCTCGGGAGTCTCCCCACTGTGTCCAATGAGGATTCTTATTGGACAGTGGAGGAAACCTGACCAATAGCACACCAGGGCTTGTATCTATCTCAGAGGGCAGAATTTGCCGCAAAGCATCCTGGGAGAGGGTATAAGTCTGAGGGGAGCACATGACACAGCGCCTTTTGGCGGGAAGCAGAGTCCCAGGAGGAGGGTGATGGCTGTCTCTCCTCCTGTCAGCGCAAGTGAGAGTGTACTGGGCGGTCGGCCTAGAGAACGAAGGTTGAGCTGGGCTACAGAGAGGGATCCAAAGTGCTGTGGACCAAGTGGAGCTGCTGGGCAGAAGTTTCAGGGAAAACAGTATAGTGAGTACTTGGGACTGCCCAGGGGTCTGCCTAGGAGAGGGGACCACTCCAGAAGGTCAAGGGGATCCAGGAGCCAGCTAACCTGAGGAGAAGGTTTAGAGAAAGGGGGTGCCAGTGTTGAAGCCCTGAAGATAAGTGAGAGAAAGAGGGTGCCGGTGTGGGCCCTGAAGTGTTTAGCAGGACAGCAGCAGCATACATAGTTACCTCAGCAAGGAATGCTTAGGGAGCTAAAGAAAAGACTTCTTTAAGTAAGAAAGAAGTCCAAGGTCAGTTTGGAGTTAATGGGCATCAAGCCAGCGTTAACCAGCGTCAACCGGCGTTGACCAGCATTTAGCCAGCGTTAAGTCAGCGCCAAGAAGCATTTTCAGTTGTCCCAAGCAAATTGTGCATAGTTGAGCCAAAGGAGTATCCCACTCATTCCCTTCTCCTATCCAAGTTCTCAAATAAACCTAAAAAACCCAAAGATACTAGACTGGACTGGATTGTCTCAGTGCTCACACTTGGAGAAATATGCACAAGGGTGGCTCAGGGGGACCCATATTCAGCAAAACTGCTGGGAATCCTGCTACATATTCTTAATTTTTTCTCACATTTTTTATATTTATTTTCTATTTTTCATTTTTTTTTATGTTTATTTCTACTTATTTCCATTTTATTTTTCAATTTTTCAAATTTTTTAAACTTTTTTTCATTTATTTTCACAGATTTTTTATTTTTCATCAGTCCTTTTTTCTCTTTTTTTATTTTTATTTGTATCTGAATATACACATTAAAATATTTCTCAACATTTTTTACATATATAACATTTTTTACATATATAAATTCCACTTGTTCTTATATGTTTTTACAGTGGTTTTTAAAATGCAAAGGATAGTTAATATTTTTTTACATTATTTAGATCCATCCCCTTAACTGCATGTAATGCTATATCAATTAATATTGGCGAATCTGGGCAAGGCTGATACTAGCTAGCTCACACTGGTGGCTTCTAGTTTCATATCAAAGGTCTGCACACATAGGAAGTCAATTGAGTCGGTGGTTTTGAAGCCTAGTACACCCAAAAAGAAGGGAACAGGACGTCAAGTGAGCATATGTCCATCCGCCCATGGCTATTTACATTCACTGAGTTACCGGGGATCTCTGTCTTTGAGAACACCCTGTGGGATGGGCAAAACGCATCGATACAGATTCCGGTCTCTCAGTTCGTCACATCCGGTTGTCCATGGTACTCATGTTGGAATGCACGCTGAGTCCAGGTCCAGGCACCGGCTTCTGAGTCAGTCAGAACGTTTCATCTGCCCTCACTCATGTTCGAATTTTTGAGAATTGATGTCTACATAATTGTAAGTTCATATTTTATTATTTAAACTAAAAATAAAAGGACGTATTACACTATCTTTGGACCCTTTTCTTCCCATTTATGGGTCATGGTCCTGGAAAGGACGTACAGGAATTGAACCTGGTCTAACTTACCAGAAAAAGCCTTCTAGACCACATGCTATATGGCTAAGGGTTCCATGTTATCTGGTAAGTAGGGTTGAGCGAACACGGACTGTATTGTTCGGGATCGTACCGGACTTTTGGGTGTTCGGTACCCGGACACGGACCCGGGTTTTTTTTCTGTATATTCGGGATACAGTCCGTTGTTCTGTCATTTATTTCATGTTTTGGCGCAGTTTTAATGGCACGGTTTCAACAGCTGCAGGGCAGCCAATCAACAAGCGTTTAACTAGTGTGCCCTTAGAAGCCATCACAGCCATGCCTACTAATGGCATGGCTTTGATTGGCCAGTGCAACATGTGAACCAGCCTCTATATAAGCTGGAGTCACGAAGCTCCGCACGTCACTCTGCTCTAACTACTGTTGGGACAGGTTCCTGCTGCTGCTGATTTGAGGGGGAGATTATTGTAGTGGCAGGCTGGAGATTGCTTTCAGGGAAAGAATAGGACACAGGACAGAAGAATCTTCTTTAATTAGACAGCGATCTACATCGATTTTGTAGTGTGGGGGTGCAGTGCACAATCTTTTTGCCCTGACCTGAGCCCAATGAGGAGGAGGGAGAAAAAAAAAAAAAGCTCATTGCATATGTGTCTGCTTAATCTGGATTTAAAAAAACACTGCTGTTCTAATCTGCTATTCAAAAAGCACCAATTTAAGGGGAAAATAATTTTTCAGTTTTTCATTCGTTCTTTACTGTGACATACAGCGTTTAGACGCTGCAGTTCTAAATTGATATTCAAAAAGCACCAATTTAGGGGAAAATTATTTTTTAGTTTTCCATTCATACTTTACTGTGACATACAGCGTTTAGACACTGCTGTTCTAATCTGCTATTCAAAAAGCACCAATTTAAGGGAAAAATAATTATTTTTCAGTTTTTCATTCATACTTTACTGTGACATACAGCCTTTATACACAGTGCTGTTCTAATCTGCTATTCAAAAATCACAGATTTAAAGGGAAATTTTTTTTTTCATTTTTTCCTTTATATGTTACTGTGAGATAAAGCCTTTAGACACTGCTGTGTTCTAATCTGCTCTTCAGAAATCACCAATTAAAGGGAAAAATAAAACATTTTCATTCATACGTTACTGAGAGATACACCCGTTGGATACTGTTGTTCTATTCCGCTATTCAATAAACACCCATTTAGGGGAAAAAATTAAATTGTGGCCTAGTCTGCATATGAGAAGGTCAAATAAGGGACGTGGCCTGGGTCGTGGTGCTGCTGGTGGAGCTTCTGTTGCAAGGAGAGAATGTGGTCGATCTGTGCCAGCTACACGCACAAGTGAAACACCTTCCTCAGGTGTGAGTAGGCGATAGAACCTGCAGAAGTATTTGGCAGGGCCTAATGCGCCTCTAGAAATGTTGAGGTCAGAACAAGTACAGGAGATAGTAGATTGGGTTGCTGACAGTGCCTCCAGTTCCTTCACATTGTCTCCCAGCCAGTCTACTGCTGAAAGGTCAGAGTTGGCACCTGCAGCCGATGTCCATCAATCTTTCACCTCACCCCCTTTGAAATTAGCCAAGCAGTCTGAGCCCCAAGTCATGCAGCAGTCTCTTCTTCTTTTTGATGACTCTGTTAGCATGGTTTCTCAGGGCCATCCACCTAGCCCTGCCCCAGAAATGGAAGAGATTGAGTGCACCAAGGCCCAACCACTTATGTCTCAAGATGAGTACATGGGAAGACCATCACAGCACGTCTGGGTTGATGACGAAACACAGATGTCAACTGTTGCAGAATTCCGAATTGTGGAGACCGACAAGGAGGGCAGGGGTGAAGACTGGGTGGAAGATGATGTGGAGGACGATGAGGTCCTCGACCTGAGTAGTTTGGAGGAAGAGGCGGTGGTTGCACAGAGCCGCAAGCACAGCAGAAGAGAGAGCAGGGTGCAAAAGCGGAGCGGCCGTGCCCTAGACACTACGCCTGCTACTGCCCAAGGCAGCAAGGGACCGATCGCACCAAAGCCAGCTCAAAGGAGTTACCTAGCGTAGCAGTTCTTCAGACAATGTGCTGATGACAGGACATGAGTGGTTTGCATGCTGTGCAATCAGAGCCTGAAGCGAGGCATAAACCTTCTCAACCTGAGCACAACCTGCATGACCAAGCATCTAAGTGCAAAGCACGAGCTGAAGTGGAGTGGACACCTCAAAAACAAGAAAGGTCTCTGGCTCCAACTGCTTCCTCTTCTGCTGCAGTCTTGGCCTCTTCATCCACCTCTGTAGTGACAGTGGCACCTGCCACCCCACAAACAGAGGATCTGTCAGCAACACCACCACCTGGGTCACCAACAACCATCTCCACAATGTCCCGTGGAAGCGTTCAGCTTTCTATCTCCCAAACACTGGAGCGGAAGAGGAAGTACCCCCCTACCCCCAGCGCAACACCTTCACCACCAACTTCAGCACAGCCAGGGGTAAACGACAGCAGGAAGTTTTAAAACTTACCTGTTTGGCGGAAAAAACCCCATACCGCGCAGGAGTTGTGGAGGGGTATTGAACAGCAGACCAATGAGTGGTTGGTGCCAGTGAGCCTCAAGCCCGGCCTGGTGGTGTGTGATAACTGGTGAAATCTCGTAGCAGCTCTGGGCCTAGCCAGTTTGACACACATCCCTTGCCTGGCGCATGTGCTGAATTTGGTGGTGCAGAGGTTCCTTAAAAATTACCCCGATATGTCAGAGCTGCTGCAGAAAGTGCGGGCTGTCTGTGCGCACTTTTGGTATTCTCACCCTGCTGCTGCTCGCCTGTCAGCGCTGCAGCGTAACTTCGGCCTTCCTGCTCACCGCCTCATATGTGACGTGCCCACAAGGTGGAACTCTACCTTGCACATGCTGGAAAGACTGTGCGAGCAGCAGCAGGCTATAGTGGAGTTTCAGCTGCAGCACGCATGCGTGATTCGCTCTGCGGAACAGCACCACTTCACCACCAATAACTGGGCCTCCATGCGAGACCTGTGTGCCTTGTTGCGCTGTTTCGAGTACTCCACCAACATGGCCAGTGACGATGACTCCATTCTCAGCTTAACTATCCCACTTCTATGCCTCCTTGAAAAAACGCTTCGGGCGATGATGGAAGAGGATGTGGCACAGGAGGAGGAGGAGGAGGAGGAGGAGGAAGATGGATCAATTCCAAGGCTTGGATGGTGGGTTCCTGTACCCACAAATGCCAGGGACACAATTGTCCAGCAGGGGCACAGTTCTGGAGGATGACGAGGATGAGGAGGAGGAGATGGAAGAGGATATGGAACCATGTTCACAGCAGGGTGGCACCCAGGCCAGCTCATGTACCGTCCAATTCCCTCACTGGAGCGTGATCGGAAGATGCGCGAGTACAAGTGCACACTGGTAGACGCACTGCTGGTGGCATTCCCACCTGACAGCGGGGGCAGAGTGGAAGCACAAGGCCAAGGCAGAGGAGGAGGAAGAGGTCGCCAACGCAGCCAGGACACCGCCAGCACCTCAGAAGGCAGGGTTAGCATGGCCGAAATGTGGAAATGCTTTGTCAGCACGCCACAACAAACAGCAGCACCACCAGCTGATATGGAACGTCTTAGCAGGAGGTAGCATTTCACCAACATGGTGGAGCAGTATGTGTGCACACGCCTAGACGTACTGAATGACGGGTCTGCCCCCTTCAACTTCTGGGTCTCCAAATTGGGCACATGGCCTGAGCTTGCCCTTTACGCCTTGGAGGTGCTGGCCTGCCCTGCAGCCAGTGTATTATCTGAACGGGTATTTAGCACGGCTGGGGGCGTTATCACAGACAAGCGCAGCCGCCTGTCCAGAGACAATGTGGACAAGCTCACGTTCATTAAAATGAACCAGGCATGGATCCCACAGGACTTGTCCGTACCTTGTGCAGAATAGACGTGTATACCGGCCTTACCCAGCCATTGCTGGATTTTTGATCTTTCTCACTCTTTTGGGGTGTACCCTAATTTAAAAAGAAATTTAAAATTAAAAACAAAAACCAGTGTTGGCTACCTCGTCCTCCTCCACCGGCGCTTCCACCTACACCGCCACCTCAACCTCCTACTCCATATGGGCCTCGTCCTCCTAGATCAAGATGATTATTTATTTTTTATTTTTCTGTTTTTATGTTATTTTTAGTTATTTCCCTATCCACATTTGTTTGCAGAGCACTTGCCATGCTCCTAACAAGATCTTGCTGCCATTTGCAGCCCTCTAGCCCTTTCCATGTTTTTTTTAGAGCCATTTTAGTGCTCAAAAGTTCGGGTCACCATTGACTTCAATGGATTTCGGAATCGGGGTCAAGTTCGGGTTAAGTCCGGGTCATGAACCCAAACTTTTTTTTCAAGTTCGGCCAGACCCGGACATCCAGGTGTTCGTTCAGCTCTACTGGTAAGTGTTTATGCTGCTGGAGAGTGGAACACTGAGTGAGCACCACTTGAGATATTCAACATTTTCAGCAATTTGACACGGAAGCACCTTATTTGAGTATTATCAAGAAATCTTCACTGGCCACATGCTTGTCACCATATTGACTTAAAATCCTTAAGCACGAAAGCACTTTTTTTCCCTATTTAAATGACGACTTTCACTGGCTACTTGCTTGTCCTAAAATGTTGGACTATTATTTGCACATTGTATGTATATGATTTTTGCACTATATGTATTTTATGTAAGGTAGATTTATCGTAATAGTTGGCGCACTATTAGCACTTTGGTGGTTTTTAGGCACATAGGGTGCATTTTTACCCATTTTTTGAGGTCTGAGTATTGAGGTTGGGCTTGCGCTGTGGTTTTAAATTCAGTTTATCGGTGCCAAAATATCACCATTTCTGCCAGGGGATGCAAACTTTTGAGAACTATTTTTCACCTATAGATCTGACAAACATGTATAGGAGTCTGGTGAGATATACAAAATGTCAGATACAATCATTTCTTTCAGTGTGATGTCTGCATTCAGAAATCATTCAGTTTTGAAAGCTAAAAAAAAAAAAAAAAAGTGAATTCTAAAATCATTACAGCGTTATTAACCAGGAAAGTCATTTCCGGTCAACTTTGAGAGTTTTATGTTCCAAAGTCCTCATCCTTAGAAGCCTTATCTATCCTTATCACATCACTGCTATTTACTATAAACCTCCCAGGGGAGAGCGTGATTATTAACCCCTTCCTGTCCAACTGACACAGCCCTGGGTATTAGGATGAGGGGACCAGGATGAACAGCCTGATCACATGAACACTGTGATTGGCTGTCACAGTGGTCAAATGATTGAGAGTCCATCATACCTGTTCCTAATCCTAAATAGAGACTAAGAAACAAACAAAAATGCTTGGTAGTGCGGCGAGGCGCCTCCATCCCCATTGTACATACAAATGCAGAGTTTTGCCCCTTTGGATGAAGTGTCACACAGCCAGTAATAAAAACATAGTACAAGTTTATTGGGTATATGCCAGCAAAAGAAATGGAAAAAGGTTTTATAATGCCAAACAGTTGGCCCAAATATACAAATCCATTACAGGGTTACTGTCAGGGTGCAGGGAAACCAGTCCACACAGGGGTGCAGGTAAAATAAAGCAGTTTATTGGAGCAAACAACAATAATCACACAGCAAGAGTGAGAAAGTGAGAGCAGGAACAAGCCGGGGTCAAGTCCAGAAGCGAGTAGTCTGCCAATGCCAGTTGTCTGCTAATGCGGGGTCATCTGACTATGCCGGGTCGAGAGCCAGGAGAGTCGTCAGTCAAGACAGGTCATACACGGAGAGCAGAAGACTGCTAGCAGAGATGCACCTTGGAGCACAAACACAAGGGCAAGGACTGCAACCCATCAGGTGATTAATATAGTCAGGTGTGCAGCATCATCACTGTGCGACACCCAGGCAGCAAGCAAGTGATGATGCAAACAGAGTTTATAAGAAGCAGCAGTCTGCACATGTCCAAGATGGCTGCCAACAGGAGGGCAATGTAAGATCTTGACAGTAACATACAGTAATCAAATAGTCCATGGTAAATGTGTCATAGCATCTATGGTGACCCATTGCACTTTGTGGGTCTTACTCTTCAGGGGTTGATGCATAGACATAATCTGTAAAGTAAAATGATTAACCACTTAAGCCCCGGAAGATTTTACCCCCTTCCTGACCAGGGGGTATTTTGCGATTCGGCACTGCGTGACTTTAACGGACAATTGCGCGGTCGTGCGACACTGTACCTTAATGAATTTGACGTCCTTTTTTTCCCACAAACAGAGCTTTCTTTTGGTGGTATTTGATCACCTGTGTGATTTTTTGATCATGCGCTATAATCAAAAAAAGAGCGACAATTTTGCAAAAATAATAATATTTTTCACATTTTTTTATATGAAATTCCCCCCCAAAAAAATTTAAAAATCAAAATGTTTTTAAATTTTTGGCCAATTTGTTTTCTGCTACCTATGTTTGGTAAAAAAAAATCACAATAAGCGTATTTTGATTGGTTTGCGCAAAAGTTATTGCGTTTACTAACTAAGGGAAAGATTTCTGTCATTTTTGGTGTTTTTTTTTTAACGAGTAATGGTGGAGATCTGTGATTTTTTTTGCGGGACTGCGGCATTGCAGCGGACAGATCGGACCCTTGACTGACATTTTTGACACTTTTGGGGTTACCAGTGACATTACTACAGTAATCAGCGCTATACATTTGCACTGTTACTGTTAAAATGACACTGGCAGTGAAGGGGTTAACTTTATTAGAGATGCAGTGACTATGTGTGTCCCTAGGGGCGTGCTTCTTACTGTGCAGGGATGTGGCTGTGTGTGTAACAGCAGAGATCAACGGTCCTACATAGCAGGACCATTAGATCAGTGCTTTTACACAGGAAAGAATGACAGGCGGCTTTGTTTACATCAGCCGCCTGCCTTTCTCCCTTCACAGCGGATGATCGCGAGTGACCGGCGGACATCGGGCTGCCGGTCACACGCACGGAGGTGTCCGTGAACGAGCCGAGGCGGGAGCACGCCTCTGGCAGCGCGCGCTCGTCCGCTATTGGCTCCCAGGCTAGTGACGTACCGGTACGTCACTTTGCCTGGCCGGGGCTGACCGCCGCAGTATATGTACTTGCGGCGGTCGGCAACCTGTTAATAAAATATAACATAGTAATGAACATGGAAATGTAAGAGGTAGATTGGAATGTAGAAATCAGACTGAGGGATCCATACTCACAAAGATGCAGGATGCTGCATGCCAAAATCGCACCAGCAGCCACCAGAGACGTCTGACCCGGGAGCTGAGGGTAAAGGATCCAAAATGGGCCGACAGCACAAAATAGGACAGATGGAAAAATGAGAAAACAGAACCGTCGGACATGACCTGCCAGGATGGTGGCTAGAAAAAAAGGAGTGTATATGGGTGGTGATGTGCACAATAAATTAAAAAATAAAATAAAAAATAAAATAAAAAATGATGGAAAGGTAAAATATTTGTGAGAAAATATTAACATAATGATTAAATGGCCAAGAGCAACCACATGGTACAATTAGGAATGGTGAAAGTGACCTGCACAGCTGAATTAAATGGGAATCCACATGTGTATGTGTTATAAAGTATAAAATGCAACTTGGTGAGGCAGAGACACCAGTGCATGGGATTACCCCAGTAGTGCAAGGTCAATCAGGTCAAAAAAGTAAATGTGTGACAAATGAGAGGGGGAGGGTTTGTACCTACCAGGATCAAAATAATGTTTACCAAAAATAGCGTGTATCCAACCACCTGAGAGACATTGCACAGACTGGTGTCTGAGCTCTCCTATTTGTAGCCCTGCAGGCCCATCACAGGATCCTTCCCAACGCTGGGTGGAAGCCCAGGGGCAGGACAGACAAATTAGCCCTACCATCCCTGATCGCTGTAGGGGAAAGAAAATACAGGAGTGTCCCGCCACAGCATAACGTGACAGATGTCACGTGTCCCGGCGCCATGACATGTTGGCTGGGCCGGTGCCATGCGACGGGCGCTGTACCTGACGTCGATGCATCAGTGTTGCCAACCCCCCGGAGTGAAATTTACTGGCAGAACGACAAAATTTACAGACGGCACCAATTTTTTACTGGCACTGCAAAAATGTTCATAAAATAGCCGTTTTCAGTGCTAAACCGTGCAAATATGAATAATTAAACTATAAACATGTATATAGTGCTATTAGCAATGTGTTTAAGTTAAACAAAAGCCATAAACCATATTTCTCCATTTACATGAAGGTCAGATTAATATAACCCAGCCAGCACAGAGTTCCACCATATATCAGAGTGTGCAGGATTCCCCCTTACAGTGTAACTCTGACATAGAGGAATGCTGCAGATCTTGATTTAAGCGGGAACTCTGATGTAAGCGGGTGCTCTGGTGACCAGAAACCACCTTATATCAGAGTCCACTGTATTCTCCTTTACATCAGAGTTCCCACTTACATCAGGGTCTGCAGCATTGCCCTTTACATCAGAGCTCCCTTTTACATCAGGGTCCACAGAGTTCCCCCTTGCACTGTAAGGGGAGAATCCTGCAGACTCTAATGTAAAAAAGAATATCAGGAACTCTGATATGGGGGGGGGGGGGGAATCTGAGGACCAGAGACCACCTTCCACAGATTAATTACACTAAGGTAAGGGGGGAGGGATTCCCTGCTATAAGGGGGAAACCTTTATATTAGTTCCCCCTTACATTATTATATTCGCCCAGCCCTTACATCAGTGACCCCCTGTTAGACTGGCCTCGCGGCGCTGTCACTTACCTGAGGGTGGTCAGAGGTTTCGGACATCATACAGGAGGTGGTTAGAGGCTGTGGACATGATACCAGAGGTGGTCAGAGGATGTGGACATGGTACAGGAGGTGGTCAGAGGATGCGCAGGCATGGTACAGGAGGTATTTAGAGGCTGCAGACACCCCCATTCCCCCCCAACAGTAGTGTCCTAACCTGCCCCCCTTCACTCTCCACATCAGTGTCCACCTCTGCCACCCTTTAAATCACCCTCCCACAGCAGAGTCCTCCTCTGCCCACCTTCATATACCCTCTACAGCACTGTCCTTCTCTACCCCCACTTCAGCCCCCACTGCACTGTCCTTCTCTGCCCCCTGCCTTTAGCCCCCCACAGCACAGTGTCCTTCTCTGCCCCACTTCAGCCCCCACAGCTCTGCCCCCTGCTTTTAGCCCCCCATAGCACAGTGTCCTTCTCTGCCCCCACAGCACTGTCCATTTCTGCCTCCACAGCACTGTTCTTCTCTGCCCCCTGCCTTTAGACCCCCACAGCACTGTCGTCCTCCGCCCCCTGCCTTTAGCCCCCCACAACACTGTCCTTCTCTGCCCCTTGCCTTTAGCCCCCCACAGCACTGTCCTTTTCTGCCCCACAGCACTGTCCTTCTCTGCCCCCTGCCTTTAGCCCCCACAGCACTGTCCTTCTCTGCCCCCTGCCTTTAGCCCCCACAGCACTGTCCTTCTCTGCCCCCTGCCTTTAGCCCCCACAGCCCTGAGCACTGTCCCTCTATGCTCCCTGCCTTTAGCCCCCACAGCACTGAGCACTGTCCTTCTCTGCCCTCTGCCTTTAGCCCCCACAGCACTGTCCTTTTCTGCCCCCACTTCAGCCCCTACAGCACTGTCCTTCTCTGTCCCCAGTTCTCACACGAGTCTCCTCTTCTTCTCTAGCCGCAGCGCCAGCAAGACAGTGTCACTGTCTTTTAAAAATGGCGCCAACCGTCGCCAGTTCGTCACTGCGCATTCGCCCGCCCAGCCGGAAATAGGCAAGCTTTTCCGAGCCTGACAGGCTTCGGAACGGCGCATGCGCAGTTGCGTGGCTGCCGTTCTGCCATCTTTTCTACGGGCGCCGCTGCCCAGAACGGGCATTTACGGGCAGCCCGAAAATGGGCTAAAATTTACGGGCTGACCGTAAATCTATGGGCGGTTGGCAACACTGCGATGCATCTCACTGGCGCCGCCCACCCAGAATGAGACAAGCGGGACAGTGGATTATGGATTGGCACTGCAGCTCCCGGGAAAGAAATAACCGGCACAGCCACCAAAGGGAGCAAGACACACAGCCGGAGCGGTGTTTGCCATTGCCAACTCAACCGCACTGACTTGGCTCATCTCATAGCTATGTGGACGAATTCCGTGGATTGTGCTGTGGATTATGCCCAACGTAGTTAATTAGTCAATTGGCTCAGGATAGCATCTCCATCCTACCAAGGATGAATTTCACCAGAAAAGGTAACGTACTTGATCCCTGGGTGGCCACTATGAATTGGCTAGCAGTACAAAACCAATCATTTGCTTTTCCTGTTGAGCCACAGAGCCACCATGAGCTTTTTGACTTTTCCCTGTAAAGTACCATCATATCCAGCAGTGCACTACTGGAACTAATCCACACAACGTTAAGACTGCATTTACTTGGAATTGTTTGCCCATTAATTCATGCATTTAGCACTTTATTGAGACTTCAATTGATTTTCATATTGGAAGCATCTAGCAGTAAACCAAGTGTGGCTACTCACAACACTGTTGCCATTTCAGTACTAGTACATATCATGGATTGATTTCTTTTAGTACCACTGGAAGATATTTAGTTGCCACCTTGGTCGGACCAGACTTCATCCCCTCCAAAATTGTATCCTATAGCTTCCCTTCCCTTCCTCTCTGCCCCCCAGCTCGAGCTCCCCAGGGGTCCATACAAGGCTACTCCATTTTTGCACATTTTGTCTCTATACGGCCACTGCCGTTTGGGGCCCCCCTGTGTGGAAGTATATTGGCTGGCGGACGTCATGGTTGCGTGTTTTATGTTTTGTGTTTTGTTTTCTGTTGTGTCTTGTTTTCTTGGTAAGGTTATCCTTACATCTGTTGTTTTTTAGTGAGGTCACATACTATCCGGGTCCATTTTGGAATTATAAACAAGCATATTTTGGTGTGAATTATCTTGCTATGTTGATTAACTAAGGGTCCTTTCACACGGCCGCTCCGCTTGTCTGCAAATCATCCTATTTTTTTGCGGATGATTTGCGGACATAATGTAAGTGAATGGCATTGCGGATGTCAGTGGAATACCACCCGCTGACATCCGATTCTCTTCCTTTCAGTTCTGTTCCGTTTTTTGGAACGGAACAGAACCCCATTTTTCCTCCGTGTAAAAAACAGAAAGGAAGGAAAATCGGATGTCAGCGGTGTCATCCGCTGACATCCGCAGTGCCATAGACTTACATTATGTCCGCATATCATCCGCAAACGGATAGGATGATATGCAGGCACACGGAGCGGATGACAGAAATGTCATCCGCTCCGTGAAAAAAAAAAGCCCCGCAGCGGATAAGAACAGCGGAGCGGCCGTGTGAAAGAGTCCTTATTCTATAATTAATTAATCAATGCATATATTTTTTTAATTTACTCACCTGTCATTCATCTGTCAATAATACAGCCATCTTTAATGCCTGCGCATTCACAGGAATACTTTTTTGCTGTTTTCATGTTATATTGACAGACACCCAGATGGTGATATACAGGTTTTAATATGACTATTATTCCATACCATTTTTGATTTTATACACAGCACACCTGCAAGCGAGCAATTTCTCAAAATACAAAGCAGACATGAATAGAATGAAGTCCTAATGAAATCGGGTAAAGCCAACCAAAAGTGGGCAGCAGGTGTCTTCTATCTAATAACCGCTAAGAAACAAAATATGTTTGGTAATACCCTGCGAGGTGCCTCCATCCCCACTGTACACTGGCCGTCTGCAACTGCTTAAAAAGCCACAGATGTGGGAAATTAACCTTTATCCACGTCTGGATCAGAAGATTTTCCCCCCTTAATGACCAGGCCATTTTTTGCGATTCAGCACTGCGTTACTTTAACTGACAATTGCGCGGTCCTGTGATGCTGTACCCAAATAAAATTGATGCATTTTTTTCCCCACAAATAGAGCTTTCTTTTGGTGATATTTGATCACCTGTGAGATTTTTTTTTTATTGGGCTATAAACAACAACAAAAAAAAAAAACGACAATTCTAAAAAAAAAAAAAAAAAAAAACAATATTTTTCATTTTCTGCTATATAACATTCCAAATAAAAACATTTGAAAAATCTAATTTTTTCATCATTTTAGGCCAATTTGCATTCTGCTACATATTTTTGGTAAAAAAAAAAAAAAAAATCCCAATAAGTGTATACTGATTGGTTTGCGCAAAAGTTATCGCCCCTACAAACTAGGAGAAATATTTATGTCATTTTTATTTTATTATTTATTTTTTTACTGGTAATGTCAGCGATCAGCATTTTTTAGCGGGACTGCGATATTGCGGCGGACAGATCGGACACCTAACTGACATTTTTGACACTTTTGGGGGTACCAGCGACATTACTACAGTAATCAGTGCTATAAATATGCACTGTCACTGTACTAATGACACAGGCAGGGAAAGGGTTAACACCAGGGGCATTTAAAGGGTTAAATGTGTCCCTAGGGAGTGCTTTCTAACTGTTTGGGGGATGAGGTTGCTGAATGAACACAGAGACCTGTGTTGCTAAATAAGAGGATTCCTGTTGTTCATTACTGACAGAACAGTGGTCTGCTGCGTTTACAATGGCAGACCACCGTTCTGTCTCCACGGGGAGCGATCGCAGGTGCCCAGCGGACATCGTGGCCGCCGAACACGCTGATTGGCTCTCTCTGTGGCCAATCTGCGTGTGTACAGTTACGTTGTTTCGCGGGACAGAGCCGACCTGCCGCAGTATATGTACAGCTGGCGGTTGGCAAGTGTTTTTTTGCCATTGTAACCTGTGTGTGTCACCTTGTGTGTCTGTACCAAGGCCAATTATTCCAGGGGAGGAAAATTTCCATCAGGGCCAATCGGGGGATTTCTGTTATCATTATGATTTAAAAATGAGCCAAATAAATATGTAATAATAAATGGCTTCATATGATCACTATCCTTAAATAAAATCAATTTTTTTTGGCATAATTAGTCAATAATGCCAAATCATTTTCAATATCAGTGCCAAAATGTCACCATTTCTGCCAGGGGATGCAAACTTTGGAGAACAACTGTATGTCACCTATAATGGGCCATACACACTATAAGATTTTCTGAAGATTTTTTCCTTTAGATTTACCAAAACCATATAATATGAGGTCAAACCTAAACACTTTCAATTTGTATGCAATCTGGCAGACCCTTGCACTACATAGAAAAGGTAAATCTGAAGACAAAAGTCTTCAGAAAATCTTATAGTGTGTATGGCCCTTTAGTCTGACAAACATGTATAGGAGTCTGGTGAGATATACAAAATGTCAGATACAATCATTTCTTTCAGTGTGATGTCTGCATTCACAAATCATTCAGCTTTGGAAGCTAAAAAAATGTGAATTCTAAAGAGCGCAAAATCATTACAATGTTATCATCCAGGAAAGTAATTTCCGGTCAACTTTATTTCAAAGTTTTATGTTCCAAAGTCCTCATCCATAAAAGCGTTATCTATCCTTATCACATTGGCTGCTATCTACCATAACCCTCCCAGGGGAGAGCATGATTATTAACCCCTTCCTGCCCAACTGGCACAGCCAACAGGATGAGGGGACCAGGATGAACATGCTGATCACATGAACACTGTGATTGGCTGTCACAGTGGTCAAATGATTGAGAGTCCATCATACCTGTTCCTAATCCTAACTAGAGACTAATGGGCCACACACACTATAAGATTTTCTGAAGACTTTTTCCTTTAGACTTACCAAAACCATATAATATGAGGTCAAACCTAAACACTTTCCATTTGTATGCGATCAGGCAGGCCCTTGCACTATATAGAAAAGGTAAATCTGAAGGAAAAAGTCTTCAGAAAATCTGCACGTGTGTATGGCCCTTTATGCCCCATACACACGTGCAGATTATCGGAAGACTTTTGTCTGTAGATTTACCAAAACCATATAATATGAGGTCAAACCTAAACACTTTCAATTTGTATGCAATCAGGCCGGCCCCTGCACTACATAGAAAAGGTAAATCTGAAGACAAAAGTCTTCAGATAATCTGCACGTGTGTACGGTGCATTACACAGTCATGTCAAAAGAGGACCTATTGATATGTTAATTCCCCCCCCCCCCCCCCAACAGAGAGGCTGCAAAGTTTGCAAGTGATTTTTTTTTTGTTTTGAACTAACGTACAGCTTCATTTCTCTTTAACCACTTGCCGACCGCCGCACGACTATCTACGGCGGCGGTCAGCCCCTCACAGGCAAAGTGACGTAGGTCTACGTCGCTCGCCTGTGAGGGTTTAGGGAGCGAGCGCGCGCCGCCGGAGGCGCGCTCCCGCTCCCGCGTGGTCACGGACCCCCCCGCGCGTGTGACCGGCGGACCCGATCGCCGCCGGCCACTCTGCGATCGGCGGGGGAGAGGGAGAAAGTCAGGCAGCTTGTGTAAACAAGCTGCCTGTCATTCTCCTCTCTGTATGAGAGCTGATCACATGGATCTACTATGTAGATCCATTGATCACTCTGCATACAGTTGAAGCCACAGCCAATCACAGTTAGAATCACGCCCCTAGGGACACACACAGCCCCTCCCTCTCAAATAAAGTTAACCCCTTCACTACCAGTGTATTTTTACAGTAACAGTGCATATGTATAGCACTGATTACTGTAGAAATGTCACTGGTAACCCCAAAAGTGTCAAAAATGTCAGTCAAGGGTCCGATCTGTCCGCCGCAATGTCGCAGTACCGCAAAAAAAATCGCAGATTGCCGCCATTACGCGTTAAAAAAAAAAACAACAAAAATGACAAAAATCTTTCCCTTTGTTAGTAAACGCAATAACTTTTGCGCAAACCAATCAAAATACGCTTTTTGCGATTTTTTTTACCAAACATAGGTAGCATAAAACAAATTGGCCGAAAATATTAAAAAATTTTGATTTTTACATTTTTTTTTGGGGGAATTTCATATAAAAAAAAAGGGAAAAATATTGCTATTTTTGCAAAATTGACGCTCTTTTTTTGTTTATAGCGCGTGATCAAAAAATCGCACAGGTGATCAAATACCGCCAAAAGAAAGCTCTGTTTGTGGGAAAAAAAGGACGCCAAATTCGTTTAGGTACAGCGTCGCACGACCGCGCAATTGTCCGTTAAAGTCACGCAGTGCCGAATCGCAAAATAGCCTCTGGTCGTTTAGCAGCCAAATCCTCCGGGGCTTAAGTGGTTAAAAAGAAAGGTGTAGGGCAAAGGTAGTGTTGAGCCAGCACCAAATCTGTACTTTTATTTATTTTTTTAAATTTTTAATCTTTATTTCCTTTTTTTTATATATATAATTTTTTTGTTTTATTTTTTTTATTTTTTTATATATTTGTTTATTATTTTTTTTTCCTCTTTTTTATTAGTTATTTTATTTTAAATTTTTTTATTTTATTCTAATTTTTTTTTGTTAACTATTTCTCTTTCTTTCCTTTATCACCTTCATTTTTGGGGTGATTCCATAGTTTAGTTTTGCTATAAAAAAAAAAAAAAAAAAAAGAGGGGAGTATGGGGATCATTATAGTGAGAACATTTAAATATTGGTATAGCACAGGCATGTCCAACCTGCGGCACCTGACCAGACTTCTGAGGTAGAGCATCCAACCCCCCACACACACCTGTACTCTATCAGAGTCCACCATCAAGTAGATATAGGAGGAGTCCTTTGTACTGCATTAGCACATCCCTCCCAGCAAGGAGTGTTGTCTCCAAGGGTTGGAGAGGCTGGATTCACCCCTTTTTTATGGATAGTGTAGGACCCACTGATAATGGGGTACTTTGACGCAGTGGTGGGCTTGAGCACGATATGGCCATATGGTGGGACCAAACCCCCATTTTTATTTATGGATTGTCTCCATACTTAATAGTCATTTCTTTTGCATGGTTGCGCTATTCTTTTTTAATATACATGCAGGTAAAATAAAGCAGTTTATTGGAGCAAACAACAATAATCGCACAGCAAGAGTGAGGAAGTGAGAGCAGGAACAAGCCAGGGTCGAGTCCAGAAGCGGGTAGTCTGCCGATGCTGGGTCATCTGCTGATGCCGGGGTCAAGAGCCAGGAGAGTCATCAGCCAAGCCAGGTCATACATGGAGGAACACAGAGAACAAACGACTGCTAGCAAAGATGCACCTTGGAGCACAAACACAAGCGCCTCAAGGATGGGTAAGACCCCTCCTGCACCATGTCCACAGCCCTGCATCTCTTGCATTATGCCCACAGCCCTGCATCTCCTGGACCATGCCCACAGCCCTGCATCTCCTGGACCATGCCCACAGCCCTGCATGTCCTGCACCATGCCCACAGCCCTACATCTCCTGCACCATGCCCGCAGTCCTGAATCTCCTGCACCATGCTCACAGCCCTGCACCATGCCCACAGCCCTGCATCTCCTGCATTATGCCCACAGCCCCTGTATCTCTTGCATCATGCCCACAGTCCTGCACCATGCCCAAAGCCTTACATCTCCTGCACCATGCCCGTAGCCCTGCACCATGCCCACAGCCCTGCATCCCCTGCACCATGCCCACAGCCCTGCATCCCCTGCACCATGCCCACAGTCCTGCATTTCCTGCACCATACCACAGTCCTGCACCATGCCCAAAGTCCTGAACCTCCTGCACCATGCTCACAGCCCTGCATCTCTTGCACCATGCCCACAGCCCTGCATCCCCTGCACCATTCCTACAGCCCTGCATCTCCTGCACCATGCCCACAGTCCTGCACCATGCCCACAGTCCTGAATCTCCTGCACCATGCTCACAGCCTTGCGTCTCCTGCATTATGCCCACAGCCCCTGTATCTCCTGCACCATGGCCACACCTCCTGCATCTCTTGCACCATGCCCACAGCCCTGCATCTCCTGCACCATGCCCACAGTCCTGCATCTCCTGCACCATGCCCACAGTCCTGAATCTCCTGCACCATGCTCACAGCCCTGCATCTCCTGTATTATGCCCACAACCCCTGTATCTCCTGCACCATGGCCACACCCCCTGCATCATAAAAAATTTTTTTATTAAATATTATTAAATTTTTTTTTGCCTTTTTTTTTTTTTTTTGCCTTTTAATAAAAATTTTTTTTTCCAAGAGCCTAGTTAGGAAGGTATAATATGGCTACATTGCTTACCTTCACACAAGAAAAGACACTTCGTGCACCGGAAGACTGTAAGGGTCTGTTCTTTCCAGACTCCGGTGTCACCGATGATATGTCTTGTTTACATCCGCTGCGATTGGCCAAAGAGGATACCGGAAGGACGTCATAACACTTCCGGGTCCTCTGTCTGATACATTGTGATTGGCTGGCTCCGCGACCGCAAGTGCGTCACGACACTTCCGGGTCCCCGCCGCGGCCGCACCGGAAGTCTCCATCAGCCATACTATTTACGAGAGATGCTGACAGCACGGCTACAGCTCCAGTCCCAGAAGCCGACTTCAGTGGAAACACGTCGGGGGGGGGAGCTAGCCGTGCTGTTACAAGTCTCGGATCGTACTGCAGACGTCCGCGACCACCCTGTATATGCTGCTTATTCATCTGGATTTTGTAAGTGTTACTTCACACATTTTTTCAATAAACTGAAGGTAATGCACTATAGTCCCTTCTTCTTCTTTGGGCACGGTCTTTTTGGCGATATCCCCTTGTCTGGAAGCCTACAGATCCCCTTAATTTGGAAGCAGTTGGTTGATCCATTCCACCTGAGAATCACATCATCTAGCTGACCAGTTTGGACCCCTGGATAAACGCAGTATATGCTCACATCTCTCCATATTGTGGTAAGAGTCCACTCCTATCACTGGGTGTTCACACATGTATTCAAGTTCACTAATATTCACTCTGGATCACAGTCTGGGAAGAGGTGACACCCACCTCCCATCACGCCCCAACCTTCACCATATTCTTTGGACTGAAAGACTTTTTAAAGTTTCACTATATTCCTTGGATATATAGGTTCTGTGTTAACTGCTGGTTCAGCAGACACTATTCATGAACATTTTGTTCTTATTATTTTGTTATAGCGCACTTTTGTAATTTATGTTTCATATGTTAGAACCTTTTCACATTTAATTCTTTTTGCAGTGCTGCTTTCATTTTTCATCTTGTCACAAGGTTCGCGCACCTAATTTCCTTATATATTGAAGAAAGAATTCCGCGCTAATGGATCTGATTGTGTGGTTGGCTGCAGCCTACCCCAAAAATATAGTAAAACTATATCTGAAAGTGGAGAAGATGTTAGGGTAATTGGCGCTGCCAAATACTAAATTAAAATGTAAAAGTGTGTCTCATAGATCTAGGTACATTAAAATGTTCCGAAACAATTATTGCTGTAGGTGGTGGTCCCTATAATATAACTAATGGTCTTGATGGTAAGCCACAATAAATATTTGAAGATGTCAATAAATTAATAATAAAAATGAACCATTCATCAATAAATATCACAAATAAATACTTGGTAGCAATACATTAATAAGGCAACCCAATCAATAAAAGCAGTTAAGTATCTCAAAGTTCAAAGGGTAGTGACTCTTAAAACAATTGGTGTAAACACTAGGTGGCAGTGTTGATCAAAATTAAGTAGAGATGTCTGAGTGACTGGAAAGTGCCAGGTGCTATAATTAGGTCAAAAACCTAAGTGGAGTGCAAAAAAAAATGGGTGTCTAAGTGAAATCAAATAAATATAGAAACAAGCCAAGTAGTATAAAAATGCATATGATGTGCCAAGTGAATGATAAAAAACAATTAAATAGGTGAATTTCTGGTGGTTAAATAAATATGAATATAAATAATAATAAATTAGTCCATATTAAAAGTGAAAAAAAGTCCAAAGCAAAATATATGCTCAATATAATAGTCCAAAAACATGCAATATGGTGATAGGACGTGCCAAAGAAAATCGCATGGATAGAGGGGGTGTCTCCTGGTGTGGATCAGGCTGTGGGTGCTGGGTGAGGGAATTCCGTGCTCCCCTTCCTAAAAAGCCCGCACTCACCAGAGAGCGGCACCCCTACAGGGGTAACCAGCGTTGGATAATTGGGGTAAAACCCCGATGGACCTCGGTGAGCCTCTCCTTTCCTGGTGGGACCAGTGGTATTTCCTCCCTCAAATGGTAGGTAATGGGGATGAGCGATGTGCAAATAGGGTAATGAGCAGCGCTCCAGCAAGGATGATGTCCGGGATTATATGGGTAAAGAAACACTCATATAGTGAAGTACCGTAATGTATGTTCTTTTATTAAACAGATAAAATCAAGTACTCACATTTAAAAACCGGATAAGGCGTCTGTAAGAAAGTAGGGACCGCGAACCCCTCGTATAGCGGTATATCCGGACGCCGTGCGCCTCAACGGCCGGATGTGCGTCTCAAGGTGCGGAACTGACGTGCCTACGCTCTACGCGTTTCGTCATAAGACTGACGTCATCAGGAGCAGCGTGAGGCTACGTGAGTCCCGCTAGTATAAATCCTAAAACGTTGCCCGGCAACCGGAACAAGCGCCCAATCAGAAAAAGTATACTAGCGCGTCATCAGTTGGTGGGCAGATGTAGTTAATGCAAAACTGCATAGAGCTTGAAGCTCCACCCGATTTGGATTTTTCGACCAATGGATTTTTAAATAGAGCCATAATCAGCAGTTGCTATGTAAAAGAGGAAAAACTGTTTATTTATTTACCGATAATTTAAATAGGTGACAGAGAAATATGTCGGGACCGTCCGAATTAGTGGTTGAGTATTAAGTGATAAATATGAGGAATTAAAATAAAAGAACCATTAAAAGATAAAAGATATAATCGGGAAGATAAAAAATTTGTCATATGTGTTTTGAATCTAATTAAAACCTATGATACAAATGATAAATATTAAGGAGAAAGGAAAAAATTGTCTATTTATATATATATGTTATAAGACTAAGTATACGGTAAAAGTGGGCATATATAAAGAAAATAAAATGTAAAATTGATATAATATTGTGGCTTAAAATATGATAATATAATTATGATATAGTTCCAATGGCCTAATTAGTCTGGTGATGGCACTAATGACAAGGGGAATATTACAGCTATTCTAATTCTCTAAATACAAAAGCCAAGTTAAGTAAGTGTATATAATATTATGATACAGTATATTAGCGGGAATGAATATATTAAATAATGTGTGTTATAAAAGGGATAATCTAGACCTCTAGCTATGTATAAACAACTAATAATAACATATTAAATGTAAAATGACCCAAATGATGTTTAAAAATGGTAATAGTGTTAGAAATACAAGGGATCTTGTATATGCATCGGGATACCATAAGTATCACGGTGTAATGTATATTATTATTAATGAGATATTGGAAGGCAATTGTGTTCCTGTGGACAGGCAACTGTGATACATACTATATAAAACAAATAGCAGAAAAAATGATAACAGGATATCATATAAGTATGCATAAAGGCATATATATCATTATTAAATATCTCATGTGCTAATACCTAGGTGACATGTGGTATACCATAAAGACCAAAGCATAAACAACAATTAAATTGGTTCAAAGGGTGTGTCAAAAAATAAAAATAATAAGCTGTAGTGTGTTGCACTGTTTAGTGTTAATTTCTGTTTTATCTAAATGTGCTCGATGGTGAGACCAAAATAAAGTGGATTATTGACAAGTATATTAGTGAATGATTCTATAGTGATGGGGGTATCTAGATTTAGATATTAGTATGTGAAAGGAGTCGTATATAAAAAATATGTATAAGTGTTGCCATATAGTGATGTTAGTCCATTTGGAGCTTAAGACCACTAATATTGGTAGATTAAGAACGATAGAAAAACTTTATTAAGAAGACTAAAAACGTGTAGCTGCACTAAAAATCAGAGATGAAGCAATTCAAGTCAATATCAAGGTTAAGTCCTCCGGGTTGAAGAGATTCGAGCAAGTAAATCCACTTAGTTTCGTTTTGTGAGATTTTTCTAGTTTTATTCTCACCTCTCCAATGTTCCTTTATACTGTCTATTCCGTAGAAAATCAGCCCTCTAGGGTTCCGATTGTGAACCTCTTTAAAATGTCTTGATAAACTGTGTTTGGGAAAACCCCTCTTTATATTTCCAATATGTTCTCTGATACGAACCATTAAAGGCCTAGTGGTCCTCCCTATATATTGAAGTTTACAAGGACATTCGACAATATAAGTTACATGAGTACTATGGCATGTGATCAGATTTTTTATTTTAAAAGTTTTCTTGTTTACGTTGGACTTAAATTGTGTGATCTTCTTTTTCTGTGCTGTGTTATTTTTGCAGGCTAAACAATTACGACAGCGAACGAATCCCTTCATATCTGGAAAGAGTTTCACTTCCTTTGGGGGATTAATGACATTATGAACAAGTCTGTTTCTCAGTGTAGGTGCCCTACGATATATAAATTTCGGCCTACTTGGTAATATTTTGGAGAAGACTTTGTCCGATTTTAAAATAGGCCAGTACTTTTTAAAAATCTTTTCTAATGACTTGTATTGTTTATTAAAACCAGTTATAAAAGCATATTCCAAGTTGTTGTCATTATTTCGAATTTTCGTTTTTAATAGTTCGTCTCTAGGCATATTTTTAATATTATCTTTTGTTTTCTCTAAGATCAATCTGTCGTATCCTTTTTCCTCAAATCGTTTAGTTAGTTTTTCTGCTTGTGTCTCGAAATCCTCAATATTAGTGCAATTTCTTCTAATCCTCATGTATTGTCCTTTGGGTATGTTTTGTTTCCATTTTGGATGGTGGCAGCTGGAGGTCGGGATATAACCATTTTTATCCGTGGGCTTAAAAAAGGTTCTGGTCTGTATTCTGTCTTCCTTTTTGAAAATCTGTAAATCCAAAAAATCGATTTGTTGTTGGTCATAATTGGCTGTAAATTTAATCCCATAGGGGTTATTATTAAGTTGTTCTATAAAATTGTCTAAAGTGTCTTGTGCTCCTTCCCATACTAAAAAAATGTCATCTATGTATCTACGGTAAAACTGTAATTGTGGAATATTTTTTCCGTAGACCATCCTCTCCTCTAGCATATTCATAAAAATGTTGGCCACGCTGGGGGCATAACGTGCCCCCATGGCTACACCTTTTGTTTGTAGATAAAATGTCTTGTTATACCAGAAATAGTTTTTCTCCATGGCAAGTTGTAGTCCTTCTAAAATGTAGTTGATCTGTACTTGTCTTAGGTCTGTTTCTTCCGATAAAGCCTTTCTGACACTTTCAATTCCATCCTTCTGGTCTATGCTGGTGTAAAGTGAATTTGCGTCAATAGTCACCAGGATCTGTGTTTCTGTTGTTGGAAATCCTTGCAATTCTTTGATCAGTTGGGTGCTATCTTTTAAATATGATGTTCCGTTACTAACTAGTGGTTGAAGAAATGTATCCAAATATTCACCAAGTCGTGAGAAAAGTGACTCGATCCCGCTAACTATTGGCCTCCCTGGTGGTTTGTCCAACCTTTTGTGAAGTTTGGGGAGATAGTAGATGACGGGTGTCTTTGCTGCTTTTGGGAGTAAGTATGTGGCTTCCTTTTCTGTTAGTATTCCCAATTTAGTGCCTTTCTTGATGTAGGCTTCTATTTTTTTCTTGTATTCCTTCTTTGGGTTCTTAGATAATTGTTTATATGTACCAGGAACACTCAAGAGATTATGCATCTCATTTTCATAATCCTGTTTTCTAATAATCACAAGACCCCCTCCCTTGTCGGCTGGGCGTATAATCACATTTTTCTTCTTTTCAATTTCTGCTATGGTATTCCAGATTTTATTTTCTTTATTGTTATATGTTTTTAGGTTCTTAATATCATGTTCTACCATCTTCTTGAATGCCTGCATGCATTCATTATTTGGAACTTTGGGGTTGAAAGTGGAGCGGTTCCTTAATTTGGTATGTTTAAAAGAGTTGTTGTTGTCGGTGGCCCTCTGAGTTCCATTCATGTTAATGAACTTTTTAATATTTAATTTCCTTAAAAATCTCTGTACATCAATATATGCTTCAAATTTGTCTAAATTCTTGTTGGGGGCATATTTTAATCCTAAGTCTAAAATTTCCAATTCCTCTTGTGTAAAAACAGTGTCAGTGAGATTAAAAATTCCTTCTCCTAATATTCTCTTCTTCGTTTTCTTTCTCCCCCCACGTTTCCCTCTGGTCCGTTTCCTCCTTCCCATCGGTTGTTCCAAGTGTTCGGCCTCCCAATATTCTGTTGGAAGGAGTTGGGATTCCTCCAACCTCTCTGGTATGGTATTCCTTGGTGGTAGGTGTTGCCTATTGGTCTGTTGTAATCCATAGGCCTTGGGGGTCCTCTCCAGTTTTGTACTCGTGGTTGGTTGTACCAACCTCCCTGTCTGGGGGGTCTCCCTCTGTTTCTTCCTTGAAAAAAATTCCCTTGTTCATAGGGTCCTTCATTCCTCCTGAATCCTCGGGGTGGGTAGGATCCCCTCTCCATCAAGGGAGAGAATCTATTTGAAGTGGGAATCTGATATCTTGGAGACTCGTAATTTTGGGGGTGTTGATATCTTGGAGATTCATATCTTTGGGGGTATTGGTATCTTGGAGATTCGTATCTCTGGTTGAACGGTCTCCTTGGTTGGTTTCCACGGGGTGTTCTAGGGGGTTCATGATTTTCCCTGGTTCTTGGTGTTTCCTCTACACGGCTCTCTACGTCCCTCATTGGTCTGAAGGAAAATTCTCTCGGAGTTCTGGGAGTAGGTGCTTCAGATTCGTCCTCTTCTTCGTCTTCATCGGGTGTAGTTTCTCTAGATCCGGTAGGTGGTAAGGTGTTTTCTGTAACTTCCATATTCTCATCCACTATGGAGCTTTGCCATTTATAGACCTTGTTATTTTTGTAGTCCAGAATATCTCTATTAAATTTCTTCTGTTTTTTCGCTTGTAAGTCTTTATCATACTTGGCTATAATTGTGGATAGTTCTTTCTCTTTTTCTTTATATTCATTTTGTGTCGAAAAAGGCATGAGGAGGGTCTTTAGTCTGGTGATGTTGGTTTCTACTTCCTTTAATTTAAATTTTCTTCTTCCAATGATTTGTGTCAATAATTCTGACTCACATCTGTTAAAAACTTGGAACCATTCTTCCATTAGACCTGGATCAGAAAGGCCATCATTGGGATGTAATTCCCATCTTAATTTGCGTGGGGCCATTCTTTCTTTAATATACATCTCTAAAGTTGAGATGTCCCACCAAACTCTTAATTGTTTCTCTAGGTCATGCCTCAATTGTCTAAAAAGACCATTGAGATCATGGTTGTTAGTGGCTTTCTGTTGATTAAAAACCTCCTCAATTTTTATTTCCCTATTTCCGATATAATTGAATATATCCATTGCAGCAGAAGAAAACACTAATTAAAGACTAACCACCAGGGAGGCCAATAGTTAGCGGGATCGAGTCACTTTTCTCATGACTTGGTGAATATTTGGATACATTTCTTCAACCACTAGTTAGTAACGGAACATCATATTTAAAAGATAGCACCCAACTGATCAAAGAATTGCAAGGATTTCCAACAACAGAAACACAGATCCTGGTGACTATTGACGCAAATTCACTTTACACCAGCATAGACCAGAAGGATGGAATTGAAAGTGTCAGAAAGGCTTTATCGGAAGAAACAGACCTAAGACAAGTACAGATCAACTACATTTTAGAAGGACTACAACTTGCCATGGAGAAAAACTATTTCTGGTATAACAAGACATTTTATCTACAAACAAAAGGTGTAGCCATGGGGGCACGTTATGCCCCCAGCGTGGCCAACATTTTTATGAATATGCTAGAGGAGAGGATGGTCTACGGAAAAAATATTCCACAATTACAGTTTTACCGTAGATACATAGATGACATTTTTTTAGTATGGGAAGGAGCACAAGACACTTTAGACAATTTTATAGAACAACTTAATAATAACCCCTATGGGATTAAATTTACAGCCAATTATGACCAACAACAAATCGATTTTTTGGATTTACAGATTTTCAAAAAGGAAGACAGAATACAGACCAGAACCTTTTTTAAGCCCACGGATAAAAATGGTTATATCCCGACCTCCAGCTGCCACCATCCAAAATGGAAACAAAACATACCCAAAGGACAATACATGAGGATTAGAAGAAATTGCACTAATATTGAGGATTTCGAGACACAAGCAGAAAAACTAACTAAACGATTTGAGGAAAAAGGATACGACAGATTGATCTTAGAGAAAACAAAAGATAATATTAAAAATATGCCTAGAGACGAACTATTAAAAACGAAAATTCGAAATAATGACAACAACTTGGAATATGCTTTTATAACTGGTTTTAATAAACAATACAAGTCATTAGAAAAGATTTTTAAAAAGTACTGGCCTATTTTAAAATCGGACAAAGTCTTCTCCAAAATATTACCAAGTAGGCCGAAATTTATATATCGTAGGGCACCTACACTGAGAAACAGACTTGTTCATAATGTCATTAATCCCCCAAAGGAAGTGAAACTCTTTCCAGATATGAAGGGATTCGTTCGCTGTCGTAATTGTTTAGCCTGCAAAAATAACACAGCACAGAAAAAGAAGATCACACAATTTAAGTCCAACGTAAACAAGAAAACTTTTAAAATAAAAAATCTGATCACATGCCATAGTACTCATGTAACTTATATTGTCGAATGTCCTTGTAAACTTCAATATATAGGGAGGACCACTAGGCCTTTAATGGTTCGTATCAGAGAACATATTGGAAATATAAAGAGGGGTTTTCCCAAACACAGTTTATCAAGACATTTTAAAGAGGTTCACAATCGGAACCCTAGAGGGCTGATTTTCTACGGAATAGACAGTATAAAGGAACATTGGAGAGGTGAGAATAAAACTAGAAAAATCTCACAAAACGAAACTAAGTGGATTTACTTGCTCGAATCTCTTCAACCCGGAGGACTTAACCTTGATATTGACTTGAATTGCTTCATCTCTGATTTTTAGTGCAGCTACACGTTTTTAGTCTTCTTAATAAAGTTTTTCTATCGTTCTTAATCTACCAATATTAGTGGTCTTAAGCTCCAAATGGACTAACATCACTATATGGCAACACTTATACATATTTTTTATATACGACTCCTTTCACATACTAATATCTAAATCTAGATACCCCATCACTATAGAATCATTCACTAATATACTTGTCAATAATCCACTTTATTTTGGTCTCACCATCGAGCACATTTAGATAAAACAGAAATTAACACTAAACAGTGCAACACACTACAGCTTATTATTTTTATTTTTTGACACACCCTTTGAACCAATTTAATTGTTGTTTATGCTTTGGTCTTTATGGTATACCACATGTCACCTAGGTATTAGCACATGAGATATTTAATAATGATATATATGCCTTTATGCATACTTATATGATATCCTGTTATCATTTTTTCTGCTATTTGTTTTATATAGTATGTATCACAGTTGCCTGTCCACAGGAACACAATTGCCTTCCAATATCTCATTAATAATAATATACATTACACCGTGATACTTATGGTATCCCGATGCATATACAAGATCCCTTGTATTTCTAACACTATTACCATTTTTAAACATCATTTGGGTCATTTTACATTTAATATGTTATTATTAGTTGTTTATACATAGCTAGAGGTCTAGATTATCCCTTTTATAACACACATTATTTAATATATTCATTCCCGCTAATATACTGTATCATAATATTATATACACTTACTTAACTTGGCTTTTGTATTTAGAGAATTAGAATAGCTGTAATATTCCCCTTGTCATTAGTGCCATCACCAGACTAATTAGGCCATTGGAACTATATCATAATTATATTATCATATTTTAAGCCACAATATTATATCAATTTTACATTTTATTTTCTTTATATATGCCCACTTTTACCGTATACTTAGTCTTATAACATATATATATAAATAGACAATTTTTTCCTTTCTCCTTAATATTTATCATTTGTATCATAGGTTTTAATTAGATTCAAAACACATATGACAAATTTTTTATCTTCCCGATTATATCTTTTATCTTTTAATGGTTCTTTTATTTTAATTCCTCATATTTATCACTTAATACTCAACCACTAATTCGGACGGTCCCGACATATTTCTCTGTCACCTATTTAAATTATCGGTAAATAAATAAACAGTTTTTCCTCTTTTACATAGCAACTGCTGATTATGGCTCTATTTAAAAATCCATTGGTCGAAAAATCCAAATCGGGTGGAGCTTCAAGCTCTATGCAGTTTTGCATTAACTACATCTGCCCACCAACTGATGACGCGCTAGTATACTTTTTCTGATTGGGCGCTTGTTCCGGTTGCCGGGCAACGTTTTAGGATTTATACTAGCGGGACTCACGTAGCCTCACGCTGCTCCTGATGACGTCAGTCTTATGACGAAACGCGTAGAGCGTAGGCACGTCAGTTCCGCACCTTGAGACGCACATCCGGCCGTTGAGGCGCACGGCGTCCGGATATACCGCTATACGAGGGGTTCGCGGTCCCTACTTTCTTACAGACGCCTTATCCGGTTTTTAAATGTGAGTACTTGATTTTATCTGTTTAATAAAAGAACATACATTACGGTACTTCACTATATGAGTGTTTCTTTACCCATATAATCCCGGACATCATCCTTGCTGGAGCGCTGCTCATTACCCTATTTGCACATCGCTCATCCCCATTACCTACCATTTGAGGGAGGAAATACCACTGGTCCCACCAGGAAAGGAGAGGCTCACCGAGGTCCATCGGGGTTTTACCCCAATTATCCAACGCTGGTTACCCCTGTAGGGGTGCCGCTCTCTGGTGAGTGCGGGCTTTTTAGGAAGGGGAGCACGGAATTCCCTCACCCAGCACCCACAGCCTGATCCACACCAGGAGACACCCCCTCTATCCATGCGATTTTCTTTGGCACGTCCTATCACCATATTGCATGTTTTTGGACTATTATATTGAGCATATATTTTGCTTTGGACTTTTTTTCACTTTTAATATGGACTAATTTATTATTATTTATATTCATATTTATTTAACCACCAGAAATTCACCTATTTAATTGTTTTTTATCATTCACTTGGCACATCATATGCATTTTTATACTACTTGGCTTGTTTCTATATTTATTTGATTTCACTTAGACACCCATTTTTTTTTGCACTCCACTTAGGTTTTTGACCTAATTATAGCACCTGGCACTTTCCAGTCACTCAGACATCTCTACTTAATTTTGATCAACACTGCCACCTAGTGTTTACACCAATTGTTTTAAGAGTCACTACCCTTTGAACTTTGAGATACTTAACTGCTTTTATTGATTGGGTTGCCTTATTAATGTATTGCTACCAAGTATTTATTTGTGATATTTATTGATGAATGGTTAATTTTTATTATTAATTTATTGACATCTTCAAATATTTATTGTGGCTTACCATCAAGACCATTAGTTATATTGTAGGGACCACCACCTACAGCAATAATTGTTTCGGAACATTTTAATGTACCTAGATCTATGAGACACACTTTTACATTTTAATTTAGTATTTGGCAGCGCCAATTACCCTAACATCTTCTCCACTCCTCTAATTTCCTTATATACTTTGCATATTTGACTGTGAGATACACCCGTTGTATTTGTATACTGTTTTTCTATTCCGCTATTTAATAAACACCCTTTTGGGGTAAAAAAAATTAAATTGCGGCATAGTTTGCATATTTGACTGTGAGATACACCCGTGCGATACTGTTGTTGTTTTGTTCCGCTATTCAATAAACACCTTTCTAGGGCAAGATCATAAATTACAGAAATATGAGGAGATAAAAGATGACAAAGGAAATATGGCCACTGAGGACAGAGAAAAGGCGGAAGTGTTAAATAATTTCTTTTCTTCAGTCTTCACAAAGGAATCGGGGGGCTACACGAACCCAGCTTGTAAGGCCGAATTAAATAATACACCTCAGGAAGTGCCGCCATGGCTAACAGAGGATAGACTTAGAGCTAAACTAGAGAAACTTAACACAAATAAATCCCCGGGACCGGATGGCTTGCACCCGAGGGTTCTTAAAGAGCTCAGCCAGGTGATTGCCAGACCATTATTCTTGATCTTTAAGGATAGTTTACAGACGGGTATGGTGCCAGCTGATTGGAAAAAAGCCAACATGGTACCAATATTTAAAAAGGGGCCGAGATGTATCCCGGGTAACTATAGGCCGGTCAGCCTAACATCAGTAGTCTGCAAAATTTTGGAGGGGATGTTAAGGGACCACATACAAGACTTTAGTAATGAAAACGGTATTATTAGTAGTAATCAGCATGGATTCATGAAAAATCGTTCTTGCCAAACCAATCTATTAACCTTCTACGATGAAGTGAGCTGCCACCTAGATAAAGGAAAGCCTGTGGATGTGGTCTATCTGGACTTTGCAAAGGCCTTTGACACTGTTCCCCACAAACGCTTACTGTGCAAACTAAGGAAGGTAGGTATGGACCATAGGGTGAGTACCTGGATAGAGAACTGGCTCCAGGGGAGAGTACAGAGGGTGGTGATTAATGGGGAGTACTCGGATTGGGCGGGTGTGGAAAGTGGGGTCCCCCAGTGTTCTGTCCTGGGACCAATCCTGTTTAATTTATTTATAAATGATCTAGGGGATATCGAGTACAATCTCAGTATTTGCAGATGATACTAAACTAGGCTTGCCAATATCTTCTATGCAGGATGTGGAAACCTTGCAAGCGGACCTGAACAAAATAACGGGGTGGGCAACTACATGGCAGATGAGGTTTAATGTTGAAAAATGTAAAGTAATGCACCTGGGGGCCAGAAACCAGAAAGCAAGCTACTCACTAGGGGGGGAACCTCTGGGTGAGTCTAGGATGGAAAAGGACTTGGGGGTACTGGTAGACAACAGGCTTGGCAGTGGCATGCAATGCCAAGCCGCCGCAAGCAAAGCCAACAGAATACTGGCATGTATAAAAAAGGGGATTTACTCCAGAAATAAAGAGATTATTCTCCCTCTCTACAAGACTCTGGTCCGGCCACATCTGGAGTATGCTGTCCAGTTCTGGGCACCGGTCCTCAGAAAGGATGTGCTGGAACTGGAGAAAGTCCAGAGAAGGGCAACAAAAATAATGAGGGGAATGGAGGACATCAGCTATGAGGAAAGACTACAAGCACTGAACCTATTCTCTCTGGAGAAGAGACGATTGAGGGGGGATATGATATCAATGTACAAATACTGTACTGGCGACCCGAGCATAAGGAACAAACTATTCAGAGAAAGGAGATACAATAAGACACGTGGCCACTCACTAAAACTTGAGGAAAGGCGGTTTAACCTTAAAGTGCGTAGGGGGTTCTTCACTGTAAGAGCGGTAAGGATGTGGAATTCTCTTACACAAGCAGTCGTATCAGCAGGGAGCATTGATAGTTTCAAAAAACTATTAGATGGACACCTTAAAGACCACAACATACAGGGGTATACAATGTACGGTTAAAAGCAAACACACACATACATCATAGGTTGAACTGGATGGACTGATGTCTTTTTTCAACCTCACTAACTATGTAACATCAAATAGGGTCCGTGGCCTGGATCGTGGTGCTGCTGGTAGAGCTCCTGTTGCAAGGAGAGGACGTGGTCGATCTGTGCCAGCTACACGCACAAGTGAAACACCTTCCTCAAGTGTGAGTAGACGACAGAACCTGCAGCAGTATTTGGTAGGGCATCATGCGCCTCTACAAGTGTTGAGGCAAGAACAAGTACAGGCGATAGTAGACTGGGTGCCTGCAGAAAGGTCAGAGTTGGCACCTGCAGCCGATGTCCAACCGTCTTTCACCTCAGCCCCTTGCAAATCAGGCAAGCAGTCTGAGCCCCAAGTCATGCAGCAGTCTCTTCTTCTTTTTGATGACTCTGTTAGCAGGGTTTCCCAGGGCCATCCACCTAGCCCTGCCCCAGAAGTGGAAGAGATTGAGTGCAGCGATGCCCAACCACTTATTTCTCAAGATGGAAGGACCATCGCAGCACGTCTCCGATGATGACGAAACGCAGGTGCCAACTGCTGCGGCACTCAGAATTGTGGAGACTGACAAGGAGGGCAGGGGTGAAGACTGGGTGGAAGATGATGTGGAGGACGATGAGGTCCTCGACCCCACATGGAATGAAGGTCATGCAGGTGACCTGAGTAGTTTGGAGGAAGAGGCGGTGGTTGCACAGAGCCACCAGCACAGCAGAATAGGGAGCAGGGTGTAGAAGCGGAGCGGCCGTGCCCTAGGCACTACGCCTGCTACTGCCCAACACAGCAAGGGACCGAGCGCACCAAAGCCAGCTCAAAGGAGTTCTCTAGCGTGGAAGTTCTTCAGACAATGTGCTGATGACAGGACACGAGTGGTTTGCACCTTGTGCAATCAGAGCCTGAAGCGAGGCATAAACCTTCTCAACCTGAGCACAACCTGCATGATCAGGCATCTAAGTGCAAAGCACGAGCTGCAGTGGAGTAGACACCTTCAAAACCAAGAAAGGTCTCTGGCTCCTCCTGCTTCCTCTTCTGCTGCAGTCTCGGCCTCTTCATCCACCTCTGTAGTGATACCGGCACCTGCCACCCCGCAAACAGAGGATCTGTCAGCAACACCACCAACTGGGTCACCAACCATCTCCACAATGTCCCGTGGAAGCGTTCAGCTTTCCATCTCCCAAACACTTCAGAGGAAGATGAAGTACCCCCCTACCCACCCGCGATCCCTGGCCCTGAATGCCAGCATTTCAAAATTCTTGGCCTTTGAAATGCTGTCATTCCGTCTGGTGGAGACGCACAGTTTTAAAAGCCTTATGTCAGTGGCTGTCCCACAGTACGTCGTGCCCAGCCGCCACTACTTTTCCAGGCAAGCCATCCCTTCCCTGCACAACCAAGTGGGGGAAAAAATCAGGTGTGCACTGCGCAACGCCATCTGTGGCAAGGTCAACCTATCTACCGATACGTGGACCAGTAAGCACGGTCAGGGGCGTTAAATCTCCCTAACGGCACACTGGGTAAATACAGTGACAGCTGGGCCTGAGGTGGATAGCAATTTGGCGCATGTCCTTCCACCACCGAGGATTGCAGGGCGCTTCAGTTTGCCTCCTGTTACTAACTCCTCCTACTCTGCTTCCTCATCCGGTCAGCGTAACACCTTCACCACCAACTTCAGCACAGCCAGGGGTAAACAACAGCAGGCAGTTTTAAAACTTTCATGTTTGGGGGAAAAAACCACACACCACGCAGGAGTTGTGGAGGAGCATGGAACAGCAGACAAATGAGTGGTTGCTCAAGCCCGGCCTGGTGGTGTGCGATAACGGGCGAAATCTCATAGCAGCTCTGGGCCTAGCCGGTTTGACACACATCCCTTGCCTGGCGCATGTGCTGAATTTGGTGGTGCAGAGGTTCCTTAAAAATTACCCGATATGTCAGAGCTGCTGCAGAAAGTG
This sequence comes from Pelophylax lessonae, assembly GCF_965119305.1. NCBI lineage: Eukaryota > Metazoa > Chordata > Amphibia > Anura > Ranidae > Pelophylax > Pelophylax lessonae. The sequence goes on from NC_138780.1 coordinate 202,762,310, forward strand.
CGGGCCGTCTGTGCGCACTTTCGGCGTTCTCACCCTGCTGCTGCTCGCCTGTCAGCGCTGCAGCGTAATTTCGGCCTTCCCGCTCACCGCCTCATATGTGACGTGCCCACAAGGTGGAACTCCACCTTGCACATGCTGGAAAGACTGTGCGAGCAGCAGCAGGCCATAGTGGAGTTTCAGCTGCAGCACGCACGCGTGAGTCGCTCTGCGGAACAGCACCACTTCACCACCAATAACTGGGCCTCCATGTGAGACCTGTGTGCCTTGTTGCGCTGTTTTGAGTACTCCACCAACATGGCCAGTGCCAATGACGCCGTTGTCAGCTTAACTATCCCACTTCTATGCCTCCTTCAAAAAACGATTCGGGCGATGATGGAAGAGGATGTGGCACAGGAGGAGGAGAAGGAAAAGGGATAATTTCCAAGGCTTTCAGGGCAGTCATTCACAAGTGGCTCCGAGGGTGGGTTCCTGCACCCACAAACGCCAGGTACACAATTGTCCAGCAGGGGCACAGTTCTGGAGGATGAGGAGATGGAGGAGGAGATGGAACCATGTTCACAGCAGGGTGGCACCCAGGCCAGCTCATGGCCATCACTGGTGCGTGGCTGGGGGGATACAGAGGACACAGACGATACACCTCCCAGAGAGGACAGCCTTTTGTTGCCTCTGGGCAGCCTGGCACACATGAGCGATTACATGCTGCAGTGTCTCCACAACGACCGCCGAGTTGCCCACATTCTAACTTGTGCTGATTACTGGGTGGCCACGCTGCTGGATCCCCGTTACAAGGACAACGTACCATCCTTAATTCACTCACTGAAGCGTGATCGCAAGATGCGCGAGTACAAGCGCACGCTGGTAGACGTGATGCAGCTGGCATTCCCACCTGACAGCGGGGCCACAGTGGAAGCACAAGGCCAAAGCAGAGGAGGAGGAAGAGGTCGCCAACGCAATCAGGGCACCGCCAGCACCTCAGAAGGCAGGGTTAGCATGGCCGAAATGTGGAAAACCTTTGTGAGCACGCCACAACAAACAGCAGCACCAGCAGCTCATATGGAACGTCTTAGCAGGAGGCAGCATTTCACCAACATGGTGGAGCAGTATGTGTGCACATGCCTACATGTAGTGAATGACGGGTCTGCCCCCTTCAACTTCTGGGTCTCCAAATTGGGCACATGGCCCGAGCTTGCCCTTTACGCCTTGGAGGTGCTGGCGTGCCCTGCAGCCAGTGTATTATCTGAACGTGTATTTAGCACGGATGGGGGCGTTATCACAGACAAGCGCAGCCGCCTTTCCAGAGACAACGTGGACAAGCTCACATTCATTAAAATGAACCAGGCATGGATCCCACAGGACTTTTCCGTACCTTGTGCAGAATAGAGATGGATACCGACCTTACCCAGCCATTGTTATATTTTTGATCTTTCTCACTCTTTTGGGGTGTACCCAAATTTAAAATGACTAAAAAAAAGCAGTGTTGGCTACCTCATCCCTCTCCACCGCCGCTTCCACCTACACCGCCACCTCAACCTCCCTCCTACTCCATATGGGCCTCGTCCTTCACAGATGAAGAAAATTGTTTTATTTTTCTGTTTTTTTTTGTTGTTTTAAGTTATTTCCCTATCCACATTTGTTTGCAGAGCACTTGCCATGATCTTAACTACATTTTGTTGCCATTTGCAGCACTCTAGCCCTTTCCATTGGTTTTTTAGAGCCATTTTAGTGCCAGAAAGTTCGGGTCCCCATTGACTTCAATGGGGTTCGGTGTCCGGGTAAAGTTCAGAAAAAGTCCGGGTCATGGACCCGGACTTTTTTTTCCAAGTTCGGCCGAACCTGCCGAACACGGACATCCAGGTGTCCGCTCAACTCTAGTCATAATGTCTCCCAGTGTCACTTTTACCGGTAATTGCTATTCAGAGCGAATATTGCTTTAACTGTCATTGCGGAAAGACTTGTTAGTGAAAACCTTCCATTAAGATGAGATGGCACAATACTTGTAGCAAAGAGTCTATCGCACAGGTGTATACCTGCCATTCGGGGGCCCCGTACTGCGGAGATATGTAATTCTTATCATTTTACCAAGAATAATGGATGGCATCTTTTAATCATTTTTGATCCATATGACTGAAATACTGCTGCTATTGTCTTATGCAGAGAAAGCCTCATCAACTGGAACAAATAGAAACTATTAAATATGGTTTATACATATGTGACAGTATTCACCGTCACTGGAATTTAAAGACAGATAAGTAATGGTTTGGATTGCTTCATATTTGTCAGCAATATCTCCATATAGGAATATAAAGATTTATTTCCATTTGCCATGAAATCTGTAATTCCTAAATGCTGTGTACATTACATATCTTTCAATGCCAGACAGGTATTCCTTTTATTGTGTATTGGGAGGGAATGTTACATAGTTACATAGTTACATAGTTTGTGAGGTTGATTAAAGACAATAGTCCATCCAGTTCAACCTGTGTAGGTGTGTGTGGCTGTAATCATCTTGCATACCCCTGAATGTTCTGATCCTTGAGATGTATGTCTAAGAGTCTTTTGAAAGCCACCATACTACCTGCAGAAACCACCTCATGTGGTAGAGAATTCCACAATCTTGTAGCCCTAACAGTAAAGAACCCCTCACGTTGCCTGAGGTTAAAACGCTTCTCCTCTAATCTCATTGTATGCCCCCGAGTTCTCATGCAATCCCTTCGACTGAACAGCTTTTTTTCTAAGCCTAGATCCCCATTTAGATATTTAAAAATTGCTATCATGTCCCCCCTCAGGCGTCTCTTCTCCAGGGAGAATAAATCAAGCGATTGCAGACGCTCCTCCTCATAATCAAGGTCCTCCAATCCCCTAATTAGTTTAGTTGCCCTTCTCTGGACTCTCTCCAGCTCCAACACATCCCTTCTGAGGACTGGTGACCAGAACTGGACCGAATACTCCAGATGAGGTCGGACCAGAGTTTTATAAAGTGGAAGGATTATAGTCTTACCTCTGGAATACATCCCTTTCTTTATGCATGCTAATATTCTGCTAGCCTTGGCAGCTGCCGCTTGACATTGCATGCTGTTGCCTAGTCTATCATCAACCAAGACTCCCAGATCTTTCTCCATTTTTGATTCTCCCAAGGGTTCCCCTCCTAACGTGTATTGTGCTTTTATGTTTCTAGTCCCCAAGTGTAAAACCTTACATTTCTCCACGTTAAACCTCATTTGCCATGTCTTTGCCCACTCCGTTATTTTGTCCAGGTCATTCTGTAGGATATCTACTTCATGCTGTGCAGTTATTGCCCTGCCTAATTTTGTGTCATCTGCAAAAACTGATATTGAACTACTGATCCCGTCCTCAATGCTGTTTATGAATAAATTGAACAAGGTTGGTCCTAGGACTGAGCCTTGGGGGACCCCGCTTACTACCTCAGACCAGTCTGAGTATGCGCTGTTTATTACCACCCTTTGGACACGCCCTTTTAGCCAGTTCCGTATCCAAGAGCAAACCCTGCAGACCTTATTTTATAAATTAAGCGCTTATGGGGAACTGTATCAAACGCCTTAGCAAAATCTAGGTACACCACATCCACTGGTCTGCCCCTATCTAGCTCACAGCTCACCTCCTCGTAGAATGTTAAGAGATTGGTTTGACAAGAACGCCCATTTGTAAACCCGTGCTGGTTACTACTGATGATGCTGTTGTCCTTAGCAAACTCTACGATATAGTCCCTTATCATCCCCTCCAGAAGTTTACATACTACTGATGTCAGACTGACAGGCCTATAATTTTCCGGTATATGCCTCTGACCCTTTTTGAATATCGGAATCACGTTAGCTTTCCTCCACTCCCCTGGTACATCTCCTGTCCTAATACTGTCCGCAAAGATCAGGAACAGTGGTCTGGATATAACCTTACTGAGTTCCTTGAGTACTCTCGGATGTACGCCATCCGGGCCTGGTGATTTGTTTGTGTTAAGTTTATCCAGCCTTTCCCTGATTTCACCCTCTGTTAGCCATAGTGGCAAGTCCTGTGTATTACTACTAACCATACAGTCATGGTCAGTGTACCCCTCTGATTCCTGTGTAAAGACTGATGACAAAAAAGCATTCAGCACGGTTGCTTTTTCAGTGTCCTCTGTAAAAATCCTCCCATCATTGTTAATTATGTGTGCAATATGCTCTGCCCTAGTTTTTTTGCTGTTGATATACTTAAAGAATTTCTTTGGGTTTTTTTTGCTATCCTCCGCTATTTGTCTCTCAAAGTCTATTTTAGCCATCTTGATTTTGTGTTTACACTTCCTATTTGCCTCCTTGTATTGGTCAAAAGCCAATACTGTGCCCTCTGATTTATATTTCCTGAAGGCCAATTTTTTTCCCCTAATAAGTTTTTTAACGCTCCGGTTTAGCCAGCCAGGTTTGGCTTTGTCCCTTCTACATTTATTTCCCATAGGAATGCACTGCAAGATGCCTTTGCTTAATATGTTCCTAAAGCATTCCCATTTTTCCTCTGTGGTCAGGGATCCCAGGGTTCGGTCCCTGTTTACCCTTTCCATCAACAAGTACAATTTTGGAAAGTCTGCCCTTCTGAAGTTAAGGGTTCTTATGTTCCCCACTTGCCTTGCTATATTGTTATTTACGCTAAATGTGATCATCCTGTGATCGCTAGAGCCCAGGTTGTCCTGGACTCCTACCTCCGAGATTAGGTCCGGGTCATTAGTGATCAATAGATCCAGGATTGTGTTTTCTCTGGTAGGGGAATCCACCAACTGTGACATGTAATTATCCTGTAAGGTTTCCGTGAATAGACGGCCCTTATGTGAGTGTGTAGTCCCCTCTCCCCAGTCAATGTCGGGATAATTGAAGTCCCCCAATATGATGACTGATCCTAGCTTTGCCACTTTACCCAAAAGTGCTAAAAATTCCTGCTCTACCTCCTCCCCTTGTTTAGGTGGCCTATAGCAAACCCCCACAATTACTTTTCCCTTTTCTCCTTCCCTATGGAGTTCTACCCACACGGATTCTAACTCCATACTCATCCCTTCCGTAATGTCACTCCTCTCAATCACCTTTACATTATTCTTGACGTAGAGACATACCCCTCCCCCTCTTTTTCCTACCCTGTCCTTCCGGTACACTGAATACCCTTGGATATTTGCCAGCCAGTCATGTGAGGGGTCGAACCAAGTCTCCGTTATTCCCACTAGGTCTATGTCCTCCTCATGTACTAACATTTCCAACTCATCCAATTTATTAGCTAGGCTCCTGGCATTAGCATATACCCCTCTTAGTTTTACGGAAGTTAAACGTGATTGGTTATGTTTATTCCTGTTTGGAATGTGGATTGCCCTTTTGCATTGTTACGTGTTAATGACCTCCTATTGTTCTGTCTGTCTGCCTTAAGAGAAACTTATAGGTATGTGGATTGGATGCTAAGGGGGAGGGGGGATTGTCCCACATTGTATATTTTGTACACTGTATGAGAGTGTAAAACTCTGTTCCTATTGGATGGTGAATATTATGTTCAGTCTTCAACAAGGTCCATCTGGGTGGTAACTTTGTGGGTGAAAACTGTATATAAGTCTTGTTCAATAAAGACTAATCCAGGTACCAGACCTCCAACTGGTCTGTGCCTGAGTTAGTCGGGTAACAAGTCCCAAAGAGTCAATCCAGGGAGTTCCAAGTAAATCTGCCATGGCCCTCCCCTCCCAAACCAAAACTTATCCCATATGAACGCACTAAATCCAAACATTCAAGCGTCTGATCCTCAGAATGTAAGTAGGTCTCCGTGATGTGGGCCGGGGATCTGGACCGGCAGGAACGCTGAGGTCAAGTGGCCTAGGTCGTTCCCCAGTAAGACATCGGTGGGGAGCTCCTGTATCAACCCCACATCAATCAGACCTGACCCAGCACCCCAATTCAAGTGGACCCTCGCAGTGGGTATCTGGTACACCCCTCCCCCTGCTACCCGTACCACTACTGAACCTCCAGTTCGGGCGGCATCTGGGACCAAATGTCGCTTGACCAAAGTGAGAGTGGCTCCCGTGTCTCGGAGACCTCGCACAGGCTTTCCATTTAACTGGACAGATTGGCAATGGTGCTGGCGGTTCTCTGTAGCGGCTTTCACTGGGTCAGCTTCGTGAAGGGTACCCAATTGCACCTCGGTGGGTTTAAATATTGGTATGACTGGGGGAGCCTCTGCGTGATAGTAGGGGACCGTTGTCTTTACTGGAGGGGGTGACCCTGGTCGGATTCATGCAGCTTGGTCCCTGCTTTGGGTTCAGTCTCGTTGGTAGTGCCCAACCTGCTTGCACCTGTAGCACTGTACCCCACTGTGGGATTGGTATCTGCGTGCCTGCGAGTTGGAGGAGTCCCCCCCTCTCTGTGGTAGGGGTGGTCCAAGATTGGTAATCCGGGGCTTGGTCATTGGTCTGAGGCTAGGTTGTTGTTGCCTGTGGCCATGGTAGTAGTGGACGCCTGTCCGTGCTGGGGAAGGTGGTCCTGCTCGAAGCCATGAATCGTGGCTCCTTCTCTGGTCACAGTTTCTCTGGTAGTGTCCGAACTGTTTGCACCAATGGCACTGTACCTGGCGTTGCTGTTGGAAGCATGGTGGTGGGCGATTGCAGGTACCTGGGCTTCGGGTTGATGCCACGGGTCCTGGAGCAGGTCTTATGGAGGGTTGCTCTGTTTTTCTGGAGTCAATATACTCATCAGCCAGACGAGCTGCTTCGGGTAAGGTGAGCAGTCTCCGATCCCGAATCCATACCTGTATCTCTGGCTGCAGGGTATTGAAACAATGTTCCAATAGAAACAGCTGTAACACATCTTCTCCTGATATGGCTTGACAACCGGTAATCCAGAGGGAGGCTGTTCTGTAAAGACGGCAGGCCCACTCGGTGTAGTAATCCCCGCTGTGCTTTTTGGACTCTCAGAACCGTCTCCTATACGCCTCGGGGGTGACTGAGTGCCGGGCAAGCAAAGCCTCCTTGACTGCTGGGTAGAGGTGAATCTCCTCATCAGATATAGCTCTAAAGACTTCGGCAGCTCTACCTGTTAATTTCCCAGCCAGGATGGTGACCCATTCATCTGTGGGTACTTTGTGTAAGGCACATTGTCTCTCAAAGTCGGCTAAGTAGCCATCTATTTCCCCCCTCCGATTCCTGGAAACTCTTAAAGGCTGCGAATGGTACCTTTTCGACTCTGTTGGGGCTGGAGCATTTTCCACAGCTAGGCTCACTAGTCTCTGGATCTCCGCCATGCGCAACTGGTATTGTCGCTTCTCCCGGTTCTCAGCGATAGCGGTGTTCATCACCTGGGAAATGATGTCTGCAGGAGGATTGGGTCCATACAACGCCAACCGCATACGCACAGCCCGCATCAACTCATCCTCCGGGTTTAGGGCTACTGCTTCAGTCACACCGTCATTTCGGTCCATTTCCATCAGCTCGGCCAGTAGTTGCTTTTTGGTACGGTTATTTGTTGGTCGGCCACGGTTCTCCAACAAATCTTTCAAGGTTGACCTCTTCAAGCTTCCGTAGCGATTCTCCATCTGCTCATTCCATTCTTGGAACCAGTTGTAGCATCTCCTCTAGGGGAAAAGAACCATCCCACCACTGCCACCAGTTGTAGCGGACGCCCTGATAGAAAGAAGGGTTTCGCCACCAGAGATGTTCTCTTCCCCCTAGTGTGAGGGATGCTGTAGAGTAGAGCAGGGATCACTCTCACCATAGCTAGTGATTGAGCGATCCAAGCAGAAGGGAGATAGAGCTGGTATAGCCTTCTCTCACAAACATGAGATGACACTCTATGCTGTGAGTCTAACCAAGAACTGTTTATTACATTCCAAGGCATAAAGTTTTACACACAGCTAAGGGAAACTCCCTTTAGCCTTGCCACAGCGGGGGAAGGGGACAAGGACCAGCCAATGGGAACGGAACATTTGTACATTTGAAACAGGCAGTCCTAATACACACCCCCTGCGGAGAGATGTCTCCAGCTCAGACCAGACCATTGTCTGTGTCATGATTTCACACAATTTGACACAGAAACAGGAGGGGGGGAAGGGGGGTGGTCTGTAACATTACATTACATTACATTAACTCAATGCCATGAATCATGGCATCTTCAGTTGTTCAGAGGATGAATAAAGGGAAAATAAAATGCAATAAAAGTGCAATGTCCCAAACTCATAGGAAAATGACACGAAGGGGTTTACAATCCAGGGACAGGGTGATGCGTCACACATAGTGACGGTTAGTACCGTCACAATATATGAACTATATTTGATGGGGATCCACTAACAGGTAATGAGTCCATGTTTATGGATTGACATGACTGAATAGTGAGAAGCCATGTGCTCTGTCCTTTGTGTCAGTTGGGAGTCCCTGTGTGCAGTCATGTTAATTCATGGGCATTCACTCCTATTGTACTTTTTGAATGTATACATGTTCTGTGATTGGTGGTCTTGAAGCCACTCCTTGTAACCCCCTTTTGTTCACTTGCTGTATATAAACCAAGCCCTGGCTTGAGACGAACAGAGAAGGCTCATACACAGGAAGCTCACATATACACAACACAAGCTCTTACATTCATTCATGCAGACACAGAGAGACTTTTACACAGACACACACACATCCACAACCACTCGCTCTCATACACACACACACAACCACTGGCTCTTATCCACACTCACGCATCCACACACACACACACACATATACATACCCAGAGAGAGAGACATTGAATTGGCATCAATATGACCCAGCATGTCTGTTCCTTTTTTTTTTCGCCGAGCGTTTGGTAAACCTTTTGAAAAAGAGAGGTACATTTGTACTTTTCAGTACAAGCTATTAATGGCATTTGGTGCGTATTACTCTTCAGCGCACTGAGTGGGTTTCTATGCTCCAAGCCCAATTAATATCCACAAAAGGGCCCTGAATTGTGCAGAGTGTATCAGTTACAGTGACAGTTACACAGAGATCTACATTATACTACCTCAATCTGCACCAAGCGGGGGAATGTATTTAGTGACTTCCACAGCAGAGCAGTGTCAGGAGTTCTACAGTTCTCAGTCTTGGATCTACAGGACTATAAGTCAGGGATTAAACACTAGGGATGGCCTTGCGGTTCGCCCGGTGGTCAGTTCACGGTGAACTTCGCTCGTTCGCAGCCTGCCGATTTTGCGAACACATGGCGTTGTTCGCGGTGGCCATATTAGTTTACATTATGGAGAACTTTGACCCATGACACAGCCGTCATGTGGATCTGGACAGCCAATTGAAACATTTCAGTACATGGACATGCCCCCTACCTTATAAATAGACCAGAGCTGGCGGCCATTTCACAGTCTTTTTGTCACTGTAGGGAGAGGTTGGCGAGTGCATCAGGGACAGATTGCCAGTGACACAAATAGCTCTGTTAAGATCCACAAAAGTCCTTTTAAGGGCTAGTATTTGGTATAGGTGTACAGTCTCTTGTCGGTGTAGGGAGAGGTTTGATGTGTGCACCAGGGACAGATCGTCAGTGACACAAATCGCTCTGTTAAGGTCCACAAAAGTCATTTTAAGGGCTGCTATTTGGTATAGGTGTACAGTGCACTATATAGGGGTGTAATCCATGTATAATATACTTTCTAATATAGAAAGCATATTATAGTGGATTTGTACTGTGCACTGTGCAGCATTGTGACTGGTGTGGTGAGCGTTGCTGCAGCAATACTACAAACAGTGACAAAAGCACTTTTAATGTATTATAACTGGTGAGATAGACCAGTGGCTCCCCCAATACCACATATTGAAGTGGGGTGTTATCTGAGTATACTTTTATAAGTGTGTATTTGTGTCCTGCAACAATATTGCCTCCTATGCTGCATTAACTCTGATAAACACAGTGCCAAACTCACTGGCCAATTTTTTGTAAAACTGGTGTAATAGACCAGTGGCCCCCAAATACCACATATTGAAGTGGGGTGTTATCTGAGTATACTTTTATAAGTGTGTATTTGTGTCCTGCAACAATATTGCCTCTTTTGCTGTGTTAACTCTGCTACACACAGTGCCAAACTCACTGGCCAATTTTTTGTACAACTGGTGTAATAGACCAGTGGCCCCCCAATACCACATATTGAAGTGGGGTGTTATTTAACAGTATACTTTTTTAAGAGTGTATTTTAGTTCTGCAAAAATGTGGCCTCTTTTTCTGTGTTAACTGTGCTACACACAGTAACAACAGTTACTGGCCAATTATTTGTAGAACTGGTGTGATATATCTGTGGCCCCCCCAATTCCACATATTGAAGTGGGGTGTTATCTGAGTATACTTTTATAAGTGTATTTTTGTCCTGCAACAATATTGCCTCTTTTGCTGCGTTGACTCTGATACACACAGTGCCAAACTCACTGGCCAATTTTTTGTACAACTGGTGTGATAGACCAGTGGCCCCCCAATACAACATATTGAAGTGGGGTGTTATTTAACCACTTGCCAACCTCCGCAAGTACATATACTGCGGCGGTCAGCCCCTCACAGGCAAAGTGACGTAGGGGTACGTCACTAGCCTGTGAGGCTCTGGGGAGCGAGCGCGCACCGCCGGATGCGCACTCTCGCACGGTCACGGACCCCCCCGCACGTGCGCCCGGCGGACCCGATGTCCGCCGGGCACCCGTGATCATCCGTTACACTGGTAGAAAGGCAGGCGGCTAATGTAAACAAAGCCGCCTGTCATTCTCCCCTGTGTAAGAATAGTGATCATACGGTTCTGCTATGTAGGACCGTTGATCACTGTTCTTACAGCTCAAGCCACAGCCAATCACAGTTAGAAACACACCCCTAGGGACACACTTAACTCCTCCCTCTCAAAAAAAATTTAACCCCTTCACTGCCAGTGTCATTTTTACAGTAAGTGTATATGTATAGCACTGATTACTGTAGTAATGTCACTTGCAACCCCAAAAGTGTCAAAAATGTCAGTTAAGGATCCGATCTGTCCGCCGCAATGTCGCAGTCCCGCAAAAAAAAAAAAAAAATCGCAGATCGCCGCCATTACGCGTTAAAAAAAAACAACAAAAATTACAAAAATCTTTCCCATAGTTAGTAAACGCAATAACTTTTGCGCAAACCAATCAAAATACGCTTTTTGAGATTTTTTTTACCAAAAATATGTAGCATAAAACAAATTGGCCTAAAATGTTGAAAAAATTTAGATTTTTACATTTTTTTGGGGGGAATTTCATATAAAAAAAAGTGAAAAATATTATTTTTGCAAAATTGACGCTCTTTTTTTTTTGTTTATAGCGCATGATCAAAAAATGGCACAGGTGATCAAATACCACCAAAAGAAAGCTCTGTTTGTGGGGAAAAAAAGGATGTCAAATTCGTTTAGGTACAGCTTAGCACGACCGCGCAATTGTCCGTTAAAATCATGCAGTGCCGAATCGCAAAATAGGCCCTGGTCAGGAAGGGGGTAAAATCTTCCCGGGGCTTAAGTGGTTAACAGTATACTTTTCTAAGAGTATTTTAGTCCTGCAAAAATTTGGCCTCTTTTGCTGTGTTAACTGTGCTACACACAGTGACAACAGTTACTGGCCAATTATTTGTAGAACTGGTGTGATAAACCTGTGGCCCCCCAAAACCACAGATTGAAGCGGGGTGTTATATACGTTGTTCCAGATATACTGCGATTCTCTAGAGACTTTTGTCACAGGGTAATTAAAAAAATGACAGGCAGAGGAAGAGGCAGGCCCTTACGCAGGGGTGGTAGGGGTAGGGCAGGAGCAGTAGGCCCGGAGCCAAAGTGTGAAGTTTCAGAAGGTGCGTTCAATTACGTCAAAGGACGCACCAGATTTGGTTGAGTGGCTCACTCAGCCTTCCTCTTCTGCACGCCCCTCATCCTCTCTATCTGCACCCTCTTCACTCTCTGCTGTGTGCACCCCAAAAGACACCACCACAAACACCACCACCAACACCATATACCCTCCGCTTGAGTCACTGGAATTATTTTCCGATCCATCACAAGACATTTACGATGCACAGCCATTGTTGGCATCGGATCAGGAACAGGAGGTAGCAACAGCCGCCACTCAGCAGTCTGACGACAGTACCCAGATCAGCCCAAGGAGGTTGGTCCCCACTGTTGCTGTCTACTGAGAGATCTAGAATCTTAGTGGTGGGGAAGGTGACGTGGATGATGAAGTGTCTATGGACGTCACATGGGTGGCCACAAGAGAGGAAGAGGAAGGGAGTTCAGAGAGAGAGAGAGACGGACCAGCAGATAGGGAGGAGAGGCAGCCGGAACTTGCATTGCACAAGAGGTACAAAGCAGACTGCAAATGTATCAGGAGCGAGCCATCAACCATGTACAGTCACATCTGACGCTCCCAGGACGCCGGCACATGGCTCCGCAGTGTGGGCTTTTTTTAATATGTCCGCTGCTGACAACAGTGTTGCCATTTGCAGCCTTTGCAGTCAATGCATAAGTCGCGGTAAGCCCAACATTCACCTAGGGACAATAATAATCCTCAGTAACCGCCCAAACTGTGTGACTATCTCCGCGCTTTAGGATGCACCAGCACCTGCTGGAAATAAAATGATAACCCTGAAGCTGCTACTTGAACAAATATAAATATTTGGTAACAATGTTAGTGGAATGATAGTAGCGCTGAAACACTATATAAGAGTTCCTGAAATAGACAGTGGATGTCAACTAAATATACAGTGTGGTAAAAACTTAGTCCTCACAGTCTTTAATTGACTAATACCATAAGTCTATTAACGGGTGAATATAAACATCAATCCTCCTTCCAGATCTTCAATAAACATAAAAGTCCAATGTTATTAACGGTAGTTGTTGGGTAAGTATTGCAAAACTCCCGTGTAATCTGGTCGGGTCACCACAAATCCACCACCAAGTGCAGGGGGACAATAAGAAATGGCCACTCACCGGATAAATATGCTCACCTACTCTCATAAGTGAGCACCACTCGCATAATGATCACAGATCCACATGTCACCATAGGATAGATTGAATCAAGCAAGAGACGGTTCCCAATCCAGTATAGTGTCCCTTTTTCTGCCAATGTCTCCCAAATATGTGGAAAATAAACAGATATCTCCACTAGTGCAATACGTCTCATAAAGCTTTATTCCAAAGTAAAACAACACATAATGCACTCACTTGTAGTTGGATAAAATACAGCATCTCTCATAAAGGCAGTATCGGGACCCCTTCTCCTCATCCGATATGGCTCCACGCCAGATCGGGTAGTTCCGGATGTCCTTTGCTGCCGACAGCTTCGATTGGGTGCGTCGTCTGGCCACGCCCCGACGCGTTTCGTCACTTCCTGACTTCAACTGGGGGCGCGGCCAGAACGACGCATCCATCCTCTTTATGCTCCGCAATCACAGCGTCGCAACCAATGGTAGAGCAACCAGGTCAACCGGAAAGACAACATGCCGACTTCCGCCGGAAGGTAAACAAACCATGGACAGTTCCCCCGTCTATTATTGATCACCCACCACCTCTGCGGACACCTGGCAATATGGAAACTACGCCCATAGAACTAAATACCCAGACCAATTCCTACAAGGATTCTAGTCTGATCGGGTGACCTGTTACTCATAAACGAACGGGTACTGCCGATAATTGTTACATTACCGGAAAAATAGCCCGGTCTAAATATGTCATATACCCACAGTGCAAATAGCTGCGATATTAGGCACAACATAATAAAATCATGAATATGCATATACCCATGTATGTCAATACAATATAGTAACATAAGACATATTTAAAATATATAAAATATATAAAAGGAGAGTATACTAAAACTCAGGTGAAAATCAAAAGTTTAAAACTATTAAAACAAATGTTAAACTCACATATAGGAGCCTAAACTATATCATAAAATGGAATGTCATAAGATTGGCAGATATGACTGATAATAACTGAAGCCATAAACAGGGATATCCATGTAGGGAAAAAATATATAGACACAAGATAAACTTAATACACACTAGGTGAAATTAGATAAAATTAAGAGTCACTGATAAAACAGTTGATGTCTAATTCGATGTTTAACCCCACCGGGGCAAGGGATTGGGTCAGGAATATCCACTTCGTTTCGCATTTCGAAAGCTCCCTGACCCAATTAGCCCCTCGCCACGGTGGAGTGACTCGTTCAATGCCCCAGAACATTAATTCACTCGGGTCCATTTGATGGTACTGTCTGAAGTGGGCTGGTACGTTATGTTCCCTTTTGCCATTGATAATATTAGTAATGTGTTCCCCAACACGAACCTTCATTGCTCGTTTGGTCCTCCCAATATATACCAATTTACATGGGCACATGAGCCCATATACCACATGGGTAGTATCACACGTGATAAAAGATTTGATTTTAAAAACCTTGTCAATGGCAGGGACAGAGAAAGACTCACGTCTTCTCAGGTTGGTTGGGGCAAGGGAACACGCCCTACAGTGTCCACACGTGAAAGACCCTTTACGGTCTGGGAAAAAAGAAATCTTAGGTGGTTCTATCACCTTTTTTACCACCCGGTCGCCAAAGTTTGGAGCCCTCCGGTAAATGAAGGATGGCTTGCTTGGTAGGGCTGGGCCCAGGGTTTTATCCATCAACAATATTGGCCAATGCTGTTTGAATATAGCCTCTACCTTTTTATAATCGTTGGAGAAGTCAGAGAGAAAACTCCACTGTTTGGGGTCATTCTCTGGTTCTCCACCTCTGACTCTAGAGTTTAGAGGTCTTGGAGCTTCCAGGATTTTAGTAATTTCCTTATCCAGCCCAGACCTTTCATAGCCCTTAGCCACAAATCTCTCCTTCAGAATTTCAACCTGGTCACAGTAGTCATTAGTGGATGTACAATTTCGTCTTACACGTAAGAACTGGCCCCTGGGGATGTTCTTAAGCCAGTTCGGATGATGTCCGCTTTGAATGGCCAGATAGCTGTTTCTATCTGTGGGTTTAAAGAATACCTTAGTTGATAAGGAATTTCCTTCCCTTTTGATAGTAACATCAAGGAAGTGGATCTCACTCTGACTATAATTAAAATCCAGTTTGATGTTATTCTGGTTTCTATTCAAATGTTGCATGAAGGTGATGAGATTCTGTTCCGATCCTTCCCAGATGAAAATGATGTCATCTATGAAACGACGGTAATATTTCAACTCTGGTCTGCTGGTATTGAATACAAATTTGTCCTCCCATTCTGCCATAAAGATGTTTGCTAGGCTGGGTGCAAATTTGGCGCCCATGGCCACGCCAGTTCTCTGGCTGAAAAACTTGCTGTCGTACCAAAAATAATTATGGCCTAGGCAAAAATCCAAGGCTCTCCTGATAAAGACCTTCTGCTCCCATGGTAAATCCTCCCTTTGACTCATAGCCCAGTTAAGGGCCAATAGAGCATCATCGTGCTGGATGATGGTGTAGAGGGACGACACGTCGGCCGTCACCAGGAAGGCCGACGAGTCGTCCCCCAACAGCACATCACCCAGAGACAAAAGCAGGTCAGCTGTATCTTTAAGAAATGCCCTAGTTCTTAGTACGCTGGTCTGCAGGAATTTGTCCAGGTATTGGCCCAATCTGGCGTTAACTGACCCTATTCCATTCACAATTGGTCTCGGAGGTGGATTTTCCGGATTCTTGTGAATCTTGGGTAGTGTATATAAAATGGGAATACGGCACGCACTGGGGAGTAAATAATTCTTCTCCTTCTTGGTCAATACTCCATCCCTAACACCCAAGCCCACCAGGATTTCCAAATCCTTCACAAATTTTGCAGTGGGGTCGCCTGGTAATTTGGTGTAAGTGAGATCATCGCTTAACATGGCCTGTATTTGGTTGTGATAAAATGTTTCATTCATAATCACAACGCCCCCGCCCTTATCTGCAGGGCGTATGATTATCTCCTTCCTGGACTCTAATGCTTCTAGGCCCTCTTGTATATGTTTATACTTCCTCTCTATTTCATAACCAGGTTGTAGAGACTGAAGGTCACGTAACACCAGGTTTTTGAAAACATCCAAACACTGGTTACTTTGAGGCGGTGGATTGAACACTGATTTGTTCCGTAATCCACTGTTAACAACCATGCCTCCACTGGTGTTACTGACGGACGTGATAGGGTTATTTAGAAAATGTTTCTTTATGTTCAGCTTTCTCATATATTTATGTGTGTCCACATACGTGTTGAACTTATTAATAACTCTTTTAGGGGCACATTTAAGTCCTTGATCTAGAATATGGAGTTCATTATCATTCAGGCTGGTATCACTGATGTTAAAGATGCCTACATTCACCAGTCCCTTCTTCGTTTTTTTGAGCTGTAACTTTCGTCCGGCCCGTACTCCTCGATATTTTCTCTGTGGGATTGGCGGTCGGATTGGTGACCCCGGTTGTACGGCCGGTGTCTCCCTCTCCCCCTGCCCCGCCCTAAAAAAGGCTGACTGGGGTAATTTTGGGGTGTTCTTGGTTCTGGATTTTCATTCCCTCCATTTGGTCTATTGGTCAGAGCTGAATAATGATTATGGGTGGGTAAGCCTACTGATTGTAGGTTCCCCCGAGTAACCCCCCGTCTGCTCCTATTATTGTTGGTATTATGCTTATTTTCCTTGTTAGCTCCTTTAATCGGTGGGCCCGTCCATTCCGTGATAGCTCTCACGGTAGGTCGGGCAGCAACACCTTTGGTCTAACGACCGGAGCGGCAGCCTGGGGAGCAGAATTATCTCCAGTGGAAGTCTGGGGAACAGGCAGTGATTCACTGGTCCCCCCACTAGCGCTAGCTTCCATAGGAGCTTCTGTCTCAGGGGCTGTGACCGTCACAGTCATAGGTAAAGTGGCCTGCCAAACAAAAAGTTTTTGTTTGGCACAGCCCACCGATTAAAGGAGCTAACAAGGAAAATAAGCATAATACCAACAATAATAGGAGCAGACGGGGGGTTACTCGGGGGAACCTACAATCAGTAGGCTTACCCACCCATAATCATTATTCAGCTCTGACCAATAGACCAAATGGAGGGAATGAAAATCCAGAACCAAGAACACCCCAAAATTACCCCAGTCAGCCTTTTTTAGGGCGGGGCAGGGGGAGAGGGAGACACCGGCCGTACAACCGGGGTCACCAATCCGACCGCCAATCCCACAGAGAAAATATCGAGGAGTACGGGCCGGACGAAAGTTACAGCTCAAAAAAACGAAGAAGGGACTGGTGAATGTAGGCATCTTTAACATCAGTGATACCAGCCTGAATGATAATGAACTCCATATTCTAGATCAAGGACTTAAATGTGCCCCTAAAAGAGTTATTAATAAGTTCAACACGTATGTGGACACACATAAATATATGAGAAAGCTGAACATAAAGAAACATTTTCTAAATAACCCTATCACGTCCGTCAGTAACACCAGTGGAGGCATGGTTGTTAACAGTGGATTACGGAACAAATCAGTGTTCAATCCACCGCCTCAAAGTAACCAGTGTTTGGATGTTTTCAAAAACCTGGTGTTACGTGACCTTCAGTCTCTACAACCTGGTTATGAAATAGAGAGGAAGTATAAACATATACAAGAGGGCCTAGAAGCATTAGAGTCCAGGAAGGAGATAATCATACGCCCTGCAGATAAGGGCGGGGGCGTTGTGATTATGAATGAAACATTTTATCACAACCAAATACAGGCCATGTTAAGCGATGATCTCACTTACACCAAATTACCAGGCGACCCCACTGCAAAATTTGTGAAGGATTTGGAAATCCTGGTGGGCTTGGGTGTTAGGGATGGAGTATTGACCAAGAAGGAGAAGAATTATTTACTCCCCAGTGCGTGCCGTATTCCCATTTTATATACACTACCCAAGATTCACAAGAATCCGGAAAATCCACCTCCGAGACCAATTGTGAATGGAATAGGGTCAGTTAACGCCAGATTGGGCCAATACCTGGACAAATTCCTGCAGACCAGCGTACTAAGAACTAGGGCATTTCTTAAAGATACAGCTGACCTGCTTTTGTCTCTGGGTGATGTGCTGTTGGGGGACGACTCGTCGGCCTTCCTGGTGACGGCCGACGTGTCGTCCCTCTACACCATCATCCAGCACGATGATGCTCTATTGGCCCTTAACTGGGCTATGAGTCAAAGGGAGGATTTACCATGGGAGCAGAAGGTCTTTATCAGGAGAGCCTTGGATTTTTGCCTAGGCCATAATTATTTTTGGTACGACAGCAAGTTTTTCAGCCAGAGAACTGGCGTGGCCATGGGCGCCAAATTTGCACCCAGCCTAGCAAACATCTTTATGGCAGAATGGGAGGACAAATTTGTATTCAATACCAGCAGACCAGAGTTGAAATATTACCGTCGTTTCATAGATGACATCATTTTCATCTGGGAAGGATCGGAACAGAATCTCATCACCTTCATGCAACATTTGAATAGAAACCAGAATAACATCAAACTGGATTTTAATTATAGTCAGAGTGAGATCCACTTCCTTGATGTTACTATCAAAAGGGAAGGAAATTCCTTATCAACTAAGGTATTCTTTAAACCCACAGATAGAAACAGCTATCTGGCCATTCAAAGCGGACATCATCCGAACTGGCTTAAGAACATCCCCAGGGGCCAGTTCTTACGTGTAAGACGAAATTGTACATCCACTAATGACTACTGTGACCAGGTTGAAATTCTGAAGGAGAGATTTGTGGCTAAGGGCTATGAAAGGTCTGGGCTGGATAAGGAAATTACTAAAATCCTGGAAGCTCCAAGACCTCTAAACTCTAGAGTCAGAGGTGGAGAACCAGAGAATGACCCCAAACAGTGGAGTTTTCTCTCTGACTTCTCCAACGATTATAAAAAGGTAGAGGCTATATTCAAACAGCATTGGCCAATATTGTTGATGGATAAAACCCTGGGCCCAGCCCTACCAAGCAAGCCATCCTTCATTTACCGGAGGGCTCCAAACTTTGGCGACCGGGTGGTAAAAAAGGTGATAGAACCACCTAAGATTTCTTTTTTCCCAGACCGTAAAGGGTCTTTCACGTGTGGACACTGTAGGGCGTGTTCCCTTGCCCCAACCAACCTGAGAAGACGTGAGTCTTTCTCTGTCCCTGCCATTGACAAGGTTTTTAAAATCAAATCTTTTATCACGTGTGATACTACCCATGTGGTATATGGGCTCATGTGCCCATGTAAATTGGTATATATTGGGAGGACCAAACGAGCAATGAAGGTTCGTGTTGGGGAACACATTACTAATATTATCAATGGCAAAAGGGAACATAACGTACCAGCCCACTTCAGACAGTACCATCAAATGGACCCGAGTGAATTAATGTTCTGGGGCATTGAACGAGTCACTCCACCGTGGCGAGGGGCTAATTGGGTCAGGGAGCTTTCGAAATGCGAAACGAAGTGGATATTCCTGACCCAATCCCTTGCCCCGGTGGGGTTAAACATCGAATTAGACATCAACTGTTTTATCAGTGACTCTTAATTTTATCTAATTTCACCTAGTGTGTATTAAGTTTATCTTGTGTCTATATATTTTTTCCCTACATGGATATCCCTGTTTATGGCTTCAGTTATTATCAGTCATATCTGCCAATCTTATGACATTCCATTTTATGATATAGTTTAGGCTCCTATATGTGAGTTTAACATTTGTTTTAATAGTTTTAAACTTTTGATTTTCACCTGAGTTTTAGTATACTCTCCTTTTATATATTTTATATATTTTAAATATGTCTTATGTTACTATATTGTATTGACATACATGGGTATATGCATATTCATGATTTTATTATGTTGTGCCTAATATCGCAGCTATTTGCACTGTGGGTATATGACATATTTAGACCGGGCTATTTTTCCGGTAATGTAACAATTATCGGCAGTACCCGTTCGTTTATGAGTAACAGGTCACCCGATCAGACTAGAATCCTTGTAGGAATTGGTCTGGGTATTTAGTTCTATGGGCGTAGTTTCCATATTGCCAGGTGTCCGCAGAGGTGGTGGGTGATCAATAATAGACGGGGGAACTGTCCATGGTTTGTTTACCTTCCGGCGGAAGTCGGCATGTTGTCTTTCCGGTTGACCTGGTTGCTCTACCATTGGTTGCGACGCTGTGATTGCGGAGCATAAAGAGGATGGATGCGTCGTTCTGGCCGCGCCCCCAGTTGAAGTCAGGAAGTGACGAAACGCGTCGGGGCGTGGCCAGACGACGCACCCAATCGAAGCTGTCGGCAGCAAAGGACATCCGGAACTACCCGATCTGGCGTGGAGCCATATCGGATGAGGAGAAGGGGTCCCGATACTGCCTTTATGAGAGATGCTGTATTTTATCCAACTACAAGTGAGTGCATTATGTGTTGTTTTACTTTGGAATAAAGCTTTATGAGACGTATTGCACTAGTGGAGATATCTGTTTATTTTCCACATATTTGGGAGACATTGGCAGAAAAAGGGACACTATACTGGATTGGGAACCATCTCTTGCTTGATTCAATCTATCCTATGGTGACATGTGGATCTGTGATCATTATGCGAGTGGTGCTCACTTATGAGAGTAGGTGAGCATATTTATCCGGTGAGTGGCCATTTCTTATTGTCCCCCTGCACTTGGTGGTGGATTTGTGGTGACCCGACCAGATTACACGGGAGTTTTGCAATACTTACCCAACAACTACCATTAATAACATTGGACTTTTATGTTTATTGAAGATCTGGAAGGAGGATTGATGTTTATATTCACCCGTTAATAGACTTATGGTATTAGTCAATTAAAGACTGTGAGGACTAAGTTTTTACCACACTGTATATTTAGTTGACATCCACTGTCTATTTCAGGAACTCTTATATAGTGTTTCAGCGCTACTATCATTCCACTAACATTCACCTAGGGACGACCGCCTTAAGAAGGCACCTGAACTCCCATCACCGAGCCCAGTGGGAGCAACACCGTCAGAACCCACAAAGCAAAACTCCAGGCTCTCACCGTCCAGCCTCTTCTCCTCTCTCCTCACAATTGTCCTCCACTCCACCTTTCATGATGCCGTCGTCACGTTGTTCTGGAAAAAGGCAGACTTCCGTGGCCCAAATGTTGGAGCGGAAAAAAGTGATGACACCGGATAACCCTCTTGCACAATGTTTGACTGCTGGCTTGTCGGAACTGATAGTCCGCCAACTACTGCCATATCAACTGGTTGACTCGGAGGCCATTCAGAAATTTGTGGCCATTGGAACACCACAATGGAAGGTCCCAGGAAGGAAATATTTCTCGCAGTAGGGCATTCCAGAGCTGTATGGCCATATTCAGCGCCAAGTGAATATATCTCTGGCACATGTCTATGCCAAGATACATCTGACCACAGACACATGGTCTCGCAAACATGGGCAGGAAAGGTATATCACTTTTACTGCCCACTTGGTGAACCTTCTGACGGCCATCAAGCATGTAACCCCATTTCAGAAGATCTTACACAGCCATGGCTCGCCTTGCTGACATTCAGCGGCGACACAACCTGCCTGTCAGGTGTTTTATTTGTGACTGCCTGACGCGATGGAACTTAAGGCCCGTACACATGTACCGATCGTCGGCATACAAACGTCGGCGGACGAAAGATCTGCCGATTGTACGCGTGTTAGTATGGTGCCTCCGACAGATGTCTGCGCACAATCCGCGGACAAAAGTCTTTCGTGCAAACATGAAAATTTTTGTCTGCGGACACCAGAACGGACGATTGTTCGCCTGTCAGTACAGAATTCGGCCGACAGACCGCAGATTTGCAAGACTGGGCATGCTCAGAAAATTAAAAACACAGGGAAAGTTAACCATTACATGACATCACTTCTGCAGTCAGCTGAAGTCTGCAGACAAAATTCTTGTGCTGTCCTTGTGCTGTCTTTGCACTTTTTAACAGACACCGACATCCCGGGGAGAAAAGACGAACATTTGTATGCCGACGATCGGTACGTGTGTACGGGGCTTTAAAGTTGCATATGCTTGATAACTGCACGTTTCTGCTGGAGCAGCCTAACGACTACCTGTATGAACTCTGCGGCAGGACAGGTTCTGGGGAGCTTGGGTTTTTTTCACCTCGCCAGTGGCTGCTCATGCGCGACGCATGCAGACTTCTGCGGCCATTCAATGAGATCATCAAACTGGTCAGTCACGGCCAGGGCGCCATCAGTGACATCGTACCTTATGCCTTCTATTTGGAGCGTGCATTGCGCAGTGTCATTGATCAAGCCATCGAGGAGCAGGAGCAGGAAGATGAGGAAGTCGCAATGTTGGATGAATTCCCAGGGGGTGCTACTCCATCTGAGACAAGTCAACAACAGGAGTCTGAAGAGGAGACAGAGGATGGTGCCGGGGCGGATGAGGAGGAGCAAGAAGAGCATGCTTTAAACCTTTCTGGGATCCCTGGTGTTATCCGTGGATGGGGGGAGGAGAACGAGGACGACATTATCCTGGATGATGAGCTGGAGCCAGGCCACTACACCACTTCCAGTTTAGTGCGAATGGGGGCCTTCATGCTCCCGTGTGTTAAGGGGGACCCCATATAAAAAGCATAAAGGGCAAGGACCAGTACTGGGTGGCAAGGTACTTAGACCCCCGGTACAAACAAAAAATGGCGGAAATGTTACCACTATCACAGGGGGCGGTCAGAATGCAGCACTTCCAGGCCTTGCTGCGAGAAATGCTGCATTCTGCTTTTGCATGCTCTGGCAGAGGAATTTCCAGTCACCAGTTTCCAGCAATCCAACAGCGCCTGCAAGAAGAGGGCGGTTTTAAGATGTCTTGGTCACTTCAGATATGAAATCCTTCTTTCAGCCGACCCATCGACAGCTGTACTCCGGATCCAGCATCAGGGAATGCCTAGACCGACAGGTGTCCAACTACATCGGGTTAATGGCCAATGTGGATGCTCTGAGGAGTGATGAACCCCTGGACTACTGGGTGGGCAGGCTTGACCTCTGGCCAGAGCTTGCACAATTTGCAATGGAACTGTTGGCTTGCCCCCCGTCCAGTGTCCTCTCCAAAAGGACGTTCAGTGCAGCAGGGGGGATCGTGACCGATAAGCGCACTCGCCTAGCTCATGACAGTTTAGACTACCTCACATTTATAAAAATGAATGAGGCATGGATCTCTGAGGAATTCAACACATGTGACCAGTAGACCATGTTTCATTGAAATTCCTCATGACAGGCCACAAATATCCGCCAGACCGCCATCCACCCACAACAATTCCTGATCCTTGTCTTCGCTAAATACAGCGGCATAAAAGGCATTTCATGCCCATTGAATTTCTAATTTTTGGGGTCTTTCATGGCCGACAATTCTTTTCTGTCAATGCCTAATGTACCTCCAGCCACAGAATACAACATTCTTAGCTGTCAGGTAAACCCATGTGGGCTAATTTTTGGGGCCTATACTGGCCGACACTTACTTATTTATCCTGTGAATGCCTAATGTACTTTCAGCCACAGAATACAACGTTCTTAGCTGTCAGGTAAACCCATGTGGGCTAATTTTTGGGGCCTGTACTGGCCGACGCTTACTTCGACTTACTTACTACTACCTATCCTGTGAATGCCTAATTTTTCAGAATGGAATTGAAAATCAATGGGTCTGTAAAGCTTCCCCCAAATTGGGGAATGGATGAGGACCCATTTTACAGATGTGTGAATGGACCCTAAATGTATTTGACATGTATTTACGGGCTGCTGTCAGTTCTGGCTGATCTATGAAAAAAAAAAATACATTTTTTTGCTGTAAAAAAGAAAAAAAAATATTTAGGGCAACGATTCCAATTGCAATACTTCTGTTATGACATTGTCCATGTGGTGGGACTATTTTTGCACAGCTAGTAAGTCTTTTGTGGCTGCAAATATGATAAAAGGTTTTTAAAGTTCACCTCCCATTAAAGTCAATGGGGCCCGCCGCAAACTTGCAGTTCGCGGACATTTGAGAAAATTTGCGACTGACGTTCGCAAACCGCCCGGCCGATGTTCGTCCATCACTATTCAACACTTCTTCTGTTATACACTTCTTCTGTTATACAGAGTGTTCGCAGAGTCAGTGAGCGTTGTCTGGCGCCAGCATTTTTCAGGAATAAAGTCCCACATGTAATTAGTTCAAGCGTCAAGCAGTATCCCACTCATTCCCTTCTCCCATCCCCTTTAAATCAAATAAAAACCACAAACAAAGATGCCGGAGTTGTCGCTGCTTCAGTTATCACACCCTGGGACATAGCTCACATGGGCTGGAGAGAGTACTGGTTCTAATGGCAGACCCACATCAGGCCTGGAAACTTTGATACACATACATGGAGTAACGATCGTCCCATACACTTACAAGATAGCAGCTTTCGCTGATGATATCTTACTCTTCCTGAGCAATCCTCTCATATCCATCCCATCGCTACTAAAATAATTTTGACTCTTCCAACTTATCTTAAACTTCAAAATAAACTTCTCTAAGTCGCACAACCTCAATATCTCCCTCCCCATTAATCTAGTGGACCAATGTAAGACTAACTTCCCGTTTCAATGGCAATGAGACTCCATGAAGTATCTGGGAATTCACCTCACAACCAAAATCACTAACCTCTTCACCGCAAACTTTTTACCCATACTGCAAAATATCAAAGATGACATCAAGAAAAGGAACAAACCCCACTTCTCGTGGTTTGGTCGTGCGGCCATAATTAAAATGAGCATACTCCCACGCTCAATTCCCCAATTCGTTCTTTCAAACCTTCAAAACCATGTGCAGCAAATTCTTGTGGAACCAAAAAAAAACCAAGACTATCCTTTTAACTTGTTAACCAAATCCAAGCTAGCAGGAGGCATAGGCCTACCAGACCTTAAAAAATACCATTGGGCATTATAGACTGGTTCTTACATAACAAAAACAAAGACTGGATTGCCATGGAGAACTCTTTTGCTTCAATCCCGCTGCAATCATTGCCATGGATAGCCCCCGAAATGATCCCACCCTCATCCAAAAGCCATCCACTTCTACATGCCACCCTGACTTCCTTTAAAGACGCCTGTGCCCATTTCCAAATATCCTCAAACCCAGGACCCTTGACGCTGATTAAATATAACACTATATTCCTGCCTCGCATGTCACCCGCTTTTCTTCGAAACCATTGGAAAGACGAGCTGATCAGAGCGCATCAATTTTACAACAAGGGTTCCCTAATAGATTGCACACATCTCAGGCCGGATCCCTCTGTCTCCCCTATCCCAAATTGGACCTATTTCCAAATCCGCCATTTTCTGAATTCCCTGAACCAAGCAAATGTACTTTCTAGAGATCTTACACCCTTTGAACGCTTATGTACAGGCTCATCCCCTAAGCGCCATCTCATCTCTATAACCTATAACTTTCTTTTCTCCCCAACACACTCCAACAAAGCACTATCTGCCAGGGGAGCAGATCTTGCCCTATCTCTCTCAGATCAAGATTGGAAGAATATATGCTTCATATCCCACAAAAGCTCTCTTAACGTCTCATCTCAGGAAAACTTTATATAAGCTTTTAACACGCTGGTACTGAACTCCGGCGATCTTACATAAATATAATCCTAACCTGCCTGATCTTTGCTGGAGATGCCACAGAGAAAAAGGAACTCTCCTCCACATATATTGGACATGCCCACGAATCCAACCTTTTTGGAAACATACATGATCTTATCACAAAAACTCTAGACACCCAAATTAGCTTTTTACCAGCACAATTTCTACTTCACCACACTTCTATCCCACCAAACAGATACTGTAAAACATTTATCCCACATTTGGTCAATGGTGCCAAATCCTGCATACCCATGCATTGGAAATCGGATGCAGCACCCTCAATATTGGAATGGCTGAGAAAAGTAGAAACGATTGCTAAACTCGAAGAACTGATTGCCATTGCCCGGGACAGGACTGACAAAGCCCTTGGCTTACATTCGTCAACTCACCCATGTACACCCTACTGACTTCTACTCCATAATACAATAGCGACCATAACACTCACACGTTGCAGATCTAGCGCAAACCTGTTTTCTACCTTATTCACCACAACCGCCACTAATCTTAGTCTCCTTAAGGAAGGAGAGATCTGGGAGTACGAATCATCTACCCATTACCAGGCGATGGCTCCTTCCACCCCTAAAAAAGTGATGCAGGTGGAAGGTAGCCCCACGGTATCCTCGTGCTCACAGCTTCTAAATGTATCCCCCCCCCCCCTCAAGCTACTTCTCTTAGGTCGATAGACCCATGATCATCCTTGGGACAGAGACTGAAGATATCCCCACCCCTCCCCCTTTCTCCCTCTTATATTCCTAACCCTCCATACCATGGCCCCTATCCATCTTCCCCAATAAGACAATGGAAGTGGGGTCTGTTCCCCACTGCAGGGGGAACAGACCACCTTCCTGATTACTGCTGCCTCAAACAGCACTGCAATCTTATCTGAATGTTTTTAATACCATTCCTTGTTAATTACAATCTCAGTTATAGGCTGATAAAAATCAGCTCCTTTAAAGAACATTCAGAAACTCCATAGGCAAAACAGAATATATACATGTTGATTTACAAAATCTTAAACTCTGTGTCAGGTTTCTCTTTTGTTGCAACCAGCCCTCAGGCAGATATTACTTTCCCATGTTCACGTTATAGTTCGAATGTATATCTTACCTACCACATTGGTTAATTGCTATAATCCCCTGTGCCTCTAGATACAAGATTACAAATATGTTATATTCTTGGCTGTTCTAACTTCTCAATGTTCATTTGAAAAGTCTGACTGTTCTGTTCATTGACCCACTTGCAATTTCAAGTGTTGTTTTTACTGCTGTAGGACCTCACATTTGTTATTCAATAAAAGATTTTGGAAAAAAAATAAAGCAGGGGGCAATTCCTGTACTAATGACTAGTGTTGAGCGAACACGGACTGTATTATTCGTGTTCGTACCGAATAATTGGATTTTTTGTACCCGAACACGGACACGGACACTTTACTGTATGTTCGGGTAAAAATCCGTGTTCGGTCGTTTTATTTCCGGGTTTTGCATGCTTTGGCGCTCTTTTCATGGCGGGCTTTCAACAGCCAATCAACAATCGTTTAACTGGTGTGCCTTAAGCCATCCCAGCCATGCCTGCAAATGTCTCAGTAGCTGTGATTGGCCGTCTGAAGCATGTGACCAAGTCTTTATAAGTTCGAGGCAGCCGCAGCGGCGTCATTATGCTGCTTAGATTCAGGGACAGAGCACACATCAACGTGCTGGCTGCTGATTAGGGAAAGATAGGCAGGAAAAAACCATTTGTGTCCGGATAGAATTGAGGGACAGGTCGGAGTGTTTAGGCAGGGCGAGTTGTAGGCATTTTAGGGATAGAGTCTGCTGAATTATATAGGGTCAGTGTCTTCTACAAACTACAATCGATATTGCTGTGTGGGGGGTGGGGTGAATCTGCACTCAATCCTGATCTACGATCTCTTCTCAATCCTGTTAGGGACAGAGTCTGCTGAATTTTAGGGAAACTGTGTTCTACAAACTACAATCGATATTGCTGTGTGGGGGGTGGGGTGAATCTGCACTCAATCCTGATCTACGATCTCTTCTCAATCCTGTTAGGGACAGAGTCTGCTGAATTTTAGGGAAACTGTGTTCTACAAACTACAATCGATATTGCTGTGTGGGGGGTGGGGTGAATCTGCACTCAATCCTGATCTACGATCTCTTCTCAATCCTGTTAGGGACAGAGTCTGCTGAATTTTAGGGAAACTGTGTTCTACAAACTACAATCGATATTGCTGTGTGGTGTGGGATTGGAGATAGGCAGGTGTCAGTGATCCACATCCATTTTTCTGTGTGTGAGCTGCAGTGAACACAATCTTTTTGGGCTGCAGTGAACACAATCTTTTTGGGCTGCAGTGAACACAATCTTTTTGGGCTGCAGTGAACACAATCTTTTTGGGCTGCAGTGAACACAATCTTTTTGGGGTGAAGTGAACAAAATCTTTTTGGGGTGCAGTGAACACAATCCTTTTTGGTGTGCAGTGAACACAATCTTTGTGGGGTGCAGTGAACAAAATCCTTTGTGGGGTGCAGTGAACACAATCTTTTTGGGGTGCAGTGAACAAAATCCTTTTTGGGGTGCAGTGAACAACATCCTTTTTGGGGTGCAGTGAACACAATCTTTTTGGGGTGCAGTGAACAAAATCCTTTGTGGGGTGCAGTGAACACAATCTTTTTGGGGTGCAGTGAACACAATCTTTTTGGGGTGGAGTGAACAACATCCTTTTTGGGGTGCAGTGAACAAAATCCTTTTTGGGGTGCAGTGAACAAAATCATTTTTGGGGTGCAGTGAACACAATCTTTTTGGGGTGCAGTGAACACAATCTTTGTGGGGTGCAGTGAACACAATCTTTTTGGGGTGGAGTGAACAACATCCTTTTTGGGGTGCAGTGAACAACATCCTTTTTGGGGTGCAGTGAACACAATCTTTTTGGGGTGCAGTGAACACAATCTTTGTGGGGTACAGTGAACAGAATCTTTGTGGGGTGCAGTGAACACAATCTTTGGGGGGTACAGTGAACACAATCTTTGTGAGGTGCAGTGAACACAATCTTTGTGGGGTGCAGTGAACACAATCATTGTGGGGTGCAGTGAACTCAATCTTTGTGGGGTACAGTGAACACAATCTCATACTGAAGGTTTGAGGGTGCTGCCTGTTCCATACTCCCCCTACTCCTCATCTAGCCTTTTAGGGGTACAAACAATAGTAATTGGGGCCTAGTGTGGTTGTGTACGTGTGATATACATACACTTTTTTGGGATCATATTTTCTATTCCGCTATTTAATCAAAAACCTTTGGGGATCAGTTAAATTGGGGGATAGTCTGTGTTGGTACGTGTGAGAGAGATCCACCTTTCCAAGTTGTTGGGGTTCATCTCATACTTCTGAAGGTTTGAGGGTGCTGCCTGTTCCATACTCCCCCCTACTCCTAGCCTTTTAGGGGTACAAACAATAGTAATTGGGGCCTAGTGTGGTTGTGTACGTGTGATATACATACACTTTTTTGGGATCATATTTTCTATTCCGCTATTTAATCAAAAACCTCTGGGGATCAGTTAAATTGGGGGATAGTCTGTGTTGGTATGTGTGAGAGAGATCCACCTTTCCAAGTTGTTGGGGTTCATCTCATACTTCTGAAGGTTTGAGGGTGCTGCCTGTTCCATACTCCCCCTACTCCTAGCCTTTTAGGGGTACAAACAATAGTAATTGGGGCCTAGTGTGGTTGTGTACGTGTGATATACATACACTTTTTTGGGATCATATTTTCTATTCCGCTATTTAATCAAAAACCTCTGGGGATCAGTTAAATTGGGGGATAGTCTGTGTTGGTACGTGTGAGAGAGATCCACCTTTCCAAGTTGTTGGGGTTCATCTCATACTTCTGAAGGTTTGAGGGTGCTGCCTGTTCCATACTCCCCCTACTCCTAGCCTTTTAGGGGTACAAACAATAGTAATTGGGGCCTAGTGTGGTTGTGTACGTGTGATATACATACACTTTTTTGGGATCATATTTTCTATTCCGCTATTTAATCAAAAACCTTTGGGGATCAGTTAAATTGGGGGATAGTCTGTGTTGGTACGTGTGAGAGAGATCCACCTTTCCAAGTTGTTGGGGTTCATCTCATACTTCTGAAGGTTTGAGGGTGCTGCCTGTTCCATACTCCCCCCTACTCCTAGCCTTTTAGGGGTACAAACAATAGTAATTGGGGCCTAGTGTGGTTGTGTACGTGTGATATACATACACTTTTTTGGGATCATATTTTCTATTCCGCTATTTAATCAAAAACCTCTGGGGATCAGTTAAATTGGGGGATAGTCTGTGTTGGTACGTGTGAGAGAGATCCACCTTTCCAAGTTGTTGGGGTTCATCTCATACTTCTGAAGGTTTGAGGGTGCTGCCTGTTCCATACTCCCCCTACTCCTAGCCTTTTAGGGGTACAAACAATAGTAATTGGGGCCTAGTGTGGTTGTGTACGTGTGATATACATACACTTTTTTGGGATCATATTTTCTATTCCGCTATTTAATCAAAAACCTCTGGGGATCAGTTAAATTGGGGGATAGTCTGTGTTGGTACGTGTGAGAGAGATCCACCTTTCCAAGTTGTTGGGGTTCATCTCATACTTCTGAAGGTTTGAGGGTGCTGCCTGTTCCATACTCCCCCTACTCCTAGCCTTTTAGGGGTACAAACAATAGTAATTGGGGCCTAGTGTGGTTGTGTACGTGTGATATACATACACTTTTTTGGGATCATATTTTCTATTCCGCTATTTAATCAAAAACCTCTGGGGATCAGTTAAATTGGGGGATAGTCTGTGTTGGTACGTGTGAGAGAGATCCACCTTTCCAAGTTGTTGGGGTTCATCTCATACTTCTGAAGGTTTGAGGGTGCTGCCTGTTCCATACTCCCCCTACTCCTAGCCTTTTAGGGGTACAAACAATAGTAATTGGGGCCTAGTGTGGTTGTGTACGTGTGATATACATACACTTTTTTGGGATCATATTTTCTATTCCGCTATTTAATCAAAAACCTCTGGGGATCAGTTAAATTGGGGGATAGTCTGTGTTGGTACGTGTGAGAGAGATCCACCTTTCCAAGTTGTTGGGGTTCATCTCATACTTCTGAAGGTTTGAGGGTGCTGCCTGTTCCATACTCCCCCTACTCCTAGCCTTTTAGGGGTACAAACAATAGTAATTGGGGCCTAGTGTGGTTGTGTACGTGTGATATACATACACTTTTTTGGGATCATATTTTCTATTCCGCTATTTAATCAAAAACCTCTGGGGATCAGTTAAATTGGGGGATAGTCTGTGTTGGTACGTGTGAGAGAGATCCACCTTTCCAAGTTGTTGGGGTTCATCTCATACTTCTGAAGGTTTGAGGGTGCTGCCTGTTCCATACTCCCCCTACTCCTAGCCTTTTAGGGGTACAAACAATAGTAATTGGGGCCTAGTGTGGTTGTGTACGTGCGAGATACATACACTTTTTTTGATCATATTTCCTATTCCGCTATTCAATAAAAACCTTTGGGGATCAATTAAATTGCGGGATAGTCTGTGTCGGTACGTGTGAGATCCACCTTTCCAAGTTTTTGGGGTTCATCTCATACTTCTGAAGCTTTGAGGGTGCTGCCTGTTCCATACTCCTCCTCCTCCTCATCCATCCTTTTAGGTGTACAAACAATAGTAATTGGGGCCTAGTGTGCTTCTGTACGTGTGAGATACATACACATTTTTTGATCATATTTCCTATTCCGCTATTCAATAAAAACCTTTGGGGATCAATTAAATTGCGGAATAGTCTGTGTCGGTACGTGTGAGATCCACCTTTCCAAGTTTTTGGGGTTCATCTCATACTTCTGAAGCTTTGAGGGTGCTGCCTGTTCCATACTCCTCCGCCTCCTCATCCATCCTTTTAGGTGTACAAACAATAGTAATTGGGGCCTAGTGTGTTTCTGTACGTGCGAGATACATACACTTTTTTTGATCATATTTCCTATTCCGCTATTCAATAAAAACCTTTGGGGATCAATTAAATTGCGGGATAGTCTGTGTCGGTACGTGTGAGATCCACCTTTCCAAGTTTTTGGGGTTCATCTCATACTTCTGAAGCTTTGAGGGTGCTGCCTGTTCCATACTCCTCCTCCTCCTCATCCATCCTTTTAGGTGTACAAACAATAGTAATTGGGGCCTAGTGTGCTTCTGTACGTGTGAGATACATACACATTTTTTGATCATATTTCCTATTCCGCTATTCAATAAAAACCTTTGGGGATCAATTAAATTGCGGAATAGTCTGTGTCGGTACGTGTGAGATCCACCTTTCCAAGTTTTTGGGGTTCATCTCATACTTCTGAAGCTTTGAGGGTGCTGCCTGTTCCATACTCCTCCTCCTCCTCATCCATCCTTTTAGGTGTACAAACAATAGTAATTGGGGCCTAGTGTGTTTCTGTACGTGCGAGATACATACACTTTTTTTGATCATATTTCCTATTCCGCTATTCAATAAAAACCTTTGGGGATCAATTAAATTGCGGGATAGTCTGTGTCGGTACGTGTGAGATCCACCTTTCCAAGTTTTTGGGGTTCATCTCATACTTCTGAAGCTTTGAGGGTGCTGCCTGTTCCATACTCCTCCTCCTCCTCATCCATCCTTTTAGGTGTACAAACAATAGTAATTGGGGCCTAGTGTGCTTCTGTACGTGTGAGATACATACACATTTTTTGATCATATTTCCTATTCCGCTATTCAATAAAAACCTTTGGGGATCAATTAAATTGCGGGATAGTCTGTGTCGGTACGTGTGAGATCCACCTTTCCAAGTTTTTGGGGTTCATCTCATACTTCTGAAGCTTTGAGGGTGCTGCCTGTTCCATACTCCTCCTCCTCCTCATCCATCCTTTTAGGTGTACAAACAATAGTAATTGGGGCCTAGTGTGCTTCTGTACGTGTGAGATACATACACATTTTTTGATCATATTTCCTATTCCGCTATTCAATAAAAACCTTTGGGGATCAATTAAATTGCGGGATAGTCTGTGTCGGTACGTGTGAGATCCACCTTTCCAAGTTTTTGGGGTTTATCTCATACTTCTGAAGCTTTGAGGGTGCTGCCTGTTCCATACTCCTCCTCCTCCTCATCCATCCTTTTAGGTGTACAAACAATAGTAATTGGGGCCTAGTGTGCTTCTGTACGTGTGAGATACATACACATTTTTTGATCATATTTCCTATTCCGCTATTCAATAAAAACCTTTGGGGATCAATTAAATTGCGGAATAGTCTGTGTCGGTACGTGTGAGATCCACCTTTCCAAGTTTTTGGGGTTCATCTCATACTTCTGAAGCTTTGAGGGTGCTGCCTGTTCCATACTCCTCCTCCTCCTCATCCATCCTTTTAGGTGTACAAACAATAGTAATTGGGGCCTAGTGTGTTTCTGTACGTGTGAGATACATACACTTTTTTTGATCATATTTCCTATTCCGCTATTCAATAAAAACCTTTGGGGATCAATTGAATTGCGGGATAGTCTGTGTCGGTACGTGTGAGAGAGATCCACCTTTCCAAGTTGTTGGGGTTCATCTCATACTTCTGAAGGTTTGAGGGTGCTGCCTGTTCCATACCCCCCCTACTCCTCATCTAGCCTTTTAGGGGTACAAACAATAGTAATTGGGGCCTAGTGTGGTTGTGTACGTGCGAGATACATACACTTTTTTTGATCATATTTCCTATTCCGCTATTCAATAAAAACCTTTGAGGATCAATTGAATTGCGGGATAGTCTGTGTCGGTACGTGTGAGAGAGATCCACCTTTCCAAGTTGTTGGGGTTCATCTCATACTTCTGAAGGTTTGAGGGTGCTGCCTGTTCCATACTCCCCCTACTCCTCATCTAGCCTTTTAGGGGTACAAACAATAGTAATTGGGGCCTAGTGTGGTTGTGTACGTGTGATATACATACACTTTTTTTGGATCATATTTTCTATTCCGCTATTCAATAAAAACCTTTCTAGGGCAAGATCTTAAATTACAGAAATATGAGGAGACCGTCAAATAAGGGCCGTGGCCTGGGTCGTGGTGCTGCTGGTAGAGCTCCTGTTGCAAGGAGAGGACATGGTCGATCTGTGCCAGCTACACGCACAAGTGAAACACCTTCCTCAAGTGTGAGTAGGCGACAGAACCTGCATCAGTATTTGGTAGGGCATCAAACGCTCCTAGAAGTGATGAGGCCAGAACAAGTTGAGGCGATAGTAGATTGGTTTGCTGCTGACAGTGCCTCCAGTTCCTTCACATTGTCTCCCACCCAGTCTACTGCAGAAAGGTCAGAGTTGGCACCTGCAGCCAATGTCCAACCGTCTTTCACCTCACCCCCTTGCAAATCAGGCCAGCAGTCTGAGCCCCAAGCCATACAGCAGTCTCTTATTCTTTTTGAGGACTCTGTCAGCAGGGTTTCCCAGGGCCATCCACCTAGCCCTGCCCCAGAAGTGGAAGAGATTGAGTGCAGCGATGCCCAACCACTTATTCCTCAAGATGAGTACATGCAAGGATCATCGCAGCACGTCTCCGATGATGACGAAACGCAGGTGCCAACTGCTGCGGCGTTCAGCATTGTGGAGACCGACAAGGAGGGCAGGGGTGAAGACTGGGTGGAAGATGATGTGGAGGACGATGAGGTCCTCGACCCCACATGGAATGAACGTCATGCAGGTGAACTGAGTAGTTTGGAGGAAGAGGCGGTGGTCGCACAGAGCCACCAGCACAGCAGAAGAGGGAGCAGGGTGCAGAAGCGGAGCGGCCGTGCCCTAGACACTACGCCCGCTACTGCCCAACGCAGCAAGGGAACGAGCGCACCAAAGTCAGCTCAAAGGAGTTCTCTAGCGTGGAAGTTCTTTAGAAAATGTGCTGATGACAGGACACGAGTGGTTTGCACCCTGTGCAATCAGAGCTTGAAGCGAGGCATGAACCTTCTCAACCTGAGCACAACCTGCATGATCAGGCATCTAAGTGCAAAGCACGAGCTGCAGTGGAGTACACACCTTCAAAACCAAGAAACGTCTCTGGCTCATCCTGCTTCCTCTTCTGCTGCAGTCTCGGCCGCTCCAGCCACATCTGTAGTGATACCGGCACCTGCCACCCCGCAAACAGACGATCTGTCAGCAACACCACCACCTGGGTCACCAACAACCATCTCCACAATGTCCCGTGGAAGCGTTCAGCTTTCCATCTCCCAAACACTTGAGAGGAAGAGGAAGTACCCCCCTACCCACCCGCGATCCCTGGCCCTGAATGCCAGCATTTCAAAATTATTGGCCTTTGAAATGCTGTCATTCCGTCTGGTGGAGACGCACAGTTTTAAAAACCTTATGTCGGTGGCTGTCCCACAGTACGTCGTGCCCAGCCGCCACTACTTTTCCAGGCAAGCCATCCCTTCCCTGCACAACCAAGTGGGGGAAAAAATCAGGTGTGCACTGCGCAACGCCATCTGTGCCAAGGTCCACCTAACTACGGATACGTGGACCAGTAAGCACGGTCAGGGGCGTTATATCTCCCTAACGGCACACTGGGTAAATGCAGTGGCGGATGGGCCTGAGGCGGATAGCAATTTGGCGCATGTCCTTCCACCACCGAGGATTGCAGGGCGCTTCAGTTTGCCTCCTGTTCCTAACTCCTCCTACTCCGCTTCCTCATCCTCTACCGCCTCCTCATCCGGACAGCGTAACACCTTCACCACCAACTTCAGCACGGCCAGGGGTAAACGACAGCAGGCAGTTTTACAACTTGCCTGTTTGGGGGACAAACCACACACCGCGCAGGAGTTGTGGAGGAGCATGGAACAGCAGACAAATGAGTGGTTGCTGCCAGCGAGCCTCAAGCCCGGCCTGGTGGTGTGCGATAACGGGCGAAATCTCATAGCAGCTCTGGGCCTAGCCGGTTTGACGCACATCCCTTGCCTGGCGCATGTGCTGAATTTGGTGGTGCAGAGGTTCCTTAAAAACTACCCCGATATGTCAGAGCTGCTGCAGAAAGTGCGGGCCGTTTGTGCGCACTTTCAGCGTTCTCACCCTGCTGCTGCTCGCCTGGCAGCGCTGCAGCGTAACTTCGGCCTTCCCGCTCACCGCCTCATATGTGACGTGCCCACAAGGTGGAACTCCACCTTGCACATGCTGGAAAGACTGTGCGAGCAGCAGCAGGCCATAGTGGAGTTTCAGCTGCAGCACGCACGCGTGAGTCGCTCTGCGGAACAGCACCACTTCACCACCAATAACTGGGCCTCCATGCGAGACCTGTGTGCCTTGTTGCGCTGTTTTGAGTACTCCACCAACATGGCCAGTGGCAATGACGCCGTTCTCAGCTTAACTATCCCACTTCTATGCCTCCTTGAAAAAACAATTCGGGCGATGATGGAAGAGGATGTGGCACAGGATGAGGAGGAGGAGGAGGATGAAGAGGTAACATTTCCAAGGCTTTCAGGGCAGTCATTCGCAAGGGGCTCCGAGGGTGGGTTCCTGCACACGCAAACGCCAGGGACGCAATTGTCCAGCAGGGGCACAGTTCTGGAGGATGAGGAGGATGAGGAGGAGGAGGAGCTGGAGGAGGAGATGGAACCATGTTCACAGCAGGGTGGCACCCAGGCCAGCTCATGGCCATCACTGGTGCGTGGCTGGGGGGATACAGAGGACACGGACCATACACCTCCCACAGAGGACAGCCTTTCGTTGCCTCTGGGCAGCCTGGCACACATGAGCGATTACATGCTGCAGTGTCTCCACAACGACCGCCGAGTTGCCCACATTCTAACTTGTGCTGATTACTGGGTGGCCACGCTGCTGGATCCCCGTTACAAGGACAACGTACCGTCCTTAATTCACTCACTGGAGCGCGATCGCAAGATGCGCGAGTACAAGCGCACGCTGGTAGACGCCATGCTGCTGGCATTCCCATCTGACAGCGGGGCCACAGTGGAAGCACAAGGCAGAGGAGGAGGAGGAGGAGGTCGCCAACGCAACCAGGGCACCGCCAGCACCTCAGAAGGCAGGGTTAGCATGGCCGAAATGTGGAAAAGCTTTGTCAGCACGCCACAACAAACAGCAGCACCAGCAGCTCAGATGGAACGTCTTAGCAGGAGGCAGCATTTTACCAACATGGTGGAGCAGTATGTGTGCACACGCCTACATGTAGTGAATGACGGGTCTGCCCCCTTCAACTTCTGGGTCTCCAAATTGGGCACATGGCCTGAGCTTGCCCTTTACGCCTTGGAGGTGCTGGCGTGCCCTGCAGCCAGTGTATTATCTGAACGGGTATTTAGCACGGCTGGGGGCGTTATAACAGACAAGCGCAGCCGCCTGTCCAGAGACAATGTGGACAAGCTCACGTTCATTAAAATGAACCAGGCATGGATCCCACGGGACTTTTCCGTACCTTATGCAGAATAGCAATGGATACCGACCTTACCCACCCATTGTTCCATTTTTGCTCTTTCTCACTCTTTTGGGGTGTACCCTCATTTAAAATTTGTGAAAAGAAGCAGTGTTGGCTACCTCGTCCTCCTCCTCAGGGCCAGATTAATGTAGGGTCTATTGGAGCTGCAGCTCCAGGCCCCTACCTTTTATATAGGCCCCGGGTTGGCCATATTCACTGTTACCGCTCTTCTGTCACTTGTAAACACAGAAGTCTGGCTTCTATGCTCGCTTCCCCAGGCAGCACCCTCAGAACCTCCCCACACAGCGTGAAGGCCGGACAAGGAGGGACAGTTGGCGATGCATGGATGTGTTTATGGGCTTCAGAGACAGCATCCCATGTTGAATTAGGCATGCATGGCTGCACCCTTCCTCCTCTGGGTGCATGGCAAGGCACGGCCCTAAGGCCCTTCAAAATCCTCAGCACCAAGCCCATGATGCTGTTAATCCGGCCCTGGTCCTCCTCCACCGCCGCTTCCACCTACACCGCCCATAGGTGTGCGCAGCCTATTGCATTAAGGTGTGCACCCCAAAGTTGAAATACACATGCATGTGTTTGCCAGCAGGGAGAGTAATGTATCGGGGCCATGTACCTGTAGGCAAGGAGAAATAGAGCAGAGCGGGTCCCAGGGAGATCTTTCCCATCTCCTCACTGGCAATGCTATGTGCCCTAGGTGATTAGGGTGTGCCCAGGCACACCCAGCACACCCTGTGCGCACGCCTATGTCACCGCCACATCCACCACCACCTCAACCTCCCTCCTACTCCATATGGGCCTCGTCCTTCAGAGATGAAGAAGAACATTGTTTTATTTTTCTGTTTTTTTTTGTTGTTTTAAGTTATTTCCCTATCCACATTTGTTTGCAGAGCACTTGCCATGCTCTTAATTACGTTTTGCTGCCATTTGCAGCACTCTAGCCCTTTCCTTTGGTGTTTTAGAGCCATTTTAGTGCCTTAAAGTTCGGGTCCCCATTGACTTCAATGGGGTTCGGTGTCCGGGAAAAGTTCGGTAAAAGTCCGGGACACGGACCCGGACTTTTTTTTAAAGTTCGGCCGAACCCGTCGAACACGGACATCTAGGTGTCCGCTCAACCCTACTAATGACCCATGCTATATATTCATATATTACCAATTAGTACAGAAATTGCCCCATGCAATATATTCTCAGATATTCCCCATAAGTACAAGAATTGCCCAATGCAATATATTCAGATATTCCCCATTAGAAATGGGAAATATCTGAATATATTGCATGGGGCAATTCCTGCATAATAGGGAATATCTGAATATATAGCATGGGGCAATACCTGTACTTGTTGATCGTTGTTGGAGTTGATAGTTGTTGGAGTTGATAGTATGGGTATGCTGCCAGAGAGTTATTCCACATTAGCAATTATGGGTGTGTGGGGGGTGCAGGCAGATGTCTTATTATTACCTATGCAGCATCAGCACGTCATATTGTTTACCATAATGACATCGTTGCCATTTTATGTATGGGGATGGATAGCCTGCATTCATCCATGGCTGCAAGTGGCAGCAGAGGAGTTTCTTTATCTTCCATCTACTAAATTAACTCTTGTGATCGCTGGTTTTGATGTGTGGTGTATAATGATGGACGAACATTGGCAGGGACGGTTCGAGAACGTTAGCCGCAAACTTTCTCAAATGTTCGCGAACCGCAAGTTCACGGCGGGCCCCATTGACTTTAATGGGAGGCGAACTTTAAAAACCTTTAGGTCATATTTGCAGCCACAAAATACTTACTAGCTGTGCACAAATAGTCCCACAACATGGACACTGTCATAACAGAAGTATTGTTATTGGAAAAGTTGCCCTAAATTATTATTATTTTTTTTTTTACAGCAAAAAAATGTATTTTTTTTGTCCTAAATCTGCCAGAACTGACAGCAGCTGGTAAATACATGTCAAATACATATAGGGTCCATTCACATGTCTGTAAAATGGGTCCGCATCCATTCCACAATTTAGCGGAAAGTTTACAGACCCATTGATTTTCAATTCCAGTCTGAAAAATTAAGGCTCCACAGGATAAAGAAGTAAGTGTCGGCCAGTACAGGCCCCAAAAATTAGCCCACATGCGTTTACCTGACAGCTAAGGATGTTGTATTCTGTGGCTGAAGGTACATTAGACATTCACAGGATACAGAAGTGTCTCGCCCATTACAGGCCCCAAAAATTAGCCCACATACGTTTACCTGACAGCTAAGAACCTTGTATTATGTGGCTGAAGGTACATTAGGCATTCACAGGATAAATAAGTAAGTGTCGGCCATTCCAGGCCCCAAAAATTAGCCTACATGCGTTTACCTGACAGCTAAGAACGTTGTATTCTGTGGCTGAAGGTACATTAGGCATTCACAGGATACAGAAGTAAGTGTCGCCCATTACAGGCCCCAAAAATTAGCCCACGTGCGTTTACCTGACAGCTAAGAACGCTATATTCTGTGGCTGGAGGTACATTAAGCATTGACAGGAAAAATAATTGTCGGCCATGAAAGGCCCCAAAATAGCCATTCAATGGACATGAAATGCCTTTTATGCCACTGTATTTACCAAAGACATGGACCATGAATTGTTCTGGGTGGATGGAGGTCTGGCGGATATTTGTGGCCTGTCATGAGGTATTGTAATCAAACCTGGTCTACTGGTCACATGTGTTGAATTCCTCTGAGATCCATGCCTCATTCACTTTTATAAATGTGAGGTAGTCAACACTGTCATGAGCTAGGCGAGTGCGTTTATCGGTCACGTTCCCCCCTGCTGCGCTGAACGTCCTTTCGGACAGGACACTGGACGGGGGGCAAGCCAAAGGTTCCATTGCAAATTGTGCAAGCTCTGGCCAGAGGTCAAGCCTGCCCACCCAGTAGTCCAGGGGTTCATCACTCCTCAGAGCATCCACATGGGCCGTTAACCCGATGTAGTCGGACACCTGTCGGTCTAGGCATTCCCTGATGCTGGATCCGGAGTACAGCTGTCGATGAGTCGGCTGAAAGAATGATTTCATATCTGAAGTGACCAACACATCTTCAAACTGCCCTCTTCTTGCAGGCGTTGTTGGATTGCTACCCACAACTGGTTCTCTGTGAGTGGAAATTCCTCTGCCAGTGCATGCAAAAGCAGAATGCAGCAAGGCAAGGCCTGGAAGTGCTGCATTCTGACCGCCCTCTGTGATGGTGGTAACATTTACGCCATTTTTTGTTTGTATCGGGGGTCTAAGTACGTTGCCACCCAGTACTGGTCCTTGCCCTTTATGCTTTTTATACGGGGGGTCCCCCTTAAAACACTGGAGTATATGAAGGCCCCCATTCGCACTAAACTGGAAGCGGTGTAGTGGCCTGGCTCCATCCCATCATCCAGGATAATGTCGTCCTCGTTCTCCTCCCCCCCATCCACGGACAACACCAGGGATCCCAGAAAGGTTTAAAGCATGCTCTTCTTGCTCCTCCTCATCTGCCCCGGCACCATCCTCCTCTGACTCCTCTTCAGACTCCTGTTGTTGACTTGTCTCAGATGGAGTAGCACCCCCTGGGAATTCATTCAACATTGGGACTTCCTCATCTTCCTGCTCCTGCTCCTCGACGGCTTGATCAATGACACGACGCAATGCACGCTCCAGAAAGAAGGCGTAAGGTACAATGTCACTGATGGCGCTCTGGCCGTGACTGACCAGTTTTGTGATCTCATCAAATGGCCGCAGAAGTCTGCATGCATCGCGCAAGAGCAGCCACTGGCGAGGTGAAAAAAGTTCAAGCTCCCCAGAACCTGTCCTGCCGTAGAGTTCGTACAGGTAGTCGTTAACTGCACGTTTCTGCTGGAGCAGCCTATCAAGCATATACAAGGTTGAGTTAAATTGTGTCGGGAAGTCACAAATAAGACGCCTGACGGGCAGGTTGTGTCGCTTCTGAATGTCAGCAAGGCAAGCTATGGCTGTGTAAGATCTTCTGAAATGGCCCGAGATTTTCCTGTCCTGCTGCAAGACATCCTGGACCCCAGTGTATTTGGCAACGAATCACTGCCCCTTCAAGTTCAGGACGTGTGCCATGCATGGCACGTGTGTAATTTTGCTCTGCTTCAGCGCGCTAGGCAGATTGGCACCGTTGTCGCACATCACTTTACCAACTGTCAAATTGAGCGGTGTCAGCCACTGATCTGCTTGTGAACGCAAAGCTGAAAGGAGTGCAGGACCAGTGTGGCTCTTGGCTTCCAGGCACAACAGACGCAGCACAGCATGGCAACGTCTCACCTGGCATGTGGAATAGGTTCTGGGGATCTTGGGCGGCGCAGGGGAAGAGACGGTAGCAGCGGAAAAGGAGGAGTCAGTTGAGGAGGAGAGGGGGGATGGAGTAGGAGGAGGAGAAGAAGAGGCCGGCCTACACGCAATCTGTGGCGGTAAAACCAAATCTACACGGGTGCCAAGGGTTACATGCTTGACAGCTGTCAGAAGGTTCACCCAGTGGGCAGTAAAAGTTATACACTTTCCCTGCCCATGTTTGCTAGACCATGTGTCTGTGGTCAGATGTATCTTGGCACCGACACTGTGTGCCAGAGATACATTCACTTGCCGCTGAACATGGCCATATAGCTCTGGAATGCCCTTCTGCGAGAAATATTTCCTGCCTGGGACCTTCCATTGTGGTGTTCCAATGGCCACAAATTTCCAAAAGACCTCCGAGTCCACCAGTTGATATGGCAGTAGTTGGCGGGCTATTCGTTCCGACAAGCCATCAGTCAACCGTTGGGCAAGAGGGTTATCCAGGGTCATCATTTTTTTATGCTCCAACATTTGGGCCACGGAAGCCTGCCTTTTTCCAGAACAACGTGAGGACGGCATGATGGAAGGTGGAGTGGAGGACAATTGTGAGGAGAGAGGAGAAGGAGAAGGAGAAGAGGCTGTACGGTGAGAGCCTGGAGAGTGGCTTTGTGGGTTCTGACGGCGTTGCTCCCACTGGGCTCAGTGATGTGAGTCCAGGTGCCCTCTTAAGGCGGTCATCCCTAGGTGAGTGTTGTGCTTACCGCGACTTATGCATTGACTGCAAAGGCTGCAGATGGCAACACTATTGTCAGCAGTTGACACATTAAAAAAAGCCCAAACTGCGGACCCATGTGCCGTTGTCCTGGGAGCGCCAGATGTAACTGTACATGGTTGATGGCTCGCTCCTGATACATTAGCAGTCTGCTTTGTCCCTCCTGTGCAATGTAATTTCCGCCTGCTTCTCCTCCCTATCTGCTGGTCTATCTCTCCCTCTGAACTCCCCTCCTCTTCCTCTCTTGTGGGCACCCACGTGACGTCCATAGACACGTCATCATCGACGTCACCTTCCCCACCACTAACATTTGAGA
This sequence comes from Pelophylax lessonae, assembly GCF_965119305.1. Lineage (NCBI taxonomy): Eukaryota > Metazoa > Chordata > Amphibia > Anura > Ranidae > Pelophylax > Pelophylax lessonae. The sequence goes on from NC_138780.1 coordinate 202,804,699, forward strand.
TCTCTGAGTAGGCAGCAACAGCGGGGACCAACCTCCTTGGGCTGATCTGGGTACTGTTGTCAGACTGCTGAGTGGCGGCTGTTGCTACCTCCTCTTCCTGATCCGATGCCAAGAATGGCTGCGCATCGCAAATGTCTTGTGATGGACCGGAAAAAAATTCCTGTGACTCAAGCGGAGGGTATATGGTGGTGGTGTCTTTGGGGGTGCACACAGCAGAGAGTGAAGAAGGTGCAGATAGAAAGGATGAGGAGGGTGCAGAAGAGGAAGGCTGAGTGAGCCACTCAACCAAGTCTGGTGCGTCCTTTGACGTAATCGAACGCACCTTCTGAAACTTCACACTTTGGCTCCAGCCTACTGCTCCTGCCCTACCCCTACCACCCCTGCGTAAGGGCCTGCCTCTTCCTCTGCCTGTCATTTTTTAAATTACCCTTTGACAAAAGTCTCTAGAGAAGCGCAGTATATGTGGAAGAAGGTATATAACACATCTGCGGTTTTGGGGGGGCCACTGGTCTATCACACCAGTTCTACAAAACATTGGCCAGTAACTGTTGTCACTGTGTGTAGCACACTTATGCAGCAAAAGAGGCAACATTTTTGCAGGACAAAAATAAAAGTATACTGTTAGATAACACCCCACTTCAATCTGTGGTATTGGGGGCCAATGGTTTATCACACCAGTTCTACAAAAAAAAAATTTGCTGCGTTACTGTGCTACACAAAAGGCAACATTTTTGCAGTACCCAAATACACTGTTATAAAAGTATACATTATTGTTAGATAACACCCCGCTTCAACCTGTGGTATTGGGGGGCCACTGGTCTAACACACCAGTTGTAATACTTTTTTAAAGTGCTTTTGTCACACTTTGTAGTTGTAGTATCGCTGAAGAAACATTCACCACACCAGTCACAATGCTGCATAGTGCACAATACAAATCCACTATAATATGCTTTCCATATTAGAAAGTATATTATAAGTGTATTACACCCCTATATAGTGCACTGCACACCAAAGAATAGTGCACCTATACCAAATACCAGTCCTTGAAAGTACTTTTGTGGTCCTATAACAGAGCGATTTGTGTCACTGACAATCTGTCCCTGCTGCACACAGCAAACCTCTCCCTACACTGACAAAAAGCGGAATGTAAAATGGCAGCCAGATCAGGTCTATTTATAAGGTAGGGGATATGTCCATGTGCTGAAATGTCTCAATTGGCTGTCCTGTTTCACCTGATGGATGTGTCATGGGTCAAAGTTCTCCCCAAAGTAAACTAATATAGCCACCGCGAACAACGCCATATGTTCGCAATATCGGCGGACTGCGAACTAGCAAAGTTCCCTGCGAACCGACCGCCGGGCGAACCGCAAGGCCATCCCTAGTGGTTAATGCACAACTGCCATTTGAAACACAAAAAAGCTGTTTTTCTGTAAGTTATGGATAGGCACTAATGGGTTGAAGCAATATTTTGGTCTCCTGTAATTTCAAAATCTCCCATTACTTAACCAGTTCCCGCACCGATATATGCAAACAAAATGTGTGAAAAAAAAATCCTAATCGCTTCCCCAGAGTAGTACAATGTTACTATGGTAACATTATATTGTTCTGGTAACAATGTGTCCCTGATCACCGACACGCTCATTTGACACTGTGCTACACTGGTGACAGTAATTTTGGAGGATGTCATTTTTTACTATAATAAAGGCCTTTTTTAACCACTTCCCGCAAACCGACGTCCCTGTACTTGAACGTGATTAAGAGTGGTTATACCGGGATTATGCCTGCAGCTGCATCACCTCGGTTTTTAGAGCCGGCACTAAAAACTGAAGCGGCTCTGCCCGGGTCTCACGTCCCACCGGAAGACCCGAGCAACCAGCCAGCACGTCCGCCGACTGGTTAGAGTCCCGAACGAAGCCGGATTAAGCTTCCATCAGGTCTCCAATCAAGTAACCTAGAAGCGACATCACCTCCGGATTACTCAGCTGCCAATGGCGCCGATTTAAAAAAAAAAAAAAAATGACAATATTCAAAAATGCAGATTTCTGGTTAAATAGTTTTTATTGCATTTTCAAAAAACAAACAGGTTGTTCAAACGTTATAACAGGTAACCGATAAATGTTTCCAACAAGCCGTAAATGGAACAAAAAGAGACAAGACAAGAACAGGGGTACGCAGTATTATTAGAAAATACAAGCAGTGCCATCCAGTGTTATAAATCGAATTGACAAGCAAATAGTTATCACATTAAAACAACATTTCTGTGGAATACTCTAATGCCATCTGGTGGCTATTGCCGGAAGGGCAGGTTTTGTGTGGTCTATGTCTAGCTGATTAGGAAGGTTATCCGGTAGCAAATTATGTGGTATACCAATCTGTCCATAGGTGCCATTTACTCTTTTCTTTCTGGTATGACTCTTTCGTATGGGTTATGAGCAGTTCATACGTACGGTGGGTTTGTGTAGTGTTTATTACCTCCGTGAGAGATGGGGGTTGGTCGCATTTCCATTTCCTCGTAATAGAGATTCTGGCTGCTTAGAGTAGGTGGAGTGAAACCGTACAAGATCGCAACGGGATGCGATCTATTGTCATGTTCAGTAGGGCTAGTTCGGGGGTTGGAGAAACCTGCAGCTTAATTATCTTGGATAGTAATTGGAATACTGCAGTACACAGCGCGGCTATGGAGGTGCAGTCCCAAAGAATGTGTTTAAGGGTACCTAAATGTCCACATCCTCTCCAACAGGTGGCCAGGGATTCACCATTAAATTTCGCTATGAGTGCCGGTGTGAGATACCATCTAAGAGAGATTTTCATGTCCAGTTCCCTGAGTGATGCACTAAGCGTGGCTTTGTGACCCGATATAAGGGTTTTGACCGTTGGCAAGGAGTGAACATGGCCCCAATGTCTCGTTCCCATTTTACGATGGGAAGGGTTTTGGAGAAGGAATTCTTTTCCCCCAGTAAGAGGTATATGAGCGATATACCTTTGGTTGTTCGCGGAGGGGAAGACAGGTACGTCCACAGCGCAATAGGGATCCGTGCACGTAGTTGGGGGTTTTGACGTAGGCAGGCAGCAATTTGGCCATAACGGAACCATTCCGAGGAGTTTAGGTGTAGTTCAGTAGCTATTTGGGTGAAGGGTTTAAGAGCGTCTTTGGAGTACAGTGAATCTAACATTGGGGTGTCGGCTGTCCACAAGCGCAGGTTGATGTCAGGGATAAGCTGGAGTATTCTCGATAGTGGTTCACACACTAATAGTGGGAGTGGATTTCCAACTGTCATTGAGAAGACAATGCCAAGATATGACAAATGCTCTAATGGTAGAGGAAAAGTGTTCAGGAAGTTTTCCACCTTTACGCCTGCTGCATAGCCAGGCGGCGAGCTTTCCATGGGGGATTGATTCCCGTTCCATAGCTCACCAATAGTCCTGGAACCAGTCTCTCAGTTGTGACAATACGAATGCCAGATAGTAATCTTCCAGATTAGGTATAGAGGCGCCCACCACTGGCATATGTTTGAATAGCAAAGGTTTGGCGCATCAAGGTTTTTTCCCTTGCCACAGGTATTGGGACATTGAGGATTGGAGCGACTGGGTGAAGGATTTAGGGATTGGAATGGGAAGGGATCTGTAAAGGTAGAGTAGCTTTGGCAGTGTGCACATTTTGAACGCTGCCAGTCTACCTGACCACGTTAGTTCGAACTTGGACATGGACTGTAATTCCTTGTTCATTTGAACTTTGAAAGGGACATAGTTGGCTTGGAAGAGGGTTTTTGTGGATCTGGTAAGGGTGATACCTAGATAAGTGATGCCGGCTTCCTCCCAATTGTAAGGGAGGGATTGAGTTAGAAAGATCCTAATTGGTAGCTGGTGCAGGGAGGGAGGAGCCTGTCGATGGCGCCAAGCCGGTGTGCGGGTTGATGCTGGAGTGAGAGCTGTCTGATGAGATGGACGTGAAGTGCCTCGGCTTCCCCAGTGTCCCTGCACTCGGGAGCTTATGAGAGCTCTCCCCCTGGGAGTGTCCCCTACCCTGCACCCTAAGCGAGCCACAGAGAGTGGAGAGAAATCCACCAGCAAGCTGAGTATACCGCCTGGAGCCCGCCTTGAGCCCGCTGAAGACCCGGTGGAGCTTTTGGCAGCGCCGGGTGAGAGCCGGCGCTGGTTGATTCGGAGCCAGCCGGAAAGAGAAGGCGGAAGCTCGGCGGCAGCTCGGCGGAGGAACACAGGCGAGCGGTCAAGCTTCCGGAGAGCGAGCGGGTCCCAGTAGGGACACACAATGGCCACGAGGTGGGGAGTCGCAGCGCCAAGCCCGGCAGCCGGCGACCGACCACACCGTCTCTGAAAGAAGCGGAGCAGACGCCTAGAACCAACGGAGAGAAGTCAGCGCGGCTGATGAAGATGTGGTGAGAGGGTGAAAGCCCCCCTTCTTTCTTTTTATGTGTAGTTACTTCCCTAAACTGCTTGTTGGCACCTAGGACATAACTGTACAATGCAAATGGAAGCAGATATTTAAAAAGGTTGCCATACAAGCAATAGATCAATTGAGGATAAATGGTTATATGGGATGGACTGACCTGAAAAAAGGGTGACCTGATTACACCCCTCCAGAAAAAATCTAAATACTATATATTGACATTGGTATTTACACTGCATAGATAAGGGGGAAAAGATCAATTAGGGAGAAAACCCCCCTCTGGAAGAAAAAAGAAAGAAAAGATCAGACCTCCTACGGACGTATTTTTTTTTTTTTTGCCTCTTCCTTTTTCTTGTATACCTTTTATCGTTTTTTTTTGTTTTTTTTTTGCTGTGTTCTTCCCTCTCTATTTGGGTCGGGAGATATAACTGTGAGTCGTTGGAAATAGACCTATCTAACTAACAAATAATTGACGGAGATATAAAACTGAGTCTGCACTTTATGTCTGTCTCAAACTCCTAGCGATTACATACAGAAATTGATCTGGAGGCCTTACTAGAAACCGCACTAGGGCAAATCAGTTTCTATATATATATATATGTGTCACTGTTCTAAGACACTACAGAGAAAGCTATTAAAATAACAGACACCTCTCTGAGGGCCTTAAATATCCAGAGAAAGCATATTCTTTCTCTATTTAGAGAAAGTACATAAAGTTTAAATTAATACAGCAACCGTGCCACATTTCTCTATAACTGAGATAGAAGGGGCCCAGACAAACAAGTGAAATATAGGCAAGTCAAGACCTTAAATAAGAGAAGAGAAATACTATAAGAAAAAGATACCCATATCACTGTATCAAGAGAGACTGAGGCCTAATATGAAGAACAAGACCACAAAAGAAATACCAGGGAAACCTGCAAAGTGTTCAGCTAGCCCAGGGACTATTAAAAAAGGAGGGAAAGGGGCTAAGTATACCACCAGAAAGACAACCGGTGGTTAGATCAAAACAGAATACAGAGGCTAGTAAAAAAACGAAATCTCAAGGAAATATGGGTACAAGTGGAGAAGAAAGTTTGGAAGTATCAAGGGATAGTACTCAAATATTAGAAGATAATGAAACGAGCAAAGCTGAGGAAAATAGTGGGAAGGAAACCCCTCCATCAAAGTCAGAGATGCGTGAAATGTTCGCTAGCCTCGAAAAATCTATTAAAGCAGAAATGGCAACTTTATATGGAGATCTGGGCCATATTTTTGTCAGAGTTGAGGAAACAGAAGACAAGATAGTTCATCACGGGAGGAAACTAAAAAATTTAAAGGAACAAATGAAGAAAATGCAGACAGATCAAAGAAATATGTTATATAAAATGGAAGATCAGGAGAATAGACATAGAAGAAAGAACTTACGAATAAGAGGAATACCGGAGAAGGGACAAGCGGAAAATCTAGAAGAAACATTGGAGAACATCTTTAACCCCCTGCTGGGAAAAGCAACCACAGAAAAAATGGAATTTGAGAGAATACATAGATTAAGGAAACCAATTAATATACCAAAGGATAAATCAAGGGACGTGATTGTTAGATTTCACAAATATGAGACAAGAGCCCAGATTTGGGAGAAAATGAGAGAAAGATCTGTCCTAAAATGTGAGGGAGAGGAGATTCAGATCTTCCCAGATCTGGCGCAAGAGACGATCAATAGGAAACGTATCCTAAGGCCAGTAGTGGAAGAGTTAAAGAGACTAAGTATCCCATATTTTTGGAGCCATCCGGCAGGTTTAGGGGTTCGAAGAGACGGAAAGACTATCCTACTCAGGTTTCCAGGAGACATTAAAGTTTTCTGTGAATCATTAAAAATTCCTCTGATAGACATTTCGGAGTGGGCAGACCAAGGTTCCTCAGAAGAAGACTCTGACGAAGAAGATCTAACTCAGTGGAAAGAGAAGAAAAAACGAAAGAAGAAGAAAAAGATTTAAGATTTAGGGACTGTAATAAACATTGGGGGGGCCCCGGGTGGGGGGGGGTTAGGGGTAATTGGGGAGAAAGAGAGATAGATTAAACGAGTAAGGCAATAGACGGCTCTACAGTAATCAACCAGCCTCTACCACCTTGACCTAGGATTAGGAAAGATGGACGGTAAAGGCGTACATGGCCAGAGCTCAACCTCGGTAACAAGTCGATGGAGAAGGGAGAAGGTGACATCGACTAACCTGGCTAAGGGCAGGAGGGATGCCAGGTCCCCACAAGGGCAGGGTGGGGGGGTGGATAGGGAGGAGGGAGGGGAGAAGGCTGGGTGGAATGGGGAAGGGGGGAAAAGAGCGGGAGGGGAAAATGGGAAAAAAAAAACAAAAAAACGATCCTACCCTAATAAGAGATGAAAAAAAACCCCCAAAAAATAACTAATTTCTATAAGACAGGGTCCAACCCAGAAGAACTTGAATCCTTAAACCCCAGAGAATATATTAAAATCCAGGTAAACGAACAGAAAAGTTATATAAATCAGAAATGGTACTAATCGATATACTTTCTTATAATGTACGAGGGTTAAACTCACTAGATAAAAGGAAAAAAATTCTAAAAGAAATCAATTACTTGAAAGCAGACATAACATTTCTACAAGAGACTCATATTTCCCACGCGTCCAACATCAGGCTATACTCCCAGAACCATCCCTTCTGGTATTATGCAGACTCCACGGGAAGCAAGTCCAGGGGAGTGGCCATTGGTATGACCAGAAATCTTGGATTTGTGCTTGAGGAGAGACTGGGGGATCCAGAGGGTGGATACCTCTTCTTAAGAGGTAAGATAGGAGAGGAGGAAATTACCTTAGCAAATATATACAGTCCTAATGTAAGACAAATAGAGTTCCTGGGGAAAGTAATGAGTAAATTATTGACGTTTAAAAAAGGGGGAGTGGTCGTAGCAGGAGACCTAAATCTTTGCCTCGATCCAGAAATAGATACTACATCAAAATCTGTAAGCTCCAACAAAAATCAAAAAAAAAGAATTAAAGAAAAACTGCTAATAAATCAATTAGTAGATGCTTGGAGAATTCTCCACCCGAAAAGCAGAGATTATACCTGTTTTTCAAATGCTCATGGAACTTATTCGAGATTAGATTACATATTGATAGAACATAGATGGCTGGAAAAAATAGAAGAGGCAGAGATAGGGACAAGGACCTGGTCCGACCATACCCCCATCAATGTAAAATTAAAAATGTCTAAAGACAGGCCTAAGATGGATGCGTGGAGAATTAATGAAGAGATCCTCAGAGATAAAAAATGGGGGAAAGAAATAGAAAAAGAGTTGGCACTCTACTTTCAAGTAAATGATCAAAATGATTCACCAAAAAATATGGTGTAGGAAGCTCATAAAGCTTATATAAGGGGCATACTAATCTCAAAAGGGGCACAAAAGAAAAAAGAAAGTACAATAAACAAAGATAATCTCCGAACAGAAGTACACCATCTTGAGTATAAACATAAAAAAACACAAGATATACAGACATATAAGTTATTAGAAAAAAAGAGTGAAGAATTGAGAGACCTCCTAGACCAGGAAATTAGACAAGAAATGAAGAGATATACAAAAGAAAATTATACGGAAAGTAACAAAGTTGGGAGAAATCTCGCAAGAATATTAAAAAAGAGGAAAGCGAGGAACTTTATAGATAAAATAAAAAACAAAAACGGGGACATAATCCAAACAACAACAGGAATTGCTAAAGAATTTCAAAAGTACTATGAAAACCTTTACTCAGTAAAAAAAGAGGATTCGCAGGGCTTTGAGCCGGATAGAAGGGAGAAAATTAAAGAATATCTTAGGAATGCTAAACTGACAAGGGTAGAGGAAGATATACTATTAGATCTAGAGAGACCAATTTCTTTGTTTTTTTTTTTTTTTTTCCAAAAAGTTTATTGAAGAAACATGGTACAACAATTAAAAAACATTACAGTGTGAGCATTGTAATAAGTACAGTAGGTAATGATCATGTAAATACATGTAGTAACACTTGAAACATATCAAAAGGTAATAATAAAATTGCAGATTACAGTTTCCAAACTAAGATAGAGTAAAGATGGGGGGGTAGAGCGGAAGGGGGGGAAGGGCACAAGGGGGGGGGCACAAGGGGGGGGGGAAGGGGGGGAAGGAGAGGATCAAAATCTGACATTCCTAAAGCTGGATATTTCAAATGATGAGACACTGATAAGGGTAAGCAGTCAGTTTATGTTATTACAGTATCCAATTAATAGAAGAATAATCAATGTAGAGGTACCTCAATCAATTTTTGAAAATCAGGAGAATTACGAAAAGAGATCCAATCTTTCCAGATATTCGAATAGCGGGTAGGGTTATCCTGGGCGGTGGCAATCAATTCCTCCATTTCGGAAATTCGCTCGATTTGGAGCAACCAATTTTGCAAAGAGGGGATTTTAGAGGTACCCCAAAGTCTTGGGATACACATCTTTGCTGCATTAATCATTTTCATGGGTAATGATCTAAAGTATTTAGGTGGCGGGGTATCAAAATGATGCAGGAGGAAATGAGCTGGTAGCAGATCTATTGATTGCTTCGTAATTTTTTCAATGTGTTGACGTACCACGTTCCAGAATGGTTTGATGGACGGACATTCCCACCAAATGTGGATCATATCTGCAAAATGTGCTTTACAGCGCCAACAAGAATCAGGCACCTTATTATCAAACTTATTCAATAGATGGGGGGTGCAGTACCACTTTGTGAGAATTTTGTAATTATTTTCCTGAATGGACACGTTAATTGAGCCTCTGAGGACGTTTCTGTATATTTTTTCCCAATGGTGATCCTGGATTTCTATGTTTAATGTTTTATTCCAATCATCACTCAGCTTGTCAAGGTGTGCAGGACACGAGTCCCACAAAAGGGCGTGAATTTTGGAAAGTAGGTGCTGTTGTGGAGAAGCTGCAATGCACAACTTTTCAAACTTCGTGAAGATTGATGGGAGGGATTTTGATTTGTTGATAAGGGGGGTGATGAAGTGATGTAGTTGTGTGTATTCCCAGAATGATAAGGAGTTATTGTGGAGATATTCTTTTAGCTCGGGGTGTGATAACAATTTCCCATTTTGTAACAGGTGAAATATCCTTAAACCCATTGCACAAGGAGTCTTGCAGAGAGAATGACGTGTCTGTCCTGGGGGAAATAGAGGGTTATGTAAAATCGGGGTCAAGGGACCAAGTTGTCCAGTTAGAGATTGGTCAGAGTTGGAGGAATGGAAGCAGCGTAGGGTAGGACCGATGAGAGGGTGTCGTTTTATCGAGTTTGTCAAATCGGGGTATGAGATCCAAGGTAGACACTGTATCGGAAGGTCAGAAAAAGAGTTCTCTAATGCTACCCAATCTTTGTTTTGTATTTGTGTGTGCCAGTCAACCACACGAAGGAGGTGCGATGCTCTGTAGTAAAGAAGGAAGTCAGGGATTCCCATACCTCCTTTTGATTTGGGTCTCGTTAGAGTGGTATATTTTATGCGTGGGGATTTATGTTGCCAAATAAATGCTCTAGTTGCTTTTTTGATGGACAAGAAAAAACTAGCGGGGAGTTGGATGGGAATGGTTTGAAACAGGTAAAGTATGCGAGGTAGAATATTCATTTTAACTATGGCAGCTCTGCCAAACCAAGAAAAATGTGCTTGATGCCACTTTTTGAGATCTTGAAGAATTAATTGTGATTTGGTTAAGTGATTCAGTTTATATAGATCTTGTAGTTTGTGTGGGATTTCTATCCCTAAATAGGTGATGGAGTTTGGTTTCCATGTGAAGGGAAATGATTTTTTGCACTGGGTAACTTGTGAGTCAGTAAGAGAAATATTCAAAGCTTCACATTTCGATTTATTAATCTTGAAGTTAGCAATATATTGGAAGATTTGAAGTTCTTTTTGTAGATTTGGGAGGGAGATAGCCGGATTAGAGAGAAATACTAGAATATCATCGGCGTATGCCGCTAATTTGTTGTGCTGAGAGGGGGTTTTGATGCCCGTTATGTCAGGGTTTTTCCTTATTGAATTTAGAAGTGGCTCTAGTGTGAGGATGAATAATAGGGGAGAGAGGGGGCAACCCTGGCGAGTCCCATTGCCAATTGTGAAAGGTTTAGAGAGTGAACCATTAATCCGGACCCTAGCAGAAGGGCGAGAGTACAGGGACAACACAAGACCAACCAGCCTGGGTCCCAAGCCTATGGACTCGAGGATTGCTCTTAAATAATCCCAGGCTAGCCTGTCAAAGGCCTTTTCAGCATCGAGAGAGAGCATGAAGCCTTTCTGTTTTGTCGATGTGATAAGGTGGTGAATGTTCAAGGCCTTGATTGTGCTGTCCCTGGCCTCCCGCCCCGGAACAAAGCCCACCTGGTCCTTGTTGATTAAGGAAGGTATAAAGTCAATTATTCTATTGGCCAACATTTTAGCAAAAATTTTCAGGTCAACATTAAGTTGGGATATTGGGCGATAGTTTTGTACTAGTGAGGGATCCTTCCCTGGTTTCGGTATCACCGAAATGTGAGCCTCCAATAGACTTGCATGATGTGAATTGCTATTATTTAAATTGTTAAATGTTCGTAAGAATGGTTCCGCCAGAATGGTAGAGAACAATCTGTAGTATGCTAGTGAGAAACCATCAGGACCTGGACTTTTCCCGGGTTTCATTTGTTGTAATGCAGTTAGGAATTCTTCTTTTGTAAGCGGGCCATCTATTTTGTCTGATTGTTGTTTTGATAAGGGTTTGAATCCATTATCTCTGATATAATCTTCAACAATTTTGGATCTAGAGCTGGATTTGGGGAACGGGTTCTGTTCAGAGGGGAGATTGTATAATTTTTCATAATACGTAGTGAATTCATGAGCAATGTCCGAATATGATTGTTTTTTTTTCCCAGTTGGGTCAGTAATGTTATGGATAGTATTTTGACTTTTTTGAGTAGCAAGGGCTCTGGCCAGAAACTTCCCGCTCTTATTACTGAACTCATAAAATAGTTTTTTGGAGAGTACATATCGTTTCTTAATTTTTTTACCAATTATGTCCCGAATTTCACTTCTTATTTCCTCCAACTCTGCTAAATGTGTTTGGGCCAGGGATGATTTGTGGGTGAGCTCTAATTTTTTGGCTCGTGAGTAGAGGTCGGCGATGGTTTTTTGGGTTAGTCGTTTTCTGGTAGCAGCCATCCTGAGCAATGAACCCCTGATCACGCATTTATGCGCTTCCCATGTAGAGGTAGGTCCTATCTCTGGGGTATTATTTAGTAAAAAATAATATTTAAGTTCTTGGTCTAGTTGTTTCGCGTTCTGGGTGTTCATAATCAATGACGAATCTAACCGCCAGATTTTTTCACATGTACCCTCGTGAGGGATATTTAAAGATAAAGAGATTGCATTGTGATCAGATAGGCACATTGGCTCAATCGTGGCAGATTCCAGAAGTGGGATATCTTTTTGTGATATGAATAGATAATCTATTCTGGAGTAGCGGTTGTGTGGTGTTGAGAAAAAGGTGTAATCTCTCGTGTCTGGATGCAGGAGGCGCCAAGTGTCATGTAAAGATAAGTCTTGTAGTTGGATTTTTATTTGTTTTAATGCCTTAAAGGGCATAGAAGAATGACCAGTTGAGGTGTCCTCCAAGGGATTAAGTGCGACATTGAAGTCTCCACCACAAATGGTACAACCCTCTTGAAATGCTGCTAGTGTTGAGGCAATGTGTCTGAAAAAAGTGACTTGGGCCGAGTTTGGACTATAAATGTTAATGAATGTGAAAGGTGTGCTCCATAGTTTCCCTTTGAGGGCCACAAACCTTCCATCTTCATCAGTTAGAGAATCTGATATGTCAAGGGAAATGCGTTTTGAGATAAGGATTGAGGTACCTTTTGTTTTTGCTAGACTGTTGGAAGAGTGGAACATCACTGGATATTCTTTGGTTTTCCATGTTGGAACGTGGTCCGTCTTGAAGTGAGTTTCCTGTATAAAGGCAATATCTGCTTTAAGAGAATGTAAATACAATATTAGTTTGGATCTCTTTTCGGGTAGGTTCAAACCTTTGGCATTCAATGAGACAATCTTTAACCTTTTGGAATCATAAGTTTGTGCGTTTTGTAGCATGTTGAGAGAACGTCCCTCAGTAGTGATATTGAGGAGATCAATTTTATTTTTTAGGGATACTAAAGAGAAAAAAAAAAAAAAAAAAAACCGTATGTGTTTTCTTAGATGTATCTATTTTCCGATTAGGGTAATAAGCGGAGGAGGAGGGAGGGGGAGAAAAAGAGGGGGAGGATAGGTAGGTTAGGTGTAACCAACTACAGTGAAGGACCTGCCGCCACTGTTCTAGGGGGGAGTCGTTGGTAAGTGTCAGTACAAGAATTGTACTGTGTGGGTTCGTGGCAAGTATCTGCGGACAAAAATGCAAAAGAAAAAAAAAAAAAAACTAGTTCTGAATAGTAGAACAAAAACAGTAAGGTATGACTATAGTCATTGAAAAATGCCAACCGACACTCCCTTACTATGCGCTAAAGTTAATTAGAAACCTCATGCAATAACTCTGTGCGGGAATATTCAGATGAAGTGCAAGTTGTAATTTATATTAAATCAGAACAGCCAGGTCAGTGAATATTAAAAATAAGGCCTGTCTTATATCTAACTTTATGAGAGAAAAACCATTTAAGAAAAATATCAACTTATCTCTAAGCCGAAGGACCAGAGGAACCACATATAAAATAAAAAAGCAATCACAAACTTATGTGGAATTGTTATATAACAAGAAAATCTGTAACAAAACCTTATATCACATAATACTCTCTCAATTGTTACCTTTCTCCATCACCTTTCCTTGCAGGAATATAGCGCCATCTAGTGGTTAAACATAGGAAAGCTAACCTATTTCCATAAAAATTAATCTAACCAAAGTTCCATTGCAAGAGTGGTTCAACGCAGGCAGTTGTCTTCCTCATTTTGATGTGATGGAAAGGCTTCTGTCTTAAGTTTACCACTATTCAAGAGAGCATTGATGTGTATATCATGTCTTGATGAATCATCTAGATGTCTCTTAGAATGCTATCATTCCTCACCCGTCTGAGATGGGAATTGTGAAAAATATGGGCAAAAATACAGAGTAATAGGATGCGATGTAGTGAGTACTGTAAATTGTCTTTTCTGGAGAAGAATAGTGGTAAGAGGTATCGTGTGGATCTTATGATAGGTCAACGTCATTTGGAGGGTACAACAATAGAAAAGCGCAGTCTTAGGAGATGTTAGACGTTATATCTCAAAGTATGCGGGGTTTCCTGTGAGCGGGGGAGGTAGGTGCACTACCTTGTCTCGGTGGAAATCCCTCACGTGAGGTAGAGGGGTGATAAGGAGATAAGTTACGTCGTTTCGGACTCGTAAAGTTGCTTGATTGGTGTACATCCATTTCTTCAACTTGATGCGGATGAGATGATCTATCAATGTGAGACCAGCCTGGGATCTCCATTGGTGGCAAGCCCAGGGTATCACAAAACGCTGCTGTGTCTTCCGGGTATCTAAGCGAAGCAAAACGGCCCCTGGAGCCGGCAAAGAGACAGAATGGGAACTTCCATTTATACGGGATCTCTCTCTCCCTTAACACTGATAGTAATGGGCGAAGTTCTTTCCGTTTCTGTAATGTTATTTGAGAGAGATCCTGGAAGAGCTTTACCTCAACACCTTGAAACAAGATTCTTCCCCTGATCCTTGCATTGTGTAAAATTTCTTCTTTCAGTTTAAAGTTTACAAGGCATCCAATTATATCTCTGGGGGGATCATTCTCTCTGCCTTTCGGCCGTAATGCTCTGTGTAGCCTCTCTATTTCAATTGGGGTATCCAGGGGTCGCCCCAAAAGATCATTAAAAATTGCTAGTGCGGATCGGGTAAGTTGTGGCGGCTCAATGGATTCTGGCAGGCCTCTTATGCGTATATTATGCCTGCGGCCTCTGTTCTCAAGATCCTCTACGTGTCTCTGTAAGTCTCTCAATTGAGTATTGTGAGACGATAGTTCTCTCTGAGCATCCAATATTTCAGTGTCATGCCTATCAGTTAGCTCTTCAACCTCCTCCAACCTGGATGACACGCTGTGCATTTCTTTTTTAAGATCCTCTATTGCCGCTGACAGGGTTTTTTTAATGTCATCCGCTACTTCTTTTAATTCCTTCAAAGACACTGAAGGAGCAGAAGGAAGCTGGAGAGGAGTGTTAGAATTTAATAGGCTGGGTTCTGCTAGATTTGCCTGATCACTGGCTTCTTTTATAGATGACGCAGCCTGTGGTAACACTGGAGCCTGTGAGATTGTGTCATTCAACCCCATCTTGAACATCTCAGGTATATGGGGTGAAGTATGAGATCCCGGGTCCCTTGGGGATCGTGAGCGGGATGAGGAGTTGGTCCGGTCAGATTTGCTCATATTTTTGCTGGGTGTAGTGCTGATGTGTATCTGTTATAGAGGCAGTACTTGGCACAGATTATTCACATAAGAAGGGGGTCGGATGGCTTTGAAGGGGTGTTACATCCTCATGTGTGCAGCAGGGTAGGGTAGAATGGGAGAAGTAACTGTAGTTGTAGTCTTACCAATGTCCGGGTGCCGCTTTTCTGGCGAGACCGTGGCTTTAGGCCTTCCCCGGCCTCGATCTGGATCGTTCTCCCGGTGCTTTAAAACAGCCAAAAAACTGTAGAGAGGGTCCCCCACAGCTGCTGGGAGCCGAGCCTGGTGTGGATGATTTGGTGCCAAGCCGGAAGGAGGAGAATTGCGGCGTCCGGGTCGCGGATCGCGGTCGGGTGCCGCTGTTCAGGCGAGACCGCGGCTTTTGGGCCTACCTAGGCCTCGATTTGGAATGCGCTCCCAGCGCTTAAAAAGTCCAAATAAATGGTGGAAAAGGTCCCCTACAGCTGCGGGAAGCCGATCCTGATGAGGATGGTCGTCCAACTTGGAGGATGGAGGAGGATTACAGGGGATTTAGTTATCACTCGGCGGAGCTCTTCTCTCTAGCGTCCGCCACGTTCCGCTGCCGGCCACGCCCCCCAATTTCTGAACAGGAAATAGAGACAGCGATAAAGGAAACGAGCTCAGGTAAAAGCCCAGGCCCAGACGGGTTTACAATTAATTATTATAAAAGATATAAGGAAATATTAATACCAAAATTAAAAGAATATTTGAATGGAATTGGCACTCAATATATGATGAGCAGAGAAGCTCTATCCGCCTCAATAACTGTGATCCCCAAAGAGAAGAAAGATCGGTTATTATGTTCCAGTTATAGGCCTATTGCCCTCCTTAATGTAGACACTAAGTTATTCACAAAAATTTTGGCGACTAGGTTTAAGAGGTTAATGAGGAAATGGATACATAGAGACCAAGTAGGGATTATCCAGGGTCGACAGGGTCGAGATAACGGAATTAAAACCATTCTCCTAATTAACCCAATGCTAAAAAATAGTCCCTCAAGTATTATAATGTCATTAGATGCCGAAAAGGCATTTGACAGAGTGGATTGGGAGTTTATGTTTAAAACATTAGAAGAGTTAGGAATAGGTTCAACACTGATGTCTAGGATTAAATCACTCTATAACCATCCATCTGCAAGAGTAAAAATCAATGGGGGAATGTCGGAATCTTTCGAGATTTATAATGGAACCAGACAAGGATGCCCACTGTCACCAATGTTATTTGTCCTCTCTCTGGAACCATTATTAGCTACGATAAGGAGAAACCCAGACATCAGGGGTATAAAGATAGGAGAAGAGGAATATAAGATATCCGCCTTTGCAGATGATATCCTTCTCTATGTATCCAATCCTACGATTACTTTACCGAACATAATAAAAACTATGAAAAATTATGGTGACCTTTCAAATTTAAAAATCAATTAAAAAAAGTCTGAGATATTGAGTATAAATACTCATAGAGAGGAAGAAGAGAGATTAAAAAATGAATTCCACTTTAAATGGAGAAAAGATGAAATAAATTACTTAGGGATTAAATTAACAGCAGCCCCAGAGAAATTATATAAAGTTAATTTCCTCAAAATATTAAATGACACGAGAGCAGAGTTAAATAGATTATCCCCTAGGAGTTCCTCGCTAATAGGGAGAATAAATACAATAAAGATGATAATCCTACCCAAAATACTATACATATTCCAAATGATTCCTATCCCAATCCCACAAGTTTTCTTTAGAACACTTAAAACTTTGATAATTAAGTTTATATGGAAGCACAAAAAACCTAGGATTAGATACACGATATTAAAAAAAGAAAAGGGTCACGGAGGATTGGCATTACCAGACTTCAAAAATTATTATTTAGCATCAATACTTACACGGGTGATAGAATGGAGCAAACAAAACAGTGAAAAAGACTGGGTATTAATAGAAAACACACTTAGTAAAGTACATTTAGCTAAAATTATTTGGATACCTCCGAAATATAGAGAACTAAATAGTAATACTGATTTGATTACATGTCACGCTTTAAAAATTTGGGACACGACACATATAAAAGAAAATTGGAAGTACAATTCACCATTAATACCACTTGTAAATACAAATTTTTTTGCACCGGGAGAAGGAAAAGAATTGGGTAATTGGACACAAGATAGTGAAGCCCGATTAGGAGATGTAATAAACCAGGGGAGGCTCATATCCTTTGAAGAATTGAAACAAAACAAAGGGGAGTGGAAAATAAATGAATGGAGATATATACAGCTGAGACATTTTGTTGCCACACTACCTCAACCACTAAGAGATTGGAAAGATTTGAGACCTCTGGAAAAGATGTGTTTCTCAGATAGGGTGGCAAACAAGGTCTCAGGTGTATATAAAATACTGTTAAAAATAACAAAGGAAGTAGGCCCATCTTTAAGAGAGAAATGGGAAAGAGATTTTGGTCCCTGTGGCGAGGATATCCTTTGGGAAAGAAGTCTACAGCTCGTACATAGGTCTGCGATAGATTCTAACACTGAAGAAATGAACTATAAGTTACTTACCAGGTGGTATATCACTCCAGATAGATTAGGAAGATTCCAGAGGGAGAGTTCTAGAGATTGTTGGAGAGGATGTCAGATGATTGGTACAATTTCACACATCTGGTGGGATTGCCCAAAGATTAAGACTTACTGGAGGGAAGTTTTATCTTTGATAGGAAAAATTACAAAAGAACATATCCCGGAAAATCCATGGAAATGTTTGTTCCACGGAACCCATATGTCAGTGAAACAATATAGGAAAACTCTAGTGCCTCATTTGTTGAATGCAGCTAAAAGTATAATCCCCTTAAAATGGCAAAAACTAGAGCCTCCATCAAGGAAAGAGTGGGTGACTAGGGTTGAAAGAACAAGAAAATTAGAGTCTTTAAGGAATTGGGACAGGGAAGACCAAGAGAGCGAAATAGGAATTTGGAATGAGTGGCAGATCTTCAAAGAAACTGAAGAATATAAAGAAATATTAGGAGAAGGATCAATATAAGAACAAGGGGTTGAAAGGGGAAAAGAGGGGGAGAATGGGGAAAGGGGTAAAATGTAGAAAAAAAAGAAAAAAAAAAAAGAAAGATCCTAATTGTACCATCTGCTCCCAGGTCTAAAATTTTGGATTTTGATTTGAATTCAGAGAGGATGTGCTTGACCCTGGGCAGGGAGGATGTGGGATTGGAGAGCATTAAAAGAACGTCATCAGCAAATAGGCTGATGCAATGTTCCTGTGCTCCCACCGTGATTCCGGAAATCTGTGGGTCAGAGCAGATTTTTGGAGCTAGTGGTTTGATTGCTAGGTTAAAGATGAGGGGAGAAAGGGGGCACCCCTGTCTCGTCCCATTAGTAATATCGAAATGATCGGACAGTGTGTTGTCAATCAGGACTCTGGCGGATGGGTGTGTATTGAGGGCCAAAATTGCAGAGAGCATCCTTCCCCCTTTGTTGGAGTACCTCACAAAGATATCCCATGTACCCTGTCGAATGCCTTCTCTGCATCCAGGGAGAGAAGCAGAGAAGGCGTTCTGGTGTGAGCAGCAGTGTGGATCACGTTGATGAGGCATCTTGTGGCGTCCACCGATTGCCTACCCTTCGTGAATCCCGCTTGGTCCTTGTGGATAAAGAGTGGCAGGATTTGCATTAACCTGTTGGCTACCGTTTTAGCGTAGAGTTTGATATCCGTGTTAAGTAGGGAAATGAGGTGGAAGTTTTGTGGAGTGTTAGGATCCTTGCCGGGTTTTGGGAGCGTTATCACAGTGGCTGTGAGCAGTTCAGCCGGGAAGTTAGAAGATGAAGCGGCTTCATTAACCACTTGCCGCCCGCCCACCGTCAAATGACGGCGGGACGGTGCGGCCATTGTTCTGGGCGGACGTCATATGACATCCGCCCATTCAAGCAGGGCAGGCGCGATCATGTGCGCGCCGCCCTGCACTGCCGGTGTCGGCGTGTCCCCGGGACACAGCCGGTCACCGGCAGGGGGGAAACAGCCAATGGGCATGGCTGTTTCCCATGTTATCGGCTGTGTTCCAATGACACAGCCGATCACAATAGAGGAGCCCAGAAGAAGACCACGCATGCACGATCGGGAGCACGCAGCGCGGTCATTTCGGTGGCTCTGTGTTCCCTAGGAACACAGCTAGTCACCGGCGGTAGTAAACAGTCACTGACAGTGACTGTTTACTATGTGATAGGCTGTGAATCCATTCACAGCCGATCACAAAATGTAAACACAGAGCAGTAACTCACTGTTACTAGCTCTTCTCCCCTCACACAGTTTCCAGTGTGAGGAGAGCAGAGCTAGAAATAGTGAGTTACTGCTCTGTACACCTGTAAAAGTAAAATCATACCAATAAATGTCCCCACACAGTCCTCAGCCCCCCCCCCCCCCCCCAATTGCACCTGTCACCCAACAGTCACCTCATCAGTGCCCAGAAATTGACACCCATAACGTTCACATGTGAGCGTAGCGATCGCGGGCCGGAAATCATTGCAAATCGTGGGACGCCTGTGCGTTGCCTGTGATTTGCAATAGCACCCCAAACTCTGTGCTATGTTGCTGCGATTTCCGCCTGCCGAATCGTGGTAACATAACGCAAACAACGCATGGTACAAAAGGTACAAGAGCTCTTTGGGGCTGCGGAAATCGCAGCAACATCGCACAGCGTTTGGGGTGCTATTGCAAATCACGGGCAACGCACAGGCGCCCCGCGATTTGCAATGATTTCCGGAATGCGGGCAGAATCACAGTGATTCTGCCCTGATCCGCTACGCCCACATGTGAACGTAGCCTAAAGTGCACCTGTCACCAGAGACTGCCATCAGTACCACTGTGCACCATCGCCTGTCACCTGTCACCCATCGGTGACCATCGCCCGTCACCTGTCACCCCATCAATCACCGTCACCTGTCACCCCATCAGTCATCATCACCTGTCACCCAATCACTCATCGTCACTTGTCACCCCATCAGTCATCGTCACTTGTCACCCCATCAATCATTGCCACTTGTCATCTTGTCATCATCTTTCACAATATACAAAAAAAATGGGCTAACTTTACTGTTTAGTTTTTTTTACATTCAGTGTATTTTTTAACCACATGCCGCCCGCCCGCCGTCAATTGACGGCGGAGCGGTGCGACCATTATCCTGGGAAGACGTCATATGACGTGATCCCAGGAATGCAGGGCAGGCGCGCGATCGCGTGCGCGCCGCCCTGCACTGCCGGTGTCGGGGTGTCCCCGGGACACCCCCCATCACCGGCAGGGGGGAAACAGCCACTGGGCGAGGCTGTTTCCCACGTGATCGGCTGTGTTCCAATGACACAGCCGATCACAATGGAGGCCCCCGGGAGATGACCGCGCACGCGCGATCGGGAGCGCGCAGCGCGGTCATTTCGGTGGCACTGTGTTCCATAGGAACACAGCTGTCACCGGCAGTAGTAAACAGTCACTGACAGTTCATTCACAGCCGATCACAAAATGTAAACAAAGAGCAGTAACTCACTGTTACTAGCTCTTCTCCCCTCACACAGTTTCCAGTATGAGGGGAGAAGAGCAAGAAATAGTGAGTTACTGCTCTGTACACCTGTAAAAGTAAAATTACACTAATAAATGTCCCCACACAGTCCTCAGCCCCCCCCCCCAATGTCACCTGTCACCCAACAGTCACCTCATCAGTGCCCAGAAATTGACACCCATAAGGCTACGTTCACATTTGAGCGCAGCGATCGCGGGCAGAATCACCGCGATTCTGCCCGCAATCCGGAAATCATTGCAAATTGCGGGACGCCTGCGCATTGCCCGTTTTTTGCAATAGCACCCCAAACGCTGTGCGATGTTGCCGCCATTTCCGCCTGCCGAATCGCGGTAACATCGTGCAAACATCGCATGATGCCCAAAAAAGGTACAAGAGCTTCTTTGGGGCGTCATGCGTTGTTTGCGTGATGTTACCTCGATTCGGCAGGCGGAAATGGCGGCAACATCGCACAGCGTTTGGGGTGCTATTGCAAATCAGGGGCAACGCACAGGCGTCCCGCAATTTGCAATGATTTCTGGATCAGGGGCAGAATCGCAGTGATTCTGCCCACGATCGCTACGCTCACATGTGAACGTAGCCTAAAGTTCACCGGTCACCAGAGACTGCCATCAGTACCGCCGTGCACGATCGCCCGTCACCTGTCACCCATCAGTGACCATCGCCCGTCACCTGTCACCCCATCAGTCATCGTCACCTGTCACCCTATCAATCATCGTCACTTGTCACCCCATCAGTGATCGTCACCTGTCACCCCATCAATCATCGTCACTTGTCACCCCATCAGTGATTGTCATCTGTCACCCCATCAATCATCGTCACTTGTCACCTCATCAATCATCATCACCTGTCACCTCATCAATCATCATCACCTGTCACCTCATCAATTATCGTCACCTGTCACCCCATCAGTCATCGTCACCTGTCACCCCATCAGTCATCGTCACTTGTCACCCCATCAGTCATTGTCACCTGTCACCCCATCAGTCATCGTCACCTGTTTGCCATATACATGCAATCACTTACTGACCGCCTAACGACTATATGCGTCGGCCATTAAAAGCTAAATACTGGGGTTATGGCAGCAGATAGCCCCCATAACCCCGGTATTTTTTGAAACGGTGGGCGGTAGGCTTTCAGATAAGGGTGGTCCCAGTGGCGGATTCGCCACGGAATTACCCTTACGGTGCAGGGGAAGAGGTGCCCCCCCCCTCCTGCCGCGTCCCAGACGTTTTCCCAGCTTACCGGACCCGCCGGCAGCAGGGAAAACTATCCGGTCCCGGATCCTCAGAGACAGGAAGTCGAGTGAGGGCAAGATGGCCCTCACTCGACTCTATGGTCTAGGAGGACCAGAGCTACGTCAAAAGACGTTGCCTAGCAACCGGTTTAAAGGGCCGCTTTTTTTTTTTTTCTTTTTCCTCTTTCAACAATTTTTTTTTTTTCTTTTTTAGTGTAGTTGTGAGGTGTGAGGTCTTTTTGACCCCAAATCTCACAATAAAGTGGACCTGTCATGCCTATTTCTATTACAAGGGATGTTTACATTCCTTGTAATAGGAATGAAAATGATCAAAACATTTTTTTTTTAAACTGTGTAAAAATAATTAATAAAATAAGTAGGAAAAAAATAAAAATAAAATTAAAGCGCCCTGTCCCCGTTAGCTCGTGCGCAGAAGCAAACGCATACGCAAGTCCCGCCCACATATGTAAACGGTGTTCAAACCATACATGTGAGGTATCGCCGCGATTGTTAGAGCGAGAGCAATAATTTGAGCCCTAGACCTCCTCTGTAACTCTAAGCTAGTAACCTGCAGAAATTTTTAAATTGTTGCCTATGGGGATTTTTAAGTACCAATGTTTGGTGCCATTCTGTGAGCATGCGCAATTTTGAAGCATGACATGTTGGGTATCTAATTACTCGGCGTAACATTATCTTTCACATTATGGAAAAAAATTGGGCTAAATTTACTGTTTTCTTATTTTTTAGTTCAAAAAAGTGGATTTTTTTCAAAAAAATCGCATTTGGAAGACTGCTGCGCAAATATGGTGTGATAAAAAATTTTGCAACGATCTCCATTTTATTCTCTAGGGTCTCTGCTAAAAAAAAATATATAATGTTTGGGGGTTCCAAGTAGTTTTCTAGCAAAAAAAATGATTTTAGCTTGTAAACACCAAGTGTCAAAAATAGGCCCAGTCTTAAAGTGGATAAATGGACAACTTTGTGTAAAGCGCTACTTGGATGTTAGGCCTCTGTATGTGGCTAGGCTGTGTAAAAGTGATACACATGTGGTATCGCCATACTCAGGAAGAATAGCAGAATGTATTTTGGGGTGCAATTTTTGCTATGTACATGCTATGTGTTAGAAATATTGCATAAATGGACAGCTTTGTGTAAAAAAAATGTGTTTTCATTTTCTTTCCACATTTTCCAAAAACTTGTGGAAAAAAATGACATATTCAAAAGACTCATTATGCCTCAAAAATTATACGTTGGGCTGTTTGCTTTCCAAAATGGGGTCATTTTATGGGGGTTTCCATTGCCCTGGTGCTCCAGGGCCTTCAAAAGTACGATAGGTTGTCAGGAAATTATATGTGTAATTTGTGCTCCTAGAATGCCGGACGGTGCTACTTGGATGTTAGGCCTCTGTATGTGGCCAGGCTGTGAAAAAGTCTCACACATGTGGTATCGCCATACTCAGGAGGAGTAGTAGAATGTGTTTTGGGGTGTAGTTGCAAGTATACACGTGCTGTGTGAGAGAAATAACCCGTTAATATGGCAATTTATAAAAAAAAAAAAAAAAAAAATCTTCATTTTGCAAAGCATTGTGGGAAAAAATTACAACTTCAAAAAACTCAGCATGCCCCTAATTAAATACCTTGGAATGTCTACTTTCCAAAAAGGGGTCATTTGGGGGGTATTAGTTCTTTCCTGACTTTTTAGTGTCTCAAGAAATGAGATAGGGCTTCAGTACGTCAGGTGTGGTCAAGTGTGATCAATTTTCAATGATTCGCACTATAACTTGTGGACTCTATAACTTTCACAAAGACCAAATAATATACACTTATTTGGGTTATTTTTACCAAAGATAAGTAGCAGTATAAATTTTGGCCAAAATTTGTGAAGAAAAATTACTCATTTGCTAAATTATATGACAGAAACAAAGAAAAATGTGTTTTTTCACAATATTTTCAGTCTTTTTTTATTTATAGCACAAAAAATAAAAAACCCAGTATTGATCAAATACCATCAAAAGAAAGCTCTATTTGTGTGAAAAAAAAGGACACAATTTTTGTATGGGTACAGTGTTGCATGACTGAGTAATTCTCAGTCAAAGTGTGAGAGCGCTGAAAGCTGAAAATCGGTCTGGGCAGGAAGGGGGTGAAAGTGCACTGTAGGCAAGTGGTTAAATGAAAATTGCGTTTGAAAGACTGCTGTGCAAATACCGTGTGATAAAAAATATTGAAACAACCGCCGTTTTATTCTCCAGAGTCTTTGATAAAAAAAATATATAAAAAGTTTTATTTTCTAGCAAAAAATACTGATTCTAACGTGTCAGAAAAAGAAGCGGTCCTTAGGTGGTAAATGATGTCCCGCTATGAATGTGTAAATTCTTCTCCAATGATAACGCTCAATCGTTGGAAACGTAAGGAAGAGCCAAGGAATCACCAATAGAGTCACACAAGATTATTTACTACAGGCGATCTCTTTATGGAAATCTGGAGAGTGGGGAAAGGAGAGGAAGGGAGGAACGGACCTTTCCCCACTTTGCCAAATTTTATTGTATGGATTTCACTTTCAGAGGAATAATTGTGGCACAAAGGATCCGCAGCACCTTATGGATTTTAGAGTGAAAAAACACTCGCGCCAAACAGAAAATATATATATATATATATAAACCAAAAATAGGGGACTGATGCTGCTTCAAGTCCCTAAGGATAATAGACCCAATAAAATAAATCGCAAATTGCACAAATAATAAAATATAAAATTGCTGTGCTGATCTAATTATAAAAGTGCTGCAATAAAATGAATATTCACACATAGAAATAGTGCAATTAATACTAACACCTGTATATATGTTACCCCCTCCCCTCACTCCTGTATATATGTCACCCCCCTCACTCCTGTATATAAGTCACCCCCCCTCACACCTGTATATATGTCACCCCCCTTCACACCTGTATATATGTCACCCCCCTCACACCTGTATATATGTCACCCTCCTCACACCTGTATATATGTCACCCCCTCACACCTGTATATATGTCATCCCCCTCACACCTGTATATATGTCATCCCCCTCACACCTGTATATATGTCATCCCCCCTAACACCTGTATATTTGTCACCCCCCTCACACCTGTATATATGTCACCCCCCTCACACCTGTATATATGTCACCCCCTCACCCCCCTATATAAGTCACCCCCCTCACACCTGTATATATGTCACCCCCCTCACACCTGTATATATGTCACCCCCTCACACCTGTATACATGTCACCCCCTCACACCTGTATATACGTCATCCCCCCTCACACCTGTATATACGTCACCCCCCCTCACACCTGTATATATGTCACCCCCTCACACCTGTATATATGTAACCCCCCTCACACCTGTATATATGTCACCCCCCTCACACCTGTATATATGTCATCACCCCTCACACCTGTATATATGTCACCCCCCTCACACCTGTATATATGTCACCCCCTCACACCTGTATACATGTCACCCCCTCACACCTGTATATACGTCATCCCCCCTCACACCTGTATATACGTCACCCCCCCTCACACCTGTATATATGTCACCCCCTCACACCTGTATATATGTCACCCCCCTCACACCTGTATATATGTCACCCCCCTCACACCTGTATATATGTCATCACCCCTCACACCTGTATATATGTCACCCCCTCACACCTGTATATATGTCACCCCCCTCACACCTGTATATATGTCACCCCCCTCACACCTGTATATATGTCACCCCCTCACACCTGTATATACGTCATCCCCCCCTCACACCTGTATATATGTCAGCCCCCTCACACCTGTATATATGTCAGCCCCCCTCACACCTGTATATATGTCACCCCCCTCACACCTGTATTTATGTCACCCCCTCACACCTGTAAATATGTCACCCCCCTCACACCTGTATATATGTCATCCCTCACACCTGTATATATGTCATCCCTCAAACCTGTATATATGTCACCCCCCTTCACACCTGTATATATATATCACCCCCTCACACCTGTATATATGTCACCCCCCTCACACCTGTATATATGTCACCCCCCTCACTCCTGTATATATGTCACCCCCCTCACACCTGTATATATGTCACCCCCCTCACACCTGTATATATGTCGGCCCCCTCACACCTGTATATATGTCACCCCCTTCACACCTGTATATATGTCACCCCCCTCATACCAGTATATATGTCACCTCCCCCTCACACCTGTATATATGTCACCCCCTCACTCCTGTATATATGTCACCCCCTCACACCTGTATATATGTCACCCCCCCTCACTCCTGTATATATGTCACCCCCTCACTCCTGTATATATGTCACCCCCTCACACCTGTATATATGTCACCCCCCTCACACCTGTATATATGTCACCTCCCCCTCACACCTGTATATATGTCACCCCCTCACACCTGTATATAGGTCACCCCCCCCCTCACACCTGTATATATATGTCACCCCACCTCACACCTGTATATATGTCACCCCCTCACACCTGTATATATGTCACCCCCCCTCACACCTGTATATATGTCACCCCCTCACACCTGTATATATGTCACCCCCTCACACCTGTATATATGTCACCCCCTCACACCTGTATATATGTCACCCCACCTCACACCTGTATATATGTCACCCCCTCACTCCTGTATATATATCACCCCCCCACACCTGTATATATGTCACCCCCCTCATACACACAAAGCTGTGGCCCCTCCTTGTACACTTACAGCCCCCCTCCCTTTCCCTCACAGCTCCTACCTGTAATGGAGGTTTTCCTATCTACTCCAAGCTCTTCTTTCCACAAAGCTGACCCATTGCTGAGACACCGAGGAGCTGCAGCCAATCACAGTACAGAACAGTACAAGCAGCACACAGGAGGGGTGCACATGCAGATAGTAGCCAGAGGTGGCAGTAATGAGCTGGATGTCTGAGCTCTATGACACTGAGCAGCAGAAGTTGCTGAGTTTGTTTCTGTAGTGCAGAACATGGCTCCCCTCCCCCCACTCCTGCCTTCTCCTGGCCGGGCCCCTTACATTGGCTGTCCCCCCTGATGGTGGCCTTGTCAGAAAAACTTATACATAAAAAATTCCAACATTATAAAACATTGTGCGTCCATAAAGTCATATAAAAATAAATCGCAAATTCCACAATTTAGCCGCGCAAATTCCACAAATAATAAAATATAAAATCGCTGCGCTGATCTAATTATAAAAGTGCTGCAATAAAATGAATATTCACATAGAAATCGTGCAATTATCCACTTTAAGACCGGAAGATTTCCCCCCTTAATGACCAGGCCCTATTGTGCGACTTTAACTAACAATTGCGCAGTCGTGTGACGCTGTACCCAAATAAATTTGATGTCCTTTTTTCCCACAAACAGAGCTTTCTTTTGGTGGTATTTGATCCCCTGTGCGTTTTTTATTTTTTTGCTCTATAAACAAAAAAAGAGTGACAATTCTAAAAAAAAAAAAAAAAACAATATTTTTAACATTTTGCTATATAACATTCCAAAAAAAAAAATTAAAAATCAAAATTTTTTTAACATTTTAGGCCGATTTTCTGCTACATATGTTTGGTAAAAAAAAATCCCATAGTGTATTTTGATTGGTTTACGCAAAAGTTATCGCGTCTATAAACTAGGGGATTAAATTTGTCATTTTTATTGTTTTTTTTTTTTTTTTTTTTACTAGCAATGGCGGCGATCTGCGTTTTTTTTTTTTTTGTGGGACTGCAACATTGCGGTGGACAGATCGGACCCCTAACTGACATTTTTGACACTTTTGGGGGGACCAGTGACATTACTACAGTAATCAGTGCTAAAAATATGCACTGTCACTGTACTAATGACACTGGCAGGGAAGGGGCTAACATTGTGGGTGATCAAGAGGTTAAATGTGAGCCTAGGGGAGTGATTCTAACTGTGGAGGGAGGGGCTTGTGAAATGACCATAGAGACCTGTGATCCTATATAGAAGGATCACAGGCGCTCTGTGATCATTCCAGGCAGAAGAACGGTCAGCTGTGTTTACAACATCCGACCGTCCTTCTCTCTCAGCGGGGAGCGATCGCGGGTGTAAGCCGAATCCGGTTGCATTGGCTTCCCCGCTGACAGGCGGAAGCGCGCTCGCCCCCTAACCTCCTGAGAGCGAGCAACGTATCCCTACATTGCTTTGCCCAGGATAGGCTGCCTGCCGCAGGAAATATGCGGTAGGCGGTCGTTAAGTGGTTAATAAACATAAGTGAAAAAAGCGTGAATTCAATCCAATAATAAATCGGTAGAAAGTGGAAATGGCGATCCAAATATTTGTGAGGAGTTCAAATTTAGTCCAAGAGAGATTCGGCCAATGGAAGGTTTTGGCTCCTTTACAATTCCAACCAGGAGAATTCACCCCTCACTCCTCACTCCTCACTCCTCTGTGCAAAGTGTGATTACACGAAGAATTAGTGATGGTGACACCTCCAATATCTGGGGATTAGAAGAAATGCCAACTCACCAAATGTTTTCCTCTATTACCGTATGGCAAGAGATGAAAACGCACTTCTAAGATCCCCGGGATTTCTAGTCCAGCGATCCGTCTGTCCTTATGGAGGAAGTTCCTGTATGTGGATCTGTACAGAACGCTCTCACATTACCGGTGTGCCCAGCACTGCCTCACTCACTCACACCCACTCCTCGGCCACTCGTCACCTCCCCCCCTACTTCTGTATCACTCACACCCACTCCTCACTCACTCACACCCACTCTCACTCACACAGAGGAGTGGGTGTGAGTGATACAGATGTGGGGGGGGGGGGTGAGGAGTGAAAGAGGAGTGGGTGTGGGTGATACAGATGTGAGGGGGGGTGCTGACAAGTGACCGAGGAGTGGGTGAGAGTGATACAGATGTAAGGGGGAGGAGGTGACGAGTGACCGATGAGTGGGTGTGGGTGATACAGATGTGGGGGGGGAGGTGAGGAGTGAAAGAGGAGTGGGTGTGGGTGATACAGATGTGAGGGGGGGTGCTGACAAGTGACCGAGGAGTGGGTGTGAGTGATACAGATGTAAGGGGGAGGAGGTGACGAGTGACCGATGAGTGGGTGTGGGTGATACAGATGTGAGGGGGAGGAGGTGACGAGTGACCGAGGTGTGGGTGATACAGATGTGAGGGGGTGCTGACGAGTGACTGAGGAATGGGTGTGAGTGATGAAGATGTGAGGGGGGGAGGTGACAAGAGACCGAGGAGTGGGTGAGTGATACAGATGTGGGGGGATGTCGAGTGACTGAGGAGTGGGTGTGATACAGAAGTGAGGGGGGTGGTGAGGAGTGAACGAGGAGTGGGTGTGGGTGATACAGATGTGAGGGGGAGGAGGTGACGAGTGACCGAGGAGTGGGTGTGAGTGATACAGATGTGGGGGGGGGAGGTGAGGAGTGAAAGAGGAGTGGGTGTGGGTGATACAGATGTGAGGGGGAGGAGGTGACGAGTGACCGAGGAGTGGGTGTGAGTGATACAGATGTGAGGGGGTGCTGACGAGTGACCGAGGAGTGGGTGTGGGTGATACAGATGTGAGGGGGTGCTGACGAGTGACTGAGGAATGGGTGTGAGTGATGAAGATGTGAGGGGGGGAGGTGACGAGAGACCGAGGAGTGGGTGAGTGATACAGATGTGGGGGGATG
Source organism: Pelophylax lessonae (assembly GCF_965119305.1). Classification (NCBI taxonomy): domain Eukaryota; kingdom Metazoa; phylum Chordata; class Amphibia; order Anura; family Ranidae; genus Pelophylax; species Pelophylax lessonae. The sequence goes on from NC_138780.1 coordinate 202,834,061, forward strand.
TCGAGTGACTGAGGAGTGGATGTGATACAGAAGTGAGGGGGGTGGTGAGGAGTGAACGAGGAGTGGGTGTGAGTGATACAGAAGTGAAAGGAGGGGGGGGGGGCGCTGACAAGTGACCGAGGAGTGAGGAGTGAATTCTCCTGGTTGGAATTGTAAAGGAGCCAAAACCTTCCATTGGCCGAATCTCTCTTGGACTAAATTTGAACTCTGCACAAATATTTGGATCGCCATTTCCACTTTCTACCGATTTATTATTGGATTGAATTCACGCTTTTTTCACTTATGTTTATTAATTGCACTATTTCTATGTGAATATTCATTTTATTGCAGCACTTTTATAATTAGATCAGCACAGCGATTTTATATTTTATTATTTGTGGAATTTGCGATTTATTTTTATATGACTTTATGGATGCACAATGTTTTATAATGTTGGAATTTTTTATGTATAAGTTTTTCTGACAAGGCCACCATCAGTGGGGACAGCCAATGTAAGGGGCCCGGCCAGGAGAAGGCAGGAGTGGGGGAGGGGAGCCATGTTCTGCACTACAGAAACAAACTCAGCAACTTCTGCTGCTCAGTGTCATAGAGCTCAGACATCCAGCTCATTACTGCCACCTCTGGCTACTATCTGCATGTGCACCCCTCCTGTGTGCTGCTTGTACTGTTCTGTACTGTGATTGGCTGCAGCTCCTCGGTGTCTCAGCAATGGGTCAGCTTTGTGGAAAGAAGAGCTGGGAGTAGATAGGAAAACCTCCATTACAGGTAGGAGCTGTGAGGGAAAGGGAGGGGGGGCTGTAAGTGTACAAGGAGGGGCCACAGCTTTGTGTGTATGAGGGGGGGTGACATATATACAGGTGTGAGGGGGTGACATATATACAGGTGTGAGGGGGTTGACATATATACAGGTGTGAGGGGGTTGACATATATACAGGTGTGAGGGGGTGACATATATACAGGAGTGAGAGGGTGATATATATACAGGTGTGAGGGGGGGGTGACATATATACAGGTGTGAGGGGGGGTGACATATATACAGGTGTGAGGGGGGTGACATATATACAGGTGTGAGGGGGTTGACATATATACAGGTGTGAGGGGGTGACATATATACAGGTGTGAGGGGGGGTGACATATATACAGGAGTGAGAGGGTGATATATATATATACAGGTGTGAGGGGGGGGTGACATATATACAGGTGTGAGGGGGGGTGACATATATACAGGTGTGAGGGGGGTGACATATATACAGGTGTGAGGGGGGTGACATATATACAGGTGTGAGGGGGGATGACATATATACACGAGTGAGGGGGTTGACATATATACAGGTGTGAGGGGGGATGACATATATACAGGTGTGAGAGGGTGATATATATACAGGTGTGAGGGGGGGTGGCATATATACAGGTGTGAGGGGGGTGACATATATACAGGTGTGAGGGGGGATGACATATATACAGGTGTGAGGGGGGTGACATATATACAGGTGTGAGAGGGGTGACATATATACAGGTGTGAGGAGGGGTGACATATATACAGGTGTGAGGGGGTGACATATTTACAGGTGTGAGGGGGTGACATATTTACAGGTGTGAGGGGGGTGACATATATACAGGTGTGAGGGGGGGTGACATATATACAGGTGTGAGGGGGGTGACATATATACAGGTGTGAGAGGGGTGACATATATACAGGTGTGAGGGGGTGACATATTTACAGGTGTGAGGGGGTGACATATTTACAGGTGTGAGGGGGATGACATATTTACAGGTGTGAGAGGGTGATATATATACAGGTGTGAGGGGGGGTGACATATATATACAGGTGTGAGGGATGACATATATACAGGTGTGAGGGGGGATGACATATATACAGGTGTGAGGAGGGGTGACATATATACAGGTGTGAGGGGGGTGACATATATACAGGTGTGAGGGGGGGGTGACATATATACAGGTGAGGGGGGGTGACATATATACAGGTGTGAGGGGGGTGACATATATACAGGAGTGAGGGGGGGTGACATATATACAGGTGTGAGGGGGGATGACATATATACAGGTGTGAGGGGGGTGACATATATACAGGTGTGTGGGATGACATATATACAGGTGTGAGGGGGTGACATATATACAGGTGTGAGGGGGTGACATATATACAGGTGTGAGGGGGGTGACATATATACAGGTGTGAGGGGGGATGACATATATACAGGTGTGAGGGGGTGACATATTTACAGGTGTGAGGGGGGATGACATATATACAGGTGTGAGGGGGGTGACATATATACAGGAGTGAGGGGGGTGACATATATACAGGTGTGACATATTTACAGGTGTGAGGGGGGTGACATATTTACAGGTGTGAGAGGGTGATATATATACAGGTGTGAGGGGGGGTGACATATATACAGGTGTGAGGGATGACATATATACAGGTGTGAGGGGGGATGACATATATACAGGTGTGAGGAGGGGTGACATATATACAGGTGTGAGGGGGGTGACAAATATACAGGTGTGAGGGGGAGTGACATATATACAGGTGTGAGGGGGGTGACATATATACAGGTGTGAGGGGGATGACATATATACAGGTGTGAGGGGGGTGACATATATACAGGAGTCAGGGGGGGTGACATATATACAGGTGTGAGGGGGGAATGACATATATACAGGTGTGAGGGGGGGTGACATATATATACAGGTGTGAGGGGGGTGACATATATACAGGTGTGATGGGGGTGACATATATACAGGTGTGAGGGGGTGACATATATACAGGAGTGAGGGATGACATATATACAGGTGTGAGGGGGGGTGACATATATACATGTGTGATGGGGGTGACACATATACAGGAGTGAGGGATGACATATATACAGGTGTGAGGGGGGGTGACATATATACATGTGTGAGGGGGGTGAAATATATACAGGTGTGAGGGGGGTGAAATATATACAGGTGTGATGGGGTGACATATATACAGGTGTGAGGGGGGTGACATATATACAGGTGTGAGGTAGGTGACATATATACAGGTGTGAGGGGGGTGACATATATACAGGTGTGAGGGGGAGGTGACATATATACAGGTGTGAGGGGGAGGTGACATATATACAGGTGTGAGGGGGGGTTTCATATATACAGGAGTGAGGGGGGTGACATATATACAGGTGTGAGGGGGTGACATATATACAGGAGTGAGGGATGACATATATACAGGTATGAGGGGGGTGACATATATACAGGTGTGAGGTAGGTGACATATATACAGGTGTGAGGGGGGTGACATATACAGGTGTGAGGGGGGGTGACATATATACAGGTGTGAGGGGGGGTGACATATATACAGGTGTGAGGGGGGTGACATATATACAGGTGTGAGGGGGGGTGACGTACTGTATATACAGGTGTGAGGGGGTGACATATATACAGGTGTGAAGGGGGTGACATATATACAGGTGTGAGGGGGGTGACATATATACAGGAGTGAGGGGGGTGACATATATACAGGAGTGAGGGGGGGTGACATATATACAGGAGTGAGGGGGGTGACATATATACAGGTGTGAGGGGGGGTGACATATATACAGGTGTGAGGGGGGAATGACATATATACAGGTGTGAGGGGGGTGACAAATATACAGGACTGAGGGGGGTAACATATATACAGGTGTGAGGGGGGAATGACATATATACAGGTGTGAGGGGGGAATGACATATATACAGGAGTGAGGGGGGTGACATATATACAGGTGTGAGGGGGGAATGACATATATACAGGTGTGAGGGGGGAATGACATATATACAGGAGTGAGGGGGGTGACATATATACAGGAGTGAGGGGGGTGACATATATACAGGTGTGAGGGGGGAATGACATATATACAGGTGTGAGGGGGGATGACATATATACAGGAGTGAGGGGGGTGACATATATACAGGAGTGAGGGGGGGTAACATATATACAGGTGTGAGGGGGGAATGACATATATACAGGTGTGAGGGGGGTGACATATATACAGGACTGAGGGGCGTAACATATATACAAGTGTGAGGGGGGAATGACATATATACAGGTGTGAGGGGGGAATGACATATATACAGGAGTGAGGGGGGTGACATATATACAGGAGTGAGGGGGGTAACATATATACAGGTGTGAGGGGGGAATGACATATATACAGGAGTGAGTATTAATTGCACTATTTCTATGTGTGAATATTCATTTTATTACATGTGAGGACTTTTATAATTAGATCAGCACAGCGATTTTATATTTTATTATTTGTGGAATTTGTGCTGCTAAATTGCAATTTGCTATTTTTGTTTTTTATATGGTCTATTATCCTTAGGGACTTGAAGCAGCATCAGTCCCCTATTTTTGGTTTATATATATATATATATATATTTTCTGTTTGGCGCGAGTGTTTTTTCACTCTAAAATCCATAAGGTGCTGCGGATCCTTTGTGCCACAATTATTCCTCTGAAAGTGAAATCCATACAATAAAATTTGGCAAAGTGGGGAAAGGTCCGTTCCTCCCTTCCTCTCCTTTCCCCACTCTCCAGATTTCCATAAAGAGATCGCCTGTAGTAAATAATCTTGTGTGACTCTATTGGTGATTCCTTGGCTCTTCCTTACGTTTCCAACGATTGAGCGTTATCATTGGAGAAGAATTTACACATTCATAGCGGGACATCATTTACCACCTAAGGACCGCTTCTTTTTCTGACACGTTAGAATCAGTATTTTTTGCTAGAAAATAAAACTTTTTATATATTTTTTTTATCAAAGACTCTGGAGAATAAAACGGCGGTTGTTTCAATATTTTTTTCACACGGTATTTGCACAGCAGTCTTTCAAACGCAATTTTCATTTAAAAAATACACTAAAACCCCTTTTAAGACTAGCGCGACTTGTCAGGCGACTTGTCAGCCTGACAAGTCGCGGTCGGTCGCTCGCCATTGAGTAGTACAGGAGCCGTTCTAATAGGAGCGACACAAGTCGCTCCGACTTAGAAAAAGGGTCCTGTACTACTTTGGGGCAACCTGGGAGCGACTTGCATAGACTTGTGCACAGCGACTTCACAGGTCGCCCCTCGAAGTCGGATCGCCTCAGTGTGAACCGGCTCTGGATGTAAAAAAAAACTAAACAGTAAAGTTAGCCCAATTTTTTTGCATATTGTGAAAGATGATGTCACACCGAGTAAATAGATACCCAACATGTTATGGCAACTATTTAAAAAATGTTTTAACAATTACCAGTTTAGATTTACAGAGGAGGAATTTTGGTAGAATTACAGTAAAGCCACTTTTAAAATGGATTCAATAAAATTTCAGCAAATTTTGGATGGTAATTTGATGCCATCTGTGAAAAAGCTGAAGTTAAAGAGAGGATGGCTTCTACAAATGGATAATGATCCTAAACACACCTCGAAATCCACAGGGGATTACATCAAGAGGCGTAATCTGAAGGTTTTGCCATGGCCTTCACAATCTCCTGACCTCAGCATAATTGAAAATCTATGGATAGACCTTAAAAGAGCAGTGCGTGACAGACTGCCCCGAAATCTCAAAGAACTGGAAGACTTTTGTAAGGAAGAATGGGCAAGGATACCTCAAACAAGAATTGAAAGACTCTTGGCTGGCTACAAAAAGCGTTTACAAGCTGTGATACTTGCCAAAGGGGCAGTACAAGATATTAACTCTGCAGGGTGCCCAAACTTTTGCAGACGCCATTTTTTTGTTTTCTGTTATTTTGAAAGTGTAAATGATGGAAATAAAATCTCACTTTTGTTGACATATTATAAGAATGTCTAATCTGTAATTTGATGCATTTTGGAGATTTTTCCATCTTTCCTTGGCTTCTTTATGCACATTAGTCGAAATCTTTACCTGGTGTGCCCAAACTTTTGATCCCCACTGTAACTGTTGTCACTGTGTGTAGCACAGTTAACACAGCAAAAGAGGCCACATTTTTGCAGGACTAAAATACACTCTTAGAAAGGTATACTGTTAAATAGCACCCCACTTCAATGTATGGTATTGGGGGGCCACTGGTCTATCACACCAGTTGTTTAAAAAAATTGCCCAGTGAGTTTGGCACTGTGTGTAGCAGAGTTAACGCAGCAAAAGAGGCAATATTGTTGCAGGACACAAATACACTTGTTAAAAGTATACTCGGATAACACCCCACTTCAATATGTGGTATTGGGGGGCCACTGGTCTATCACACCAGTTATAATACATTAAAAGGGCTTTTGTCACTGTTTGTAGTATTGCTGCAGCAACGCTCAGTCACCACACCAGTCACAATGTTGCACAGTACAAATCCAGTATAATATGCTTTCTATATTACAAAGTTTATTATACCGTGGGTTACACCCCTATATAGTGCACTACACACCTATACCAAATATTGTAAATAGCAGCCCTTGAAATGACTTTTGTGGACATTAAAAAAGCGATTTGTGTCACTGCTGATCTGTCCCTGGAGCACACTGGATAGCTGTCCCTAAAATGAAAAACTGTACACCTATACCAAATATATAGCTGCCCTTAACATTACTTTTTTGGACATTAACAGAGCGATTTGTGTCACTGCAGATCTCGATCTGCCCCTGATGAACACAGCATACCTGTCCCTAAACTAAAAAGAGACTGTAGTAGACCTATACCAAATACCAGCCCTGAAAAGGACTTTTGTAGATCTTAACAGAGCTATTTGTGTCTGGCAATCTGTCCCTGATGCGCACAGCCAACCTTTCTCTATGCTGACAAAAAGCGGAATGTGAAATGGCCGCCTGCTCTGGTCTATTTATAAGGTAGGGGGACTGTCCATGTGCTTAAATGTTTCAATTGGCTGTCCTGTTCCACCTGACGGCTGTGTCATGTGTCAAAGTTCTCCCCAATGTAAACTAATATGGCTGCCGCGAACAACGCCATGTGTTCGCAAAAATTGGCGGGTAGCGAACAAGCAAATTTGCCGCAAACCGACCGCCAGGCGAACCGCAAGGCCATCCCTAGTCCCCTTATCTCACTCTGTTGGCCGACCCATATTGCAACATCTTTGCAGATATATTGGGCTGGGCTGCACCAAGTCACTTTAAATCAATCAGTATTAATTTTATATATTTTCTATTTTCGTGACCACTATTAAGTTATATTATTGGACTAAGCAACACTGCGTCACTTTATTACTTATTTATTTGGCCACATCATATTTGTTTTATTCATATGTTTTAGTGCTTATTTCACATATCAATTGATTTATTTGTCCACCACCTGTTGATGCACTTTGGATACTATTGAATAATAACACTTGTCACTTTCCACCAAGCTCTTTATATCAATACTATATTTATATATATTTTCTCCTTTTATGGAGTTATAACCAATATTTATTATTGCTCACACCACGTATCATCAATTCATTACACTGATTGCACTTTCCAAATTATTTATTTATTGATATGCATTTATTATATTTATTGTGGTGTTAGAGACAGCAGTACGATCACCCTGCCTAATACATCCATATTAGTACCCTTATTTATTTATAGGTAGCGCCATTCACCTCACTATTCCTATATACTGATTGTATCGCTCCTGAGGAAGTAATAATGTTATCATGAAACGCGTTGCTGGTGTAGTAGAGCACTATAGACGCAATCACTTTATTTCATGTGTTACATATATAGTTTTTACCCATTACTATGTATTCTAGCTCAACGAGATTCTACTCGTAATCAACTCACGGTGGCTACTCCCATGGTAGTGGGTTATGACCATATTTATGGTTTCATGTTTTTCCTTTTTACCTACAAGGCTCCAACCATGATATATACTGTATGTTTCTATGTGTGAGCTATGCTTTTGTACAGTTTCTAACCATGATATTTTACCTTTGTTTACAATATATTACCTTTATGTACAGTGCATTGCGAAAGTATTTGCCCCCCTTGAACTTTGCGACCTTTTGCCACATTTCAGGCTTCAAACATAAAGATATAAAACTGTAATTTATTGTGAAGAATCAACAACAAGTGGGACACTATTATGAAGTGGAACGAAATTTATTGGATATTTCAAACTTTTTTAACAAAAAAACTGAAAAATTGGGCGTGCAAAATTATTCAGCCCCCTAAAGTTAATACTTTGTAGCGCCACCTTTTGCTGCGATTACAGCTGTAAGTCGCTTGGGGTATGTCTCTATCAGTTTTGCACATCGAGAAACTGAAATTTTTGCCCATTCCTCCTTGCAAAACAGCTCGAGCTCAGTGAGGTTGGATGGAGAGCGTTTGTGAACAGCAGTTTTCAGTTCTTTCCACAGATTCTCGATTGGATTCAGGTCTGGACTTTGACTTGGCCATTCTAACACCTGGATATGTTTATTTGTGAACCATTCCATTGTAGATTTTGCTTTATGTTTTGGATCATTGGCTTGTTGGAAGACAAATCTCCGTCCCAGTCTCAGGTCTTTTGCAGACTCCATCAGGTTTTCTTCCAGAATGGTCCTGTATTTGGCTCCATCCATCTTCCCATCAATTTTAACCATCTTCCCTGTCCCTGCTGAAGAAAAGCAGGCCCAAACCATGATGCTGCCACCACCATGTTTGACAGTGGGGATGGTGTGTTCAGGGTGATGAGCTGTGTTGCTTTTACCCCTAACATAATATTTTGCATTGTTGCCAAACAGTTCGATTTTGGTTTCCTCTGACCAGAGCACCTTCTTCCACATGTTTGGTGTCTCCCAGGTGGATTGTGGCAAACTTTAAACAACACTTTTTATGGATATCTTTAGGAAATGGCTTTCTTCTTGCCACTCTTCCATAAAGGCCAGATTTGTGCAGTATACGACTGATTGTTGTCCTATGGACAGAGTCTCCCACCTCAGCTGTAGATCTCTGCAGTTCATCCAGAGTGATCATGGGCCTCTTGGCTGCATCTCTGATCAGTCTTCTCCTTGTATGAGCTGAAAGTTTAGAGGGACGGCCAGGTCTTCGTAGATTTGCAGTGGTCTGATACTCCTTCCATTTCAATATTATGGCTTGCACAGTGCTCCTTGGGATGTTTAAAGCTTGGGAAATCTTTTTGTATCCAAATCCGGCTTTAAACTTTTCCACAATGGTATCTTGGACCTGCCTGGTGTGTTCCTTGTTCTTCATGATGCTCTCTGCGCTTTAAACGGACCTATGAGACTATCACAGTGCAGGGCATTTATAAGGAGACTTGATTACACACAGGTGGATTCTATTTATCATCATTAGTCATTTAGGTCAACATTGGATCATTCAGAGATCCTCACTGAACTTCTGGAGAGAGTTTGCTGCACTGAAAGTAAAGGGGCTGAATAATTTTGCACGCCCAATTTTTCAGTTTTTTATTTGTTAAAAAAGGTTGAAATATCCAATAAATTTCGTTCCACTTCATGATTGTGTCCCACTTGTTGTTGATTCTTCACAAAAAATTACAGTTTCATATCTTTATGTTTGAAGCCTGAAATGTGGTAAAAGGTTGCAAAGTTCAAGGGGGGCCGAATACTTTCGCAAGGCACTGTATAACCTGTTATTGATTTTTCAATAAATAGTTGGCTTTATACACCTTTTGTTCTCTTTCTTCGGCAGTTAAAAATTTACATGGTTTATGCTACCTATCCATATAGCAACACGCCTCATTTAAAGTCCCATTTTTATCCCCCCCCTCTTTTTTTTGTCTTTTTTTATTCATACAATAGGGATGGAGGCACACAGCATCATGTGCTTCATTTAAAGTCCCTCCAGTTTTATTCCTTCTTTTGCAAGACTTTAAAATTGCTTTTTATACTTGTCTGTTAAAGTTACACTTTTTATTATGGTGCTTTGGCCAAGATCAAACATCTAGTCTTATCTGCTGTCTCCCTTGCTTAGCAATTTTTTTAGGGCAAAAAAAAAAAAAACACTTTCACCATGTGCCTTTTTTATTATCTCTTAACTGAATAATTGTTAACCTCCCCCAACCCCATCCCAGGATAAATTCAATTTAACTCTCAGGACGGCTTGCGAAGGGACAGGTTGGTCACTTCTTGGGTAAAGTGCCACTGCGGCGTTAAGTGCCTGTCACTTTAAATAAGGCTCTACTTTAAAGGCAAGTACAAACATTAGTTATCAACGCCAAGTTCTCTTAAAAATACCCTTCACCTTTTCTCTTTTCTCTTTCCCTCTGCCTTCTCCCCCCCCCCCTTTCTCCACCCCCTCCAACATGCTCATACTACTCTTCTTCTTTACAATATCATCCACTCTCCTCAAACTTTCATCTCTTTACCCCCCCCCCCTCCACCCCACAACCTGTACATATCACATACACTTTTGCCCTCTCAAAATTACTGCACTTATCACCTCCCGCTCATTCGGAGCCCACACAATGCCACCTTTTCCACTTCACTGCAGCACCTGCCCTCATATAAATCCCACTCCCACCTTACCGCCCTCATCCTCCGAATACTCCTAACTTCCGGGGATCTCACCCCAAACCCTGGCCCTCCTCCAGCCAACTCTTACCCCCCAGAATCTGCAGGCTACTGTCTCTGACAGTAGCTGTAACTCCCACTTTCTTATCTCAATTCCCTTGATTCCAAGAGTCAGCCCCCTCCCCCCCCCGTGCCCCTTTTGTGTTCCTTCTGGAATGCCCACTCAGTCTTTAACCACTTTAGGACCGGAGGATTTTCCTGCTTTACGTCCAGGCCACTTTTTGCAACTGTGCGACTTTAACTGACAATTGCGCGGCCGTGCAACGCTATACCCAAACAAAATTTACGTCCTTTTTTTCACACAAACAGAGCTTACTTTTGTTGGTATTTGATCACCTCTACACTTTTCATTTTTTGCGATATTAATAAAAAAAGAGTGACAATTTTGAAAAAATAACAATATTTTTCTACTTTGACAGTTAAAAAATATCCAATATATTCAATTTTTGTCACATATTTAGGCCAAAATGTATTTAGCTACATGTCTTTGACAAAAAAATTGTCAATGAGCACTGTGCGACTTTAACTGACAATTGCGCCATCGTGCAACACTATACCCAAACAAAATTTACGTCCTTTTTCCCCCACAAATAGAGCTTTCTTTTGGTGGTATTTGATCACCTGTGCGATTTTTCCTATTTGCGCTGTAAAGAAAAAAAAGCGACCATTTTGAAAAAATAACAATATTTTTCACATTTTTTTTATATGAAATCCCCCCCACCCCCCCCCCCCCAAAAAAAAAAAATGTAAAAATCAAATTTTTTTAACATTTGAGGCCAATTTGTTTTCTGCTACCTATGTTTGGTAAAAAAAAATCACAATAAGCATATTTTGATTGGTTTGCGCAAAAGTTATTGCGTTTACTAACAAAGGGAAAGATTTCTGTCGTTTTTGGTGTTTTTTTTTTTAACGCGTAATGGCGGCGATCTGCAATTTTTTTTTGCGGGACTGCGACATTGCGGCGGACAGATTGGACCCTCGACTGACATTTTTGACACTGTTGGGGGGGACCAGTGACATTACTACAGTAATCAGTGCTATAAATATGGCAGGGAAGGGGTTAACTTTATTGGTGATCAAGGTGTTAAATGTATGCCTGGTGCTTACTGACGTGTGTGGGGGGAGGGGATTGTGTGACACAGGCACAGATCGCAGGTTGAGCTATGCTGAATCCTGTACTCTGTCCCTGTCTGTCACATAGGAGATCCGCCCGCTTTGTTTACACAAGCGGGCGGATTTCCTCACGCAATCCCCGACGATCGGGGAAGAGCGGCGGTGATCACCGCCTCTCCTCCCCTGGCCCGACTCCCGCTGTGACTGAATACAGCGGGAGCGAGCCTCCGGCGGCGTGCGCGCCACTCACAAGGGGAGGAGTCCAGCGACGTAGGTCTACATCGCTGGACGGAATCGAGCCACTTTGCCGCAGTACGCTCCATGTGAGCGGTCGACAAGTGGTTAACAAACTTGCCTCCGTCAATGACCTTTTTCTCTCCAAATCTCTAAATCTACTTGGTATCACTGAAACCTGGCTCGAGGAATCTGACACCGCCTCTCCAGCTGCCCTGCCCTCTCCCATGTTGGCCTCCTCTGGACTCGCCAAGAACCAGTGGACAAAAAGGAGTCGGAGGTGGACTTCTCCTCTCCCCACAAAGCTCCTTCCAGGTTCTTCCTACACCTCCCTCTCTTTCTCTCTGCTCCTTTGAAGTGCACTGCATTCGCCTTTTTTCCCCAGTCTGTCTGAGGATTGCATTAATTTACCACCCCCTCCCCCGCCCCCCGGCACAATATCACGTTTTCTCAATGACTTCTCCGCATTGCTACCCTACTTTCTCTCCTCAGAAGTACCTGCCATCATTCTTTGTGACTTTAACATTACAATCAATGCTAATACCTCAGCCACTTTTTAACTGCTCAACTTAACCTCCTCTTTCAACCTAACACAATGGACACAAACCACCACTCACTCCAATGGCCTCGTATTCTCCCACCTCTGCACTCCCCTCAACCTCTTTAATACCCCTTTTCCTCTCCGATCACAACCTTGTAAGTTTCACACTCTACCTGCCTTCTACCTCCCATGCCACCAACCTGCAAACATTTACCCGCAGAAACCTGTGCCACCTCAAACCTTCCCTTCTCCGTTCTGCTAATGACTGGCTTTATGACAAAATTGCACCCCTATCCTGCCCAGACCTGGCCACTTCTGTCTACAACAACATACTCTCATCCTCCCTGGACACACTTACCCCCACCTTTCTACACGTAGAACCAGGCCTCGCCGGCTACAACCCTGGCAAACAGATGACACCAGAAGTCTCAAAGGCAGCCGTGCTCTTGAGCGAGTGTGGCGAAAAACTAAAACCCTACAAGACTTCACCCTCTACAAATCGGCCCTTCTCAAATACCACTTCTGCCTCCACTCCGCTAAACAAACCTCATCAAAACCCTCTCATCCAAACCTCGTCAACTCTTCTCTACCCTTAATTCCTTACTCCACCCCCCACTGACTCACCCACAAACTTGCTTACTGCCCAGGAGATTAACAATCACTTCAAAAACAAAATCAACACAATTCGTGATGAGATATCCAGCATCCATAACCAACACCTCATGTCTAACTCCAAACTCAACACTTTCCTTCTTTAACCCTGTTACCACTAATGAAGTTGCCAAACTTCATTCCACAGCCCACCTCACTACCTGTTCCCTGGACCCTGTCCCCTCGCAACTATTGTGAACACCCTCCTGCTTGATCCTAAACTCTCTAACCCACATCTTCAACCTCTCCCTCTCTTCAGGCACCTTTCCCTCGACGCTCAAACATGCACTGGTTACCGACATGCCTAAAAAACCCTCACTAGACCCCATCTGTCTGGAAAACTTAAGACCAGTTTCCATGCTGCCATTTGCCTCCAAGCTTCTTGAATGCCTTGTCCACAACCATATGCAGGGCTACCTCACTGACAACAACTCGATCCCCTACAGCAGGGCTTGACAAACCCCGGGCGCCAGGTCACATTTGCGACTAGATTTAGTGACCTGGCGCCTGGGGTGCCCTGCAGGAGGTGTCCTGTCCCTTTTGCGCCCCCACCTCCTTCCCGAGTGCACGGACTTCTGCGCCGTCTGAAAATTGAGGCCCCGGGTTTTTCGGCCTTCTTCTGTGAGATGAGAGAGGCTGGGGAACTGGCGCCCTCTTGTGGTGGCCGGGAGTAATGACTGTTTCCATTGCCTGTTAATGCATTCCCATCTCCTTCCTAAGAGGAGATGAGAGGGAAGTTTTTGCAGGCTTCATCTCCCTGTCCAGTTACCTTTGCTTAAAGGTAAGTGGATAGGGAGTGTGGTTATTATTATTAATTTATTTTTTAAATTAAAAAAAAAAAAAAAAATAATAATAATAATTTTTTTCTTTTTATTTTATTTAAAAAAAATTATAATTTAATTTTCTTTTTTTTTCAATTATTATTATTAAAAACAAAATTTTATATATATATATATAATCTTTTTTTTTTTTTTTCCTCATCACCATGCCACAACCGAAGGCCCCTTTCACACGGCTGTCTGATCAGGTCCGCCTGTCAGTTTTTCAGGCAGACCTGATCGGACCCTTCATCCTGCTCTATGGAGCGGTGATCTGCCGCCATCTTATCCTGTCCGCCAAAAACAGACGGATGGTGGTTCTATTTTCTATCCACCCCGTGGATCGGATCAGATGGCATCGGGTGGAAAGAGACAGGCAGTCTGTTTCCATCCAATTGCCCTATAGAGGAGAGTGGGGTTCTAGTAGTATTTATGTGTAAATTTAGTATCCGTTTTATTAAATAAAGCTTGGTTGTTAGTTTAAAAAAAAAAAAAAAACTGGCTCCTAACTTTTTTAGCTGGCTCCTAGATTTCAGGCAAATTTGTCAAGCCCTGCCCTACAGTCCGCAACATTCGACAGAAACTGCCCTACTAAAACTCACCAACGACCTAATAACTGCTAAAACAAATGGCCAGTAGTCCATACTCATACTCTTAGACCTTTCTGCAGCCTTCAACACAGTTGACTACCCACTCCTCCTCAATAAACTCCACTCCCTTGGCCTCTGCGACTCTGCTCTTTTCTGGTTCTCCTACTACCTATCTCTCGCCAAGGTTCTGTCCTAGGGCCTCTCCTATTCTCTCTCTATACTTCTTCCCTGGGCCAGTTGATAACCTCCCACGGCTTCCGCTACCACCTTTATGCTGACGACGCGCAGATCTAGCTCTCGACTCCTCAACTCACCGTCTCAATCTCCCCATGCATCACAAACATACTGAGTGACATATCCACACATTCCAGGGTGCTGGGTGTAATCCGACTCTCTGACCTCTCCTTTAGCCCCCACATCCAATCACATGATAAATCTTGTCACCTTAACCTCTGTAACATCTCCAGAATTCGCCCCTTCCTAACAACACCACAAAACAACCTATTCACTCCTTGGTTATTTCCCGTCTTGATTACTGCAACTCCCTCCTCACTGGCCTACCTTTACACAGGCAATATACCTTTCAGTCTATCATGAATGCTGCTGCCAGATTAATACATCTTACTAACCGACCCGTGACTGCTTCCCCTCTCTGCCAATCTCTTCACCGGCTCCCCCCCCCCCCCCCCCATTGTATAAAATTCAAAATACTAACCACAACATGCAAGGCCATACACAACATCACCCCCCAGCTACATCGCCAACCTAATCTGTTTGGCAGTAGTAGCCTTGTGGTGAGGCTACCTATAGCGCTTGCTGATAGGTATACAACCTTATACCAGCAAGCGCTATAGGTAGCCTCACCACAAGGCTACTATTGCTAAACACTTTACCTTCCATTCTATAGCTGCTGCTTCTCATTCATTTTTTAATATTATTAATATTTTTTAATACACCAATTTAATATATTTATATACCATTAGGCGCGGGGAATATACCTTTGGTATCATTTTTTATAACACCAACCTAATCTGCCCAAATCGTCCTTTCCGTGCCTCCCAGGACCTCCTGCTCTCTAGCTCCCTTGTTACCTCCTCACATGTGTTAGGACCTATACTGGTATGGACTGGGTAATCTGTTAGGATCTATACTGGTATGGACTGGGTAATGTGTTAGGATCTATACTGGTATGGACTGGGGAATGTGGTAGGATCTATACTGGTATGGACTGGGTAATGTGTTAGGATCTATACTGGTATGGACTGGGTAATGTGTTAGGATCTATACTGGTATGGACTGGGTAATGCATTAGGAAGGAAAGGATGCCACATTGTTTCATGGAAATGAAAAAGATCACCCTGCAAATGATGCAGCAGGCGAGTCCATTTTGCTGAAATTTCATTGCAGCAACTCAAAATGATCCTCAGTAATTTGTATGGCCCCCACGTGCTTGTATGCATGCCTGACAATGTCGGGGCATGCGCCTAATAAGAAGATGGATTGTGTCCTGGGCAGGGCCATCTTACCGAATCGGCCTGCCCAGTGACCCAGCCCCAGCCAAGCATTAGTCCCGATTCCCATGGCATCCTGCCGCCGAACTTAGCAGGCTGTCGGCTCTGCGCTGCTGTCAGGCCACTTGCGCCATGGAGGGGGAGTCCACAACTGCAGGAATGCCTGTCCGCCTCCACAGGAACAGGCACACACAGGCCAGTCGAGTCTGAGTTGTGTGTGTGTTCACCGGATCCAGCCGCCGAACTTGGAAGCTGTCATTAGCCTGGTACTGCTGTACCAATAAATATCGCCTTATCGATAATTTGCATTTTTATTCTCGTGAGTGATTGTGTAGGCAGGGCCCCAGTGCACTGCATCGCCCGGGGCCCTTTAATGCTCTTAAGATAGCACTGGTCCTGGGGTATTTCCTCCCAGATCTGGACCAGGGCATCACTGAGCTCCTAAACAGATTGAGGTGCAACCCAGTGGTGTCAGATGGACCAAAACATAATGTCCCAGAGGTTTTCTATTGGATTTAGGTCAGGCGAGTGTGGGGGCTATTCAACGGTATCAATTCCTTCATCCTCCAGGAACTGGCTGCATACACTCACCACATGAGGCTGGGCATTGTCGTGCACCAGGAGCAACCTAGGACCCACTGCACCAGCGTAGGATCTAACTATGAGTCAAAGGATTTCATCCCGATACCTAATGGCAGTCAGGGTGCCATTGTCTAGCCTGTAAAGGTTTGTGCGTCCCTCCATGGATATGCCTCCCAAGACTATTACTGACCCACCACCAATACGGTCATACTGAACGATCTTACAGGCAGCATAACATTCTCATCGGGTTCTCCTGACCCTTTCACATTTGTCACATGTGCTCAGGGTGAACCTGCTCTCATCTGTGAAAAGCACAGGGCACCAGTGGCGGACCTGCCGATTTTGGTGTTCAAAGGTAAAGGCCAATCAAGCTCCACGGTGCCAGGCAGTGAGCTCAGGGCCCTCAGGCCACACTCATGAAGTCTGTTTCTGATTGCTTGGTCAGAGACATTCACACCAGTGGCCTGTTGGAGGTTATTTTGTAGGGCTCTTGCGGTGCTCATCCTGTTCCCCCTTGCACATAGGGGCAGATACGGGTCTTGCTGATGGGTTAAGGACCTTCTTCGGCCCTGTCCAGCTCTCCTAGAGTAACTGCCTGTCTCCTGGAATCTCCTCCATGCTCTTGAGACTATGCTGGGAGACACAGCAAACCTTCTGGCAATGGTACGTATTTATGTGCCATCCTGGAGGAGTTGGACTGCCTATGCAACCTCTATAGGGTCCAGGTATGGCCTCATACTACCAGTAGTGACACTGACCCCCTCTATAGGGTCCAGGTATGGCCTCATACTACCAGTAGTGACACTGACCCTAGCCAAATGCAAAACTAGTGAAAAAAGACAGAAAAGAGTAGTAGGGGAAAAAAAAAATTGGTGGCCTCCATCCGGCAAAACCATTCTTGTTTTTGAGGTCGTCTCATTGTTGCCCATCTAGTGCACCTGTTGGTAATTTCATTAACACCAAAGCAACTGAAACTGATTAACAACGCCCTCTGCTACTTAACTGACCAGATCAATATCCCAGGAGTTTAATTGACTTGATGCTATACTCTTAAAAATGTACCTTTCATTTTTTTGAGCAGTGTATATACAGTATCTTACAAAAGTAAGTACACCCTCACATTTTTGTAAATATGTTATTATATCTTTTCATGTGACAACACTGAAGAAATGACACTTTGCTACAATGTAAAGTAGTGAGTGTACAGCTTGTATAACAGTGTACATTTACTGTCCCCTCAAAATAACTCAACACACAGCCATTAATGTCTAAACCGCTGGCAACAAAACTGAGTATGCCCCTAAGTGAAAATTTGGTCCAATTAGCTATTTTCCCTCCCCGGTGTCATGTGACTTTTTAGTGTTCCAAGGTCTCAGGTGTGAATGGGGAGCAGGTGTGTTAAATTTGGTGTTATCGCTCTCACTCTCTCATACTGGTCACTGGAAATTCAACATGCACTAGAGTCCGGACTTGATCATGTGCTTCTTGTTTTTATGCACAATTGTATAGTGGAGGTTTATGTCTAATTGCTGGTTTTCCATCAATAAATAATGTTTTGGCAACATTATTTGGGTCTTTCAAGGTACCTTCTTTTTGTTTGTTTTTTTTGTTTTTTTCTTGTTCTTTTTTCCCCTATAAAGGAAACCTATTATTTTGTGTTTGCTTTACTTTCCATTAATAAAAATGGGCAAGGAACAAAAGTGAGTGGCTGAGTCCTTAAAAGTTCTACATTTGATGCTAGTTACCACAGGTGTCAGTGGAAGGAATTATGCCCCATTGTTGGTGTCAGTAGGAGGAATAATGCCCCAAGGGCCAGATAAATGCAAGCAAAGGGCCGCAGTTTGGAGACCATTGTAGATTATTGTCCAGCATAAAATTACCTATTGAATGAATACAAATATGATAAGTATCAGATGCCTATTCCACCTAGGAGATGGAATATGCCTAACCCACCTGTACTACTGTCACTGCATTTGGGCTTAAAATGCTGCTAAATAACTGATACAGGTAAATATGCCCTTATTCTTGCTGTATTACAAAAAAGAGAAGGTTGGGACTTTAGATGAGAGACATGGCAGTGACAAGGCTTGCACAGTTGAAAGATCATATTTAATGGTATTGCAAAAAATACAAACATGATATACATGGCAAGACATGATGCATGGTATCAAAAAGACTGAGTTGGCAAAAAGGAGATTGATTCCCAAGACAGCTTCAAACAAACCAGCATGGCAAAATGAACAATCATGATGAGTAATAGGGTGTAATCATAACATCCATAGACTGACGCGTTTCGTGGACTAAGTATGCCACTTCTTCAAGAGTCGATGTATGATCCATATCTATAATAAAAAATGCGTATAATAACATTGCATGAACTGGTGGTTGATGGAAGCTGAAAGAGGAAGGAAGCATGAAATTACCTATTGAATGAATACAAATATGATGAGTATCAGATGCCTATTCCACCGAGGAAATGGAATATGCCTAACCCACCCCTACTACTGTCACTGCATTTGGGCTTAAAATGCTGCTAAATAACTGATACAGGTAAATATGCCCTTATTCTTGCTGTATTGTTACCAGCTCAGGAGTTATGGAACACACTTAAGGTCAGTTTTTAATAGGAAAGCAGAGGGACTGGCAGGAACACCAGGGATTTCACATAAAGGAAGCAATACAAAGAGAACAGGATGCTTTTTTATACAAGTACATGGTACATCAGACACATATCAGGAATAGGAAATGTTGGGGTAACATGTCTGACATGTCCCTCCTGTATTGTACTTGAAAAATCTCCTGCAGGGATCAATGCACATGGTCCACATTAATGCAGTGTGGGAGGCCGGTTAGTCCACAGTGTTCTTAGGATCATGAAGGATCTATTATAAGGGGCATAGCCTGGATTGAATCTTGTCCTGGCATTTCCAGGGAAACCTTGGCTTTCTCTTCCTTTGTAAAAAAAAAAAAAAAAAATAGGGTTGTTGGCAAAACATTGGTACGAGGCTCTATTCAGAAAAAAAAAAGGTTCCATCAGCTACAGTGGTTTAGTAAGAGATATGTAAGATTAAGGCTGGGGTAACAATTGGAACCAATCATCAGTCTGGCTGTGTTCCCTTGGGTTCTTTTCACACAGGTGTTCCGATCCGGTCCCTGTCAGTTTTTCAGGCAGATCTGATCGGATGCTCCATTCAGCCCTGTGGAGCAGCGGATGTCAGCGGTGAAATCTCTGCTATCCGATCCGATCCTGTCCATGAAATCCGGACGGATGGAAACCCTATTTTCCATCTGTCTGGAAAATCAAATCGGATAGGATCGGATGAACACAGACAGGCGGTCCATTTTCATCCGATCTCCTAATGAGGAGAGCGGGGCTCTGACAGCTCTGTCTCTGAAAAGTAAGCAGAGACGGAGCTGTCATCCGCCTGCTCAGCGGAGATCGGCGGATCGATCCCCGCTGAGCAAAACGGACTCTGTCGGGCTCACCGCCCGTGTGAAAAAAGCCTTAGTCATTTTATGTATGAAGGGTTTATTTTTAATGGAGAATGCCTTTGACCCATTTATAACAAAATCCCATCCTGTCCTTGTGTATTAGTTCATCTGCGGAGATTCGTTCTCCTCTTGGATTGGATTTGTAATTTCTAAATCTCATTCTCCTCATCATCCAGTGCAATGTCCTGACTCCATTCACAGACATGGCGAAGCCTCTTCTCTGGGGTTATTCTTAGGTAATCTTCATTCGCGGCCGGAGCTTTCCCAGCTTTTTTAGCGCTCTTGTTGCTTCATCTGACAAGTGGTTGTTCTGGATCCTAGAAGAGAGGATATAAACAGTCATCAGATCTCAGCAGAACGCTTCACACCATTTCCCAGCATCCTTCTCTTAGAGATCTCCAGTCAGGAGATAAATATAAATATCTTTGATGTACAAAAAAATATGTATATATATAAATGAATCCAGTTTAGGCATGTCTGTCCCTCTCTCCTCATTAAGAAAAGACAATGTTGTGCATGAACTACCCAATATATCCCTCTATCATTCGGACACATTGTCAATCATATAGTCAGAATCAAAGTAAATATAATAAACATGTTAAACCAACATAAAGCAACAATGCATATAAACATCTATAGGTTTCCTCCAACTAATTGCAATATGATCATACCTTATGTGCATGCAATTATGAATGAACATCGATGGTACTCTAAATAGGCCCCCCTTAACCATCCAGCTTAGTGGTATCTGTTCAAAGTGTGGTTAATAAAGTAAACAAAGCCTCATGCATCCTGACAGTCACAAGCAATAAGGTAATAATACTTTATTATGTCATTAGAGCTGCCACCTTTAATTCAAGAAACCCCAAACACTTTAGCAGCGCACAGCAATTTTTTTGGTAGTATACACAATAGGATCATATAAGGCCTTGGTGCCCCAAGGAGGGTAGGAATGCGGCACACTACACGCACCGCAGTGAACAGTTGGTGTGACCTAATTGCATTAACAGTAGGAGGGGTCTGTTGGGAAGGAAAGAAAGGAAAGAAAAATAGCTGCTTTGTTCACCCTGCAGTCTCCTGTCATAGACGGCCCCCGCAAGATTGAGTCCTTCTGACTTACCTAAGGCTGGGGAGCCAGTCCCTGGATTAGGTGTTGACCTTGATTGCCTGGGTGTGTGGAGCGCTCCCCAAGCTGATATTCTTCTAGTGTTGGTTCATCCCAGTTGTTGTCATTATATTGTGCACCCCCGCTACCAGAGCTTGCAGCATGGATGCTTTGTGTAGCTCTACACCTGAGATAATGCTTTTTACTGGGTGCTGTCAAATCTTGCGCTGATATTCTTAGCAGCCAGGACAAATGGGGTGTCACGATCAGAGGGTAAGACCACCTGGGACTGTAAACTCAAGATGTAACAGGCCAATGGAACAACTAAACAGGTGTACCCAAGTACCGGTCCTCACAGATGCAGGAACAGTGTGACCGCACCTAAACGGAGGTGTGCCATAGTCACAGGATCTAAGGAGCCACCCAATCTTCACCAGAGCCACTGGAGGAATGGATGTTGCACTGCATGGCAGCCCCACGGTTGCGACTCAAGCACACCCATGCGGGCACAGTGCAAACAAATAGCATGCTGGAAGGACACAGGGTACACACAAGGAACCATGGAAACCTACTGCAGCTAGCTAGGAAGGAACACCAGGTGAGAGCATGCAGGGAGCAAGCGTAAAGCACAGTAGAGAGGGGGAAGCTGAGCAACGGTGCAGAAAAAGCGAGACTCAGCAAGCTGGAAAGGGTTGAAAGTCAACAACAACAAGACCAATGCTGACAAAGAACACCACAGGAAGAGACAGGTACAGCTTCCACATGAAGACATGTTGCTCGAACACGCACTGGTGCAACAAAGGCCTAATAGTACCTAGGTTAAGGGTGGATAGGCAGAAACTGGAGCAAGTCGGACAGGAGACAAAACCAGCTGCCGGATCAATGTGTACAGATATTGGGAAATCAGACAAGCAGCAGTCAAAGTCTCGGGACTTGAGAGGCCCCATGAGAGAATAAAGGAGCAGAGGAAATTGAATCTTTTTTTAACCAGCAAAGGGCACTGTGCAGCACCACAAACTCTGAGAGGGAGCTGGTATATGCACGTGTGGGGGCAGAAGAGAGTAGAGTACTTGCAAAAACAGCCCAATTGACACAATCAGCTCTTCTGCTTGATTGTGGAGGTTATCAGGTCTCTCTGGTAGGCAGAGTTCAGATAACCTGAGCTTGGTGACATCTGTGAATGCCCAGGAAAGTGCAGCAATTACCCAGCCCCCCCATCCCTATAGTAAGTTTATAAAGAGTATGGGGAGGACAATGGTGAAGAAGAAGGTGCAGATCAGGAGGAGTGTGAAGAGGATGAGCAGGTTCTGCCTGAGGCACTATGCCAGTGCTTATTACCTACTAAGCTGGACATGAAAAACTGAATTTTTGTAAAATCTTACCTGTAAAATTCCTTTCTCTGAGTCCTCCGACAGTCGCCGCCCCCTCTAAGTCATCACTGTTGGGTATTGTCATCTGCTCCGCAGGAGTAGCTAGGCATATAGACTTAGTTAAAAACAAAAGGCATTTGCATGTATACACCCCTGGGGGCTGTCCCATCTGGTCAATACCCCCCTGCAGTGTCCACTCCCAACTCAGTTTGGTAGCATAGCAGTAAGAAACAAGAACCCCATATAGAGGGGCGGGGGCGGCGACTGTCGGAGGACTCAGAGAAAGGAATTTTACAGGTAAGATTTTACAAAAATTCAGTTTTCTCTTACGTCTTCCGACAGTCGCCGCCCCCTCTAAGTCATCACTGTTGGGATGTCCCAAAGCAGTATAGACATGAGGGGTGGGAGACGCAACCGTATAAGAGGCAACGCAGTACCCATAGCAGAGAAAGGAACCTTACATGCATTGTAAGAGAACCCACTGGGCAACAGAAAAAACAATGCTCAACAGGAGCAACCGCCCAGGAAAGCAAATACCAACAGCCAGGGACCCATAAAAAAACAAGGGTCCTTCATGGCACTGCCGCACTGAGAACTTTGCGGCCAAAGGAAGCATCAGCCGATGCCAGAATGTCTACTTTGTAGAATTTCGAGAAAGTGTGCACCGACGACCAAGTCGCAGCCTTGCACACCTGGGCCACCGAGGCCCTATGCCAATAAGCCCAGGACGTACTCACAGATCTAGTAGAGTGCGCCTTAACAGGGAAGGGTGGAACCCGTTCCTTCAAAGCATAAGCCTGCTCAATGGTCTGTCTGATCCATTTGGCAATAGTTGCTGCGGACGCAGCCATGCCCTTCCGAGATCCCTCAGGAAGAACAAACAGGGAATCCGTTTTACGAAAGGATTCTGTAGATGACAGGTAAACCCTGATCGCCCGGACAACTTCCAAAGAATGCAAAGCAATCTCCTTCGGATGCTTAGGCTTCGTGCAAAGCGAAGGCAGAACAATTTCCTCATTAAGGTGAAATTCAGTGACCACCTTGGGAAGAAAGGACGGAAGTGTTCTCAACACCACCTTATCCTTATGGATTACCAAGTAAGGGGAGCGGCAAGACAACGCCGCCAGCTCCGATACCCTGCAAGCCGAAGTGATCGCCACCAAAAAGGCAACCTTCTTTGACAGCAGAGGCAAAGAGATCTCCCTGATGTTTTCAAAGGGAGCACGCTGTAACACGGACAGAACCAAGTTCAAGTCCCATGGAGGTAAAGGCTCCTTTCTGGGAGGAACCAAGTGTCGCACACCTTGAATAGAAGGTGCGAACCAAGGAATTAGACGCCACAGGGCGTTGGAAAAGGATAGCCAGGGCAGACACCTGACCCTTTATCGTGGCCTGCGCCAAACGCTGATCCGCGCCAGACTGGAGGAAAGCCAACACTCTTGACACCGAGTACGAGCGAGGGGAAAACCCCCTGGACTCACACCAGGCGAAATAAGCTTTCCAGGTACGGTAATAGATTTTTCCGGAAGAGGATTTCCTAGCCTTGATCAGCGTAGGGATAACCTCAGGGGAGAGACCCTTGTCCCTCAGGACCTGGGTCTCAGCAGCCAGGCCGTTAAAGCCAGCGACTGTAAAGCAGGATGGAAGATCGGTCCTTGAGACAGAAGATCTTCCCGCATGGGCAGTCGCCACGGAGGCGCCACTGCCAGGTGAACAACGTCAGCGTACCAGGACCGGCGAGGCCAGTCTGGCGCGACCAGAATCACCAGGTGCGGCTCTGAGGCTAGCCTGCGGAGGAACCTGGACAGCAACTGAATTGGAGGAAAGGCATACATCAGACGATACTGATGCCAAGGGGCCACCAACACATCTGAGGCGTCCGCCAACGGATCGCGCATTCTTGCCACGAACCTTCCCACCTTTTCATTTAGCCGAGATGCGAACAGATCCACGTCCGGGGATCCCCACTTCGCACACAGCATTTGGAAGACCTCCGGGTGTAAGGACCATTCCCCCTGGTCCAGGGTCTGGCGACTCAGATAGTCTGCTTGCCAATTCTCTACACCCGGAATGTGAACCGCTGAGATTGCCGGGACATGAAGCTCGGCCCAAGACAGAATGGCCGTCACCTCCAGGGCCGCCCGAGCACTCCTGGTGCCCCCTTGGTGGTTCATGTACGCCACCCCGGTAGCATTGTCCGTCTGTACCCAGACAGGACGACCCTGTAGACGGTCCGACCACTGGAGGAGGCAGAGCTTGATCGCTCGCAATTCCAGGACGTTGATCGGAAGGGAGGACTCCCCCTCTGACCAAGTTCCCTGAGCAGACAGGGTGCCCAGGACCCCACCCCAGCCTGACAGGCTGGCATCCGTGGTGATCACTGTCCAAACCAACGGACGGAAAGACTTGCCCTCCGTCACCGACGGACACTGGAGCCACCACAGAAGAGCCAATTTTGTCCTACGACTCAAGGAGACATGCAGATCCAGGGACCGAGCCAGGCCGTCCCATTTCGCCAGGATCTCCTCCTGGAGAGCCCGCGTATGGAACTGAGCAAAAGGTATCACCTCGAAGGTCGACACCATCAACCCCAGGACCCGCATACAGGTCCTGAGTGACGATGCTGGCACATCCCTGAGGGACCCAATCTCGTCCCGCAATGTCCGGAGTTTGTCCTCCGGCAAGAACACCTTCGCCTGAGCAGAGTCCAGGATCATCCCCAGGTAGGGAAGATGAACCGAAGGGGACAACGATGATTTCTGAATGTTGATGGTCCATCCGAACTCCTGAAGCGTGCGGACCGTGATGGACAGGTCGCGCACCGGGTCCTGACTGACACTTGATCTTATGAGGAGATTGTCTAGATACCCCAAGACCGCAATGCCCTGAGCCCTCAGTAGGCCCAGAACCGGCGCCAGTACCTTGGTAAAGACCCTGGGAGCCGAAGCGAGACCGAAAGGTAATGCCACAAACTGGTAATGGTCTTCCGCGACAGCAAACCGAAGGTACCGCTGATGACCCTCGAAGATGGGGACATGCAGGTACGCATGCTTGAGGTCTATCGAAGCCAGGAACTCCCCTGGGCTCAGAGAAGCCACCACCGATCGGAGAGACTCCATACAAAATTTTCGAACGCGCACAAAGCGGTTCAGAGCTTTCAGGTCCAGGATAGGACGCACTTTGCCCTCCTTTCTGGGCACAGTGAACAGATTGGAATAAAAGCCCCGAAACCTGTCCCGGTCAGGCACCGGGACGACCACTCCCTGAGCAAGGAGGTCCTGAACCGCCCGGTGCAAGTCCTGCAGACGCCCCGGAGGCAAATGAAGATTCGAGGGGGAGAATCTGTCCGCTGGCCGGGAAAGAAACTCGATCTTGTATCCCGACCGAACGGTTTCCTGAACCCACCTGTCCGAAATCCGGAGCAGCCAAGGTTGGAGGAAACCGCGAAAAAGTCCCCCCACCCCAGAAACGGGTGAGGGCATGCCTTCAGGCAGAAGTGGACTGGCCCGTCGAAGCGGTATTGCCTGACTTCTGCTTACCCGCCCAGGGTTTCTTCTGTCCGCCCTGGGACTTGAAGGGCTTGCCCTTGGATTGGTTCCGAAAGTCACGAAAGGAACCCTGACTGGTTCCAGGCGCAGAACTCTGCTTGCCCCGGAAGGACTTGTGCTTTGGGTTCTGGGGCAGCATAGTGCTCTTGCCCCCCGTGACGCCTTTTACCAGGGTATCCAACACCTCGCCAAAAAGGCGAGAGCCAGCATAGGGAAAATCAGCAACCGTTTTCCGCGAGGACTGGTCGGCCGACCAGCTCTTCAGCCATATCAGGCGTCGGTTAAGCACCGCGACACTGGAGAGGCGAGCCACCAAGGGTGCCTCATTCAAGGCCGCATCACACAGATACATAATTCCTTGGTGGATTTGATCCACCATTTCCAGCCGGGCAGGCGGAACATCATCAGACACGAGGTTGCCCTTAAGCACCTTAGTCCAATCAGCAACCGCCTGCGCCACTAACACGGACGCGAAAATGGGTTTGAGCAGAGAGCCCGCCACCGTATAGGAATGGCGGGCCAAAGACTCCAAACGCCGGTCCGTTGGATCCCGGAAAACCGGGGAATCTTCCGTAGGAACCAAGGTAGCCTTGTTCAACACTGCAACCGTGTGATCCACCTGTGGAGGTACACACCAGCGCGATTCCGTAGCCGGCGTAAAGGGATAAAGCAATTTGAACCGACTGGGCACCACGAACAGACGTTTTAACGTGCGCCACACTTCATTATCAGTGTAATGAAACTCAGCGGGACAGGGAAAAACCTGCGCCGACTTACGGGTCCTGTGCGTCCCAAAAGAGGACGCAACGCCCGAAGGACTGGGCTCATCCTCCAAGTGCAAAGTTTCCTTCACAGAAATAATTCATCCATGGTCGCCCGTTCTTCGGGCGACCCCAGAGAGGAGGTATCAACCCCCTCCACCTCCGCTTCCCCCTTAGACCCTTGCAGGTCTAAGGATGAGCGGGACCCTGAAAAGGGCACGCTCGGAGCAGCAGCAGCCATATCACCATCTGAATCAGAGGAGAGGGACAATCTGGGCCTCTTACGAGCAGCACGTTCAGCCATCAGCATTTCCATATTAGACACCAAAGTCGCTACTACAGCGGCCAAATCAGGTCTCAGAGGGGCCACAGGAGAACTGGGGGCCCCCACCAAGGCTGGTGGAAATTTGCTATCCTGAGAATCCATGCTCAGGTGAGAAAAAAAGGACAGTGCAAGATTTAGGTGCTGTCCCTTTAAAAGCGCTGTGAGTGCGCAGCCCACCGCTCCACCTATAAAGATAGAAAAAGACCCCCTTTTGATCCAATACAGCCAGGAGTCTTTTTGGGAAAGATGCAACAAGTCTTTCATACCTGGATTTGGGGATCCTCTGCCATTCCTCCTAGCAGATCCTCTCCAGTTCTGTCAGGTTGGATGGTAAACGTTGGTGGACAGCCATTTTTAGGTCTCTCCAGAGATGCTCAATTGGGTTTAAGTCAGGGCTCTGGCTGGGCCATTCAAGAACAGTCACGGAGTTGTTGTGAAGCCACTCCTTCATTATTTTAGCTGTGTGCTTAGGGTCATTGTCTTGTTGGAAGGTAAACCTTCGGCCCAGTCTGAGGTCCAGAGCACTCTGGAGAAGGTTTTTGTCCAGGATATCCCTATACTTGGCCGCATTCATCTTTCCCTCAATTGCAACCAGTCGTCCTGTCCCTGCAGCTGAAAAACACCCCCACAGCATGATGCTGCCACCACCATGCTTCACTGTTGGGACTGTATTGGACAGGTGATGATCACTGCCTGGTTTTCTCCCCACATATCCCGCTTAGAATTAAGGCCAAAAAGTTCTATTTTGGTCTCATCAGACCAGAGAATCTTATTTCTCACCATCTTGGAGTCCTTCAGGTGTTTTTTAGCAAACTCCATGCGGGCTTTCATGTGTCTTACACTGAGGAGAGGCTTCCGTCGGGCCACTCTGCCATAAAGCCCCGACTGGTGGAGGGCTGCAGTGATGGTTGACTTTCTACAACTTTCTCCCATCTCCTGACTGCATCTCTGGAGCTCAGCCACAGTGATCTTTGGGTTCTTCTTTACCTCTCTCACCAAGGCTCTTCTCCCCCGATAGCTCAGTTTGGCCAGACAGCCAGCTCTAGGAAGGGTTCTGGTCGTCCCAAACGTCTTCCATTTGAGGATTATGGAGGCCACTGTGCTCTTAGGAACCTTAAGTGCAGCAGAAATCTTTTTGTAACCTTGGCCAGATCTGTGCCTTGCCACAATTCTGTCTCTGAGCTCTTCAGGCAGTTCCTTTGACCTCATGATTCTCATTTGCTCTGACATGCATTGTGATCTGGAAGGTCTTATATAGACAGGTGTGTGGCTTTCCTAATCAAGTCCAATCAGTATAATCAAACACAGCTGGACTCAAATGAAGGTGTAGAACCATCTCAAGGATGATCAGAAGAAATGGAAAGCACCTGAGTTAAATATATGAGTGTCACAGCAAAGGGTCTGAATACTTAGGACCATGTAATATTTCAGTTTTTCTTTTTTAATAAATCTGCAACAATGTCAACAATTCTGTGTTTTTCTGTCAGTATGGGGTGCTATGTGTACATTCATGAGGAAGAAAAATGAACCTAAATGATTTTAGCAAATGGCTGCAATATAACAAAGAGTGAAAACTTAAAGGGGGTCTGAATACTTTCCGTACCCACTGTATCAGACCAAAAGTCCATTTGTAAAGATACCATTTATAAAAATAAATACAAATCGAGTTCAGAATTTAACCCCTTCAGTTGTAAAGTGTCTAGAAAATGTATCCTTTTCCCGACACCCTGGGCTGTGTTTGTCAGAGTCTGGTAGAACCCCTACCCATTCACCCAAAAAAATGGCAAAAACTAATAAACACAATAGAATGTTTTACAAATCCTTAATTAAAATATGAAAAATGGTGTTCCTCAATGTAAATCTATTGACAATTAGGCCGTCCGCCTAACCCAAAAAAATAGAAAAACGATTTAGACTCCTGGGAGGCCTTCTGCTGAAAAGCCTCCTCTCCGCTTTGACATTTCTTATATAGGTAAGGGGTGGAGCCATCTAGCTACGTCACACGGTGGCACCATCCTCTTCTGACGTCACGGACTGGTGCATGCTGGGCATGTAATGTCACATGGTAGCAGGGCCACCGGGTGACGTAGCTAGGTGGCCCCACCCCTTACCTATATAAGAAATGTCAAAGCGGAGAGGAGGCAGTTGGTGGGAGGCTTCTCAGCAGGCAGAGCTTTTTTCATATTTTTCGGGTCAGTGGGTGGCGTGATTGACAATGGATTTACATTCAGGGACATTTATTTTTTAATAAATGATTTGTCCCTTGTGTCCCTTTTGCTTCTTTTTTGGTGAATGGGTAGTGGTGCTATGTACCCGATACTCATTCATATAGGTGGGGGGGGCCAGGATATGGGGGCATCCTTGTTAAATGACCCAGGGTTGTCGGTAAAAAGCCCTTGTCTCCATCAATATGGGAACAAGGTGCTTTGGGGTGGGGGGTGCGGAGCCCCCCTGACCCAAAGCACCTGCCCTCCATGTTGAGGGCATATGTCCTGCTATGGATCAGAAGGTGGGGTGCTCGCTCATTCCCCTCCTTTCCTGACCATGCCCAGATAAGAGTCTGGTATGGATTTTGGGGGAGAATCCCACTCCATTTTTTTTAAAATTTTGGACAGGAGGGGACACCACGTCGTTTTTTTTTCTTTATTTTTTAAACTGCACTTCAGCTGTCTGCGGGGAAACACATTGACGGCTGATGACTCATCGGTTGTTATATACGCTGCCGCTGGCTTCCCGGCCCCACTCCTAAACCGCTTGCCGACTGCTCACAGTATATTTACTGCGGCAGTCAGCCCCTCACAGGCAGAGCGATGTAGGTCTACGTCGCTCACCTGTGAGGCTCTGGGGAGCGAGCGCGCGCCCGCGGAGGCGCGCTCCCGCTCCCGCGCGGTCACGGACCCCCCCGCGCGTGTGACCAGCGGACCCGATGTCCGCCGGTCACTCGGCGATCGGCGGGGGAGAGGGAGAATGTCAGGCAGCTTGTGTAAACAAGCCACCTGTCATTCTCCTCGGTGTAAAGACACTGATCACACGGATCTACTATGTAGATCCATTGATCAGTGTCCTTACAGCTCAAGCCACAGCCAATCACAGTAGAAAGCACGCCCCTAGGGACACACACAGCCCCTCCCTCCCAAATAAAGTTAACCCCTTCACTACCAGTGTATTTTTACAGTAACAGTGCATATGTATAGCACTGATTACTGTAGAAATGTCACTGGTAACCCCAAAAGTGTCAAAAATGTCAGTCAAGGGTCCGATCTGTCCGCTGCAATGTCGCAGTACCGCAAAAAAAAAACGCAGATCGCCGCCATTACACGTTAAAAAAAAAACAACAAAAATGACAAAAATCTTTCCCTTTGTTAGTAAACGCGATAACTTTTGCGCAAACCAATCAAAATACGCTTTTTGCGATTTTTTTTACCAAACATATGTAGCATAAAACAAATTGGCCAAAAATGTTAAAAAATTTTGATTTTTACATTTTTTTTGGGGGGAATTTCATATAAAAAAATGTGAAAAATATTGTTATTTTTGCAAAATGTACGCTCTTTTTTTTTTTATAGCGCAAAAAGTAAAAATCGCACAGGTGATCAAATACCACCAAAATGAAGCTCTGTTTGTGGGAAAAAAAGGACGTCAAATTAGTTTAGGTACAGCATCGCACGACCGCGCAATTGTCCGTTAAAGTCACGCAGTGCAGAATCGCAAAATACCCCCTGGTCGTTTAGCAGGAAAATCCTCCGGGGCTTAAGTGGTTAACAACCAGCGTACTGCTGACATGTGGTCCGGCAAGCATGGTCAGTGACAATATATATAGTTTACAGCACACTGGGTAACACTGCTTGAAACTCGAAAAGATGCAGGATAGGGCTTAGTGCTGCATCTTGTGCCACCACATCTCCATACAGCTAGTGGTGATAAAGCGAGGTTTGTCAACTCCACCCCCTCCTCCTCCTCCATGCCCTCCTCTGCTGAATTACCCTATGAACTATAAGAACCCCCTAAGCGTTCAAGGGGCTATTCAATGAGTCAGGCAAAAAGGTGTTATGCAGTACTTCAGCTGGTCTGTCTAGGGGACAGGAGCCACACCTGATCGTAGATTATTGCAGCTCTACAGTGGCAGGCTAAGAGGTGGTTCACGCCACACCAGCTGGAACCTGGAATAGTGGTGTGCGATAATGGCACAAACCTCTTGTCCGCCCTTAGACAGGAAGAGTTGACACGTACCATGCCTGGCACATGTCCTGAATTTGGCGGTGCAGCATTTCTTAAATAGGTACCCAGAGTTGGAAGATCTGCTAAAGCAGGCCAGAAGAGTCTGTAGCCATTTCAGGCAGTCATACACAGCCAGTGCTCAGTTGGCCAAAATTCAGCAGGAATTGCACCTGCCCGTAAACCGCCTGATTTGTGACATGTCCACTAGGTGGAACTCAACTTTGGCAATGCTGCAATGGCTGCACATGCAGCAGAGGGCGAGTACCTGTGTGAATATGGCACAGCGACAGTCTCAGGCCGGCTCAGCTTTTTTTCCTCATGTCAATGGCTGCTGATAAAGGATGCATGCACTGTACTGTCACCATTTGAGGAGGCAACAAG
Source organism: Pelophylax lessonae (assembly GCF_965119305.1). NCBI lineage: Eukaryota > Metazoa > Chordata > Amphibia > Anura > Ranidae > Pelophylax > Pelophylax lessonae. The sequence continues at coordinate 202,865,815 of NC_138780.1, forward strand.
GAAGGTGAGCTGTGATAATCCCTGTTGTGTTTCTGCTGGAGCAGACTCTGCGTGGCATTATGGGCAGGGCATTTGAGGCAGAGCAGCGGGAGAAAGAGGAGGACTTCCTTTCCTCTCAAGGCCTGCTTTATGCAGACACAATTCTTACCACACCACAGAACACACAAGATGAGAACAAGGAGGAGGAAGAGAAGGAGGATTCTGTAAGTTTTAAAGGCATTGAAGCAGGGAAGGACAACAACCCTTAACAGATGGTTTTCCATTCCCAGAACCTTTGGGAGTAGTATGTGGCTGCGAGGAGGCAGTTCCAGATACTGTAATCCTCAGTGGCCCTGAGGAGTCTGCTTCTCATGCCTCCGCAAACTTGTGGTGCATGGGCTCCCTCATTTTTCCCTTATTCCCTAGAAGACGTGGCATCAAAGAGAAGGATCACTATTGGTTGGCAACCCTCCTTGACCACCGTTACAAGGCGAAAGTCTCGGAACTCATCCTGCCCCCACAAAGGGAGCAGAAGATAACATATCTTGAGGACACCTTAAAAAGGAGTTTATGTAATGCCTATCCCAACTCTGGTGGATTACAGTCTGGTGGAAAACATAGTTTTGAGGCTTCTGTTGGTCAAGAGAGGAGTGGTGGAGAAGGGGGCCACATCAGTGATGCATTTCAACATTTTTTTAGTCTTCGGTGCCCAGGGCTGTCCGCTTTCACATCCCATCGGCAGTGTCTCCATCATATGGTAGGAGATTATCCTGGGGGGAAAAATTACATGGAGAGCTTTCCAGTTGATGATTCACTGGGTTGCTGGGTCATGAGAACAGACCACTGGCCAGAATTTGCCCAGTATGCAATTAAGCTGCTGGGCTGCCCTGCATTCAGCGTGCTTTCCTAACGGGCATTCAGTGCTGCTGGCGGTTTTTTGACAGGTAAGAGAGCGCATCTGTTTAAAGAATCAGTGGAGCGGCTGACAGTTATCAGAATCAATAAGTTCTGGATTAGCAGCAGCTACATAGCCCCTGATGCTGATGTCGCTGATTAAGTGCTTTCTAGATCTCAAATCTCTGAAAGACTGTCTAGACTGCCTAGCTTGGTGGGTGTTGATTTCATCTGGAAGACATTTTTTGGTGTGGTTTACATGAGGTTTGGTGAGGTTTACATGACCCAAAGACCAGTTTTTCTGTACCTGTTTGACAGGTGCATATCATTTCAATTTTTGACAGCAAGGCAAAGTTCTCCTTTTATCAAGAATACCTCTATAGGGTTATGGTGTGAAGGCACCACCGACACCTAAAGCCCAATTTTTCCGCACCTGTTACTTCTATCCAAAGTCTGCAAAAGAGACACCAGAATTTATCCAAAAAATCTCTACTCTTTTTTCCAGTGCACTAAATTGTGGCCCCCTCATACAGACTGGCTCCCCAAACCATTATTTACAAAATAAATAAAGCTTGCAGTAAAAATATCATTGCTATTGCTGCAGCAGGTTCTATACATGGTACAGATGTGCCACTTTACACGCAGACTAAGGGGAGCCCCCAGTATCTATATAATAAAAGGGGAACTCCAGTCAAAAATGAAAATTTTCCTATTAATAGTATGTAAATATCTTTATTTTTGATATTATTCATTTTCTGACTAGCTGCTTGTGTGGCTTAGAAAGTCTTATCTAATCTAGAAATTCCGCTTCTTCCTGTTCTTCACCGACAATGCTATCTCTCTTTATCTCAATTTTCGAAGCTGTCTTTCACTTTCTGAAAAGGTTGTCAGTCTTTCTTAGACAGGCATGCCTAGACCTGCCCAGCCCCACCCCCATCCCTCCTATCCCTTACAGTACATGATTTCTGTCTTCATTGCCTTGCTTAGGCTAGCAGCTTCTCCTGAGAGAGAGAGAGAGAGAGAGAGGGGGGGGGGGAAGAGTTACGTGACCGGCGCAATATATGAAAGAAGTAAAGTACAAAGGAAAGTTTAGAAGAATACAGATCCATTTCTATTGCTCATTACATGTGAGTAATGAGTTGTAGGCTCTGTTTTCACTAGTGCGACTTGTTTCCAAAGTCGCATGGCAAGTCACAGCCCATTGATTTCAATGGCACCTGTTCCCATCTTTGCCACTTTGAAAACGAGCGACTTTGAAAAGGTGCCTGCACTACTTTGATGAAACTTTGATCCAGAGAGTGTAAAGTTGGATCAAAGCTGCACTCAAAGTCGCATAGATGAGAATGACTGCCATTGAAATCAGTGGGCTGTGACTTGTCATGTGACTTTGTGTTTATAAAGACGCATGGCAAGTCACACTAGTGGAAACTGAGCTTTAGTCTACGTTTTCCACTATTGAGATTTAGAGTGCGACTTTAATCCAACTTCACACTCTCTGTATCAAAGTCACATCAAAAGTTGCATCAAAGTAGTGCAGGTACCTTTCCAAAGTTGCTGAGTTTCAAAGTTGCATAGATGGGAACGAGTGCCATTGGAAAAACGTAGACTTAGTGTGGTTGCCTGTACTATGATCATTGTAGACTGTGAGCTGAGACCCCCGAGCACTTCCAGACACTGATAGTTCCCCCTCCCGTGTCCAGCTTCCTCCTCCTATAGTAGTCTTCATTCAAAGCCCAGCACAGCTATACTGTATATGTGCCCCTCCCCCCGTGTCCTGTGTGAATTAGTTCTTCAATTTCTCATGAATTAGGATGTATAATGCATCCATCCTTACTGATGAGAACACTGGGCGGAAACCTATGATTGGCTCCTCCCATTCTGTATACGCCCACTGGTTACACAGGAACAATGCCCCTCCCTGGCAGTGATGTCACTAGCTTTCAGTAACCACACCCACTTGCTGCTCTTGGACTCAGCAGGAAGAGGGTTATAAGTCATGTGACAGCACTAAATACTGCAAAATAAAGGGAGAAAAGCTGGGATTTTTCATTTTGGCACATAAGGCTGAACTCCGCTCACATTAATGTTTGCAGGGGAGAATTTTAGGTGTTAGGCTGTACTTCCGCTTTAAATTAACTTTTCATTTTTATTGTTATTTCTCATTTTTATGCTTTCACTTTAACCACTTCCCGCAAACTGACGTACCTGTACCTGCACGTCGGCTCGGAGAAATGGTTGTAGCGGGATGATCTGCAGCTGCAGGCATCACCCCGGTACCGTTCTTTAGAGCCAGCAGTCGGCTTTCAGAAGGTAAAAGCTGATGCCACTCAGCAGCCGCTCGATTATCCCAGCCAGCGTCCACCGTCCCCCCCCCCCTCCTGCCACGTTCCATGGCTCCGCAGGGGTCTCCCGACCCACCAGGAGACCCAAGCAACCAGCCAGTACGTCCACCGGCTGGTTGGAGTCCGGAACAAAGCTGGATTTGGCTTTGATTGGGTCTCTGATGTAGTAAGCTGGAAGCGGCGTCACAACCTCACTTCTGGTTTACTAGGCTGCAAATGGCGGCGATTTTAATAAAAGTGACAGTATTTAAGAACGCAGATTTCGGCATTTTGAATACATTGAAGTGCAGAGGAGGGGTTGTAGGTCTTTTAGACCCCCCGATCCTTCTATAAAGAGTACCTGTCACTGCCTATTACTGTCACAAGGGATGTTTACATTGCTTGTGACAGCTATAAAAGTGATCATATTTTTTTTTTTTTTTTAAACAGTGCTAAAATAAAAAAAGAAATGAAATAAATAGGGAAAAAAAAAACCATTTTTTTTAAACTGCCCCCATCGCTGTGAGCTCACGCATGAATGAAAATGCATATGTAAGTCGCGCCTGCAAATGAAAACCGTATTCAAATCACAGATGTGAGGTATTGCTGCGATCACCAGAGCAAGAGCAATAATTCTAGAAAAATACATCCTCTGTAACATTAAACTGGCAACCGGTACAAAAGTTTAAAACGTCGCCTATAGAGATTTTTAAGTACCGTAGTTTGTCGCCATAACACGAATGTGCGCAATTTTAAACCGTAACATGTTGGGTATCTATTTACTCGGCATGACATCATCTTTCGCAATATACAAAAAAATTGGGCTAACTTTCTAACTTTTACTGTTTAGTTTTTTTAAATGCAGTGAAATGTATTTTTTCCAAACAAATTGAGTTTAAAAGACCGCTGCGCAAAGACCGTGTCGTTTATTGTCATATTTATCATTAAGTGCATTTTATACTGATCACTATTTGAGGATCACTCTGAATTATTTACTTTCCTGGTAGCGCTGTCATATATTATTTTCATTTCATCTTGGTGTGCAGCAGCTTCAGGTAGCACTTTTCTATACAATATAATTTTAGCGCGGGTTTTAAGTTCACGCAAAGACCGTGTGATATAAAATATTGCAACAACCGCCATTTTATTCTACAGAGTCTTTGCTAAAAAATATATATATAATGTTTAGGGGTTCTAAGTAATTTTCTAGTAAAAAAAATACTGATTTTAACTTCAGCTTGGTCCTTAAGTGGTTAAACATCAGTAAATCACTGCTCATTTAAAAATGATGTTTTTACTATTTTTTTTTTCATTGATATATGTCCCCCAGGGCAGTACCCGAACCCCCATAACCATTGTATGCCCACATACTTGCATATAAGCCTTCAAAATGGGCACTTTTACATTTTTCCAGTTCGGGTCCCTTAGACTTCAATGGAGTTTGTTATTCGGTTCCGAACTTTTGCGATGTTCGAAAAGTTCTGCTGTGAACCGAACAGGGGGTGGTTTGGCCCATCTCTACACACACACACACACACGTATAAATGGTCAGGTGACTGTCCAACCACTCAGATCACTTCTATAGGAATCTAAACATGCTGCAGCACAAATAAAAACAAACCCATGGTTGCAGTGTTCTTTTCATCTATTCACTGCACCACTATAGCTATTATGGCAGTGAAAAGGTTAACAAGTACCACCAAGAGTGATTACTCATCAAATTCTCCCCCCCCCCCCCCCTTCACCACAAAGCAGTCTGAAGCCCCCATAAAGATCCAATCAATCCCCAGAGCGGGATGCAGCTGTAAAGTTTAAAATGTTCATAAACATTCCCCCAGCACTGGGAACAAGCTGGATGGACCTTTATACAGTATATAGAGGGTGGGTGAGAAGGGGTTAAGAAAAGATTATTTCATAGCTGATAACAGAGTGTGATAAGATCCAAGAATTAGAAAACAGTCTGAGAGTGGATATTTATGGAGCCTAAAGATGGATTTTGATGACATCATTATATTTCTATATAATTTATGTGGTTTAGATATAAAAACTGTCCCAGAATATGATTGTCTCAGTCAGTCCTGTTATACTCACTGTAATTTCTCTATCCGGCTTGTTGTCAGAGCTTCCATCAGATCCCTGAAATGAGGACCCCCCAGATTGTTCATAGACAGGTCCAGTCTCCTCAGTGTCTGATTATTTCTTATTCCAGATGCCAGGTGGGGGCAGGAACTGTCTGTCAGCTGATTATTGGACAATCTGTAGAAGAAGAAGAGAAGAATGTTATCAGAAGAAAATGAATTTCTCCCCCAGGAATGAATGTAACTATTCTCTACATACATGGAACTCATTTCTCTTTATTGGAATCATTTATATCAGATCACTTTATCAAACCGTAAATAGTAAAAACAATCCATACCAAGTCCTTTTGGTTCTGGTATTGATTTTAAGGTGAACCCCACTTCAAAATGTTTTAAAAAAAACGGCCTGTGGTCCCCCCCAAAATGTTTTTTCAAAATGGCGTGATCGTCGATACTAGACCCTTATCCGAGCATGCAGCCTGGCTGTGTTCATTGTGATTGATGCTGGATCTAAACCAGGGGGACATTGTTTTTTTTTTTTATAAAGGAATTGTCAAAAACTGTGTCTGTGTTTTTATTTCATTTATACACTTTTTTTGGTGAATGGGGAGGGGTACAATGTGTGTGTGTGTAGGAGGGGTGGGGGTGGGGGGGGTATCTTGAGGCCCCACAACCACCAGCCAGGCTTATGGGGAAGAGGCCCCTGCCTTCATGTTGAGGGCATGTGGCCTAGTATGGTTCAGGAGGGGGGGTCGCTTACTCATCCCCCCCTTTCCTAGCCAGCCAGGCTGCATGCCAGATAAGGGTCTGGTATGGATTTTGGGGGGACCCCCACACCATTTTTTTTTTCATTTTGGATTGGGGTTCCACTTAAAATCCATACCAGACCTGGAAGGGCCTGGTATGGATCAAATTTGTGTTTCAAACTGATGAGATGTGCAATTCAGATGCGTTCTCATAGAAGGCGATGAGCCTGGAATTTGCATTTAAATCGCACTGCAGTGATCAGAAAATGCACAGGACTCTTTTTTCAATTTGCAGTGAATCCGCACTGCCACTGCAACGTATATATGTCTAGAAAAGGCTGCCAATTCACATGTCATGCAAATCGGATGCGGTTTAAAACACATTCAATTTGCATATATATGAACAGAGCCTTACATTAGGCTTTGCAGGGAAAGGGGACGCAGTGACTGGGAAGGGTGGTGGGGGGGCAGGCAACAAAGAACTATACTTGTAATGACTTCAAGGGGAGGGGATATGTGTTAGGGCCACTAAAGGAGGGGGTAATTTGTGCTAGAACCGGGGTTTGGGTATGAAATTGGTCACCCCACCCCACAGCACATATTACATACCCCCCCAAATTAAAGAGATGCGGGCAGAGGGGGGCAGTCATGGTGCCTGGGACCCCAGGCACCACACAAGAGATGGGGCAATTGCCGCAGGTGCCCAAGTTAGTGCCCCCCTGCCAGAAAAGTTAGTAGAGTGAAGTGCTGGTATTTGTTCTGGCACTGGACTCCAGGACTCAGGGCTGGTTCACACCATGAATCGCACAGGAACATGCTGTGTGTTCTTGTGCGATTCACATGCAATACAGGTGCAGTGCAATTTCAACCTATTCATTTGAATGAGATAAAATTGCGCAAGACTGCACCAAAAGTAGAGCATGCACTACTAAAAACAAAAAACACACAGCAACTGGATCACATGGTATTACTGTGTGGCAAAACGTTTTCTAAAATGGCGGATGGTTAAGTCTGAAAATTCTGTTTCTAACAGACACACAGGTTGTAGAACTACATAAGCCAGAGGAGCGAGCTGCGGTCACATAGCCCCCGCCCTCTCCCTCGCTATGTGTCTGTGCTTCGTGTGCAGATATACAAGTGTCAAAACCGCAACTGAAATGTGTCAAACTGCTGAACTGACAGGAAATAGCTAAGATGTGTGTCTTGCTTAGATAAAAGAAAAGTTTAAATTCTGTTTATTTGTGTATGGACTTGTGACGTAACTGTTGATATATAAGTGATGTGTATGCCTATTTTCAGGACTTAGCAAATGGGCATGAGCCGGGCTAAGTCATTTTCACTAGCGATTAAAAAGGTTTGATTCCTGAAAGCCTGAGTCCGAAATTCCTTCTGCGTTTTAAATAACTATTTCCTGCAATATTTCTTGGTGCATTGACCGGGAAACCCAAATAAAACTTTGAGGCTGGTGGCTGCTGTTCCACCGTGGTGACTCATTGGGGATTGATCCAGGGCCGGCCCCTTGTATTAAGCCTATGTCTTAGGTGCCACTGGATGATTTGTCTGGGAGACTACGCTGTATCTTGGTGGCCTGCTCTGAATCCGCCCCCACAACGTCTTGAATCTGGGCTCAGGAACCAACCAAACTGTTGGAGCTCCACTTCAGGACCAGGTGAGATCTTTGCCTTTTGGTTTGGGATAATAGTCAGTCAGGACCTCTCGACGGTATTCGAAGGAAGGGGAGCCTGATCACCTCCCGAGGAAACCCTAAGAAAGAGGATTATTGTGCATCCTGGGTGGACCTCAGCCAGTTAGTTATGCAGAGTGGAAAAGATCAGTGTGAATGGTGTGCATGAGACATTCCCTTTCAACTAAGCGATAGTGGACCCTGTGTAGATGCAGTTCTCAATCGGGTGACGGCATTGAGTCATAGATAAGGGGAAGCGATTGTCGTGAATTACCCTTTTGAGTCTTGGACCCCTTACCAGATTGACGTCTCTCTAGGGCTACAAAATGGGTGGGAACCAGTCAGTCCTATCCCCTTAGATAGAGATGTATAGAACTGTTCGCCGGCGAACAGTTCCCGGCGAACTTAGCATGTTCGCGTTCGCCGCTGCCGGCGAACATATGCGATGTTCGGTCCGCCCCCCATAAGACATCATTGAGGCAAACTTTGACCCTGAACTTTACAGTCAGCAGACACATTTCCAGCCAATCAGCATACCTCCCTCCCACACCCTCCCACCTCCTATAAATAAGCCAGGGCAGCATCCATCTTAGATCATTCTGAAGCAGTGTGTGTAGTGAGAGTAGGGAGAGCTGCTGCTGTTAAGCTAGGGACAGTTAGTCAGTGTTCCTGGTCTTGCAGTGTTCTTGGTCCACTACTGCTGTAATATCAGCACCCCAAAAAGCCCTTCTAAGGGCTGGTATTTGTGGTTTTTTTTTTATATATATATATATATATATATATATATATATATATATACCTAGCGTCCCCAAAAGCCCTTTTAAGGGCTGGTAATTGAGTTGTTTCTTCTTATATATATATATATATATATCTATATCTATCTAGTGTCCCCAAAAGCCCTTTTAAGGGCTGGTAATTGAGGATTTTTTTTATTTATATATATACATATATATATATATATAGTGTCCCCAAAAGCCCTTTTAAGGGCTGGTAAGGTAATAGAGTTTTTTCCTTATATATATATCTATATATATCTATTGTACACTGCAGTTGCCTGCCCGCTGTGTGTGAGAGGCCACAGACCCACCACAGACTGTACTGTGTGCACACCACACTCATTTCGGGTGGCACAGGCACAGTACCTTGCATTTTAAAAAATATTTTTTTTTCCTCTGTCATAATTGCAGTGAGTGCTGTGTCAGGTCCACAGAGTGCACTGTACCCACTGCAGTGCACTGCCCACCACTGATATATATACGGTGGCACAGCATCTTGTTGCAATAAATTGAAAAAAAAAAAATATTTTTTATTATTGCAGTTGCCTGGGCTGCCAGTTACTGTCAGGTCCACAGAGTGTACTGTGCCCACTGCAGTGCCACTGTGTGCCCACCCACCACTGATATATAAGGTGGCACAGCAGCTTGCAAAGTAAAAAAAAATATATATATTTTTTAATTGCAGTTGCCTGGGTGCCAGTGACTGCTGTCAGGTCCACAGAGAGTGTACTGTGCCACTGCCCACCCACCACTGATATATAAGGTGGCACAGCAGCTTGCAAAGTAAAAAAATATATATATTTTTTTAAATTGCAGTTGCCTGGGTGCCAGTGACTGCTGTCAGGTCCACAGAGAGTGTACTGTGCCACTGCCCACCCACCACTGATATATAAAGTGGCACAGCAGCTTGCAAAGTAAAAAAATATATATATATTTTTTAAATTGCAGTTGCCTGGGTGCCAGTGACTGCTGTCAGGTCCACAGAGAGTGTACTGTGCCACTGCCCACCCACCACTGATATATATGCCTGCAAGAGAAAAAGCCAGCCGCAGAGAAGCCGTATTCCTGAAAATATAAGAAAAATGCTGTTTTTTAGGGGTTCTGGACATGCTACAGAGCTGAAACTTGACAGGTACACTTTTTAGACCCCCCAGACACTGAATACAAAAAATGACATGCCTGCCTAAAAAAATGCCCGCTAAATGCCTGCAAGAAAAAAAGCCAGCCGCAGAGAAGCCGTATTCCTGAAAATATAAGAAAAATGCTGTTTTTTAGGGGTTCTGGACATGCTACAGAGCTGAAACTTGACACGTACACTTTTTAGACCCCCCAGACACTAAATACAAAAAATGACATGCCTGCCTAAAAAAATGCCCGATAAATGCCTGCAAGAGAAAAAGCCAGCCGCAGAGAAGCCATATTCCTGAAAATATAAGACAAATGCTGTTTTTTAGGGGTTCTGGACATGCTACAGAGCTGAAACTTCACAGGTACACTTTTTAGACCCCCCAGACACTAAATACAAAAAATGACATGCCTGCCTAAAAAAATGCCCGCTAAATGCCTGCAAGAGAAAAAGCCAGCCGCAGAGAAGCCGTATTCCTGAAAATATAAGAAAAATGCTGTTTTTTTAGGGGTTCTGGACATGCTACAGAGCTGAAACTTGACAGGTACACTTTTTAGACCCCCCAGACACTAAATACAAAAAATGACATGCCTGCCTAAAAAAATGCCCGATAAATGCCTGCAAGAGAAAAAGCCAGCCGCAGAGAAGCCATATTCCTGAAAATATAAGACAAATGCTGTTTTTTAGGGGTTCTGGACATGTTCCTGGTCTTGCAGTGTTCTTGGTCCACTACTGCTGTAATATCAGCACCCCAAAAAGCCCTTCTAAGGGCTGGTATTTGTGGTTTTTTTTTTTTTTATATATATATATATATATATATATATACCTAGCGTCCCCAAAAGCCCTTTTAAGGGCTGGTAATTGAGTTGTTTCTTCTTATATATATATATATATATCTATATCTATCTAGTGTCCCCAAAAGCCCTTTTAAGGGCTGGTAATTGAGGATTTTTTTTATTTATATATATACATATATATATATATATAGTGTCCCCAAAAGCCCTTTTAAGGGCTGGTAAGGTAATAGAGTTTTTTCCTTATATATATATCTATATATATCTATTGTACACTGCAGTTGCCTGCCCGCTGTGTGTGAGAGGCCACAGACCCACCACAGACTGTACTGTGTGCACACCACACTCATTTCGGGTGGCACAGGCACAGTACCTTGCATTTTAAAAAATATTTTTTTTTCCTCTGTCATAATTGCAGTGAGTGCTGTGTCAGGTCCACAGAGTGCACTGTACCCACTGCAGTGCACTGCCCACCACTGATATATATACGGTGGCACAGCATCTTGTTGCAATAAATTGAAAAAAAAAAATATTTTTTATTATTGCAGTTGCCTGGGCTGCCAGTTACTGTCAGGTCCACAGAGTGTACTGTGCCCACTGCAGTGCCACTGTGTGCCCACCCACCACTGATATATAAGGTGGCACAGCAGCTTGCAAAGTAAAAAAAAATATATATATTTTTTAATTGCAGTTGCCTGGGTGCCAGTGACTGCTGTCAGGTCCACAGAGAGTGTACTGTGCCACTGCCCACCCACCACTGATATATAAGGTGGCACAGCAGCTTGCAAAGTAAAAAAATATATATATTTTTTTAAATTGCAGTTGCCTGGGTGCCAGTGACTGCTGTCAGGTCCACAGAGAGTGTACTGTGCCACTGCCCACCCACCACTGATATATAAAGTGGCACAGCAGCTTGCAAAGTAAAAAAATATATATATATTTTTTAAATTGCAGTTGCCTGGGTGCCAGTGACTGCTGTCAGGTCCACAGAGAGTGTACTGTGCCACTGCCCACCCACCACTGATATATATGCCTGCAAGAGAAAAAGCCAGCCGCAGAGAAGCCGTATTCCTGAAAATATAAGAAAAATGCTGTTTTTTAGGGGTTCTGGACATGCTACAGAGCTGAAACTTGACAGGTACACTTTTTAGACCCCCCAGACACTGAATACAAAAAATGACATGCCTGCCTAAAAAAATGCCCGCTAAATGCCTGCAAGAAAAAAAGCCAGCCGCAGAGAAGCCGTATTCCTGAAAATATAAGAAAAATGCTGTTTTTTAGGGGTTCTGGACATGCTACAGAGCTGAAACTTGACACGTACACTTTTTAGACCCCCCAGACACTAAATACAAAAAATGACATGCCTGCCTAAAAAAATGCCCGATAAATGCCTGCAAGAGAAAAAGCCAGCCGCAGAGAAGCCATATTCCTGAAAATATAAGACAAATGCTGTTTTTTAGGGGTTCTGGACATGCTACAGAGCTGAAACTTCACAGGTACACTTTTTAGACCCCCCAGACACTAAATACAAAAAATGACATGCCTGCCTAAAAAAATGCCCGCTAAATGCCTGCAAGAGAAAAAGCCAGCCGCAGAGAAGCCGTATTCCTGAAAATATAAGAAAAATGCTGTTTTTTTAGGGGTTCTGGACATGCTACAGAGCTGAAACTTGACAGGTACACTTTTTAGACCCCCCAGACACTAAATACAAAAAATGACATGCCTGCCTAAAAAAATGCCCGATAAATGCCTGCAAGAGTAAAAGCCAGCCGCAGAGAAGCCATATTCCTGAAAATATAAGACAAATGCTGTTTTTTAGGGGTTCTGGACATGTTCCTGGTCTTGCAGTGTTCTTGGTCCACTACTGCTGTAATATCAGCACCCCAAAAAGCCCTTCTAAGGGCTGGTATTTGTGGGTTTTTTTTTTTATATATATATATATATATATATATATATATATATATATATACCTAGCGTCCCCAAAAGCCCTTTTAAGGGCTGGTAATTGAGTTGTTTCTTCTTATATATATATATATATATCTATATCTATCTAGTGTCCCCAAAAGCCCTTTTAAGGGCTGGTAATTGAGGATTTTTTTTATTTATATATATACATATATATATATATATAGTGTCCCCAAAAGCCCTTTTAAGGGCTGGTAAGGTAATAGAGTTTTTTCCTTATATATATATCTATATATATCTATTGTACACTGCAGTTGCCTGCCCGCTGTGTGTGAGAGGCCACAGACCCACCACAGACTGTACTGTGTGCACACCACACTCATTTCGGGTGGCACAGGCACAGTACCTTGCATTTTAAAAAATATTTTTTTTTCCTCTGTCATAATTGCAGTGAGTGCTGTGTCAGGTCCACAGAGTGCACTGTACCCACTGCAGTGCACTGCCCACCACTGATATATATACGGTGGCACAGCATCTTGTTGCAATAAATTGAAAAAAAAAAATATTTTTTATTATTGCAGTTGCCTGGGCTGCCAGTTACTGTCAGGTCCACAGAGTGTACTGTGCCCACTGCAGTGCCACTGTGTGCCCACCCACCACTGATATATAAGGTGGCACAGCAGCTTGCAAAGTAAAAAAAAATATATATATTTTTTAATTGCAGTTGCCTGGGTGCCAGTGACTGCTGTCAGGTCCACAGAGAGTGTACTGTGCCACTGCCCACCCACCACTGATATATAAGGTGGCACAGCAGCTTGCAAAGTAAAAAAATATATATATTTTTTTAAATTGCAGTTGCCTGGGTGCCAGTGACTGCTGTCAGGTCCACAGAGAGTGTACTGTGCCACTGCCCACCCACCACTGATATATAAAGTGGCACAGCAGCTTGCAAAGTAAAAAAATATATATATATTTTTTAAATTGCAGTTGCCTGGGTGCCAGTGACTGCTGTCAGGTCCACAGAGAGTGTACTGTGCCACTGCCCACCCACCACTGATATATATGCCTGCAAGAGAAAAAGCCAGCCGCAGAGAAGCCGTATTCCTGAAAATATAAGAAAAATGCTGTTTTTTAGGGGTTCTGGACATGCTACAGAGCTGAAACTTGACAGGTACACTTTTTAGACCCCCCAGACACTGAATACAAAAAATGACATGCCTGCCTAAAAAAATGCCCGCTAAATGCCTGCAAGAAAAAAAGCCAGCCGCAGAGAAGCCGTATTCCTGAAAATATAAGAAAAATGCTGTTTTTTAGGGGTTCTGGACATGCTACAGAGCTGAAACTTGACACGTACACTTTTTAGACCCCCCAGACACTAAATACAAAAAATGACATGCCTGCCTAAAAAAATGCCCGATAAATGCCTGCAAGAGAAAAAGCCAGCCGCAGAGAAGCCATATTCCTGAAAATATAAGACAAATGCTGTTTTTTAGGGGTTCTGGACATGCTACAGAGCTGAAACTTCACAGGTACACTTTTTAGACCCCCCAGACACTAAATACAAAAAATGACATGCCTGCCTAAAAAAATGCCCGCTAAATGCCTGCAAGAGAAAAAGCCAGCCGCAGAGAAGCCGTATTCCTGAAAATATAAGAAAAATGCTGTTTTTTTAGGGGTTCTGGACATGCTACAGAGCTGAAACTTGACAGGTACACTTTTTAGACCCCCCAGACACTAAATACAAAAAATGACATGCCTGCCTAAAAAAATGCCCGATAAATGCCTGCAAGAGAAAAAGCCAGCCGCAGAGAAGCCATATTCCTGAAAATATAAGACAAATGCTGTTTTTTAGGGGTTCTGGACATGCTACAGAGCTGAAACTTCACAGGTACACTTTTTAGACCCCCCAGATGCTAAATCCAAAGAAATTTTTTATTTTTATTTTTTTTTAATTTTTCCAATAATTGGCTCTCTATCAAAAAATTATAATTTTTAAGAACTTTTTTTTGCGTGATCCCTCTCCGGCATGCCACAGTCCAGGTGTTAGTCCCCTTGAAACAACTTTTCCATCACTGTTGTGGCCAGAAAGAGTCCCTGTGTGTTTTAAAATTCGCCTGCCTATTGAAGTCTATGGCAGTTCGCCCGGTTCGCCGGTTCGCGAACATTTGCCGATGTTCGCGTTCGCCGTTCGCGAACGGCGAATTTTAGGTTCGCGACATCACTACCCTTAGAGTGTATGATCAAAAATTTCAGGAAGGAATTCTGTAAAGGTTATAAACTAACACTGATTCCTAAAAATAAGACTAGAAACACTGTGACAAAAGACTAGCCCCGCTATGGAACATGGTGGCCCCTGCAGGGAACACTAGACCCAGAGACTTTTGGCCGACTGTTAACACTGGCAAAAAAAAAGGCAAGTGAGGAACAGTACAGAACTATGATTATGACAGGTACAGACAGCAACCAAGAGTACTGTACACATATATATGTCCATCTTGATGCAGAAGAGCAGCCTCCCCCATATATAGAGGGACACGTCACTGGAAGGTGTGAGCAGAGAACAAGTCCCGATGCCCCACCCTGTAGACTGGGGAATTAAACTTAAGTCATCATGCCACACAGGAAGGTGACCAGACCCCGTCAATACCTAATCTCAGTGCATATACTACCATATGTACTCCAGGGGTGACACTGTTAGTATAAATAGGATACAGTTACATTAAAATGAGATAATAGCAGTAAAACAATAGGCGCACAGGTCAAGAGTCCATTTCCACCCCAAAAGGATTCCGGTGCCAGCAACTAAACTCTAGACAACATCCCCGTTGTTGCCTTATGAAAAATGTATGTGTAATCTCCATTAGTAACTGTAAATAGATATGTGTGTCTATATGTATATGTTTATATACTTATAAGATATGGGGCTTAGTTTTGACTAATAGAGGAGATAAGTTAAAGGTACCCATTTGTGTAAACCCAGTCTGCAGGCATTAGTAATTGATTTACCAAGTCCTTTTGAAGTGCAGAAATGTGGTCAGGTTGGGCTAATAGGGAGGTGTCTTCTATGTATGTGAGAGGGGACAACCCCTTAATTAAGTTCCTTTTCACAGACCTTACGGATCGAGGTAATAATTGATAATAGGCCGTGTCACTTCCCTTGTTATCTTTGCTCCCACTTCAAATACACTCTCTAGATATGCAATGAAATGTGGCCGTCTGCCCAGCTGCCCAGGGATGGACAATATGCCCAGGAGATGACCTGGTACAATTAGTCCCCCCCCCCCCCCCCCAGAGAAAAGGGCCCACCACCATCAATGTTTATTTAAAGCACAATGCACAACTCAAACAATTCACATATGACATTTTTTGTGAACAGTATCCAAGCCTCAAGCCACACTAGCTTGAGAGCTTTACAAAAATAAACTACTTACAAGCACAGAAATAGTAAATACATACAGCATACATGAACAAAGAGTCAATAAGATTAATATACATGTGCAGATTGACAATCCAAAACACAATTAGCAAAAAAAAAAAAATAACTTACAGAGGGTCAATTATTCATTCCCCCAAATACAGCCCTGGGCTATGTGTCATTAGACATGACAGGCAATGCAGCCAACCCCCCCCCCCCCCCTAAAAAACACAAACCCCCAAAAAACAAACACAAAGCAAATCACCACAAAAAAATATCCCAACCACAGTATATTGGACCTTTTGCCAGCCCAAAACATCTCTGATGTCTGACAGTTTTTTATAAGATAGGTCAGACAACACACCCAGTAACGGGAACACCCAGCAGACCAATAAACTGTGTGTGTCCTGTAATAAAACCAACATAAGTGCAACTGCAATTTTGAGTGGGATGTAACAGGGATGAATTGTAAAGCTTTGTAGCATGCGTGGTTTATCTAGAAACTGAGGAAAATGGCAAAGTCTTGGAGCATGCCCAGTAGATCAGAAATGGCAAATTGCAAGAGAGAGAGAGAGAGAGAGCTAAACACCCCGAACTTTATTGTGGTTGGCCAAACAGTTGCATATATAGCTTTCAAAAAAATACATATATAGATATTCAACTCTCTCTCTCTCTATATATATATATATACTGTATATTTATTTTATTTTTATTTATTTCATGTACTTATATAGCGCTGTCAATTTACGCAGCGCTTTACATATACATTGTGCATTCACATAGTCCCTGCCCTCAAGGAGCTTACAATCTAAGGTCCCTAACTCGCATACATACACAGTAGGGCCAATTTTATACAGGATCCAATTAACCTACCAGCATGTCTTTGGAGTGTGGGAGGAAACCGGAGTACCCGGAGGAAACCCACGCAGGCACAGGTATAGATAGATAGATAGATAGATAGATAGATAGATAGATAGATAGATAGATAGATAGATAGATAGATAGATAGATAGATAGATAGATAGATAGATAGATAGATAGATAGATAGATAGATAGATAGATAGATAGATAGATAGAATCTATATATATATATATATATATATATATGTATGTATGTGTATATATATATGTAGATATATTTATATGTATATATATCTCCATATTTTTAATGTTTATATAGGGGTATATAGAAAAGTATAAGTATATATATAAACAAATACATTATATATTTGTATATATATAAAGTAAAACCTTGGTTTGAGAGTAACTTGGTTTGAGAGCGCTTTGCAAGACAAGCAAATTTTTTAAATAAATTTTGACTTGATATACAAGCGATGTCTTGATATACAAGTAGCGTCATGTATAAAAAAGAAGAGAGGAGCCTCTAAGTGTAGCAATATGGTTACATTTAGCCCCCGTTCACACTGAGGCGGTCCGACTTCCCCAGGCGACCACAGAGGTCGCAGCGCGCTGCTCGCACCGCCACCTCGGAGCGGCCGGCACAGACTTCATAACATTGAAGTCAATGCAGGTCGCTCCGGGTCGCCCCAGAGAAGCTCCGGACCCTTTTTCTAAGTCGGAGCGACTTGTGTCGCTCCTATTAGAACGGGTCCATAGCTTCTGTATGGGAGGAGACCCACAGCGACCTGTCAGGCGACCAGGTCGCCTGACAGGTCGCCCCAGTGTGAACGGGGGCTTAATAAAAGTTCAATATTTAGCAACTCACATGGTTGATGAATAAAACAAGCACATCTAAGTATGCAGGCATCCGGGGTAAAGCTGTCCACATAGACCATCCTCCGCACTGCCATCTTCATCATCCCTTCTCCGCTGCACTCCACGAGTGATTCAAAGCCTCACTTTCAGATCACTCTACTGCAGGCTATTCTTCCCGGTCACGATTGCAGACTGACAGTGGTGAGAGCCGGTGGTTCAGAAGATGGTCTATGTGGACAGCTTTACCCCGGATGCCTGCATACTTAGATGTGCCTAGTTTAATCATCAACCATGTGAGTTGCTAAATGTTGAACCTTCATTAAATGTAACCATATTGCTACACTTAGAGGCGCCTCTCATCTCTATTATATTCTGTAGCTCTGCTAGATTTTGCTTGTAATCCCCTTGGGGAGGCTGCTTATTGTGGATGGACAACCTATCACAACCTATCACATTGCTGTAATCTTTGTATATAGACTATAAACTGAAGGACTTGTGGAACGAATCATCTGAGTTTCCATTATTTCTTATAGGGAAATTCACTTTGATATAAGAGTGCTTTGGATTACAAGCATGTTTCCAGAACGAATTATGCTCGCAATCCAAGGTTTTACTGTATATATATATATATATATATATATATATATATATATATATATAAAGAGAGAGAGAGAGAGAGAGAGATCTAGATATATATATTTGTATTTTTGATTTGGGGGGGGGACATTTCTTTTGGGGTTCAGGTTGGGGTTTCAATGAAGATTGAACATATAACTAAGCCCAAAATCGTGCCCATCACTCATACACATCCTTAATACATTTTGTGATGTAAGGACTGAGAAATAGCACAATGATTAGGGAGTCTGCCTTCCTGCTTTATGTTTGTGGGTTCGAATCCCGAAACCTCTCTGTGGGCAACAATTTGAGGTCTCCAACCCTCAAAATGCTACCATCAATACTTTTGAAATTGTTTATTTTGTATCACCAAGCTCTTCATAGAAAGAAATTTCCACAAATAAAGAAACCACCAAAAAATCTAGATATATCTATATTGAGAGCTATACATATATTTATGTTTTTACCAAATGTGCCAAAATATCCAGGTAGGGGATGCAGCTGCAGTAAAATCTGTTTCAAAATGCAAAGGCTTGGCCATACGCATTTACTCAAAAATTAGTTTTGGGGCAACCCTATATAATGTTGGGGTTCCATATAGAAGCTACAGTATATATAACATTGTTCAAGGGAAAAATTATTGAGCAGGAAACCCCTAAAAAACATTGTAATGTGATGGTGTTTACTAATGAATCAGTTGCTAGAAGTATGAACTGTGTGCAGTGACAACCTGCATGTTTTCCAAGTTTGCCAGTTCATTCCAGTTTACATGGGCGAAAAGGCGAGTTTTACCTTGGAATCCATTATAACGCACGCTTACGTTTTGCAAAACGTTAATTTTTCAGCCCAGTTGGCGTTGCGCATGCGCACATGAGCCTTCTTGCAGCTCTGGACTTCAGGAGCTATTTTTACTTTTTACACTTTTGAAGAAATCTCTCTTTATATGTCAGTTTTTGACACAGTTTAAAAGCCATTCATCTCCAAATGATCTCCCACATCTTCCACAGTCATTTGGGCTTTTTTGGGGTGCTAAACAATGTTTTAGAAAAAAGTAGTGAACTGTTTTTAACGCTCGCCCTGACGTTATTGCGTCTTAGTGAATTTGACATTAGGCGTTATTGTCCGCCGTCGGTACAGTGAATTCCAATTTCGTACGTTAAACTTCGCCAGAGCGCAAAAAGCCCGGCGAAGGCGAAATGGCGGTACAGTGAATTAGGCCCTTAGTGACCAAGTGTTCGGTATCAGCCCTGAAAAAAACATATCGGTCTATCCCTAACCTGCACACATGTAGAAGTGGTCATGTGACTATACAGCCACTCAGATCACTTCTACAGAAATCTAAACACAATGAAACACAAAGGAATATGAACTGTGGCTGCAGGTTTGTTTTCATTCTCTCACTGCATTTCTGTGGTGGTGGCTGAGAAAGAGTCAACCAAATGTGAGATTTAATCTGTAATCACTCTACTGTACTCTACTGAGTGACTGCTGATCAAATCTTCCAACCTCCAGAGCAGTCTGCAGCTCCCCATAGAGATCCCAGAGTGACCCCTAGAGGGCGCTGCAGCTGCAAAATGTAAATGTTTATAAAAGTTCTTCCAGCTCTGGGCACTAGGAAGGACAGTTATATACAGATGGTGGGTGTGAGGGGCTAAAACGTCTTTAGCAGAATATTTCATGGCTGATAACAGTGTGATGAGATCCATCAATCAAGACAACAGTCTGAGATTGCCTGTATTGTAGTATCTTACATCATATGATATTTATGTGTTTTAGATATAAATCTGTCCCAGAATATGATTGTCTCAGTCAGTCCTGTTATACTCACAGTAATTCCTCTATCCGGCTTGTTGTCAGAGCTTCCATCAGATCCCTGAAATGAGGACCCTCCAGATTGTTCCCAGACAGGTCCAGTATCCTCAGTGTCTGATTATTTCTTATTCCAGATGCCAGGTGGGGGCAGGAACTGTCTGTCAGCTGATTATTATACAATCTGTAGAAGAAGAGAAGAATGTTACCAGAAGGAAATTAATTTCTCCCCCAGGAATGAATGTAATTATTCTCTACATGAATGGAACTCATTTCTCTTTTTTGGAATCATTGATATCAGATCACTTTATAAACTCCAGGAAATAGAATTTTACAAGAAAAATGTTATAATGGAGAGACCCCCCCATATTGTCCTCCATGTGTCCACAAACTTCTTTTGGAAAAACTCAGGTGTGCTTAAAAACAGTGCAAAAATATTTTGATATTAACTGCATTTTATACCAAAATTATTTTCACACTTTTTTTAAGAACATATGAGACTTTACAAAAGTTGTTTGGTTTTAAAAATAGAAAAAAGGTTTCATTTGTTTAATGTGTAACATATTCTGTATAAACAATACTACACAAAATATATTTTTTTCCTGTTTATCCTGAGCACAGGTGTAGTAAAATGTTCATATTAGCCCATATATTCAGACCTCTGAAGACGTCATACACACTGACGAAACGTGCGTAAGGTGGAACGCACGCTGCTCACGTCACGGGAGCCTGGGTGGACCGCAAGCCGGTACTCACCGCTTTCCACTCGTAGGCCCCATTTTGGCTGATGTTTCTCCCGATTTTTATGTACTGTGAACCCGCAAACTTTATTAAAGAATATTTTAACGGTACTGCACTATTTGGAGCTTTTTTTACTCTCTGCCCTGATCAGACCCTGAGGATCCAGGCCATCCAGGAGAGGGATTCCAGATCGTTACGGGACTACAAAGCCCAGCAGTAACCTACCTGGTCCAGGCGGCCATAAGGCTCATTAGGTCTTAATACCATACGGTACCTAAAACCCATTACTTCTGGTGAGTGCACCCCACTATTATTCCTTACGGTTGACACTACAAGTACCAGCATTTGGACTATTGGAGGACCCAGCACAGAGCACTTGCACTTTCCTTTATTGGCACTCAAGTCACGTATGAACTTTTTACTTGGACTTTATTTTTGCACTATTTTGCACTAAAGGCACATATATGTCAAAATATTCTATTTTATTGTGATTCATATTTATTGTAATTTTTATTAACTTACATATAATTTTCATCACCTCCTACACCCATTGGATATATGATACTGTATTTAATTAATTCATATATTTATTGGTTTTATATCTTTATATTTATTTAGAATCACTTAGTCGTTCACACATATGCCTACAATCATTTAAACCTAGGATTTTTGACAAGCCATTGTCCATCCCTGGGTCTATTTTAGCAAGCGCTATAGTAAACCTCAAATATTTTTGGGATTTTACCTCATATTTACCTTATATCCTATAGCAGCTGCTTTTACCTTTCCCCCTTCCTCACATTTATTTATTTATCACTAATTCCCTCCTATTAATACATCCATAGGCGCGAGGGATATACATACCTAACTTGGAGTATATTTACTTTTTTTATCAATTTGTATTCTGCTACAAATTTTTGGTAAAAAAAAAAAATCCCAATAAGCGTATTTTGATTGTTTTGAGCAAAAGTTATCGCATTTACAAAATAGGGGAAAGATTTATGTCAGTTGTATTTATTGTAGCAGGTTTTCCAGGCATTGGGCCTGATGTGGGTCTGCCATTGTTACCGGTAACACTTTCAGCACATTTGAGCTGTGAACCCCAGGTGTGAGCACTGAGACAATGATCATTCCAGGCATCTTTGGTTTGTTTTGTTTTATTGAATTTCGGGGATGGGAGAAGGAAATGAGTGGGATACTCCTCCCGTTCAACTAGGTACAATTTTGGGACTCTTGTAAAAAAAAAATGCCTGTTGGCGCTGTCTTGATGCCAGCTGAACACCAGCCAATGCTCAGGGCCGGATTAACATAGGGGCTATTGGAGCTGCAGCACCAGGCCCCTACTATAATATAGGCCCTGGCCGGCCAAATTCACTGTCACCGTTATTTTCTGTCACTTGTAAACACAGAAGCCCGGCTTCTGTGCTACATGTGACAGCAGGTTGCTCCCTCAGAACCTCCCTGCACAGCACTGGGTGGACACGGAGAGACAGCTGCCGAGGCACGGATGTGTTATGGGTATCAGAGAGGGCTTTCTGCCTAAGAAACAGCCTGGTGCTCGAATGCCGACGCCCCCCTGCTGCATGATCTCACTGCCGCTGTCCAGTGAAGGAGGGACAGAGCCACAAATAGACTGTGTGGGAGGCTGAGACTGGCTGCTTCCGAGGTAAGGAAGACTGGGGGGGGGGGGGGTCTGTTTGTGCAAAGATGAGGAGGGCAGTGGGAAAGCAGGGCTTAAAGCTAAAGCAGCAGAATGTTGAGGGAGGGTTAGGAAGCGGCTGAAGACTGTAAAGATGTGTGAGAGAAGGGTGCAGAGTAAGCTTTGGATGTGGGGGCAGAGCGCCTAACCCAGCGCTCTGTGTATTACGCTCTCCTAACCCAGCACTCTGTATTACGCTCTCCTAACCCAGCGCTCTGTGTATTACACTCTCCTAACCCAGCGTTCTGTGTATTACGCTCTCCTAACCCAGCGCTCTGTGTATTACGCTCTCCTGAACCCAGCTCTCTGTGTATTATGCTCTCCTAAACCAGCGCTCTGTGTATTACACTCTCCTGAACACAGCGCTCTGTGTATTACACTCTCCTAACCCAGCGCTCTGTGTATTATGCTCTCCTAACCCAGCGCTCTGTGTATTACGCTCTCCTAACCCAGCTCTCTGTGTATTACGCTCTCCTAACCCAGCGCTCTGTGTATTACACTCTCCTAACCCAGCGCTCTGTGTATTACGCTCTCCTAATCCAGCGCTCTGTGTATTACGCTCTCCTAACCCAGCGCTCTAGGTATTACTCTCACCTGAACCCAGCGCTCTGTGTATTACGCTCTCCTAACCCAGCGCTCTGTGTATTACGCTCTCCTAACCCAGCGCTCTGTGTATTACGCTCTCCTAACCCAGCGCTCTGTGTATTACGCTTTCCTAACCAGGCGTTCTGTGTATTACGCTCTCCTGAACCCAGCTCTCTGTGTATTACGCTCTCCTAAACCAGCGCTCTGTGTATTACGCTCTCCTAACCCAGCGCTCTGTGTATTACGCTCTCCTGAACCCAGCTCTCTGTGTATTACGCTCTCCTAAACCAGCGCTCTGTGTATTACGCTCTCCTAACCCAGCGCTCTGTGTATTACGCTCTCCTGAACCCAGCTCTCTGTGTATTACGCTCTCCTAAACCAGCGCTCTGTGTATTACACTCTCCTGAACACAGCGCTCTGTGTATTACACTCTCCTAACCCAGCGCTCTGTGTATTACACTCTCCTAACCCAGCGCTCTGTGTATTACGCTCTCCTAACCCAGTGCTCTGTGTATTACGCTCTCCTAACCCAGCGCTCTGTGTATTACGCTCTCCTAACCCAGCGCTCTGTGTATTACGCTCTCCTAACCCAGCGCTCTGTGTATTACGCTCTCCTAACCCAGCGCTCTGTGTATTACGCTCTCCTAACCCAGCGCTCTGTGTATTACGCTCTCCTAACCCAGCGCTCTGTGTATTACGCTCTCCTAACCCAGCTCTCTGTGTATTATGCTCTCCTAACCCAGCGCTCTGTGTATTACACTCTCCTAACCCAGCGCTCTGTGTATTACACTCTCCTAACCCAGCGCTCTGTGTATTACACTCTCCTAACCCAGCTCTCTGTGTATTACACTCTCCTAACCCAGCTCTCTGTGTATTACACTCTCCTAACCCAGCGCTCTGTGTATTACACTCTCCTAACCCAGCGCTCTGTGTATTACACTCTCCTAACCCAGCGCTCTGTGTATTACACTCTCCTAACCCAGCTCTCTGTGTATTACACTCTCCTAACCCAGCGCTCTGTGTATTACACTTTCCTAACCCAGCGCTCTGTGTATTACACTCTCCTAACCCAGCGCTCTGTGTATTACATAGTTACATAGTTAGTGAGGTTAAAAAAAGACATCAGTCCATCCAGTTCAACCTATGATGTGTGTGTGTGTTTGCTTTTAACCGTACATTGTATACCCCTGTATGTTGTACATTGTATACCCCTGTATGTTGTGGTCTCTAAGGTGCCCATCTAATAGTTTTTTTAAACTATCAATGCTCCCTGCTGATACGACTGCTTGTGGAAGAGAATTCCACATCCTTACCGCTCTTACAGTGAAGAACCCCTTACGCATTTTAAGGTTAAACCGCCTTTCCTCTAGTTTTAGTGAGTGGCCACGTGTCTTATTGTATTCCCTTACTCTGAATAGTTTGTTCCTTATGCTCGGGTCACCAGTACAGTATTTGTACATTGATATCATATCCCCCCTCAATCGTCTTTTCTCCAGAGAGAATAAGTTCAGTGCTTGTAGTCTTTCCTCATAGCTGATGTCCTCCATTCCCCTAATTATTTTTTTTGCCCTTCTCTGGACTCTTTCCAATTCCAGCACATCCTTCCTGAGGACCGGTGCCCAGAACTGGACAGCATACTCCAGATGTGGCCGGACCAGAGTCTTGTAGAGTGGGAGAATAATCTCTTTATTTCTGGAGTGAATCCCCTTTTTTATACATCCCAGTATTCTGTTGGCTTTGCTTGCAGCGGCTTGGCATTGCATGCCACTGCCAAGCCTGTTGTCTACCAGTACCCCCAAGTCCTTTTCCATCCTAGACTCACCCAGAGGTTCCCCCCCTAGTGAGTAGCTTGCTTTCTGGTTTCTGGCCCCCAAGTGCATTACTTTACATTTTT
Organism: Pelophylax lessonae; assembly: GCF_965119305.1. Classification (NCBI taxonomy): domain Eukaryota; kingdom Metazoa; phylum Chordata; class Amphibia; order Anura; family Ranidae; genus Pelophylax; species Pelophylax lessonae. Next base: position 202,890,593 of record NC_138780.1, read on the forward strand.
CAACATTAAACCTCATCTGCCATGTAGTTGCCCACCCCGTTATTTTGTTCAGGTCCGCTTGTAAGGTTTCCACATCCTGCATAGAAGATATTGGCATGCCTAGTTTAGAATCATCCGCAAATACAGAGATTGTACTCGATATCCCCTCCTCTAGATCATTTATGAATAAATTAAACAGGATTGGTCCCAGGACAGAACCCTGGGGGACCCCACTTTCCACACCCGCCCAATCCGAGTACTCCCCATTAATCACCACACTCTGTACTCTCCCCTGCAGCCAGTTCTCTATCCGGTTACTCACCTTATAGTCCATACCTACCTTCCTTAGTTTGTACAGTAAGCATTTATGGGGAATGGTGTCAAAGGCCTTTGCAAAGTCCAGATACACCACATCTACAGGCTTTCCTTTATCTAGGTGGTAGCTCACTTCATCATAGAAGGTTAATAGATTGGTTTGGCAAGAACGATTTTTCATGAATCCATGCTGATTACTACTAATAATACAGGTTTCATTACTAAAGTCTTGTATGTGGTCCCTTAACATCCCCTTCAAAATCTTGCAGACTACAGATGTTAGGCTGACCGGCCTATAGTTACCCGGGATACATCTCGGCCCCTTTTTAAATATTGGTACCACGTTGGCTTTTTTCCAATCAGCTGGCACCATACCCGTCTGTAAACTATCCTTAAAGATCAAGAATAATGGTCTGGCAATCACCTGGCTGAGCTCTTTAAGAACCCTCGGGTGCAAGCCATCTGGTCCCGGTGATTTATTTATGTTAAGTTTCTCTAGTTTAGTTTTAAGTCTATCTTCTGTTAGCCATGGCGGTATTTCCTGAGGTGTGTTGTTTAGTTCGGCCTTACAAGCTAGGTTCGTGTAGCCCCCCGATTCTTTTGTGAAGACTGAAGAGAAGAAATTATTTAACACTTCCGCCTTTTCTCTGTCCTCAGTGGCCATATTTCCTTTGTCATCTTTTATGGAGCCAATGTGTTCTGGCCTCGCTTTCTTACTGTTTATATACTTAAAGAACTTCTTGGGGTTCCTTTTACTCTCCTCCGCTATATGTCTCTCGTGTTCTATTTTAGCTGCCCTGATTTCGTTTTTACATTTATTACACTCTTTGTAATGCTTAAATGCTGCCAATGACCCCTCAGTCTTGTATTTTTTGAAGGCCTTTTCTTTAGCACTAATATACATTTTTATGTTGGAGTTTAGCCACCCAGGGTTTAGTTTTTCTCTTTTAAATTTATTTCCCTTTGGAATGCACTGGTCAATCCCCTTGTTAAGTATGCTCTTGAAGCACTCCCATTTTTCCTCCGTGTTCTTTGTTCCCAGGGTTCTATCCCATTTGATATTTTCTAGCAGCGAGCGCAGTTTTGGGAAATTAGCTCTTTTGAAATTCAGCGTCCTTATATTACCCCTCTGCTTCCTATTACTGTAATTAATACTGAAACTTATTGACCTATGGTCGCTGTTTCCTAAGTTGCCCCATATTTCTATATCCGTGAGCAGGTCTGTATTGTTGGTAATCAGTAGGTCAAGTACCGCATTGTTTCTTGTCGGTGCATTCACCATCTGACCCATGAAATTGTCCTGCAAATCATTTAGGAACTGCCGAGCCTTGGCTGAGTGCTTCGGTTCCTTCTGCCCAGTCTATATCAGGATAATTAAAGTCCCCCATTATAATGACATTTCCCATCCTTGCTGCCAATCCTATCTGTAAAATGAGGTCCGCCTCCCCCTTCTCCCTCTGGTTGGGGGGCCTATAGCATACGCCCAATATTACCTTCCCCACCGTGCCTTCCCTTTGAAGCTCTACCCATAGGGATTCTGCCTCGTCCATAGCTCCATTATTAATATCATCCCTCATATTTACCTGTATACTGTTCTTAATATACAGACATACCCCTCCCCCTTTTTTACCTTCTCTATCTCTGCGATAAAGGGAATACCCCTGAATGGTCGCCATCCAGTCATGAGAGCTGTCAAACCAAGTCTCTGTTATCCCCACAAAATCTAAGTCCTCCTCAAACATCAGTAGCTCCAGCTCTCCCATCTTGTTGACCAGGCTTCTGGCATTGGTATACAAACCTCTTAATTTTGACCGGTCACATATATCCTCATTTGATGTTTTTAGGCTGCTCTCTTGATTTTTCCCCGTACCCACCCTGGGTTTAGGAGCTCCGCACACCTTACCGCTAATGCCCCCATTTCTGCCCTCTGAAACTTGCTTTCCACTGGCTATTTCTACATCTGTACCCTCCCCCCCATCACCTAGTTTAAAAGCCCCTCTAACTTTTTGGCCATCTTCTCACCCAGTACGGCTGCACCCTCCCCATTTAGGTGCAATCCGTCCCTACCAAAGAGCCGGTGGCCGACTGAGAAGTCGGCCCAGTTCTCCAGGAACCCAAAACCCTCCTTACTACACCAGGTCCTCAGCCACTTGTTAACTTCCCTAATCTCCCGCTGCCTCTCTGGTGTGGCTCGAGGTACAGGTAGTATTTCGGAAAATACTACCTTGAAGGTCCTACTCCTCAACTTAGCGCCTAAGTCCCTGAAATCGTTTAGGACTCTCCATCTTCCTCTGCCTATGTCATTGGTACCCACGTGTACCATGACAGCTGGGTCTTCCCCAGCCCCACCCAATAATCTGTCCACCCGATCCGCGATGTGCCGAACCCGAGCGCCCGGCAAACAACAGACTGTTCGGCACACACGGTCTTTGTCACAGATTACACTGTCTGTCCTTCTAATAATTGAGTCCCCTACCACCAGCACCTGTCTTTCCTTTCCCCTTCTCCCGGCCTCACTGGAGGAGTTCTTCCCCTGGCAGCTAGGGGCGTCGCTCTGCTCCAGCAATGCTGGTCCCTGACTGGTTTCCCCAACATCACACAACGGGGTGTATCTATTGGGGTGCTCCAGCCCAGGAACAGCCTCCTTGCCTTGTCCCCTTCTACCCCTCCTAACTGTCACCCCTCTACTCTTCTCTGATGCCTGCACCTCCGATACTCCACCCACCTCTGTGCAGACCCCTGCCTGCACCTGACTGGTACGATCCTGGCTCTCCCCCGGTATGGACATTCGTCTCAGTGTTGCCAGCTGCTTCCCTAGATTCAGGACCTGAGCTTCCAGGGAAGCAACGTGCTTACATTTTGCGCATTTGTATTCGCCCTCGATCACATGACTGAGGAACACATACATATCACAAGATGTACACCGAGTCGCATCTCCACACCCGCCAGGCATTGTATCTACTAATCTAATGGGGATTCAGTGATTTAAGTCTATCCTATGTGGCTATTTCCTGGCTACCTAACTCTACCTTCTCTCCCTCTGGTACTCCACTACCCTCACTTGACACTCAGTTGCACAACACTCACAATCTCACAGCCCGGTCAGTCGCACAACACTCACAGTCGCACACACTCACAGTCGCACAGCCCGGTCAGTCGCACCACACTGCCAGTCGCACCACACTTACAGTCGCACAGCCCGGTCAGACGCACAACACTCTCAGTTGCCCAACACTCAGTCACACAGCCTGGTCAGTCGCACAACACTCAGTTGCACAACACTCTCAGTTGCCCAACACTCAGTCGCACAGCCCGGTCAGTCGCACAGGTAGTAATAGGTACTCACAGGCCCTCAGGTAGTAATAGGTACTCCCAGACACTCAGGTAGTAATTGGTACTTCCAGACACTCAGGTAGTAATTGGTACTTCCAGACACTCAGGTAGTAATAGGTACTCCCAGACACTCAGGTAGTAATAGGTACTCCCAGACCCTCAGGTAGTAATAGGTACTCCCAGGCCCTCATGTAGTAATAGGTACTCCCAGGCCCTCAGGTAGTAATAGGTACTCCCAGGCCCTCAGGTAGTAATAGGTACTCACAGACCCTCAGGTAGTAATAGGTACTCCCAGGCCCTCAGGTAGTAATAGGTACTCCCAGACACTCAGGTAGTAATAGGTACTCCCAGGCCCTCAGGTAGTAATAGGTACTCCCAGACACTCAGGTAGTAATAGGTACTCCCAGGCCCTCAGGTAGTAATAGGTACTCCCAGACACTCAGGTAGTAATAGGTACTCCCAGACACTCAGGTAGTAATAGGTACTCACAGATACTCAGGTAGCAATAGGTACTCCCAGACACTCAGGTAGCAATAGGTACTCCCAGGCCCTCAGGTAGTAATAGGTACTCCCAGGCCCTCAGGTAGTAATAGGTATTCCCAGGCCCTCAGGTAGTAATAGGTACTCCCAGATACTCAGGTAGTAATAGGTACTCACAGATACTCAGGTAGTAATAGGTACTCCCAGACACTCAGGTAGTAATAGGTACTTACAGATACTCCGGTAGTAATAGGTACTCACAGACACTCAGGTAGTAATAGGTACTCACAGATACTCAGGTACTACACTACACCCTCAGTCAGTGTTCAATCTCAATCACCAGTCTTACTTACCTAGTGTGTGTCCCTTTAAGCCTGTCACTTGCAGTTCCTGACGGTGATTACTCCCTCCTCCCTCAGTCGATCAGTCTCTTCTCTGCACCCTGCATCCCTCGGTCACTTCCCGGTCAGCTTTTGCTAGTCTCCTCTGTTCCCTCTCTGTGGGGGGGGGGGGGATTTACTGCCGCCCGCAACAAGGGAGGGAGGGGGGTTACCGCACCGCTCGCCTTTACCTCGGGGGGGGGGGTGTTCTAGCACCGGCCGCCGCCGCAGCAAGGGAGGGGGGGGGTTACCGCACCGCTCGCCGCCCGCTTTATTTGGGGGGGGGGTTTCTAGCACCGGCCGCCGCTCTACTGGGGGGGTGGGGGGGTACTCACACACACCCGCTCCTCTCACACGCACGCCGCTTCTGATCCCGCGCTCTCTGCTCCTCTGCTCTGCTCCACAGCACCACCTGCCGGTCCTGGATAAGATGAAGCTCTGTCTCACAACACTCTGTGTATTACGCACTCCTGAACCCAGCGCTCTGTGTATTACACTCTCCTAACCCAGCGCTCTGTGTATTACGCTCTACTGAACCCAGCGCTCTGTGTATTACACTCTCCTAACCCAGCGCTCTGTGTATTATGCTCTCCTGAACCCAGCAGTCTGTGTATTACACTCTCCTAACCCAGCACTCTGTGTATTACGTTATCCTGAACCAAGCACTCTGTATTACGCTCTCCTAATCCAGCACTCTGTGTATTACACTCTCCTAACCCAGCACTCTGTATTACGTTATCCTGAACCAAGCACTCTGTATTACGCTCTCCTAACCCAGCACTCTGTGTATTACGCTCTCCTAATCCAGCACTCTGTGTATTACACTCTCCTAACACAGCACTCTGTGTATTACACTCTCCTAACACGGCACTCTGTGTATTACACTCTCCTAACTCAGCACTCTGTGTATTACGCTCTCCTAACCCAACACTCTGTGTATTACGCACTCCTGAACCCAGCTCTCTGTGTATTACGTTATCCTGAACCCAGCACTCTGTGTATTACGTTATCCTGAACCCTGTGCTTGTGTGTAATGCATTCCTGGTTTTTATTTAACAATGTTTCTTTAGGACTCTCCCGCTCCCTAGGCCCAGCCACCCAAAAAGAACAGGCCATGCATGTAAAGCAACGGGCTGACAGGAAGTGATCTCCCCTGGCATGACCGGTCCTGCATTCCAAATGCACCACCTGGGCCGGGTGGTGGGATTAATAACGGGTACTGCGGGCCATCCTAAGGGAAGCCAGGTATTCAGCTTCTGTAATGTTGTGTTAGCTCTGCACAGCTGCACCCTTCAACCTCACCTCAGGGCGCACCTTGTACTCTTATGCAGGGCTCCTATGGAAGCCTGGGACTTCCAAACCATTGGGCCTGTTCAGCTGCACCCTTTCATCTCAGAGCGCACGCTGACGCACAGCCCTTAAAGCCAGTGGTGGGATTCAGCTGGTTCGCACCGGTTCTATGGAACCAGTTACTAAATTTCTGCAAGTTCGCAGAACAGGCACCTTGTGAGTTTGAACATCTGTCCTGATCCGCTGACCGCTGCTGCTCTCTGTCGGCACTGTCTCTCTGCAGGGAGACGGCCGGAGCCCACACACAGTCACTGGTTGCTGGGCTCGAGCCGCTTAGTGTCCAGCAACCAGTGACATCACCCCTTCTCCTTCAGGCCGTCGCCTCCCAGACCTCCCTGGTTTGGGGGGCTTGGCAAGTTGGCACACTATTCACTCTGCATTGAAGGGGGCACGATGATTTCTGCATGAAGGGGGCACGCAGCACGCTGGCCTCTGTGCAGACTGCATTGAAAGGGGGCACGAATGATGAACTCTGCATTGAAGGGGGCACAATGATTTCTGCATTGAAGGGGGCATGCAGCACGCTGGTCTCTGCAGACTGCATTGAAAGGGGGCACGAATGATGATCTCTGCATTGAAGGGGGCACGAATGATGATCTCTGCATTGAAGGGGGCACGCCGCACACTGGTCTCTACATTGAAAGGGGGCACAGCACGAGCACAATGATCTGTGCATTGAAAGGGGGCACGCTGGTCTCTGTGCATTGAAAGGGGGCACGCTGGTCACTGTGCATTGAAAGGGGGGCACGCTGGTCACTGTGCATTGAAAGGGGGGCACGCTGGTATCTCTGCATTGAAAGGGGGGCACGCTGGTCTCTCTGCATTGAAAGGGGGGCACGCTGGTCACTGTGCATTGAAAGGGGGGCATGCTGGTCACTGTGCATTGAAAGGAGGCACACTGGTCACTGTGCATTGAAAGGGGGCACGCTGGTCATTCTGCATTGACAGGGGGCACGCTGGTCACTGTGCATTGAAAGGGGGCACGCTGGTCATTCTGCATTGACAGGGGGCACGCTGGTCACTGTGCATTGAAAGGGGCACGCTGGTCACTGTGCATTGAAAGGGGTCACGCTGGTCACTGCATTGAAGGGGGCACGCTGGTCACTGTGCATTGAAAGGGGGCACGCTGGTCACTGTGCATTGAAAGGGGGCATGCTGGTCACTGTGCATTGAAAGGGGGCACGCTGGTCACTGCATTGAAGGGGGCACGCTGGTCACTGTGCATTGAAAGGGGGCACGCTGGTCTTTCTGCATTGAAAGGGGGCACGCTGGTCACTGTGCATTGAAGGGGACATGCTGGTCACTGTGCATTGAAGGGGGCACGCTGGTCACTGTGCATTAAAAGGGGGCACACTGGTCTTTCTGCATTGAAAGGGGGCACGCTGGTCACTGTGCATTGAAAGTCGGAACTGGTTACTAAAATTTTTGAATCCCATCACTGCTTAAAGCCCACCAAAATCCTCAGCAGCAGGCCCATAATTCTCTTAATCCGGCCCTGCCAATTCTTCCTGACGCTTGAAGATACTGAGACACTGAAACTGTGCTGGAACCTCGACTTTAACTCAGAAGATCCAGGACTAGGGTTGAGCGGACACCTAGATGTCCGTGTTCGACGGGTTCGGCCGAACTTTAAAAAAAAGTCCGGGTCCGTGTCCCGGACTTTTACCGAACTTTTCCCGGACACCGAACCCCATTGAAGTCAATGGGGACCCGAACTTTAAGGCACTAAAATGGCTCTAAAACACCAAAGGAAAGGGCTAGAGTGCTGCAAATGGCAGCAAAACGTAATTAAGAGCATGGCAAGTGCTCTGCAAACAAATGTGGATAGGGAAATAACTTAAAACAACAAAAAAAAACTGAAAAATAAAACAATGTTCTTCTTCATCTCTGAAGGACGAGGCCCATATGGAGTAGGAGGGAGGTTGAGGTGGTGGTGGATGTGGCGGTGACATAGGCGTGCGCACAGGGTGTGCTGGGTGTGCCTGGGCACACCCTAATCACCTAGGGCACATAGCATTACCAGTGAGGAGATGGGAAAGATCTCCCTGGGACCTGCTCTGCTCTATTTCTCCTTGCCTACAGGTACATGGCCCCGATACATTACTCTCCCTGCTGGCAAACACATGCATGTGTATTTCAACTTTGGGGTGCACACCTTAATGCAATAGGCTGCGCACACCTATGGGCGGTGTAGGTGGAAGCGGCGGTGGAGGAGGACCAGGGCCGGATTAACAGCATCATGGGCTTGGTGCTGAGGATTTTGAAGGGCCTTAAGGGCCGTGCCTTGCCATGCACCCAGAGGAGGAAGGGTGCAGCCATGCATGCCTAATTCAACATGGGATGCTGTCTCTGAAGCCCATAAACACATCCATGCATCGCCAACTGTCCCTCCTTGTCCGGCCTTCACGCTGTGTGGGGAGGTTCTGAGGGTGCTGCCTGGGGAAGCAAGCATAGAAGCCAGACTTCTGTGTTTACAAGTGACAGAAGAGCGGTAACAGTGAATATGGCCAACCCGGGGCCTATATAAAAGGTAGGGGCCTGGAGCTGCAGCTCCAATAGCCCCTACATTAATCTGGCCCTGAGGAGGAGGACGAGGTAGCCAACACTGCTTCTTTTCAAAAATTTTAAATGAGGGTACACCCCAAAAGAGTGAGAAAGAGCAAAAATGGAACAATGGGTGGGTAAGGTCGGTATCCATTGCTATTCTGCATAAGGTACGGAAAAGTCCCGTGGGATCCATGCCTGGTTCATTTTAATGAACGTGAGCTTGTCCACATTGTCTCTGGACAGGCGGCTGCGCTTGTCTGTTATAACGCCCCCAGCCGTGCTAAATACCCGTTCAGATAATACACTGGCTGCAGGGCACGCCAGCACCTCCAAGGCGTAAAGGGCAAGCTCAGGCCATGTGCCCAATTTGGAGACCCAGAAGTTGAAGGGGGCAGACCCGTCATTCACTACATGTAGGCGTGTGCACACATACTGCTCCACCATGTTGGTAAAATGCTGCCTCCTGCTAAGACGTTCCATCTGAGCTGCTGGTGCTGCTGTTTGTTGTGGCGTGCTGACAAAGCTTTTCCACATTTCGGCCATGCTAACCCTGCCTTCTGAGGTGCTGGCGGTGCCCTGGTTGCGTTGGCGACCTCCTCCTCCTCCTCCTCTGCCTTGTGCTTCCACTGTGGCCCCGCTGTCAGATGGGAATGCCAGCAGCATGGCGTCTACCAGCGTGCGCTTGTACTCGCGCATCTTGCGATCGCGCTCCAGTGAGTGAATTAAGGACGGTACGTTGTCCTTGTAACGGGGATCCAGCAGCGTGGCCACCCAGTAATCAGCACAAGTTAGAATGTGGGCAACTCGGCGGTCGTTGTGGAGACACTGCAGCATGTAATCGCTCATGTGTGCCAGGCTGCCCAGAGGCAACGAAAGGCTGTCCTCTGTGGGAGGTGTATCGTCCGTGTCCTCTGTATCCCCCCAGCCACGCACCAGTGATGGCCATGAGCTGGCCTGGGTGCCACCCTGCTGTGAACATGGTTCCATCTCCTCCTCCAGCTCCTCCTCCTCCTCATCCTCCTCATCCTCCAGAACTGTGCCCCTGCTGGACAATTGCGTCCCTGGCGTTTGCGTGTGCAGGAACCCACCCTCGGAGCCCCTTGCGAATGACTGCCCTGAAAGCCTTGGAAATGTTACCTCTTCATCCTCCTCCTCCTCCTCATCCTGTGCCACATCCTCTTCCATCATCGCCCGAATTGTTTTTTCAAGGAGGCATAGAAGTGGGATAGTTAAGCTGAGAACGGCGTCATTGCCACTGGCCATGTTGGTGGAGTACTCAAAACAGCGCAACAAGGCACACAGGTCTCGCATGGAGGCCCAGTTATTGGTGGTGAAGTGGTGCTGTTCCGCAGAGCGACTCACGCGTGCGTGCTGCAGCTGAAACTCCACTATGGCCTGCTGCTGCTCGCACAGTCTTTCCAGCATGTGCAAGGTGGAGTTCCACCTTGTGGGCACGTCACATATGAGGCGGTGAGCGGGAAGGCCGAAGTTACGCTGCAGCGCTGCCAGGCGAGCAGCAGCAGGGTGAGAACGCCGAAAGTGCGCACAAACGGCCCGCACTTTCTGCAGCAGCTCTGACATATCGGGGTAGTTTTTAAGGAACCTCTGCACCACCAAATTCAGCACATGCGCCAGGCAAGGGATGTGCGTCAAACCGGCTAGGCCCAGAGCTGCTATGAGATTTCGCCCGTTATCGCACACCACCAGGCCGGGCTTGAGGCTCGCTGGCAGCAACCACTCATTTGTCTGCTGTTCCATGCTCCTCCACAACTCCTGCGCGGTGTGTGGTTTGTCCCCCAAACAGGCAAGTTGTAAAACTGCCTGCTGTCGTTTACCCCTGGCCGTGCTGAAGTTGGTGGTGAAGGTGTTACGCTGTCCGGATGAGGAGGCGGTAGAGGATGAGGAAGCGGAGTAGGAGGAGTTAGGAACAGGAGGCAAACTGAAGCGCCCTGCAATCCTCGGTGGTGGAAGGACATGCGCCAAATTACTATCCGCCTCAGGCCCATCCGCCACTGCATTTACCCAGTGTGCCGTTAGGGAGATATAACGCCCCTGACCGTGCTTACTGGTCCACGTATCCGTAGTTAGGTGGACCTTGGCACAGATGGCGTTGCGCAGTGCACACCTGATATTTTCCCCCACTTGGTTGTGCAGGGAAGGGATGGCTTGCCTGGAAAAGTAGTGGCGGCTGGGCACGACGTACTGTGGGACAGCCACCGACATAAGGTTTTTAAAACTGTGCGTCTCCACCAGACGGAATGACAGCATTTCAAAGGCCAATAATTTTGAAATGCTGGCATTCAGGGCCAGGGATCGCGGGTGGGTAGGGGGGTACTTCCTCTTCCTCTCAAGTGTTTGGGAGATGGAAAGCTGAACGCTTCCACGGGACATTGTGGAGATGGTTGTTGGTGACCCAGGTGGTGGTGTTGCTGACAGATCGTCTGTTTGCGGGGTGGCAGGTGCCGGTATCACTGCAGATGTGGCTGGAGCGGCCGAGACTGCAGCAGAAGAGGAAGCAGGATGAGCCAGAGACGTTTCTTGGTTTTGAAGGTGTGTACTCCACTGCAGCTCGTGCTTTGCACTTAGATGCCTGATCATGCAGGTTGTGCTCAGGTTGAGAAGGTTTATGCCTCGCTTCAAGCTCTGATTGCACAGGGTGCAAACCACTCGTGTCCTGTCATCAGCACATTTTCTAAAGAACTTCCACGCTAGAGAACTCCTTTGAGCTGACTTTGGTGCGCTCGTTCCCTTGCTGCGTTGGGCAGTAGCGGGCGTAGTGTCTAGGGCACGGCCGCTCCGCTTCTGCACCCTGCTCCCTCTTCTGCTGTGCTGGTGGCTCTGTGCGACCACCGCCTCTTCCTCCAAACTACTCAGGTCACCTGCATGACGTTCATTCCATGTGGGGTCGAGGACCTCATCGTCCTCCACATCATCTTCCACCCAGTCTTCACCCCTGCCCTCCTTGTCGGTCTCCACAATGCTGAACGCCGCAGCAGTTGGCACCTGCGTTTCGTCATCATCGGAGACGTGCTGCGATGATCCTTGCATGTACTCATCTTGAGAAATAAGTGGTTGGGCATCGCTGCACTCAATCTCTTCCACTTCTGGGGCAGGGCTAGGTGGATGGCCCTGGGAAACCCTGCTGACAGAGTCCTCAAAAAGAATAAGAGACTGCTGTATGGCTTGGGGCTCAGACTGCTGGCCTGATTTGCAAGGGGGTGAGGTGAAAGACGGTTGGACATTGGCTGCAGGTGCCAACTCTGACCTTTCTGCAGTAGACTGGGTGGGAGACAATGTGAAGGAACTGGAGGCACTGTCAGCAGCAAACCAATCTACTATCGCCTCAACTTGTTCTGGCCTCATCACTTCTAGGGGCGTTTGATGCCCTACCAAATACTGATGCAGGTTCTGTCGCCTACTCACACTTGAGGAAGGTGTTTCACTTGTGCGTGTAGCTGGCACAGATCGACCACGTCCTCTCCTTGCAACAGGAGCTCTACCAGCAGCACCACGACCCAGGCCACGGCCCTTATTTGACGGTCTCCTCATATTTCTGTAATTTAAGATCTTGCCCTAGAAAGGTTTTTATTGAATAGCGGAATAGGAAATATGATCCAAAAAAGTGTATGTATCTCGCACGTACAAAACCACACTAGGCCCCAATTACTATTGTTTCTACCCCTAAAAGGATGGATGAGGAGTAGGAGGAGTATGGAACAGACAGCACCCTCAAATCTTCAGAAGTATGAGATGAACCCCAAAAACTTGGAAAGGTGGATCTCACACGTACCGACACAGACTATCCCGCAATTCAATTGATCCTCAAAGGTTTTTATTGAATAGCGGAATAGGAAATATGATCAAAAAAAGTGTATGTATCTCGCACGTACACAACCACACTAGGCCCCAATTACTATTGTTTGTACCCCTAAAAGGATGGATGAGGAGTAGGAGGAGGAGTATGGAACAGGCAGCACCCTCAAATCTTCAGAAGTATGAGATGAACCCCAAAAACTTGGAAAGGTGGATCTCACACGTACCGACACAGACTATCCCGCAATTCAATTGATCCTCAAAGGTTTTTATTGAATAGCGGAATAAGAAATATGATCAAAAAAAGTGTATGTATCTCGCACGTACACAACCACACTAGGCCCCAATTACTATTGTTTGTACCCCTAAAAGGATGGTTGAGCAGTAGGAGCAGGAGTATGGAACAGGCAGCACCCTCAAATCTTCAGAAGTATGAGATGAACCCCAACAACTTGGAAAGGTGGATCTCACACGTACCGACACAGACTATCTCGCAATTGAATTGATCCCCAAAGGTTTTAATTGAATAGCGGAATAGAAAATATGATCAAAAAGAAAGTGTATGTATCTCGCACGTACACCACCACACTAGGCCCCAACTACTATTGTTTGTACCCCTAAAAGGATGGTTGAGCAGTAGGAGGAGGAGTATGGAACAGGCAGCACCCTCAAATCTTCAGAAGTATGAGATGAACCCCAAAAACTTGGAAAGGTGGATCTCTCTCACACGTACCAACACAGACTATCCCCCAATTTAACTGATCCCCAAAGGTTTTTGATTAAATAGCGGAATAGAAAATATGATCCAAAAAAAGTGTATGTATATCACACGTACACAACCACACTAGGCCCCAATTACTATTGTTTGTACCCCTAAAAGGCTAGATGAGGAGTAGGGGGGGTATGGAACAGGCAGCACCCTCAAACCTTCAGAAGTATGAGATGAACCCCAACAACTTGGAAAGGTGGATCTCTCTCACACGTACCAACACAGACTATCCCCCAATTTAACTGATCCCCAAAGGTTTTTGATTAAATAGCGGAATAGAAAATATGATCCAAAAAAAGTGTATGTATATCACACGTACACAACCACACTGGGCCCCAATTACTATTGTTTGTACCCCTAAAAGGCTAGATGAGGAGTAGGGGGAGTATGGAACAGGCAGCACCCTCAAACCTTCAGAAGTATGAGATGAACCCCAACAACTTGGAAAGGTGGATCTCTCTCACACGTACCAACACAGACTATCCCCCAATTTAACTGATCCCCAAAGGTTTTTGATTAAATAGCGGAATAGAAAATATGATCCAAAAAAAGTGTATGTATATCACACGTACACAACCACACTAGGCCCCAATTACTATTGTTTGTACCCCTAAAAGGCTAGATGAGGAGTAGGGGGGGTATGGAACAGGCAGCACCCTCAAACCTTCAGAAGTATGAGATGAACCCCAACAACTTGGAAAGGTGGATCTCTCTCACACGTACCAACACAGACTATCCCCCAATTTAACTGATCCCCAAAGGTTTTTGATTAAATAGCGGAATAGAAAATATGATCCAAAAAAAGTGTATGTATATCACACGTACACAACCACACTAGGCCCCAATTACTATTGTTTGTACCCCTAAAAGGTTAGATGAGGAGTAGGGGGGGTATGGAACAGGCAGCACCCTCAAATCTTCAGAAGTATGAGATGAACCCCAAAAACTTGGAAAGGTGGATCTCTCTCACACGTACCAACACAGACTATCCCCCAATTTAACTGATCCCCAAAGGTTTTTGATTAAATAGCGGAATAGAAAATATGATCCAAAAAAAGTGTATGTATATCACACGTACACAACCACACTAGGCCCCAATTACTATTGTTTGTACCCCTAAAAGGCTAGATGAGGAGTAGGGGGGGTATGGAACAGGCAGCACCCTCAAACCTTCAGAAGTATGAGATGAACCCCAACAACTTGGAAAGGTGGATCTCTCTCACACGTACCAACACAGACTATCCCCCAATTTAACTGATCCCCAAAGGTTTTTGATTAAATAGCGGAATAGAAAATATGATCCAAAAAAAGTGTATGTATATCACACGTACACAACCACACTGGGCCCCAATTACTATTGTTTGTACCCCTAAAAGGCTAGATGAGGAGTAGGGGGAGTATGGAACAGGCAGCACCCTCAAACCTTCAGAAGTATGAGATGAACCCCAACAACTTGGAAAGGTGGATCTCTCTCACACGTACCAACACAGACTATCCCCCAATTTAACTGATCCCCAAAGGTTTTTGATTAAATAGCGGAATAGAAAATATGATCCAAAAAAAGTGTATGTATATCACACGTACACAACCACACTAGGCCCCAATTACTATTGTTTGTACCCCTAAAAGGCTAGATGAGGAGTAGGGGGGGTATGGAACAGGCAGCACCCTCAAACCTTCAGAAGTATGAGATGAACCCCAACAACTTGGAAAGGTGGATCTCTCTCACACGTACCAACACAGACTATCCCCCAATTTAACTGATCCCCAAAGGTTTTTGATTAAATAGCGGAATAGAAAATATGATCCAAAAAAAGTGTATGTATATCACACGTACACAACCACACTAGGCCCCAATTACTATTGTTTGTACCCCTAAAAGGCTAGATGAGGAGTAGGGGGGGTATGGAACAGGCAGCACCCTCAAATCTTCAGAAGTATGAGATGAACCCCAAAAACTTGGAAAGGTGGATCTCTCTCACACGTACCAACACAGACTATCCCCCAATTTAACTGATCCCCAAAGGTTTTTGATTAAATAGCGGAATAGAAAATATGATCCAAAAAAAGTGTATGTATATCACACGTACACAACCACACTAGGCCCCAATTACTATTGTTTGTACCCCTAAAAGGCTAGATGAGGAGTAGGGGGGGTATGGAACAGGCAGCACCCTCAAACCTTCAGAAGTATGAGATGAACCCCAACAACTTGGAAAGGTGGATCTCTCTCACACGTACCAACACAGACTATCCCCCAATTTAACTGATCCCCAAAGGTTTTTGATTAAATAGCGGAATAGAAAATATGATCCAAAAAAAGTGTATGTATATCACACGTACACAACCACACTAGGCCCCAATTACTATTGTTTGTACCCCTAAAAGGCTAGATGAGGAGTAGGGGGGGTATGGAACAGGCAGCACCCTCAAACCTTCAGAAGTATGAGATGAACCCCAACAACTTGGAAAGGTGGATCTCTCTCACACGTACCAACACAGACTATCCCCCAATTTAACTGATCCCCAAAGGTTTTTGATTAAATAGCGGAATAGAAAATATGATCCAAAAAAAGTGTATGTATATCACACGTACACAACCACACTGGGCCCCAATTACTATTGTTTGTACCCCTAAAAGGCTAGATGAGGAGTAGGGGGAGTATGGAACAGGCAGCACCCTCAAACCTTCAGAAGTATGAGATGAACCCCAACAACTTGGAAAGGTGGATCTCTCTCACACGTACCAACACAGACTATCCCCCAATTTAACTGATCCCCAAAGGTTTTTGATTAAATAGCGGAATAGAAAATATGATCCAAAAAAAGTGTATGTATATCACACGTACACAACCACACTAGGCCCCAATTACTATTGTTTGTACCCCTAAAAGGCTAGATGAGGAGTAGGGGGGGTATGGAACAGGCAGCACCCTCAAACCTTCAGAAGTATGAGATGAACCCCAACAACTTGGAAAGGTGGATCTCTCTCACACGTACCAACACAGACTATCCCCCAATTTAACTGATCCCCAAAGGTTTTTGATTAAATAGCGGAATAGAAAATATGATCCAAAAAAAGTGTATGTATATCACACGTACACAACCACACTAGGCCCCAATTACTATTGTTTGTACCCCTAAAAGGCTAGATGAGGAGTAGGGGGGGTATGGAACAGGCAGCACCCTCAAATCTTCAGAAGTATGAGATGAACCCCAAAAACTTGGAAAGGTGGATCTCTCTCACACGTACCAACACAGACTATCCCCCAATTTAACTGATCCCCAAAGGTTTTTGATTAAATAGCGGAATAGAAAATATGATCCAAAAAAAGTGTATGTATATCACACGTACACAACCACACTAGGCCCCAATTACTATTGTTTGTACCCCTAAAAGGCTAGATGAGGAGTAGGGGGGGTATGGAACAGGCAGCACCCTCAAACCTTCAGAAGTATGAGATGAACCCCAACAACTTGGAAAGGTGGATCTCTCTCACACGTACCAACACAGACTATCCCCCAATTTAACTGATCCCCAAAGGTTTTTGATTAAATAGCGGAATAGAAAATATGATCCAAAAAAAGTGTATGTATATCACACGTACACAACCACACTAGGCCCAAATTACTATTGTTTGTACCCCTAAAAGGCTAGATGAGGAGTAGGGGGGGTATGGAACAGGCAGCACCCTCAAACCTTCAGAAGTATGAGATGAACCCCAACAACTTGGAAAGGTGGATCTCTCTCACACGTACCAACACAGACTATCCCCCAATTTAACTGATCCCCAAAGGTTTTTGATTAAATAGCGGAATAGAAAATATGATCCAAAAAAAGTGTATGTATATCACACGTACACAACCACACTAGGCCCCAATTACTATTGTTTGTACCCCTAAAAGGCTAGATGAGGAGTAGGGGGGGTATGGAACAGGCAGCACCCTCAAATCTTCAGAAGTATGAGATGAACCCCAAAAACTTGGAAAGGTGGATCTCTCTCACACGTACCAACACAGACTATCCCCCAATTTAACTGATCCCCAAAGGTTTTTGATTAAATAGCGGAATAGAAAATATGATCCAAAAAAAGTGTATGTATATCACACGTACACAACCACACTAGGCCCCAATTACTATTGTTTGTACCCCTAAAAGGCTAGATGAGGAGTAGGGGGGGTATGGAACAGGCAGCACCCTCAAACCTTCAGAAGTATGAGATGAACCCCAACAACTTGGAAAGGTGGATCTCTCTCACACGTACCAACACAGACTATCCCCCAATTTAACTGATCCCCAAAGGTTTTTGATTAAATAGCGGAATAGAAAATATGATCCAAAAAAAGTGTATGTATATCACACGTACACAACCACACTGGGCCCCAATTACTATTGTTTGTACCCCTAAAAGGCTAGATGAGGAGTAGGGGGAGTATGGAACAGGCAGCACCCTCAAACCTTCAGAAGTATGAGATGAACCCCAACAACTTGGAAAGGTGGATCTCTCTCACACGTACCAACACAGACTATCCCCCAATTTAACTGATCCCCAAAGGTTTTTGATTAAATAGCGGAATAGAAAATATGATCCAAAAAAAGTGTATGTATATCACACGTACACAACCACACTAGGCCCCAATTACTATTGTTTGTACCCCTAAAAGGCTAGATGAGGAGTAGGGGGGGTATGGAACAGGCAGCACCCTCAAATCTTCAGAAGTATGAGATGAACCCCAAAAACTTGGAAAGGTGGATCTCTCTCACACGTACCAACACAGACTATCCCCCAATTTAACTGATCCCCAAAGGTTTTTGATTAAATAGCGGAATAGAAAATATGATCCAAAAAAAGTGTATGTATATCACACGTACACAACCACACTAGGCCCCAATTACTATTGTTTGTACCCCTAAAAGGCTAGATGAGGAGTAGGGGGGGTATGGAACAGGCAGCACCCTCAAACCTTCAGAAGTATGAGATGAACCCCAACAACTTGGAAAGGTGGATCTCTCTCACACGTACCAACACAGACTATCCCCCAATTTAACTGATCCCCAAAGGTTTTTGATTAAATAGCGGAATAGAAAATATGATCCAAAAAAAGTGTATGTATATCACACGTACACAACCACACTAGGCCCCAATTACTATTGTTTGTACCCCTAAAAGGCTAGATGAGGAGTAGGGGGGGTATGGAACAGGCAGCACCCTCAAACCTTCAGAAGTATGAGATGAACCCCAACAACTTGGAAAGGTGGATCTCTCTCACACGTACCAACACAGACTATCCCCCAATTTAACTGATCCCCAAAGGTTTTTGATTAAATAGCGGAATAGAAAATATGATCCAAAAAAAGTGTATGTATATCACACGTACACAACCACACTGGGCCCCAATTACTATTGTTTGTACCCCTAAAAGGCTAGATGAGGAGTAGGGGGAGTATGGAACAGGCAGCACCCTCAAACCTTCAGAAGTATGAGATGAACCCCAACAACTTGGAAAGGTGGATCTCTCTCACACGTACCAACACAGACTATCCCCCAATTTAACTGATCCCCAAAGGTTTTTGATTAAATAGCGGAATAGAAAATATGATCCAAAAAAAGTGTATGTATATCACACGTACACAACCACACTAGGCCCCAATTACTATTGTTTGTACCCCTAAAAGGCTAGATGAGGAGTAGGGGGGGTATGGAACAGGCAGCACCCTCAAACCTTCAGAAGTATGAGATGAACCCCAACAACTTGGAAAGGTGGATCTCTCTCACACGTACCAACACAGACTATCCCCCAATTTAACTGATCCCCAAAGGTTTTTGATTAAATAGCGGAATAGAAAATATGATCCAAAAAAAGTGTATGTATATCACACGTACACAACCACACTAGGCCCCAATTACTATTGTTTGTACCCCTAAAAGGCTAGATGAGGAGTAGGGGGGGTATGGAACAGGCAGCACCCTCAAATCTTCAGAAGTATGAGATGAACCCCAAAAACTTGGAAAGGTGGATCTCTCTCACACGTACCAACACAGACTATCCCCCAATTTAACTGATCCCCAAAGGTTTTTGATTAAATAGCGGAATAGAAAATATGATCCAAAAAAAGTGTATGTATATCACACGTACACAACCACACTAGGCCCCAATTACTATTGTTTGTACCCCTAAAAGGCTAGATGAGGAGTAGGGGGGGTATGGAACAGGCAGCACCCTCAAACCTTCAGAAGTATGAGATGAACCCCAACAACTTGGAAAGGTGGATCTCTCTCACACGTACCAACACAGACTATCCCCCAATTTAACTGATCCCCAAAGGTTTTTGATTAAATAGCGGAATAGAAAATATGATCCAAAAAAAGTGTATGTATATCACACGTACACAACCACACTAGGCCCCAATTACTATTGTTTGTACCCCTAAAAGGCTAGATGAGGAGTAGGGGGGGTATGGAACAGGCAGCACCCTCAAACCTTCAGAAGTATGAGATGAACCCCAACAACTTGGAAAGGTGGATCTCTCTCACACGTACCAACACAGACTATCCCCCAATTTAACTGATCCCCAAAGGTTTTTGATTAAATAGCGGAATAGAAAATATGATCCAAAAAAAGTGTATGTATATCACACGTACACAACCACACTGGGCCCCAATTACTATTGTTTGTACCCCTAAAAGGCTAGATGAGGAGTAGGGGGAGTATGGAACAGGCAGCACCCTCAAACCTTCAGAAGTATGAGATGAACCCCAACAACTTGGAAAGGTGGATCTCTCTCACACGTACCAACACAGACTATCCCCCAATTTAACTGATCCCCAAAGGTTTTTGATTAAATAGCGGAATAGAAAATATGATCCAAAAAAAGTGTATGTATATCACACGTACACAACCACACTGGGCCCCAATTACTATTGTTTGTACCCCTAAAAGGCTAGATGAGGAGTAGGGGGAGTATGGAACAGGCAGCACCCTCAAACCTTCAGAAGTATGAGATGAACCCCAACAACTTGGAAAGGTGGATCTCTCTCACACGTACCAACACAGACTATCCCCCAATTTAACTGATCCCCAAAGGTTTTTGATTAAATAGCGGAATAGAAAATATGATCCAAAAAAAGTGTATGTATATCACACGTACACAACCACACTAGGCCCCAATTACTATTGTTTGTACCCCTAAAAGGCTAGATGAGGAGTAGGGGGGGTATGGAACAGGCAGCACCCTCAAACCTTCAGAAGTATGAGATGAACCCCAACAACTTGGAAAGGTGGATCTCTCTCACACGTACCAACACAGACTATCCCCCAATTTAACTGATCCCCAAAGGTTTTTGATTAAATAGCGGAATAGAAAATATGATCCAAAAAAAGTGTATGTATATCACACGTACACAACCACACTAGGCCCCAATTACTATTGTTTGTACCCCTAAAAGGCTAGGAGTAGGGGGAGTATGGAACAGGCAGCACCCTCAAACCTTCAGAAGTATGAGATGAACCCCAACAACTTGGAAAGGTGGATCTCTCTCACACGTACCAACACAGACTATCCCCCAATTTAACTGATCCCCAAAGGTTTTTGATTAAATAGCGGAATAGAAAATATGATCCAAAAAAAGTGTATGTATATCACACGTACACAACCACACTAGGCCCCAATTACTATTGTTTGTACCCCTAAAAGGCTAGATGAGGAGTAGGGGGAGTATGGAACAGGCAGCACCCTCAAACCTTCAGAAGTATGAGATGAACCCCAACAACTTGGAAAGGTGGATCTCTCTCACACGTACCAACACAGACTATCCCCCAATTTAACTGATCCCCAAAGGTTTTTGATTAAATAGCGGAATAGAAAATATGATCCAAAAAAAGTGTATGTATATCACACGTACACAACCACACTAGGCCCCAATTACTATTGTTTGTACCCCTAAAAGGCTAGATGAGGAGTAGGGGGGGTATGGAACAGGCAGCACCCTCAAACCTTCAGAAGTATGAGATGAACCCCAAAAACTTGGAAAGGTGGATCTCTCTCACACGTACCAACACAGACTATCCCCCAATTTAACTGATCCCCAAAGGTTTTTGATTAAATAGCGGAATAGAAAATATGATCCAAAAAAAGTGTATGTATATCACACGTACACAACCACACTAGGCCCCAATTACTATTGTTTGTACCCCTAAAAGGCTAGGAGTAGGGGGAGTATGGAACAGGCAGCACCCTCAAACCTTCAGAAGTATGAGATGAACCCCAACAACTTGGAAAGGTGGATCTCTCTCACACGTACCAACACAGACTATCCCCCAATTTAACTGATCCCCAAAGGTTTTTGATTAAATAGCGGAATAGAAAATATGATCCAAAAAAAGTGTATGTATATCACACGTACACAACCACACTGGGCCCCAATTACTATTGTTTGTACCCCTAAAAGGCTAGATGAGGAGTAGGGGGAGTATGGAACAGGCAGCACCCTCAAACCTTCAGAAGTATGAGATGAACCCCAACAACTTGGAAAGGTGGATCTCTCTCACACGTACCAACACAGACTATCCCCCAATTTAACTGATCCCCAAAGGTTTTTGATTAAATAGCGGAATAGAAAATATGATCCAAAAAAAGTGTATGTATATCACACGTACACAACCACACTAGGCCCCAATTACTATTGTTTGTACCCCTAAAAGGCTAGATGAGGAGTAGGGGGGGTATGGAACAGGCAGCACCCTCAAACCTTCAGAAGTATGAGATGAACCCCAACAACTTGGAAAGGTGGATCTCTCTCACACGTACCAACACAGACTATCCCCCAATTTAACTGATCCCCAAAGGTTTTTGATTAAATAGCGGAATAGAAAATATGATCCAAAAAAAGTGTATGTATATCACACGTACACAACCACACTGGGCCCCAATTACTATTGTTTGTACCCCTAAAAGGCTAGGAGTAGGGGGAGTATGGAACAGGCAGCACCCTCAAACCTTCAGAAGTATGAGATGAACCCCAACAACTTGGAAAGGTGGATCTCTCTCACACGTACCAACACAGACTATCCCCCAATTTAACTGATCCCCAAAGGTTTTTGATTAAATAGCGGAATAGAAAATATGATCCAAAAAAAGTGTATGTATATCACACGTACACAACCACACTAGGCCCCAATTACTATTGTTTGTACCCCTAAAAGGCTAGATGAGGAGTAGGGGGAGTATGGAACAGGCAGCACCCTCAAACCTTCAGAAGTATGAGATGAACCCCAACAACTTGGAAAGGTGGATCTCTCTCACACGTACCAACACAGACTATCCCCCAATTTAACTGATCCCCAAAGGTTTTTGATTAAATAGCGGAATAGAAAATATGATCCAAAAAAAGTGTATGTATATCACACGTACACAACCACACTAGGCCCCAATTACTATTGTTTGTACCCCTAAAAGGCTAGATGAGGAGTAGGGGGGGTATGGAACAGGCAGCACCCTCAAACCTTCAGAAGTATGAGATGAACCCCAACAACTTGGAAAGGTGGATCTCTCTCACACGTACCAACACAGACTATCCCCCAATTTAACTGATCCCCAAAGGTTTTTGATTAAATAGCGGAATAGAAAATATGATCCAAAAAAAGTGTATGTATATCACACGTACACAACCACACTAGGCCCCAATTACTATTGTTTGTACCCCTAAAAGGCTAGATGAGGAGTAGGGGGGGTATGGAACAGGCAGCACCCTCAAATCTTCAGAAGTATGAGATGAACCCCAAAAACTTGGAAAGGTGGATCTCTCTCACACGTACCAACACAGACTATCCCCCAATTTAACTGATCCCCAAAGGTTTTTGATTAAATAGCGGAATAGAAAATATGATCCAAAAAAAGTGTATGTATATCACACGTACACAACCACACTAGGCCCCAATTACTATTGTTTGTACCCCTAAAAGGCTAGATGAGGAGTAGGGGGGTATGGAACAGGCAGCACCCTCAAACCTTCAGAAGTATGAGATGAACCCCAACAACTTGGAAAGGTGGATCTCTCTCACACGTACCAACACAGACTATCCCCCAATTTAACTGATCCCCAAAGGTTTTTGATTAAATAGCGGAATAGAAAATATGATCCAAAAAAAGTGTATGTATATCACACGTACACAACCACACTAGGCCCCAATTACTATTGTTTGTACCCCTAAAAGGCTAGGAGTAGGGGGAGTATGGAACAGGCAGCACCCTCAAACCTTCAGAAGTATGAGATGAACCCCAACAACTTGGAAAGGTGGATCTCTCTCACACGTACCAACACAGACTATCCCCCAATTTAACTGATCCCCAAAGGTTTTTGATTAAATAGCGGAATAGAAAATATGATCCAAAAAAAGTGTATGTATATCACACGTACACAACCACACTAGGCCCCAATTACTATTGTTTGTACCCCTAAAAGGCTAGATGAGGAGTAGGGGGAGTATGGAACAGGCAGCACCCTCAAATCTTCAGAAGTATGAGATTGTGTTCACTGTACCCCACAAAGATTGAGTTCACTGCACCCCACAATGATTGTGTTCACTGCACCCCACAAAGATTGTGTTCACTGCACCTCACAAAGATTGTGTTCACTGTACCCCCCAAAGATTGTGTTCACTGCACCCCACAAAGATTCTGTTCACTGTACCCCACAAAGATTGTGTTCACTGCACCCTAAAAGGATGTTGTTCACTGCACCCCACAAAGATTGTGTTCACTGCACCCTAAAAGGATGTTGTTCACTGCACCCCAAAAAGATTGTGTTCACTGTACCCCCCCAAAGATTGTGTTCACTGCACCCCACAAAGATTGTGTTCACTGCACCCCAAAAAGATTGTGTTCACTGTACCCCCCAAAGATTGTGTTCACTGCACCCCAAAAAGATTGTGTTCACTGTACCCCCCAAAGATTGTGTTCACTGCACCCCACAAAGATTCTGTTCACTGTACCCCACAAAGATTGTGTTCACTGCACCCCAAAAAGATTGTGTTCACTGTACCCCCCCAAAGATTGTGTTCACTGCACCCCACAAAGATTCTGTTCACTGCACCCCACAAAGGATTTTGTTCACTGCACCCCAAAAAGATTGTGTTCACTGCACCCCAAAAAGGATTTTGATCACTGCACCCCAAAAAGGATGTTGTTCACTGCACCCCAAAAATGATTTTGTTCACTCCACCCCAAAAAGATTGTGTTCACTGCACCCCACAAAGATTGTGTTCACTGCACCCCAAAAAGATTGTGTTCACTGTACCCCCCAAAGATTGTGTTCACTGCACCCCACAAAGATTCTGTTCACTGTACCCCACAAAGATTGTGTTCACTGCACCCCAAAAAGATTGTGTTCACTGCACCCCAAAAAGGATGTTGTTCACTCCACCCCAAAAAGATTGTGTTCACTGCACCCCACAAAGATTGTGTTCACTGCACCCCAAAAAGATTGTGTTCACTGCACCCCAAAAATGATTTTGTTCACTGCACCCCAAAAAGGATTTTGTTCACTGCACCCCAAAAAGGATGTTGTTCACTCCACCCCAAAAAGATTGTGTTCACTGCACCCCAAAAAGATTGTGTTCACTGCACCCCACAAAGGATTTTGTTCACTGCACCCCAAAAAGATTGTGTTCACTGCACCCCAAAAAGGATGTTGTTCACTGCACCCCAAAAAGGATTTTGTTCACTGCACCCCAAAAAGATTGTGTTCACTGCACCCCACAAAGGATTTTGTTCACTGCACCCCACAAAGATTGTGTTCACTGCACACCAAAAAGGATTGTGTTCACTGCACCCCAAAAAGATTTTGTTCACTGCACCCCAAAAAGATTGTGTTCACTGCAGCCCAAAAAGATTGTGTTCACTGCAGCCCAAAAAGATTGTGTTCACTGCAGCCCAAAAAGATTGTGTTCACTGCAGCTCACACACAGAAAAATGGATGTGGATCACTGACACCTGCCTATCTCCAATCCCACACCACACAGCAATATCGATTGTAGTTTGTAGAACACAGTTTCCCTAAAATTCAGCAGACTCTGTCCCTAACAGGATTGAGAAGAGATCGTAGATCAGGATTGAGTGCAGATTCACCCCACCCCCCACACAGCAATATCGATTGTAGTTTGTAGAAGACACTGACCCTATAATTCAGCAGACTCTATCCCTAAAATGCCTACAACTCGCCCTGCCTAAACACTCCGACCTGTCCCTCAATTCTATCCGGACACAAATGTTTTTTTCCTGCCTATCTTTCCCTAATCAGCAGCCAGCACATTGATGTGTGCTCTGTCCCTTAGCTAAGCAGCAGAATGACGCTGCTGCGGCGGCTGCCTCGAACTTATAAAGACTTGGTCACATGCTTCAGACGGCCAATCACAGCTACTAAGACATTTGCAGGCATGGCTGGGATGGCTTAAGGCACACCAGTTAAACGATTGTTGATTGGCTGTTGAAAGCCCGCCATGAAAAGAGCGCCAAAGCATGCAAAACCCGGAAATAAAACGACCGAACACGGATTTTTACCCGAACATACAGTAAAGTGTCCGTGTCCGTGTTCGGGTAAAAAAAATCCAATTATTCGGTACGAACACGAATAATACAGTCCGTGTTCGCTCAACACTATCCAGGACATGTAGAATACTTGACTCCTGACACTGCTTTAGCTCAAAAGTCACTGAACAGCTCCCTCCAGCCCTATGCTGGCTTGAGGTAGCTCTTTGTAAATTCCTGTGCTGCTGCAACTCTCAATTTGTTAAATTCACACTGTACACTGACTCTTCAGGGCCCAAACTGCAGGTGCCCCCTTTACAGTTCAGGGTCCTCTGACTAGGCACCCCCTCTAACACTCCCTTTACAACTAGCTGACTCTTGAATCCCCAGAACCTTCTCTGGAGTGGTCCCCTCTGACACTAGGCAGACCCCCCAGGGGCAATCCTCAGTACTCACGACCTTTGTAGGCTTTCCTGGGACTGGACTCCTTTCTTTCTCCACTGGTTCTCGGCACACCGGATCCCCTTCAGCTCAACTCAGCACCCTATGGATTCTCAGGCAGCACCCAAAGACATCCGCTTCCTCTGACAGGAGTCATGCACTCCCATCAAACGTATACCCATTCCCAGAATCCTTTGCGGCAGAATCTGCCTTCTGGGGTATATACAAGCCTGAATGTGTCCCTGATTGGGTTTCCTCCACTGCCCAATGAGAAGCCTCTCACCGAGCCAGTGGGGAGACTCCCCTCTCAGCAGACACACCTAGGAGCCATGACAACATGACCAAAAGGAAATCATGGCCCTGTTAAGCAGACAAGGCCTACTATATTTTACCTAGCACCTACCCGTAGGGTGCTACATCCACACCACACCAAAGTTAGTCAGGTCCCTCTGACTCTGAGGCAACTGCCTCCTGTCAAAAACTCTGCCAAAAATCAGGAGTAAACCACAAACCTGGAAAGGGGGAAAAGGGAAAAACTAATTTACAAATAAATTACGGTGAAAAAATAGATCTTTACACTCTGCTGTACACATTTTACAAACAGTTTAAGGTGCATGAGAACGGATGCACCCCCACCAAACAAACTTGTTTGGTGGAGAACAATGAAGAAAAATACAATGCACATTTCCTGACTGACTATCTCTAAGATGGTCCCACCTGTAGAGAAATAAGGGAAGCAAAAGTTAGTCAACTGCATACACATAGGAAAATGCAAGTCTAACTATCTGAACAGTTGAGTGGAAAGACCCTCATTTTTTAACTGCAAGGGCGACCTTTCCACTCCCTCCCTGACTACCTCTGCTAACCATTGTCTTGACACGCCAGGGGCCCTCTCCTTCCTGGAAGAGTTTGTCCCCTAACTGAGTCAGGGAAGTAGCACAGGGGTCCTATAGGGCACCCCGCACCAAAGTTCCTGGACACACTTGAACTTTGTATTAGCAACATCTTCATCTGTCAGAGCTGTGGATGACGTCCCACACAGCTATTTGTAATCCAAAAGAGATCCTGGCCCATTGGCCCAAGGGATCTAACACAACAAATAATTTCCCAAAAGACCCTGGCCCGATGGCCCAAGGGGTCTGCATTAAACTTAAACACTTGCAAACTTGAATTCAGCATTATATTTTAAAGTCTCTTTGGTCAGTTGTGGTAGCCAGCCGGCCATCACAGTTTTTTTTTTTCTTGAAAATCCTCTCCTTGAAGTAGAATATTTGCAGCCCTCAAATGAAATAGTCAGGGTGAGGGACCTGAACATATTCTCCTTGCGCATTTTTGACTCGGAAGGACCAGGCATGCCTTGATCCATCTGTGTGGCGGACCTCCACTCTATGTAGATGGAACGCCCAAAGTTCCACTGGGGCTTTACACTGTAGAACTTTTCCGTGAGCTTTTCCTCTGGGGAATACCTGTATGGTTTTGGGACAATCAGAAAGTCCCAGATCAGCTCATCACACCAAAAGTCCCGAAACTTCTCCACCATCACCATCACTTCTCTTGGTGCATAGGGGTAACCATACCTATATTTAAGCGCTACTTTCTTTTGCATCCACCTCTGCATCCTGGATAACCGAGGGAGAGTCCTCCTGTTACCTCTCCCTGGTGGAGAAAATGGGGTACATACTCTTTGTATCATTTGCTCATAGGATGTATTTTGGTCCCTGGCCCTGGCAATGTTTCCTGGAGGGGTGAGGTCTGGGATCCTTTCAACGTAGGCATTGCAGAACCCCAATTTCTGAGCCAGTTCCCCTCTCTCTATAGCTTCTCTAGCTTCCTGATCAAGCGGTACAGTCACTTCAGGACCTGGGGAGCTGCTCCCAGCTTCTGACCCCCATTCCCACTCAGTCTCATCTTTAGATCCCCAATCATCAATTCCTTCCTCGATTGACCCATATATGTTGTAGAAAGATGGGGAATCAACACGTACAGGACATTTTTCTCCCTCACTACTTGTACTAGAGGGTGATGCTTGAATTTGCTGCAGGTTTATGAGGCTGTGGGATGCTGATGGGGGCGGATGCTGCTATGGCCACTGAGGTAGTTATGTCCTCCGGCCACTCTCCAACCATTTGTGTGGACACAGATCCCCTCCCAACGGAACTCTGAAACCGAGCTCCCTTCCCGCAAATTACAGGCCCACGACTGCTGACAGGGCCTCCAGCTGCATCATTAGCCTAAACATGCCCCCCCGGCTCAGCGGAGGAACTTAGACTCAGCCCCGGTCACTTCCTGAGCAAGGCCTTACTCCCACATGACAGAGAGCTTCTTGGGACGGCCCTCACTCTTTTCTGCCTGGAGCAGCAGATAACCACACTGCCCACATTGGACGCACGCTTGCACTCGCAAAGTGACAATGGCACACTGAGGACATACCGCTCTTAGGAACTCCCGGCCGCCTCCCATGCATAGCATGAGTCTGCCGTCCGTCACCATCCAGATACCTATATCCCAGACTAGAGGGGGATCGGGCTGGTGGATCTGCTCCCGACTTTGCTTTGCAGGATCTTCACCCATGGTGGCAGTGATAGCAGGCACACTCCTCGTTTCTCTCACAAACGACATGCTCCTCTCTCCTACATGTGTCTCCCGCACGGCCACACCCGAAGGAGTGGATATTAATAGGGTCTACTTAGTCACTCCTGATTGGCTGGATGTTCCCGCTGTCTCCACCCTCTCGCCATATTGGGCGATGTCTCCTCCTGCTAGGCAGATCTGCATGTGGCGCGCTTTCCCGCACGGCGCTGTAACTCTTCCCCTGCCATGCTTCCTCACTGCAAGCCTCTGGGAAAAAGCTGCTAAGCACATCATGTCACTTGCTAGACATGTATCCACTCTTCTCAATTGCACTAGGGCCACAACGGCGCCTTCCTTTACTGAAACCAGCTGTCCCTCCTTGCTTGGCAAGAGTAATATCCCGCTGTGGGTCGCACGGTCGATAGTTCTTTTCCTCGCCATACACGTGCAATTCTCATCTTCCATACTGGCTCCGGGATTAGCCCCACTGTCCCTCTCGGCATGGCCGACTACGATTCCCACAGTATGGGTGCAACAACTATAGAGAATAAATGTCCCACTGTCAAATGCACGGTCAACATCCATCCACATAGATACACATACACCAGGCCCCTGGCACCTCTCTTCCCGTGCCTCTGGCCTCCATCTCCACTGTCATCATCAGGACCTCCGGCGTCCTCTTCTCTGTCCTCCCTGGGACCCCTGACGCCATCTTCACTGTCCACTCTAGGACCTCTCTCTGTTAAGCAGTTGCAGCACCTTACACTTTAACACTTTTTCCCCCTGCTCTCCATGTTCTGATAGCACATCTCATAGTCCATATGAAAAGTTCTCATTAAGTTACATGCTTTCTTGGAACATTTACGTTGCCACAAGCAACCTTCCATATGGGCTTCTAGCTTCAACCAACTCTCCCTGTCTCCCGCAGTTGCAGTCTCATACCTGGCCTGGCACTTGAACAACAGTTCTGGGCACAAAAATTTCCTTTTTTTACTTTTATTTCTCCTGTTGCCAGGGGCAACCGACCCAGTAACTAATGGCAAAATCCCGGACGAGCCCGCAAATGTAGCAGGTTCACCTATCTGTAGGGTGCTACATCATTTATTTATTTTTTACTAGTAATGGCGGCGATAAGCGATTTTTAGCGGGACTGTGACCCTGCGGCAGACAGATTGGACCCCTAACTAACATTTTTGACACTTTTGGGGGGACCAGTGACATTACTAAATTAATCAGTGCTAAAAATATGCACTGTCACTGTACTAATGATACTGACAGGGAAGGGGTTAACCCAGGCACGATCAAAGGGTCACATGTGAGCATAGGGGTTGTTCTCTAACTGTGAGGGGGATGAGCTTATGGAATCAACACAGAGACCTGTGTCCCTAAATAGGAGGATCACAGGAGCTCTGTATTGATTCCTGAGAGAACAACTGTCTGCTGTGTTTACAACAGCAGACAGCCGTTCTCTCTCCACGGGGAGCGATCGCGGGTGCTCGGTGGCGATAGCGGCTTCGTGAATCAGCTTCCCCGCTGGTGCCCCCAGGATCACTCCCGTGAACTGCCGTACAGGAGATTCCTGGGAACCTGCCGCCGTATATCAACAGCGGCTGGTCGGCAAGTGGTTAAGATTGGTTTAATATTATTTCATTAATAAAAATAAAAAAAACAGAAAAATTGAAACAAAATAAAAAAAAATTCCACCAAATGCTCTGCGCCCCACCTTAACCACTTTGACTCTCACACCTGTTTACCCCCAATGGACCAAACCATATTTTCACATTTCTGCTATGCGTGTAGCGGGGAGCCGGTAAAACAGCTCCAAATGCAGGGAAAGTGGTTTATGGGATCTATGTTCCTCCGCGGATTCCTAGGTTTACAACCTGAGGTAAAATCAGCAAATAGGTTAGAATAAGGAGAAATAGTTATTTACCTGCTATTAGTAAAGTCTGTTTCCGGGGCTGGTTTTACTGGGAATCTGATAGAGCTCTGGGTGGGACAGATTCCCAAGTCCGTGGACCACAGTTTGATGGTCTCTGGCCAGGCCTTGATCAAGGCAGCTGGTCCTGGATCTCAGAGAGTGTGGACTTCTCCAAGTGAGGAACCAACTGGGAGCATGGCTGCTTATCTCTGAACCAGGATGCAAATGTTTGCTCTGTAAAGGACACTTACCTTGGAACAAGGACTGTATCAATCTACGGACACAGTAAGGCTCAACAGAGCAATAGCTTACTATTGTTATTTTATGGTAAGGAGCCTATTTTTCTGTTAAGAATTTTCCTATGGATTAAACATGAAGTTTTTCTAAAGAAACTGTTACTGTGTCCCTGCTTAGAGACTGATCCCTTACGATTGGTGGCTTGGAGCCAGTAAAAAGTGTGGATAATGGAGGAACTAATGAAACAAGCTGGTGCAAGCACGCATCGAGCAACAGGAAACTAATCATTAATTTGCTGCAGCTACCCAAGTAGCAAGAACAAAAATAATTCAATAAGCTCATACAGTCAGTTACACTCCCTGACTGACAAGGCTCTAAGCGTGGACAATGTTGCAGATACATGCAAGCGAGTGCAAGCTGCACTACAAAAAATGATGGCTGAGGATGACATGGAGGCTTTTCTTACGGTTTTTATGAGAGTTGCAGAGAGAGAAGGGCTTCCGCAGGACCTGTGGGCTGAGGTCCTTACCCCCTTTTTGACCGGAGATCCCCAGAAGGTCTATTTTGATCTGATTGCTGCCAAGGCTCGCAAATACCAAAGCCCCAAAACCGAGATTTTGGCACACCTTGGGATTACAATGGCCTCGAGGGCCCAGCACATCCATGCTTGGCAATTCAGGGTGGACCAACCTGCAAGGTCCCAGATGTATGACCTCATTCACCTCACATGGATGTGGTTACAACCGGTCCAGATGGTGGAGAGAGTGGTGGAGGACCACTTTTTGAGAGCCCTTCCCATCCCTATACATCGGTTTGCCGGGAGAGCAGATCCTAAATATGCCCATGAGTTGGTGGCCCTCGCGGAGCGGTACTTATGTACTAAGGACTTTCTTCGGGTTGTAGCACCCAAAGAGTCCTTCTCCCAGAGACAGAAGCCCACCAACCTGGGAAAAAGTGCTCCTGCCCTAAAATGGGAGGGGAAAAAGAAGGTAAATACCTTTTGAGGACACTGATGCGCAAGGCGAGAAGAGGTCCAAGCGTCAGAGGGAGACCCGACAGGACCACGGACCTATAGTGTGCTGGCTTTGCCAAGAACCAGGACATCTGGTTGCCAGATGTCCACTTACCCAGGAACCTATGCATTGCAGTTTGACCCAGAAAAGCTCCTTTTTACACTCGGGGGCGCCCCACAAAAGTCAGGCAGCTCCGAGAAACAAATTTGTGTGATTAAAGTGGACGGTTGCCAGATGACTGCCTTGCTGGACTCCGGCAGTCTACTCACTCTAGTGCATGCCAGTCTAATGAACCCCCACAAGTTGCAGCATCAGCAAATGGGGGTTTTTTGTATCCATGGAGATACCAAGTGCTACCCCACAGCCATTGTGTCGATCGAATCTCCCGGTGGCACCAGGGACCATGAAGTGGGAGTGGTCCAAAATAGAATGTATAATGCTGTCCTTCTTGGGCAAGACTTCCCTTTTTACTGGTATTCATGGGAAAATGCCAAAGCAGCAAGACCCCCCCTCTGGATCTGACCCCAGCTGCCCAGAACTGCAGGAGGAGCAAAATGAGGGGAAAGAGTCTCCAAATATTCCCTTGGAGGTCCTCGCAGGTGACACAGAGAACCCCCCCGCCGAAGATACTGTAGACCTGCAAGACCTACCCACCATCTGGGAAAAGTTTGGCACGGCCCAGCTGAGGGACCCCACTTTAGTCAGGGCCAGGGAACAGGTAAAAGTGGTAAATGATGAGAAAAAAGAGAAAAAACACTCGCGCTAGGGAAAGAAAATGTGTATGTGTGACTTAAATGAATATAATAGTGGACTGCTGCTGCTACAACCCACAGTGGTGTGAAATGAAAAAACTGTAATATGAGATATATTGCTAGCAGCGCAATACCTTAAATGAAAATAATACCTCTGATACCAAAAATAGTGAAGTAATGCGTAATATAACAAATAAACGAAACAACTCTGGGTATTGTCATATGATATAACTGAGTGAACAACCAAAAAACCTCAAGTGCAGTGGCGTACTAACGGGGGGGGGCGGGGGGAGGGCCGCCCCGGGTGCCACGCACTGGAGGGGTGTCAGGCTGCTCGGAATATCAGTCAGTGTGAAGGAGCTGCAGTTTCTAAAGTCCGCGCTGCTCGCGGGGGCGGCGGCCGGCGGGAAGAAGGTGAGCACTGAGCAGCCTCCTCCTGTGTGTCTGTGTGACTGTCTGGACTGGAGAGGAGATGGGACAGCTGGATATAGAAGGATTCATCTTTCCGTATTTCTCCTGCTGCCGTTGAATGGCCGATTCTCCTCTCCCTCCTGCAGTCAGTTAGCGGCAGCAGGAGGAATATGTAAAGATCAAATCATCTATATGCAGCTGTCCCATCCCCTCTCCTATACAACTTGCTGGCCCCCTAGTGCTCTCCAGCCCCCCCCTCCCCTTGCTCTTAACACCCCCTTCTCTTAACACCCCCCTGCTCTTAACACCCCCCCTGCTCTTAACACCCCCCCTGCTCTTAACACCCCCCCTGCTCTTAACACCCCCCCCTGCTCTTAACACCCCCCCCCTGCTCTTAACACCCCCCCCTGCTCTTAACATCCCCCCCTGTTCTTAACACCCCCCCTGCTCTTAACATCCCCCCCTGCTCTTAACACCCCCCCTGCTCTTAACACCCCCCCTGCTCTTAACACCCCCCCTGTTCTAAACACCCCCCTGCTCTAAACACCCCCCTGCTCTAAACACCCCCCTGCTCTAAACACCCCCCTGCTCTTAACACCCCCCCCCTGCTCTTAACACCCCCCCTGCTCTTAACACCCCCCCCCTGCTCTTAACATCCCCCCCTGCTCTTAACACCCCCCCTGCTCTTAACACCCCCTTGCTCTTAACACCCCCTTGCTCTTAACACCCCCCCTGCTCTTAACACCCCCCTGCTCTTAACACCCCCCTGCTCTTAACCCCTCAGTGCTCTTGCCCCCCAGCGCTCCTTAGCCCCCCAGTGCTCTTCAGCTCCCCGCAGTGCTTTTCATCTCCCCCCATGCTCTCTGGCTCCCCCAGTGCTCTCCACCCCCCTGTGCTCCCTGCCTCCCCCCTCAGTGAGTTCCAGTTCCCCCCATGCTCTCCATCCCCCTGGTTTTCCCTGTCCCCCCCCCAGTGCTCTCCACCCCTGCGCCTTCCAACCCCCTACAATGCTTTTTCAAACCCCTCTTAATTCTCTCCAGTCCCCCCCCCCCGCGCCCTTCAGCTCCTCCAGTGCTCTCTGCTTGCCCTGTGCTCTCCGGCCCCCCTAATGCTCTTCTATCTTATATCATGTCTGCAGTCTCTGACCTTCTTTTGTATCATGTCTGCAGTCTCTGCCCATCTCTTGTATCATATCCTCAGTCTTTGACCATCTCTTGTATCATGTCCTCAGTCTCTGACCATCTCTTGGATCATGTCCTCAGTCTCTGACCATCTCTTGGATCATGTCCTCAGTCTCTGACCATCTCTTGGATCATGTCCTCAGTCTCTGACCATCTCTTGGATCATGTCCTCAGTCTCTGACCATCTCTTGGATCATGTCCTCAGTCTCTGACCATCTCTTGGATCATGTCCTCAGTCTCACCATCTCTTGGCTCATGTCCTCAGTCTCTGACCATCTCTTGGATCATGTCCTCAGTCTCTGACCAACCATCTCTTGGATCATGTCCACAGTCTCTGATCATCTCCTGTATCATGCCCTCAGTCTCTGACCATCTCCTGTGTGTTTTCTGCAGTCTCTGACCATCTCTAGTATCCCGTCCGTAGTCTCTGACCATCTCTTGTATCATATCCTCAGTCTCGGATTTCTCTTGTATTAGGTCCGTAGTCTCTGACCATCTCTTGTATCATGTCCTCAGTCTCTGACCATCTCTTGTATCATGTCCTCAGTCTCTGACCATCTCTTGTATCATGTCCTCAGTCTCTGACCATCTCTTGTATCATGTCCTCAGTCTCTGACCATCTCTTGTATCATGTCCTCAGTATCTGATTTCTTTTGTTTTAGGTCCGTAGTCTCTTACCATCTCTTGCATCATGCATCTCCTCAGTCTCTGACTATCTCCTTTAGCATGTCTCCAATCTCCTACTCAAACTTAAACACATTGATAATAGTATTAGCTATCGCTATCTGTCTATGCCAAAGGTAGGACTGTGCAGGGGAGGCAGAGAGTGCAAAAGGGGGAACTGTGATTAGAGAGACAGGGGGGGGGCAGACTGCAAAGGGCACTGTGATAGGGGGGCTGGGAAATTTGTGCAATAAATATTCTTGGAGACATTACAATTTTTTGTGGGTGTTTTTACATTTTAAAGTGTGGGGGGGGGGGGGGTGCCAGATATAGGATCCGCCCCGGGTGCCAAATGCTCTAGGTACGCCACTGCTCAAGTGTAAACTTAGAATGCATCCATGGTAATCATAATAATCAAAAAGATTCCATCATGTGTGTTGCATGTGCCCAAAAGCAGATATATTAATATACTTAAATACAGATGAAAGCTAAAGTGCAAGAAGTGCCAATAAAAGTGCATATAGTGTCCTTATGCAGTATAGGCTTACAAAAAACAAATATAACAATATACTTTTGGCAATTAAAGTTGGCAATTAAAAGTGCAAAATGTGCCAAAAAAAAAAGAGCATATAGTGTCCTTATGAAGTATAGTCTTTCAGAAAGTTCAATATCCAAAAAGGAAGTGAAAATGAATATGCTGCTACTGGTGTAGCACAGAAGAAATCTCTTCAGAACAATCCCTCTGGAGTGCGATGTAAAGCAATGGTGGTGTCACCCTCCGTGCTCATTGGATATAGTAAAATTGCACTCTCCCCGGAAGATTTTGACCCCCAATACCATATGGCAAGGGTTGCTAAGAAGGCTTTAGGGTTAAAGTATCCAGATGGATGTCCCCTCTGTCCGTGCCCGGATGGTCCTGAGAGGCGGGAGATCCGTTCAGCAGCGGCGACAGTCAACGGAGGGCAAGTGCGAGAACCTGCTCTCTGCTGACTGTTGCTGCTGCTGACCGGATCTCCCGCATTACTTCACTGTTGTTGGTTTCAGAGGTATTATTTTCGTTTAACCACTTAAGCCCCGGAGGATTTGGCTGCTCAAAGACCAGGCCCTTTTTTTCAACTCAGCACTGCGTGACTTTAACTGACAATTGCGCGGTCATGCAATGCTGTACCAAAACTAAATTTACATCCTTTTTTTCCCACAAACAGAGCTTTCTTTTGGTGATACTTGATCACCTCTGCGCTTTTTATTTGTTGCGATATTAATAAAAAGAGCAAAGATTTTGAGAAAAAATGACATTTTCAAATTTGTCTTTAAAAAAATATCCAATATACTCAATTTATGTCATATATTTTGGCCAAAATGTATTTAGCTACATGTCTTTGACAAAAAAATCTCAATGGGCATATTTTTATTGGTTTGCGCAAAGGTTATAGCGTCTAAAAACTATGGTGTAAATACTGGAATTTATGCAGCTTTTACTTTCTGACTGCCTATCTCATTTCATGAAGTGCTAAAATGGCAGGGCAGTACAACCCCCCCTCCCAATTACCACTTTTTGGAAAGAAGACATCCTAAGGAATGTCCTGAGAGGCATGTTGAGCTCATTGAATATTTCATTTTTTTTGTCACAGGTGTTTGAAAAATGACTAAAAATATATATATTTTTTTACACAAAGTTGTCATTGAAATGATACATTGCTCACATATGCCATGGGTATATGTGGAATGACACCTCAAAATACATTCTGCTGCTTCTCCTGAGTACAGAGATACCACATGTGTGAGACTTTTTGGGAGCCTAGCTGTGTACGGGACCCCGAAACCCAATCAGCACTTTCAGGTTTTCTAATGGCGTAAATTGTGCATTTCACCTCTGCACTACCTGTCACAGTTACGGAGGCCCTAAAATTTCAAGATAGCACAAAACCCCCCCAAATTACCCCATTTTTCAAAGTAGACACTCCAAGTTATTTGCTGAGAGGCATGGTGAGTCCATGGAATATTTTATATTTTGCCACAAGTTCCGGGAAAATTATTATTTTTTTGTTTTTTTACACAAAGTTGGCACTAAATTACTGTATATATTGCTCACACATGCCATGGGTATATGTGGAATGACCCCCCAAAATACATTCTGCTGCTTCTCCTGAGTATACCCCATGTGTGAGACTTTTTGGCAGTCTAGTCGCGTACAGGCCCCCGAAAACCAATCCCCACCTTCACGCTTTCTAAGGGCGTTGTTCACTCCTTACTACCTATCACAGTTTTGAAGGCCATGAAATGCCAAGACAGCACAAACCCGCCCCCACTTCCCCCAAATGACCCATTTTCAGAAAGTAGACACCCTAAGCTATTTTCAGAGAGGCATGTTGAGTGTTTTGAAGATCTCACTTTTTGTCACAAAGTTTTGGAATTTGAAAAAAAAGAGGAAAAAAAAATGCATTTTCCTGTTTTTTTCTTCATGCTGCAAAATACTCACCATGCCTCTCAGCAAATAGCTTGGAGTGTCTACTTTGCAAAATGGGCTCATTTGGGGGGTTTTGTGCTATCTTGGCATTTCATGGCCTTCAAAACTGTGATAGGTAGTAAGGAGTGAACTACTCCCTTAGAAAGCGTGAAGGTGGGGATTGGTTTTCGGGGTCCTGTACGCGGCTAGACTGCCAAAAAGTC
Organism: Pelophylax lessonae; assembly: GCF_965119305.1. Taxonomy (NCBI): domain Eukaryota; kingdom Metazoa; phylum Chordata; class Amphibia; order Anura; family Ranidae; genus Pelophylax; species Pelophylax lessonae. The sequence continues at coordinate 202,927,945 of NC_138780.1, forward strand.
TCACACCTGGGGTATCCCTGTACTCAGGAGAAGCAGCAGAATGTATTTTGGAGTGTCATTCCGCATACACCCATGACATGTGTGAGAAATTTATCATTTAGTGACAACTTTGTGTAAAAAAAAACAAAAAAATAATAATAATTTTCCGAAACTTGTGGCAAAATATAAACTATTCCATGGACTCATCATGCCTCTCAGCTAATAGCTTGAAGTGTCTACTTTGCAAAATGGGGTCATTTGGGGGGGTTTTGTGCCATCTTAAAAATTTCAGGGCCTCTGAAACTGACAGCTAGTGCGGGAGTAAAATGCACAATTTAGGCCATTAGAAAACCTGAAGGCGGTGATTGGTTTTCGGGGTCCCATACAGGGCCTTCTTTACCGCAGGGCAAACCGGGGCAACTGCCCAGGGCCCAATCTTTATTGAGGGGCCCAAAGCAGCTGCCGCTTGAACCCGCACATTGGATGATGCAGAGTGCACGGAAGGCTGCATTCCCGAGCAAGCCAGCAGAGAGGGGGTGGGACTGGGAGCTCCACTGATGCTCTGATCCCCGCCCCATGCATCCTGTATGTTCGATCAGAGCGGCTGTAGGGAGAGCAGTGATCGGAGAGGAAGCCCCGCTCCCAGACCTCTGTATTCCCCTGCCAGTTTAGAGGGGGGTGGGGGTCAGAGCATCAGTGGAGCTCCCAGTCCCGCTCCCTTGCTGCATCCTGTCTGGTAGGATTAGAAGCGCTGCCTGTAGTGAGAGCAATGATTGGAGCGGGAGCCCCGCCCCCAGACCTCTATTCCCCACCGCGTGCAGCCTACATGCTCGGGAGTTAGCAAGCAAGATTAGAGTGGGAGTCCCATTTAGTGACCTCTGACATTGTATAATGAGCCCAGCTGGCCAGGTATGTCCTTACACTAATAGAATGCCTACTTTTCTAAAACCCCGAGCTGGGTTATTCAACTATAAAGTTTGCATTGTTGAAAGTTTTCTGACCCTCTCCTGTACCATGTCCGCAGCCTCTGACCCCCCTCCTGTACCATGTCTGCAGCCTCTGACCCCCCTCCTGCACCATGTCCGCAGCCTTTGACCCTCCTCCTGTACCATGTCCGCAGCCTCTGACCCCCCTCCTGCACCATGTCCGCAGCCTCTGACCCCCCTCCTGTACCATGTCTGCAGCATCTGACCCTCTCCTGTACCATGTTTTCTGAGGGCCACCTCCTACCATAGGATTTGTAGGAGGTGGCCCTCAGGGCTAAAAGACATTCATAGTGATGATTTAATTGGACCTGAGCGACCACTTCAGAGGGGTTGGGGGGGGAAAGGGTGTGCCAATGTCTCGCTATAGCCAAGGTAGAGGCCAGGAAAATGTGTGAGGTCAATGTGCATAAAGCTGGTGGAAAGGTGTCTATGCCCAAAAGTAGTAAGGCTAAAGCAGGGTCAGGGGGTTAAAGCCGTGCCAGTAATCTGGGAGATTACAGCGAATATCTGTTTCCAGTAGCTGGTGAGAGATTTACAAGACCAAAAGAGATGAAGGATGGTCCCCTTTTTTCCGCACTCTCTCCAGCAAAGCGGAGATAGGGAGGGGTAAAATTTGGCAAGCAGTTGAGGGGTCCTATACCATCTAGTCAACAGCTTCTGGAACGTCTCTCAATGGTTTATGCAATGAGAGGAAGAGTATGCGCACGCCAATGACCGAGACCATTGGGCGAGGGAAAATTCCTTAGCTAGGTCAGTTTCCCAGGTGAGCATCTGGGGAGTTTTTTACGTAACTGGGACTTCTGGTGGAGCAGTAAGTAAAAGAGGGATATGCCTCTGGTGTGTGTGTTAGGCTTGGTAAAGTGGTTCCAGGCTTGGAAGTCAACGTGTAAGGTTGGTGGTGGGTGCTTGAGTAAAAAGGACAATATGCGAGAATAAGAGAATCGGGCCTTATCAGGAAGGTCATGTGTAGCAGAGAGCACATCAAAAGTGAGCAGGCGTATGCCGTGATAGAATTGATCAACCCAGAGGATGTCCGCTTCGGTGAAGTGCCTGAGGGAGAGGTGGGGGATTAGGACCTCTAAAGTCAGAAGAGGGAGTCTAACCTTTGTGGTGTTAGGGTTTTGATGGGAGTGGGAGAGGAGTGTTCTCCATGCCAGAATGGAGGTCTTCGTCGGGGGGGGGGTAGGTTAGAGAGGTTAAGTGGGAGCCACGAGTCCGAGAGCAGGAGGGAAAGATCAGGGGTGGAGGAGCAGGTGGCCTCTAGAGAAGTCCAGCAAGAGTCTCTTTGTCCTGCAAACCAATGTGGCACTTGGGCAAGAAAAGAGGCCGTGTAATAATCACCGATATCCGGCAGGCCGAGACCTCCTGATCTCCTATGTAGAGTAAGGCAACGCATAGCGCATCTGGCCCTCTTTCCCTGCCACAAGAAGCGTCTCATACAAGTGGACAGTTTATTAAGTTGAAGGGCGGAAAAGGGGATTGGGAGGGTGCGGAAGAGGTAGAGGATTTTAGGTAGCAGGAGCATCTTAAAGGAGGCCACCCTGCCTACCCAAGAGATCTCGTGTTTGGCCAAGGAATCTACATCTTTGCTGAGCTGGGATAGCAGGGCACTCAAATTCAAGGAGGACATTTGGGATACTGATGGGGCAAGGGAAATTCCCAAGTACGGTATGCTTTGACTAGTCCAAATGTAGGGGAGTGAGGTGGCAAGGTGTGATTTAGCTTGGGCACTGACTCCAATGTCAAGAATTATGGATTTAGTGAAATTCACCTTGTAAAAGGAGATAGTACTACATTTTTGAAGGAGTTCATGGGCAAAGGGGAGGGATATCGTAGGGTTCGAGAGAGAGAGAGAATTAGGTCATCCGCGAAGAGGTTGATGGCGTGGGACCATCGATTGAGTTTGAGCCCAGTAATATGCGGGTGGGAGCAGACTGCCTCGGCTAGCGGCTCTATGGCCAAATTGAATATGGAGGGAGATAGGGGGCATCCTTGACGGGTGCCGTTCGTGATAGGGAAGATTTTCGAGAGCATGCCATTTGTGAGTAGTGTTGAGCGAACACGGACTGTATTATTCGGGTTCGTACCGAATAATTGGATTTTTGTTACCCGAACACGGACCCGAAAACTTTACTGTATGTTCGGGTTTAAAATCCGTGTTCGGTGATTTTATTTCCGGTTTTGTATGTAATGGCGCGCTTTTAATGGCAGGCTTTCAACAGCCAATCAACAAGCGTTTAACTGGTGTGCGCCATCCCAGCCATGCCTACTAATGTATTAGTAGCTGTGATTGGCCATCTGAAGCATGTGACCCATGTCTTTATAAGTTCGAGAGTCACAGCGCGGTGCGTCATTCTGCTGTAGTATAGGGAGAGAGCACACATCATACGTGCTGGCTGCTGATTAGGGACAGACAGTGAAAAATTGTGTCCGAAAAGAATGCAGGGACAGGTCGGAGTGTAGGCAGGGAAAGTTATTTTAGAATTTTAGGGACAGGCTGGAGAGATTAGGCAGGGACAGTCTACATCGATTTTGCTGTGTGGGGGGTGGTGCAGTGAACGATCTTTTTGAGCATTTTAGGGACAGGCTGGAGAGGTTAGGCAGGGACAGTCTACATCGATTTTGCTGTGTGGGGGGTGGTGCAGTGAACAATCTTTTTGCCCTCACTTGAGCCCACTGAGGAGGAGGAGGAGGAGGAGGAGGGAGAAAAAAATCTAATTTTATCAGTCTGTTGTGTGCAGCGTTCAGCTATATTTTACTACAGATTGCTGTTCTAATCTGCTATTAAAAAATTAGTTAAAGGGGAATTTTTGCCATGCTCTTAACTACGTTTTTCTGCCATTTGCAGCACTCTAGCCCTTTCCATTGGTGTTTTAGAGCCATTTTAGTGCCTGAAAGTTCGGGTCCCCATTGACTTCAATGGGGTTCGGTGTCCGGGTAAAGTTCGGAAAAAGTCCGGGACACGGTCCCAGACTTTTTTTTCAAGTTCGGCCGAACCCACCGAACACGGACATTCAGGTGTTCGCTCAACTCTATTCGTGAGCACTTTAGCTGAGGGACATGAGTAGAGCGCCAGGATCGAAGAGAGGATCGGTCCCTGAAACCCAAATTTGAGCAGAGTGGCTTTGAGGTAGCCCCAATGGACCCTGTCGAACGCCTTCTCCGCATCTATAGACAGAAGAAGAGAAGGCGTTCGACTAGCCCCTGCGTGGTGGATGAGATTCAGCATGCGACGGGTAGCGTCCAATGGTTGTCGGCCTAACATGAAGCCTGACTGATCTGAGGTGATCAAAGAGGGGAGAACGGTCTGAAATCTGAAAGCCAAAAGCTTGGCGTAAATTTTCACATCCACATTTAGGAGGGATATGGGGCGAAAATTGGAGGGGGTATCCGGGGATTTTCCGGGTTTAGGGATGGTGACCACATGGGCCATCAGCATTTCCTTTGGGAAGGAGCTGCCAGTGACTGCAGTTTGGAATGATAAGAGGAGATGGGGGGACAGAGTGGGGAGGAAGGATTTGAAGTACTCTGAGGAGAGACCGTCAGGGCCCGGTGACTTGCTGAGGGGCAAGGAGCAGACCACTTTCGAAATCTCCTCTTCTGTGAAAGGTTGATTAAGAGATTCTAATTGGGTGGAGGACAGGGAGGGAAGGTTCAATTTGGATAGAAAGTCTGCTATATTGGCATCAGTGGGTTGTGGAGTAGAAGGGCAGGACTCTAGGTTGTATAGGGAGGAATAATAGTCCGCAAATGCATCAGCTATGGCTTGAGGATTAGTAAGGAGAGTGCGGGTGTGAGGGTGGGTAAGAGAAGAAATCTTGGTTTTGCGTTTGCGGACTTTTAGGCAGTTTGCGAGGAGCTTGCCCGCCTTGTTGTTGTTGGCATAATAGTTAAGTTTCAATGTGCTCATGTAGTGGTCATGTTGTGAAGTTAAATGTTCTCTAAGGGAAAGCGTAGGGTAGCTATTGTATCGGCCAAGGTAGGGGAGGGGGAGGATTGATTCTGCACATCGAGGGTCCGAATGTCATTAAGAAGGGAGTCTAGCTTGGAGCGGAAGGACTTCCTAAGTTGGGAGTTTAGTTGGAGGAGTATGCCTCGTATAAAGGCCTTGTGAGCGCACCAGTTAGTGAAGGGGTTGGTATCGGAGGGGGAATTAAGGGCGAAGAACTGTTGTAGATGCTGGGAGATCGTGTTGCGGGTGACAGGGTTCTGGAAGAGGGAGGCATTACATCTCCAAACCTTTGCTGGGGAGGAGGAAATGCCATCCTCCAGTAGGAGGGATATCGGGGCATGATCCGACCAAACGATACTATGAATGGAAGACTGGGAAACTCTTTGGAGTAAAAACTTGTCCACCAGAAAGTAATCTAAGCGGGAGTAGGAGTTGTGACTAGGGGAGTAGTAGGTATAAGATCTATCTGTGGAGTTCAGACAGCGCCAGGCATCAAAAAGATCCTCGGACTCAAGCAGGTCCGCCAGAGCAGGGGGTCTCCGGCTGTGAGACGAGGATGTGTCGAGGTCTGGGTTAACAGGCGCATTAAGGTCAACCACACACTACCAAATTACCATACTTGGAGAGGGAAACCTTCTTCAACAGAGTGCGGAGAAACTTCTTTTGCGTAAACAGACACTAACGTGAGAGGCACATTATTCACATCACATTTTAAGATAAGATACCGACCGTTGGGATCAAGCACAGAGTCTCTGAGGGCGAATGTAACAGAATCCCTTATCGTTATGAGGACACCTCTCTTCTTCTCCTCGGCAGAGGCGCGGAAAATGTGAGGGAAAGCTGGATGGGAACAGTTCGGGGATGCATGTATGTTAAAATGTGTTTCCTGGGCTGTGAGAACATCCGCATTCAGTTGAAGGGCTTCTTGCCAGAGGGATCTTCTTTTCGCCGGGTGGTTAAGGCCCCGGGCATTAACAGATACTATTTTTATACCCATATTATGGCAGCAAGAGGAGGATCAGACCCCAACCATGGTGGGAAGGGGGCAGAGGGAGCTGGCCCCGAATCTAGCGGAGTAGCAGGACGTCGGGTGTGGGTCCAACAGGTCATGGATAGAGCAGATGTCCAAAGTCGATGAAGAAAAGGCAGCGATACAGGCCACATTACAAGGCAGAGAGTCAACAGACAGTAAGCAGAGACATGGGTGGTACCAAGAGCTTGATAGGAAGGATGTGGAGGAAGGGGAATACAGGAGCCATAATGACCATGAAAGGGGGAGCCGTAGCAAACTGAAAAAAAAACAAAAAAAGGTAAAAAGGCGGCCTTGGTGAGGCCAGAGCAGTGAACACTGCCGGTAGCGGGGGGCAACGGGTACATCATCGAGTACCCGCGGCACACTCAGGGATCATGTCGGAGGTGAAAAAATGAGAGCATTCCTGGTTCCTTTGTTCTGCTTGGAGGACTTCTTATAGGATACCGTGTGCCATTCCTGACGGATGTGGGCAGGAGGTAAGGGAGCAGACTTGCCGTGGTCGACCTGTTCCTCCGGCAGGATGTTCCAGGATCTGAGAAGGCGGATGCCCTCTTCCAGGGAGGAGACGTGATGTTTCGAGTCATCGTGCGTAATCTCCAGTTTGGCCGGGTATTTCCAATGGTAGACAAGTTGGTGGTTTCGCAAGGCCTTCGTGATAGAGGATAAGTTGCGGCGTCTCTGCAGGGTGTATTGAGATAAATCTGGTAACACTTGCAGGTTGGCAGCTTGGGGGGGGTAATTCCTTGCGCTTGCGGAAAGCTGCAAGAAGGTGTTCCTTCACTTGGAAAAAGTGAACGCGCAGCAGCACATCACGGGGGGTTTCAGTGGGTAGGAAAGAGGGCTTGGGGACTCTATGGATCCGATCGATCATAAGATCCGCAGTGGAGAGGGATGGGAGAACAGCAAGAAATAAGTCCTTGGTGTAGTGTGGCAGTTGATGTGGCAGGATGGACTCAGGGACTCCACGGATTTTAAGATTATTCCTGCGTGACCTATCTTCTAGGTCTGCAATTTTGGCTTGCATGGAAGATATTATATCATGATGAGAGGAGTGGGAGTCCACTAGGGAGTTAAATGAAGAGGTGAAATTCCCCATTAGATTTTCCACTTGATTAACACTTTCCCCCAGGTGAGAGATGTCTGCCTTGCATTCCCTGATGCAGGATTGCATGTCATGTTGGATGGATGAGCGCAGGGTCCGCAGCATGTCTAGCATAAAGGTCACTGACAGAGGCTGATCAGATGGAGTAAAGTTCAAAAAGGGTCAGGCGAGGTGGCCGCACTAGTGTCCATGGGGAGTGAGTAGGCCTCATGGAGGGGAGAATCAATCCGCGGCCTAGATTTGACCGGGCTCCTGGAGGTGGGAGAAGATGGCTCGGAAGAGGGGGAGGAAGAGGATGGCATGAAACTTGCCTGGCAGTGTTGGTGTGTCTGCTCCCGATCCGGTCCGTCCGTGGATGGATGCTGCGGTGCGGTCGGAGGTCCGGCTGTGGCGCCATCTTGGCAGCTCCCACGCTGCATTGGGGAGAAGATGGTGGAAAGCTTCTTTATCTGCGGAGGATCGTGGCGGCGTCTCCGCATAGTCAGGGCCAGCAGGTTGTGGAGGATGTCCGGCGGCGTGTGGTGATGCTGTCAGCGGGACCAGGAGGCTCGGTGGTAGTCGATATGTGCCTGAGTGGAGCGGAGCTCAGAGCTTATGCGGCCATGTTCCTCGGCGGTGACCACGCCCCCATGTGCAGTAACCTTTAGCAACCAATTGGCAAGCAGAAATGATGTATTGTAACCTCTAGCAACCAGTCTGTGAGCAGTAAGGATAGACTGTAACCTCTGGCAACCAAATGTAATCACTGCATGATCTGCTGCAGTAAACTGATTTTGAGTCTACCTGCTATTTTTATGTATGTCCCAAGAACGGAGGTGGGGGCAAGAACATTTTTGCCCAGGGCCCAATCAATATTAAAGATGGCCCTGGTCCCATACACAGCTAGGCTCCCAAAAAGTCTCACACATGTGGTATCCCTGTACTCTGGAGAAGCAGCAGAATGTATTTTGGCATGTCATTTCACATATACCCATGGCATGCGTGAGCAATATATAATTTAGTGACAACTTTGTGTAAAAAAAAACAAAAAAAAAAAAACAAACAAAAACAAATTGTCACCTTCCCAAAACTTAAGGCAAAATATAAATAACTCCATGGACTCAATATGCCCCTCAGCAAATAGCTTTGGGTGTCTACTTTTCATTTGGGGGATGTTTGAACTGTCCTGGCATTTTACTGTATGCTCAATCTTAGCCACACATCACCCACTCTTCTAACCACTTGAAAACCAAGCCTTTTCTGTGACTTTTTGTTTACATGATAAAATAAAAAAATAAAATTACTTTGAACACCCCGAACATTATATATTTCTTTAAAGCAGAGGCCCTACAGAACAAAATGGGGGATGTTGCAAATTTTTTCGTCACATGGTATTTGCGCACAGATTTTCCAAACGCAATTTCTGCGAAAAAAAATTCCTTTTTTTTTTTTTAAATTGAATGCACAAATACACTATATAATTCCAAATTGTTTGGTAAAATTTAAAAGATGATCTTATGTCAAGTACATAGATACCAAACATGACATGCTTTAAAAATTGCGCACGCCTGTGCAGCTGCAACAAACTACGCACATTTTTAAAAGTCTTTACAGGTTACCACTTAAGACTTACAGAGGAGGTCTACTGCAAGAATTACTGCCCTCGACCTGGCGTTCTTGGCAATACCTCACATGCATGCTGCAATTGCGGTTTACATATGACACTAGACCAATGGTTGTGTGTGCCTTTGCGCGCAAGCATGGGGGACAGGGGGGGGGGCTTGATTTTTTTTATTTATTTATTTTGCTTTTTTATGTTATTTTTGACACCTTTCCCTTCATTTTTTTTTTTTTTTTATAATTTTTATTGTTATCACAGTGAATTTAAATATCCCCTATGATGGCAATCTGTAGTGACAGGTACTCTTTTTTTTTTTTAATAAATTGGGGTCTTTTAGACTCCAGATCTCTCCTCTGAGCTTAACGCATCTGAGCACGCCAAAATTGGTGTGATAAAATGCTTTCCCAATAGCACTGTTTATTTCTGGCGAAACAGAAGTCAGGAAATGCTCGTAGCTTCCGGTATCTTAGGCCATAGAGATGATTGGAGCCATTCTCGTCTCCAATCAGCTCTATGGTTAGATAACTGAACCACCGGCTGCACTCTCGGGTTAACCGATGGGACAGGAGAGCCCGAGAAAAAACGCAGAAGGCGGCGGAAGTCGGCGGGAGGGGGGGAGTCAGTCCCCTCCCACTGCTTGTAAAAGCAGTCTAGCGGCCAATTATCCACTAGGATTGCTTTTACATGTAAGCCTGACCGCTGGCTGTTAAAAACGATACCAAGATGATGCCTAAATCTGCAGGGATCATCCTGGTATAACCACTCAAAGTCCAGCAACGTACCAGTACATTGACGGTCCTTGTTTGGCATATATGTCGAGATGAGAACATATTGAGGACTCTTAAAGACTTTTATATTATATATTCATATATCTATATTCAGTATAGCAGTCTAGAGTCCCCTCTTAATCCCTGAATATACTTAAAGATCATAGTTTTAGAAATTCAGTCTTGAGTCTGTTATGTTGTCTTTATTATGAATATGTGTCAAGTATAACATGAAATGTTCTTCCAAAAATGATAAGATTCCCGGAAAGAGATGTTTATGAAAACAAGCCCCTTATTACCGTAAAATGTAAAAAGCCCCCAATCAATCATTTTTAATTGTCAGACTAACTTTTCACTCAACGTCATTATAATGTCAAGCTGACCATATGTGTAATTAGACTGTGTTGTGAAATCTTGTGCAATATTGTGAAACTTTGTGTAATCTGTAACTTGGGCTTGTGCCCATTTATGTATTATAAAATCTGTAACCAAAGTATAATCTGGGTCACATTTCTGTTGGAAGATGTGGACCCACTGTATGGCGTATATTCTGAGTAAACATATGGAGACAAATGCAAACCTGATTGGCGTAGATTATTTCATGGCTCAAACTTAACATTTGAACTTAACATGAACTTAACATTTGATGACCCCTCGAACCGTGTCTTTCTGACCGCATCGAAACCGCCGGTGGGCACCCCACAACAGGAGGGACAGCACAGAGGCCTCAGGTGAGAAAACATTTTTATTTCTCATGATGAAACGGTCTTTATCTGATGTGTGGTGGTGTGCCGGTTGGGGGAAATGCGGCTACGAAAGGTAACACGTATCCTTTGAATTTAATTGCATTCTGTCTGTGTATGGTTACTGAGATTATTAAAATGGTACCAATAGGAAATACTATGTATGAAAAATATTATTTTCTAAAAAAATATATATTTCTTTAATTCTCCTTATTACAAGAAATGACAATATATATATATATATATATAAAGGGACGATTTAAGCAGAGATACTACTATTTTCTGGATTGTGTGTGTGTGGTGTTGAAAGACAAATGTGGAGGTATTAGGGCAGGTATTGCCTTAAACCCCAGTGTCTGTATAACCTGCTGAGTGTTCTTTGGATTAGGGAGTCAGAGAAAGACTAGCCTATATTCACTCGTTCAGAAGACGTTCGAACGAAGTATAGAACAGATTAAAGACATGTCATAATAAGTACCGTTGTAATAAAGAAACTGAGTTCTTGATCCCGGAATCTCCAAATATTGTCATTTCTTAAAGTGGTAACGAGAAATAATAAAATGGGAAATTTAATTGATAAGAATGTTTTGCCCATTATGAATGACTTAGGGCTTACAAAAACTAAAGCAAAAATGTATTAAAAATAGCAAAGAAAACAGGCTTAAATGTTTCTAAATTGCATTCAGGTGCACCCATCGTTAAGATGATGGTGAGTGGTGATCCAGACGCCCTCAAATATCATGTAAAATGGTGCAAAATTACTAAAAAAGCGTATGAAGAGGATCCCTCTAAATGGTGGCCACCAGAGGGCTATTTTGAGTACGCCTAAAAATTGATGCCTTGTTTAACTTGCTATTTAAAATGTCTGATTATGGGGGAATTAAATGTCTAGCAGCACGGGAAGGAAAAAAAATAGGTGAAGCCCCTCCCTATAAAATGTGTTCAGAAAAAACTACTTTAACATATAGATGAGGAAGAGTAATAGAAACAGTTTTATCAGGGAAAACGTAGTTTGCCGTAGTTGGCAGGACACTTTGTGGTTATTTTTTATATATAGAATTATAGAGAATGAGAATTTACATTTTGCTCATAAGTCCCTGTACGAAAGGAAGCTCTGCTGCAAAATTTTGGAAATTGGCTACTTGCCAATTGAGGGTTCAACAATAAATATCTTCGTTCCCGTTATAGTTATGGAATTTATTTTTGCACAGAAAGGGTTACCGCAATTAGTGTGACCATTGGACACTGTTGGCACCAAGGCAAAAGTTTCAAATCAGACTTTTTATCTGATTATAGTTTTTGAATGGTATTTTAGGGGTGTCCTCTATTCAAGGAGGGGAACCTCTGGTCAGATTTTTGTAAAAATGACACGGAAAAAAAAAAGAAGAACGTTTTTTTTATAAGTTTGGCACGGAGCCAAAAAAATGTTTTAGTTTTATAGTTTTATCTGATTTTAGCATACAAGTGGTATCTGATGTGCCATCTCTACTGATGCGTTTTTTTTAGCGTCCTAGTGGACGAGGAGACAAAGCCATCTTCGTTTCTTGTTTTTCAGTCCAGGTAACTGACCTGGTGTAGAAATGCCCTTAAAAATAGGTGATGGAGGTTAGTATACAGCAAGGATAGGGAAAGTTTATGTCCCTTAGAAGCCCCAAGAAATTAGGGCAATTGTAGAAGATCTCCCAAACATTGCCAAGAGTCTTAAAAGAAATGGTACAAAAGGTTGATGTGAATGGAGAAAACTCAGCAAGCTACATATATAGATATGTGGATTTTGATTGTGCAGTACCTGAGGAAAAAAATATGCGTATGTATGGAACACATTTGCAGTAAATAAATAAGTGCGCATGAATCAGGGATATTGAGAATACAGGCAGATGGCCAAAATACGTATAAAACAAAGATTGATACAATAAAATTCCAAAGAAATGGGTAAAAAGTATGTTTGATAAAGGACAGGATATGCGAATGTTATTGGATGTTGTTTAGAAGGAAGGTGAGGATATGTTGAACTATTGGAATAGATTCAAAGATGCTATATAGAAGCATAGTGATTGGGTGACTGAAAGTGAAGATGACATGAAACAACCTAAAGTGATAAATATTTTTGTAAGTGGATTGTTGTCTGAGATTAGAAAAGAAATAGAGCTACGCATAGCGGGCTGGAGAATTAAACCTGTCCCTGAGTTGGTTGACATAGCACAGATAGCTTGTGAAGTGTTACAAAAAGAAAGGGAAAAAAATAGAGAGAAAGGAAAAAACTAAAATAATGTATATGCAAGTCCCTGAGGTAAAGGAAAAGGTACATAACCCAGGGGAATGTCAGTTTTTACAGTACAGGTCACGGAACCCCCTTATCCCCCGTCAGGAGTAGTGTACATTTCCAATTTTGGGGTCCCCTAGGCCAAAAGGGAGAACTGGAGATCCAAAGAGGGGCAGTGTAGGACCCCTACAGGAATTGTTGAAAGGACAAACAAAAAGCAATTATAAATTCACTTTAGAAGAGTTAACCCCTTCAGTTATGGAAGCATTTAAACAAATCAAGCAATCTTTGCTAACAGTGCCCAGTCTTGGTTTGTCAGACTATAGCAAAGATTTCTATTTATTTTGCACAGAAATAAAGAGAAATGCGAATAGGGTGTTAACACAACACTTCTGTGCCAGACATCGCCCAGTGGGGTACTACAGTTACCCATTGGACAGCGTTGCCAGGGGGCTACCTGGATGTCCAAAAGCAGTAGCGGCGGCTGCCCTACTGGTTGGAAAAAACTGTAGACATTGTATTAGGCAACACTTTGTATTTGATGTGCCCCCGTGATTTGGAGGCTATGTTAAATAGTGCCTATACTAAACACTTCACAGTACAAAAGGATAGCACATTATCATTTGATTTTGTTATCAGCCTCCAATCTCAAAATTCAGCGCTGCCAGACTCTGAATCCGGCTACTTTTCTATCGGAAGCTGACAGTGAGGAAATTGATGATTCTGAATACCTGATACATGATTGTGCTACCTCTAATGATGAAGTAACAAAATCCAGATCTGATCTTCAGGATGAATCCATTGCTGGTCTGCCTGTATGTGCAGACTTGTTGGTAGATGGCTCATCCCTCAGACGACCTGATGGGTTAACATTAGCTGCCTGTGTGGTAGTAAACGGTGAGAGCCGACTACTGCATACTGAAATTCTGCTAAATTCTAAGTCAACGCAGGCTGCGGAACTTACAGCTCTCTGTGTTGCATTGGAGCTAGCAGAATGAGATACGGTAAATATCTACAGTGATTCTGCTTATGCTGTGGGTATATTGCACAGCTTTGCACAATTATGGCAGGGAAGGGGTTACCTGATAGCAACAGGAACACCCATTCAACACAAAGAGTTAATTGTCAGACTGTTGTTTGCAGTCCAATCGCCTCTTAAAGTAACAGTAATTAAATGTAAAGCACATACTGGGTTTAATGACAGTGTATTGGTTGGAAATGCTTTGGCCGATAAATATGCTAAAGAAGCTATTTACTCTTATCAGCCGCCTGCAGTCCCTACATTTTTAGTCACAAATCTTCAAGTGGACCATGGGGTTATCAAGGCCCTACAGGAGAATTCACCCCACTGATCCACTTGGTCTGTCAAAGGAGCTGTTTGCGGACCAGATGGCCTGTGGAGGTTGAATGATAAACTGGTTGCTTCACCGACTCTTTTTCCTTCATTATTTGCCTTGAGCCATGGGCCTTGCCATGTCTCAACAGGAGGGGTTGTGAACAAACAGTGGTGGGCACAAGGTTTTTACACATATGCTGCTAAACAAGTTAATGAATGTACTGTATGTCAAATGCATAACATAGGTAAACCAGTGCCTACCCCTATGAAACACATTTCGCATACTGAGGAGCCGTTTAAAATTTTTGCAGATTGACTTCTCAGATATGCCCCCTTGTGGCCGATTCAAGTATCTTTTAGTTTGCAAATATTGTTAAGTAGTTAAGTGTCTTACTAGAGAATTGATTCCTAGGTTTGGTATGGGAGCTGTGATCTCTTCAGACAGAGGTACACACTTTGATAACAAACTAATAGCAGAGGTAGTAGGTATCTTAGGTCTGAAACAAAAGTTACACACACCTTATATAGACCACAGGTTAGTGGGATGGGTGGAACACAGTAAACAAACCGTAAAAAAGTATCTGGCCAAGATGACTACTAATGGAAAGAGCACATGGGTAGAAGCATTGCCTATAGCCCTAGCAACTATCAGGACTACCCCAAAGGAGAAGATGTATTGTTTGGGCGCCCTCCTAAAAGACTTCCTACAGCTTCTGTAACATCAGTAACAGTGACTTTAAGACTTTAACACAAACGTGTTTTCTGATACTTTTTCCAAAGCAGGACAACCAGTGGACCTAAGTGAAAAGACTCATGGACTAAATTCTGGAGAGTGGGTGTACATCAAGAATCACACCCCCAGGACTACTCTGTCCCATAAGTGGAAAGGACCGTTCCAGATTATTCTTGTGTCTCCCACAGCTGTAAAGCTAAAGGACTACAAGTATTGGGTGCATGGTTCCTATTGTAAGAAAGCAGTAGCTTTGAACAAACATACAAGCCAGTGTACTGCTGGCAAGGACTTTTCTGTACCTTTACCTCCTAGGTCATCTCCATCATTGACTCAGGCTCGAGCCAGAAGACTACGAATACGGAAGAATGTCTCTTACAGTACCTAGAGCTGATATGCATCTCTGAGGAATTATCCTGAGTGGAGGAGCCTTGGTGTGGATCACAGTCATGATGTATGAATGGACTCGCATGATAAAAAAAGGTGAGACGCATGATACCTTTTTCCTCAATGCTACTGTAATGACTAAAAAGTTACATTGCCCCAGAGTCTGGAGTGGAGCAAAGGCTGAAGAGTGTAACGTTCATGCGTTTTTGTTAGTTGATGGATTTACAGCTGCAGAATTATTACACTCAGTAGCCTTGTAGAGAATCTGTTGAACAAACATATCCAACTCTCAGGACTTCATCACCGTGTACAGCCTGTTATATACCATATATATATATTAATAGATGTTTAATGGAGGGATAGAATATATGAGGATATATAGATGAGAGACAGGCTATTGTATGGTGAGCACTAGAAGTAGTATTAGGAGAGTTGCAGATGATGGTAAGCAGATAGGTTCTGATGTCAAGTATAGTGCAGATGGTAAGAGGACACAGATGGAGTATACTTAGACAGAGTAACCTAGTGCAAGGATAGTTGAAGGTAGTCCCAAGAGCTAACAGTCTATGCAGATGATAGTGAATAGATAGATACAGATAGTCTTGGTAATTGCAGTAGATGACAGTAGGAGATTGGTTAGTAAGAATCCCCTGTGGGGTACTTATCACTTAGATAGGTTAGTAGTAACAGTGTCCATTGGAGAGAGGTGATCCCGTAGCGAGATACGGATCACCAGCGAGGTTTCCGGCTTCAGTTCAGCAAGGGAGAATGTCAGCAGCTCCGACTTCACAGGAGGAGGTGCGGTGAACATGTGGTTTGAACGAGCGATGAGTGAGAGCAAACCGGCGATTGAAATAGCCGCTCATAGCGGCGCTCGGCAATGATGTCATCCGGTCTTAAAGGTATATGCGTCCCTTGTTACACAAGATGGGACGCAATTAGCAGAGGAGAAATATGGAGACAAGGGTACCAGAGGTACCAGAACATTACAAAGAGAGACTTACATGCTAAACTGAGACAACCCTTCTAGAATTCCTTTGTGGCTATGCAGTTGCAAGCTGCCAAGAAGTTGGAAATCACTAAATGTTGGATATGCACACACTCACCTATCTTGCATAAGACTTTGCCCTTACTAGGTATACCCAGTACCCTAGCTGAGATAGAAGACGGTGCTCACTTTGGTAATATCAGTGCTAAGATGGTTGATAAGGCCATTTCACTGCTACTATTTACCAATGCCCCAATGAGAATACCAGCAGTATGTATTAACTTTACCCGTATTTATCCGCCAGAACTACTTGAGAAAGGTTTCAAGAATACTGATCGAGTGATTGGAGACTCTCAGTAAATGGATAATGCGGATGTCAGGTATTGGTTTGATGGTAAAGATTTTATGTGGAGTACAGATCGATATCAGGAATGATTTCACACATCGCCAACATGCACGCCAGAATAATTTGAAGTTATTAATGTGCCTGCCACATGGTATATGAGTGACAATGAGTTTAAAGATACACAATTGCATAAAATCCCTGTCCATTTCTTCAAAAAAGAGCCCTCACTGAACAGGACATTCCAGTACAGGCTATTCCTGGACAAGTGGAAGATGATACTAGCAAAAATGAGGAGACTAAAGCTGACGCTGAAGAAGAGACTAATCTTGAAATACTGACACCTATTCCAACCCAGAATGAAGGCCCAGAAAGAAATGATGATAATACTGATATTGAGTCCCATGATAGAGAGATAAGACCAATATTTTCTATACCTTGGGTGAATAGATGTTGTATTAAAAAAGCTTTCAGTTTTATTATAGATTTAGCTGATTTAATGGTTTAACATAACTGCTCTGTATGACAGAAATTCCATATTAATGGCCACTGAATTAAAAATGATTACAAAGGAGATTTTGCAACACCGGCTGGTGTTGGATTACCTTACTGCTAGTCAGGGAGGAATGTGTACCGTAGTGGGAAACCTCATGCTGCAATTACATAGGAAATGATACAAAAGCCGAAGATGCCATCATTTCACATGTAGAAAGGGCGCAGCAATTAAAACTGGATTTTCGTAGAGAACATACCTAAACCGCTTGGATTGGAGGTAGCTGGGAAAGTTGACTCTTGGCTAAAACCTGTCAACTGGTTTACTGGTATTGGGAGGGTGGTTCGCAGGTATATTGCATGGTATCCTGTATATTGTTGGAGTTATAGTATTGATCATACTGGTAGTTAAATGTGCACCAATGCTATGCAAATGCTGCTTGAAAATGACTTCAAATACTTGTGATGATCGTACTAATACTGGTTCTTTTGAGCTCTCGAGGTCTTGCATAAAGACGGCCCATGAGATGGTTACCCGCATACCCGAAAACCAACTTAAAGACACAGAAGAAGTTTAAAAGTATAAAAGAAAAGACACAGATGAATTCTAAACTCAGGAGGGACTGTCGAGATGAGAACATATTGAGGACTCTTAAAGACTTATATTATATTATATATTCATATATCCATATTCAGTATAGCAGTCTAGAGTCCCCTCTTAATTCCTGAATATACTTAAAGATCATAGTTTTAGAAATTCAGTCTTGAGTCGGTTATGTTGTCTTTATTATGAATATGTGTCAAGTATAACATGAAATGTTCTTCCAAAAATGATCAGATTCCCGGAAAGAGATGTTTATGAAAACAAGCCCCTTATTACCGTAAAATGTAAAAAGCCCCCAATCAATAATTTTTAATTGTCAGACTAACTTTTCACTCGACGTTATTATAATGTCAAGCTGACCATATGTGGAATTAGACTGTGTTGTGAAATCTTGTGCAATATTGTGAAACTTTGTGTAATCTGTAACTTGGGCTTGTGCCCATTTATGTATTATAAAATCTGTAACCAAAGTATAATCTGGGTCACATTTCTGTTGGAAGAGGTGGACCCGCTGTATGGCGTATATTCTGAGTAAACATATGGAGACGAATGCAAACCTGATTGGCGTAGATTATTTCATGGTTCAAACTTAACATTTGAACTTAACATGAACTTAACATATAGTGTAGGTTTTATTTTTTTTTTCATGCAGCCTGTGGGCTGAACGAAAAAAAAAAGAGAACCTAACAGAAATCACCACAGGAAAATTGTGTAGTATACCCACCATTAACCGCCCCAACATTCAAACCTACTTGAGGGAAGCCCCAGCGATTAGGTTGCACGGTGCAACATGCGCCAATTTGTAATTCAAGAAGGTGACTAAATAGTGGCACGCTTGTGTAAAAGTTGTCCACGTACAAATGGTACCCATGTTTCCTTTCCAGACAAGGGTGACACCAAGTCCCAAACTATCTTGTCGCTGCTCCCTATGTAGTCTGGGCAGTTGGGGGGCTCCACAGTGCTATCTTTTCCCTCGTAGACCCGGAAACTAACTGTATAGCCTTGTACAGTTTGACCCCGTATCTGGCACGCTTGCTGGGGAGGTACTGTTTCATAGCAAGGCAGCCAGTAAACTTAATCAGGGACTCATCAATGCAGACAAATTGTTTGGGGGTAAACAAGGCTGAAAACCCCTGATTGAAGTGGTCTACGAGGGGCTGAATTTTGTGGAGCCGATCATATTCAGGGTCTCCCCGGGGACGACCGATTTCATTGTCGTTGAAATGCATAAATCACAGAATTTGCTCGTATCTCGCCCTGGACATGGAGGCAGAGTAGACGTGCATATGGTGAATTGGGTTAGTGGACCAATATACAGTGCCTTGCGAAAGTATTCGGCCCCCTTGAACTTTGCGACCTTTTGCCACATTTCAGGCTTCAAACATAAAGATATAAAACTGTAATTTTTTGTGAAGAATCAACAATAAAGTGGGACACAATCATGAAGTGGAACGAAATTTATTGGATATTTCAAAACTTGTTAACAAATAAAAAACTGAAAAATTGGGCGTGCATTCAGCCCCTTTACTTTCAGTGTAGTAAACTCTCTCCAGAAGTTCAGTGAGGATCTCTGAATGATCCAATGTTGACCTAAATGACTAATGATGATAAATAGAATCCACCTGTGTGTAATCAAGTCTCCGTATAAATGCACCTGCACTGTGATAGTCTCAGAGGTCCGTTTAAATCGCAGAGAGCATCATGAAGAACAATGAACACACCAGGCAGGTCCGAGATACTGTTGTGGAGAAGTTTAAAGCTGAATTTGGATAAAAAAGATTTCCCAAGCTTTTAACATCCCAAGGAGCACTGTGCAAGCGATAATATTGAAATGGAAGGAGTATCAGACCACTGCAAATCTACGAAGACCTGGCCATCCCTCTAAACTTTCAGCTCATACAAGGAGAAGACTGATCAGAGATGCAGCCAAGAGGCCCATGATCACTCTGGATGAACTGCAGAGATCTACAGCTGAGGTGGGAGACTCTGTCCATAGGACAACAATCAGTCGTATACTGCACAAATCTGGCCTTTATGGAAGAGTGGCAAGAAGAAAGCCATTTTTTAAAGATATCCATAAAAAGTGTCGTTTAAAGTTTGCCACAAGTCACCTGGGAGACACCAAACATGTGGAAGAAGGGGCTCTGGTGAGATGAAACCAAAATCAAACTTTTTGGCAACAATGCAAAACGTTATGTTTGGCGTAAAAGCAACACAGCTCATCACCCTGAACACACCATCCCCACTGTCAAACATGGTGGTGGCAGCATCATGGTTTGGGCCTGCTTTTCTTCAGCAGAGACAGGGAAGATGGTTAAAATTGATGGGAAGATGGATGGAGCCAAATACAGGACCATTCTGGAAGAAAACCTGATGGAGTCTGCAGACTGAGACTGGGACGGAGATTTGTCTTCCAACAAGACAATGATCCAAAACATAAAGCAAAATCTACAATGGAATGGTTCACAAATAAACATATCCAGGTGTTAGAAGGGCCAAGTCAAAGTCCAGACCTGAATCCAATCGAGAATCTGTGGAAAGAACTGAAAACTGCTGTTCACAAACGCTCTCCATCCAACCTCACTGAGCTCGAGCTGTTTTGCAAGGAGGAATGGGCAAAAATTTCAGTCTCTTGATGTGCAAAACTGATAGAGACATACCCCAAGCGACTTACAGCTGTAATCGCAGCAAAAGGTGGCGCTACACAGTATTAACTTAAGGGGGCTGAATAATTTTGCACGCCCAATTTTTCAGTTTTTTATTTGTTAACAAGTTTTGAAATATCCAATAAATTTCGTTCCACTTCATGATTGTGTCCCACTTGTTGATTCTTCACAAAAAATTACAGTTTTATATCTTTATGTTTTGAAGCCTGAAATGTGGCAAAAGGTTGCAAAGTTCAAGGGGGCCGTACACTTTCGCAAGGCACTGTAGCCGCAATTCACTGTAGCCGCAATTCACTCTTTTTGGCTATGCCCATGTTGATGGAAAGGCCCAGAAAGATTTTAAAATTGGGAACTGTTAAAGGTTTCCAGCCAAATGGTCTGGCAAGGGGCAAATTTGGGTTGGCGGCAATGAATTGACGTGCATATAAATCTGATTGATCCACAATAGATCTGAAAAGATCTTCCGTGAAGAACAGCTCATAAAAATTCAGGGGCCTAAAATTCCAGGTTGGGCAGTGAATGGGGTAAGTACGGGCGCTGTAGTATCAGTGGGTTGCTGATTGGGATATGCCAGCGCATCAGGGAGAGCACTATGGGCTCTATGGGCCTGTCTTCCAATACGCGGTTGCTGTGGGCCACTACTCGTGCTAGCCACCACACCAGCTTCAACTGCACTTACGGGACTCGCCACGTCACTAAGTGTTACTGCAGTGCTGGTTGTACTAGGTCCAGGGTGTATTAGGCCGCTGGTGCTTGCCAGGCCACCAGAAGGATGAGCGGCACTAGTACCGACACTCTGCTCCATACGAGCATGCTGCAATCTCTGCACCTCAGCAACTCCAGAATGGGGTCAGGTTCTAACAGGGACCCATCCGTCATCAGAGCTGTCTGTCAGGGAGCCACTGCTCTCTTCAGGTTCGTATACTGACCTTGATTCTGCCAGTGAGGCTTCCCCTTCGCTCTCATCTGACATGGTCAGTATACTGTAAGCCTCTGCACTACTGTACCAATGTTTAGTCATTTTAGTAACTAGAGTTGAGCGGACACCTGGATGTCCGTGTTCGGCGGGTTCGGCCGAACTTTAAAAAAAAGTCCGGGTCCGTGTCCCGGACTTTTGCCGAACTTTTCCCTGGACACCGAACCCTATTGAAGTCAATGGGGACCCGAACTTTCAGGCACTAAAATGGCTCTAAAACACCAAAGGAAAGGGCTAGAGTGCTGCAAATGGCAGCAAAACGTATTTAAGAGCATGGCAAGTGCTCTGCAAACAAATGTGGATAGGGAAATAACTTTAAACAACAAAAAAAAACAGAAAAATAAAACAATGTTCTTCATCTGTGACGGACGAGGCCCATATGGAGTAGGAAGGAGGTTGAGGTGGTGGTGGATGTGGCAATGTCATAGGCTAATCACCTAGGGCACATTAGCATTATCGCTCTGTTTGCCAGTGAGGAGATAGGAAAGATCTCCCTCGGACCTGCTCTGCTCTATTTCACTTTGCCAGCAGGGAGAGTAATGTATCGGGGCCATGTACATGTAGGCAAACACATGCATGTGTATTTCAACTTTGGGGTGCACACCCTAATGCAATAGGCTGCGCACACCTATGGGCGGTGTAGGTGGAAGCGGTGGTGGAGGAGGACCAGGGCCGGATTAAGAGCATCATGGGCTTGGTGCTGAGGATTTTGAAGGGCCTTAAGGGCCGTGCCTTGGCATGCACCCAGAGGAGGAAGGGTGCAGCCATGCATGCCTAATTCAACATGGGATGCTGTCTCTGAAGCTCATAAACACATCCATGCATCGGCAACTGTCCCTACTTGTCCGGCCTTCGTGCTGTGTGGGGAGGATCTGAGGGAGCTGCCTGGGGAAGCGAGCATAGAAGCCAGACTTCTGTGTTTACAAGTGACAGAAGAGCGGTCACAGTGAATATGGCCAACCCGGGGCCTATATAAAAGGTAGGGGCCTGGAGCTGCAGCTCCAATAGCCCCTACGTTAATCTGGCCCTGAGGAGGAGGACGAGGTAGCCAACACTGCTTCTTTTCACAAATTTTAAATGAGGGTACACCCCAAAAGAGTGAGAAAGAGCAAAAATGGAACAATGGGTGGGTAAGGTCGGTATCCATCGCTATTCTGCACAAGGTATGGAAAAGTCCCGTGGGATCCATGCCTGGTTCATTTTAATGAACGTGAGCTTGTCCACATTGTCTCTGGACAGGCGGCTGCGCTTGTCTGTTATAACGCCCCCAGCCGTGCTAAATACCCGTTCAGATAATACACTGGCTGCAGGGCACGCCAGCACCTCCAAGGCGTAAAGGGCAAGCTCAGGCCATGTGCCCAATTTGGAGACCCAGAAGTTGAAGGAGGCAGACCCGTCATTCACTACATGTAGGCGTGTGCACACATACTGCTCCACCATGTTGGTAAAATGCTGCCTCCTGCTAAGACGTTCCATCTGAGCTGCTGGTGCTGCTGTTTGTTGTGGCGTGCTGACAAAGCTTTTCCACATTTCGGCCATGCTAACCCTGCCTTCTGAGGTGCTGGCGGTGCCCTGGTTGCGTTGGCGACCTCTTCCTCCTCCTCCTCCTCCTCCTCTGCCTTGTGCTTCCACTGTGGCCCCGCTGTCAGGTGGGAATGCCAGCAGCATCGCGTCTACCAACGTGCGCTTGTACTCGCGCATCTTGCGATCGCGCTCCAGTGAGTGAATTAGGGACGGTACGTTGTCCTTGTAACGGGGATCCAGCAGCGTGGCCACCCAGTAATCAGCACAAGTTAGAATGTGGGCAACTCGGCGGTCGTTGTGGAGACACTGCAGCATGTAATCGCTCATGTGTGCCAGGCTGCCCAGAGGCAACGAAAGACTGTCCTCTGTGGGAGGTGTATCGTCCGTGTCCTCTGTATCCCCCCAGCCACGCACCAGTGATGGCCATGAGCTGGCCTGGGTGCCACCCTGCTGTGAACATGGTTCCATCTCCTCCTCCAGCTCCTCCTCCTCATCCTCCAGAACTGTGCCCCTGCTGGACAATTGTGTCCCTGGCGTTTGTGTGTGCAGGAACCCACCCTCGGAGCCCCTTGGGAATGACTGCCCTGAAACCCTTGGAAATGTTACCTCTTCATCCTCCTCCTCCTCCTCATCCTGTGCCACATCCTCTTTCATCATCGCCCAAATTGTTTTTTCAAGGAGGCATACTGGCCATGTTGGTGGAGTACTCAAAACAGCGCAACAAGGCACACAGGTCTTGCATGGAGGCCCAGTTATTGGTGGTGAAGTGGTGCTGTTCCGCAGAGCGACTCACGCGTGCGTGCTGCAGCTGAAATTTCACTATGGCCTGCTGCTGCTCGCACAGTCTTTGCAGCATGTGCAAGGTGGAGTTCCACCTTGTGGGCACGTCACATATGAGGCGGTGAGCGGGAAGGCCGAAGTTACGCTGCAGCGCTGACAGGCGAGCAGCAGCAGGATGAGAAAGCCGAAAGTGCGCACAGACGGCCCGCACTTTCTGCAGCAGCTCTGACATATCGGGGTAGTTTTTAAGGAACCTCTGCACCACCAAATTCAGCACATGCGCCAGGCAAGGGATGTGCGTCAAACCGGCTAGGCCAAGAGCTGCTATGAGATTTCGCCCATTATCGCACACCACCAGGCCGGGCTTGAGGCTCGCTGGCAGCAACCACTCATTTGTCTGCTGTTCCATGCTCCTCCACAACTCCTGCGCGGTGTGTGGTTTGTCCCCCAAACAGGCAAGTTGTAAAACTGCCTGCTGTCGTTTACCCCTGGCCGTGCTGAAGTTGGTGGTGAAGGTGTTACGCTGTGCGGATGAGGAGGCGGTAGAGGATGAGGAAGCGGAGTAGGAGGAGTTAGGAACAGGAGGCAAACTGAAGCGCCCTGCAATCCTCGGTGGTGGAAGGACATGCGCCAAATTGCTATCCGCCTCAGGCCCATCCGCCACTGCATTTACCCAGTGTGCCGTTAGGGAGATATAACGCCCCTGACCGTGCTTACAGGTCCACGTATCGGTAGTTAGGTGGACCTTGGCACAGATGGCGTTGCGCAGTGCACACCTGATTTTTTCCCCCACTTGGTTGTGCAGGGAAGGGATGGCTTGCCTGGAAAAGTAGTGGCGGCTGGGCACGACGTACTTTGGGACAGCCACCGACATAAGGTTTTTAAAACTGTGCGTCTCCACCAGACGGAATGACAGCATTTCAAAGGCCAAGAATTTTGAAATGCTGGCATTCAGGGCCAGGGATCGCGGGTGGGTAGGGGGGTACTTCCTCTTCCTCTCAAGTGTTTGGGAGATGGAAAGCTGAACGCTTCCACGGGACATTGTGGAGATGGTTGGTGACCCAGATGGTGGTGTTGCTGACAGATCCTCTGTTTGCGGGGTGGCAGGTGCCGGTATCACTACAGATGTGGCTGGAGCGGCCGAGACTGCAGCAGAAGAGGAAGCAGGATGAGCCAGAGACGTTTCTTGGTTTTGAAGGTGTCTACTCCACTGCAGCTCGTGCTTTGCACTTAGATGCCTGATCATGCAGGTTGTGCTCAGGTTGAGAAGGTTTATGCCTCGCTTCAGGCTCTGATTGCACAGGGTGCAAACCACTCGTGTCCTGTCATCAGCACATTTTCTAAAGAACTTCCACGCTAGAGAACTCCTTTGAGCTGACTTTGGTGCGCTCGTTCCCTTGCTGCGTTGGGCAGTAGCAGGCGTAGTGTCTAGGGCACGGCCGCTCCGCTTCTGCACCCTGCTCCCTCTTCTGCTGTGCTGGTGGCTCTGTGCGACCACTGCCTCTTCCTCCAAACCACTCAGGTCACCTGCATGATGTTCATTCCATGTGGGGTCGAGGACCTCATCGTCCTCCACATCATCTTGCACCCAGTCTTCACCCCTGCCCTCCTTGTCTCCACAATGCTGAACGCCGCAGCAGTTGGCACCTGCGTTTCGTCATCATCGGAGACGTGCTGCGATGGTCCTTGCATGTACTCATCTTGAGAAATAAGTGGTTGGGCATCGCTGCACTCAATCTCTTCCACTTCTGGGGCAGGGCTAGGTGGATGGCCCTGGGAAACCCTGCTGACAGAGTCCTCAAAAAGAATAAGAGACTGCTGTATAGCTTGGGGCTCAGACTGCTTGCCTGATTTGCAAGAGGGTGAGGTGAAAGACGGTTGGACATCGGCTGCAGGTGCCAACTCTGACCTTTCTGCAGTAGACTGGGTGGGAGACAATGTGAAGGAACTAGAGGCACTGTCAGCAGCAAACCAATCTACTATCGCCTCTCTGTGTTCTGGCCTCATCACTTCTAGAGGCTTATGATGCCCTACCAAATACTGATGCAGGTTCTGTCGCCTACTCACACTTGAGGAAGGTGTTTCACTTGTGCGTGTAGCTGGCACAGATCGACCACATCCTCTCCTTGCAACAGGAGCTCTACCAGCAGCACCACGACCCAGGCCACGGCCCCTATTTGACGGTCTCCTAATATTTCTGTAATTTAAGATCTTGCCCTACAAAGGTGTTTATTGAATAGCGGAACAAAAGAACAACAGTATCGCACGGGTGTATCTCACAGTCAAATATGCAAACTATGCCGCAATTTAATGTTTTTTACACCAAAAGGGTGTATATTGAATAGCGGAATAGGAAAACTTTTATAATACGGTGTATCTCACACGTACAAACACAGACTAGGCCCCGATTACAATTTTTTGTACCCTAAAGGCAGGATGAGGAAGAGGAGTAGGAGGAGTTGGGAACAGGAGGCAAACTGAAGCGCCCTGCAATCCTTGGCGGGGGAAGGAGATGCGCCAAACAAATTTAAAAGGTGTATCTCACACGTACCGATACAGACTATGCCGTAATTTAATTTTTTACACTCCAAAAGGGTGTATATTGAATAGCGGAATAGGAAAAATTATATAATACGGTGTATCTCACACGTACAAACACAGACTAGGCTCCGCCGATTACAATTTTTTGTACCCTAAAGGCAGGATGAGGAAGAGGAGTAGGAGGAGCAGGCAGGAGGCAGACTGAAGCACCCTCAAAACCTCGGCAGTATGAGATGCGCCCCAAAAATTGGAAAGGTGGATCTCACACGTACCGACACAGACTATCCCGCAATTTAATTGATCCCCAAAGGTTTTTATTGAATAGCGGAATAGGAAATATGATCAAAAAAAGTGTATGTATCTCACACGTACACAACCACACTAGGCCCCAATTACTATGGTTTGTACCCCTAAAAGGATGGATGAGGAGTAGGAGGAGTATGGAACAGGCAGCACCCTCAAATCTTCAGAAGAATGAGATGAGCCTCAAAAACTTGGAAAGGTGGATCTCACACGTACCGACACAGACTATCCTGCAATTTAATTGATCCCCAAAGGTTTTTATTGAATAGCGGAATAGAAAATATGATCAAAAAAAGTGTATGTATCTCACACGTACACAACCACACTAGGCCCCAATTACTATTGTTTGTACCCCTAAAAGGATGGATGAGGAGTAGGAGGAGTATGGAACAGGCAGCACCCTCAAATCTTCAGAAGTATGAGATTGTGTTCACTGTACCCCACAAAGATTGTGTTCACTGCACCCCAAAAGGATTTTGTTCACTGCACCCCACAAAGATTGTGTTCACTGCACCCCACAAAGATTGTGTTCACTGCACCCCACAAAGATTGTGTTCACTGCACCCAAAAAAGATTGTGTTCACTGCACCCAAAAAAGATTGTGTTCACTGCACCCCAAAAGGATTTTGTTCACTGCACCCCACAAAGATTGTGTTCACTGCACCCCAAAAGGATTTTGTTCACTGCACCCCACAAAGTTTGTGTTCACTGCACCCCAAAAGGATTTTGTTCAATGCACCCCAAAAAGATTGTGTTCACTGCACCCCACAAAGATTGTGTTCACTGTACCCCACAAAGATTGTGTTCACTGCACCCAAAAAAGATTGTGTTCACTGCACCCCACAAAGATTGTGTTCACTGTACCCCACAAAGATTGTGTTCACTGCACCCCACAAAGATTGTGTTCACTGCACCCCAAAAGGATTTTGTTCACTGCACCCCACGAAGATTGTGTTCACTGCACCCCAAAATGATTTTGTTCACTGCATCCCACAAAGATTGTGTTCACTGCACTTCAAAAGGATTTTGTTCAATGCACCCCAAAAAGATTGTGTTCACTGCACCCCACAAAGATTGTGTTCACTGTACCCCACAAAGATTGTGTTCACTGCACCCAAAAAAGATTGTGTTCACTGCACCCCACAAAGATTGTGTTCACTGCACCCCAAAAGGATTTTGTTCACTGCACCCCAAAAAGATTGTGTTCAATGCAGCCCACAAAGAGTGTGATCACTGCATCCTAAAAGGATTTTGTTCACTGCACCCCAAAAAGATTGTGTTCACTGCACCCCACAAAGATTGTGTTCACTGCACCCCAAAAGGATTTCGTTCACTGCACCCCAAAAAGATTGTGTTCACTGCACCAAGATTGTGTTCACTGCACCCCAAAAAGATTGTGTTCACTGCAGCCCACACACAGCAAAATGGATGTGGATCACTGACACCTGCCTATCTCCTATCCCACACCACACAGCAATATCGATTGTAGTTTGTAGAACACACTTTCCCTAAAAATCAGCAGACTCTATCCCTAACAGGATTGATAAGAGATCGTAGATCAGGACTAAGTGCAGACCCCACCCCACACAGCAATATCGATTGTAGTTTGTAGAACACAATTTCCCTAAAAATCAGCAGCAGCCTCTCCCTAAAATGCCTACAACTCGCCCTGCCTAAAACACTCCGACCTGTCCCTCAATTCTATCCGGACACAAATGTTTTTTTTTTCCTGTCTGTCCCTAAAATCAGCAGCCAGCACGTTGATGTGTGCTCTCTCCCTGATCTAAGCAGCAGAATGACGCCGCTGCGGAGCTGCCTCAAATTTATAAAGACTTGGTCACATGCTTCAGACGGCCAATCACAGCTACTGATACATTTGCAGGCATGGCTGGGATGGCTTAGGCACACCAGTTAAACGCTTGTTGATTGGCTGTTGAAAGCCCGCCATGAAAAGCGCGCCAAAGCATGCAAAACCCGGAAATAAAACGACCGAACACGGATTTTTACCCGAATATACAGTAAAGTGTCCGTGTTCGGGTAACAAAAATCCAATTATTCGGTACGAACACAAATAATACAGTCCCTGTTCGCTCAACACTAGTCAAGATGTATACATTTTGTCAAAATGGTGTATTCATGTGGTGAGTTCGTAAGGGAAACTATTTATCCTAGGCATTACAATATTGGTCCACTAGATGGCAATGTACAGTTTTTCGCAATATAAAATACAGAGTAATTGCTGTGAATTTAGCAGGTGAATTACATGGACGCAGGGCCGCTGATAGGGCAGTACAACCAGCCCTGTTGTACCGGGCCCGGGCTCTATCAGTCCAGCAGGGGGGCCCGGGCAGCTTTACAGTTGTTTCTGCCTAAATAAATAAAAAGGTTTTTCTAAACCATACCTTTTTCAACTTGTTTATCAGAGGGTAATTTCCTGGGCCCCATCGGGTTAACATTAGGGGCCCAGGAGATTTCAGCACTGAGCAGAGGAGGGACTTTTTTTCTTTTTTCGGGGCGCAGGCAGACAAGCACATGTGCTGCCCATATAGTTCCGGTCACGGCCATCCACTGCCTATGTTTTCACTGGCGGAGTGATTTTTTTCTACACTGCTCCCTTAGTAAGTTCTTTGGACAGACGGAGAGACTGATGTGAGGCGGGCTGGAGGCTGAGAGGGCACTGCAGGCTTAATCCGATGGCTGGTGGTGGTGCACAGCCTCACACAATGACACTGACTACTAAGGAAGGAAGGTACACTCCCCGACTCCCCACTGTGTGCCTACCATCATAATGACGATCAGATCACAGCAGCTGTTCTGTCACAGTGTCACATTGCTGTTGGGTGCTGATTTTGTTAACTTTATGGCTGTACTGCGTTACAGATTGTAACACTGTACAGCCATAACAGAATCAGCAACCAACAGTGACACTGTGACAGAGCAACAGAGCAGCTGCTGTGCTCTGATCATTATAATGATGGTAATCATAAGCATGAGATGCTTGGTTACATTTCTGTTTGGAGGGCAGTAAATGGCTGAGCTGTGTTTTTAAGACCCCCAACAACTCCCCATAAGAAATATTTGCCCAAGCATTCCACTTAGATCCGCCAGTCAATTTTTTGTGCAGACCTCTATGTAGGTCTACAGAAATCCACATACACCACACAGTGGATAGGGGTGGACTTGTGATGACTATGGATGGACAGATGTAAATGGAAATGTGTCCATTTACATCAGGCTATTTTTGATCTGTCATGTTTAGGTCTGGAAAAATAGACAAGGACTGCTGTCTGTTTACATCCACCTATCTCTGGATATGTCCAGTTCCCGAAAAAAAATGGAAAAGGACTGCATCCTTGTCTATATTTCCAGACCTAAGCATGACAGATTAAACATAGCCTGATGTAAATGGACACATTTCCATTTACATCTGTCCATCCATAGAGCCATCACAAGTCCACCCCTATCCACTGTGTGGTATACGCGGGCATAGACTGAACTGGCACAGATGTTTTAACCAGTGGCGGCTGGTGCTAAAAATTTTTGGGGGGGCGCAAACACCAGCGTGCCCCCTTTCAATGCACAGTGACCAGCGTGCCCCCTGTTAATGCACAGTGACCAGTGTGCCCCCTTTCAAAGCAGAGTGACCAGCGTGCCCCCTTTCAATGCGCAGACCAGCGTGCCCCATTCAATGCACAGACCAGCGTGCCCCATTCAATGCACAGACCAGCGTGCCCCCTTTCAATGCACACAGACCAGCGTGCCCCCCTTCAATGCACAGCGACCAGCGTGCCCCCTTCAATGCACACAGACCAGCGTGCCCCCTTCAATGCACAGACCAGCGTGCCCCCTTCAATGCACAGACCAGCGTGCCCCCTTCAATGCACAGACCAACGTGCCCCATTCAATGCACAGACCAGCGTGCCCCCTTTCAATGCACACAGACCAGCGTGCCCCCCTTCAATGCACAGCGACCAGCGTGCCCCCTTCAATGCACACAGACCAGCGTGCCCCCTTCAATGCACAGACCAGCGTGCCCCCTTCAATGCACACAGACCAGCGTGCAAACCACTTTTACTACATGTCACAAAGGACAGCTAGAAATTTTCCACGTGAAATATAAATGCAACCAGTATACAAACTGAATGCCATGCCTGGACAGTTTCGTTGGAGTTGCTGTTTAAAAGTAGGTGTTCTGCTTAAGTGCTTTGTATGCTATTAGAGATGAGAAAAGGGTGTTACCCATAACAATTGATCACATCCTAATTTTTCCAGCACAGGACAGAAAAGGTAAATGAACACTTGACAATAGCCTTATATTTCCTTTTATGCGGTTTTTATAAAGCAGCCCTTTGTTTAAAATGGCTGTGCTGACAACCTTTGCTGTGAATGTGTAACATGAGAGCTGTCTGCAAGTGCTCTGAAGACAGAGGTATGACAGGTTAAGCAGACTGGTCTGCAGCACCTAACATTATTATGTCAGTGAGACTAAAGCCCCGTACACACACGCAGATCGTCGTCATACAAATGTTCGTCTTTTCTCCCCGGGATGTCGGTGTCTGTTGAAAAGTGCAAAGACAGCACAAGGAGAGCACAAGAATTTTGTCCGCAGACTTCAGCTGACTGCAGAAGTGATGTCATGTAATGGTTAACTTTCCCTGTGTTTTTTCTTTTCTGAGCATGCCCAGTCTTGCAAATCTGCGGTCTGTCGGCCGAATTCTGTACTGACAGGCGAACAATCGTCCGTTCTGGTGTCTGCAGACAAAAATTTTCATGTTTGCAAGAAAGACTCTTGTCCGCGGATTGTGTGCAGACATCTGTCGGAGGCACCATACTAACACGCATACAATCGGCAGATCTTTCGTCCGCCGACGTTTGTATGACGACGATCTGCGTGTGTGTACGGGGCTTAAGACGGCAACTGATGAAATGCTTATGTGGTCGGATAGTGCTGAGGGAGAGTACCATATTCAGCAGCCCATGGGACAGAGAGGAGGGGGAGAGGAAATGGGAAAAGCAAGGAATAAGTAGCGGACATGAAAGTGATAACAGGCAGTAGAAGCAGGAAAAAATTTCTGATACAGGAAAAAGGAGAAGTAAAAATATAGAAGACTGTAAAAATAGGTGTCCTGTACTAGGGACAAAAGATGACTGGAATGCAGAGATATAATAAGGTACATAATATAGTAAATATAGAGAAGGTAAGGGCATTTTTTAGACTACCGGATGCATGAAACCACTGTAACCAAACCAATCAGAAATCATCTTTTTTAGGGAGAAGCAAGAAAGATCGTAGGTAGGAGGCACTGAGGCAGCGGCTGCTTCAATTAGCACTTACCTGCTCTAGGGCTGGCCATACACAGTGCTCCCCCCGCAGGTTCAGGTCATGATGAGGGGGTGACACGCCGACACTGGACACCCCGACTTCTCCGGCACTGCATGCAGCTCCTCTTTTGCCGATCCCTAGAGGTGAAGAAGTGACAGGATGTGATCCTCCTGCAGCAGAGCGCAGACTTCCAGTTATTCTGTGCCAGCAGCTGCAGCGGGTCGGGCGGCCTCATGTTGTGAATGATTGGTCGGCTCGATCGGATCGTGCAGAGATAATCTGCGATCAGACTCAGAGATCTGATCGCAGATTATCTCTGCACGATCCGATCGAGCCGACCAATCATTCACAACATGAGACCGCCCGACCTGCTGCAACTGCTGGCACAGAATAACTGGAAATCTGCGCTCTCATGCAGGAGGATCACATCCTGTCACTTCTTCACCTCCAGGCTCCTCTGGTATTGCTCCGGGCGGCGGGCTCCCTTCGGCGTGGCGGTGACTGACGACTCCTCGGTCCTCCAGGCTCCCGCCTTCGTCCTCACCAGAGTCCCCCAGCCAGGCATCGGGTAGGTCAGAAAGTTCCGATCCATCCGATTCACTGAAGTGTCGCGGCGGCGGCGGCTCTCGCTCTCCTGTGTCCTCTTAGTCTCTCTGGCGGGAACTGAAGGTGATCGTGACGCCGGGGCGGTGCACCGCCCCCACGCGTCACGTCACCAGGTCCATGTCCTCCTGTGATTGGTCCAGGCTGGAGTCTGCGCCCCGACACACCCCCAGAAGAGCGCCAATCGGCGCCTCTGTTTGCAGCACATGGGGTCAAAAACCCCACCCCCCCCACCATACCCAGCACTAAGTCCGGCGCCCCTAGTGGGCAAAAATTGACATTTTTTTTTTAATTTTATGTTTTTTCTCTTATTTTTTTTGGGGGGGGGGGCTCCCCTGCGCCCCCTATTGGCCAGCCGCCACTGGTTTTAACACTGACATCTATGCCGAGAAGCTCCAGTTCAGCAGGGAATCCACTTATGGATCCCTTGCTAAGCAGATGTTTCAAAGAGTCCTTATGCTGGAAAGGTAGCGGGATGGAAAGTACATATGTCAAAACTGCAAAGCTTTTTGCACAGCAAAAATTATCCCCACTGGACCACCCACCATGTTGCCTACAGGCCACGATCCTATTCAACTGTTATCAGGATTTTGAAGTGGTTAAAACAGGTGCTGAAGAGGTGATACAATGCCTCCTCCCACCAGCCAAATGCTCTCTGAAGAGAGATCTGAATGCAGATCACTCTTCAAAGAGCAATGAGTGTGAAATAGCTCATAAAGATTTTAAATAATTATAATTGCATGCCTCAGCTGATTTAAAGGCATCATAGAGGTACCTTAAGGCTTCAAGGATAAG
Organism: Pelophylax lessonae; assembly: GCF_965119305.1. Taxonomy (NCBI): domain Eukaryota; kingdom Metazoa; phylum Chordata; class Amphibia; order Anura; family Ranidae; genus Pelophylax; species Pelophylax lessonae. The sequence continues at coordinate 202,960,761 of NC_138780.1, forward strand.
TTCACCTTTTAAAAAAAATAATAAATGCACATTTTTTGCAGTTAAAAAAATGTGTATTTATTTTTTTTTTCTTTTGGAGCCTGTGAAGCATTGCACCAGCAATCAGCAGATCCCTGGTGCTATGTAGGTCTTCTTCAGATCGTCAGTATATCTGTGTACCTGTAAATCCTGTATGGGCTTGCAGATACACTGACAGGAAAAAATCAAAGAACTACCACAGTGCCCCACAGCACCATTGTAGTTCTTTGAGAACTACAATGGCGGGGGGAGAGGTGGCTGCAGGATTTGGAACAGGTTACATGTTCCACCCAAAATCGGGTGGTCAAGGTCAACTTATGCTTTAAAGAAAATCTACAGTATGCCTTAAAGTCAGCCGCAGCATTCTCATTAAAAAGGGATGATCTCAGGTGTCTTTGAACACTAGTCTAATCAAATTTATAACAGGCAGGAGAAAAATAAATATCACTTGAGGACCAAGGCTGCATTTTGTTGAGGTGGGTGGGGTCGGGAGGCCTGCTTAGGTAGGCTGTACGGGGCCCCGTAATTTCTAACAGCGGCCCTGCATGGACGCCTGTGGGCCCTGTGACCTCTGCTCTCCCTGAATGGCTGTGTCCCATTGAGTAGATATATGGGGTATGCAGGGCTCCTTTTTTGGTTCCCGCCACTGCTGGCCCTCCGGCCGAGGCATATGTGAATTGGCCGATGGAAGTTCCAAGATGGCACGGTCAGCATCATCTATGTGCGGCCATCTTGGGCATGCGTGTTGGGTTCCTCCTGCGTCCACGCCCCCTGATCAGCGATGTGACTCTGGGGGTGAGAGATACACTATTTATAGTGCAGGGATGGCCACACAGGTAGTCTGGGCTCTTGCTTTGGAGATCATCTGGGGAGCATGGCAAGTACAAGGATGTGTTTTTTGTGTGTCCCTATTAGGACTCATATAACGTTATGCTTACATATGTAGTTCCCTTTTTATCCCTCTTTTTCCCTCTTGCAGAGTGGATTGAGTATTGGCATATTCAAATGACTTCAGTGGATGGAACAGATATATCTTGTTTCTTTATAGAAATAGTATTTTTGGCTATAAAGACCTAAGGTAACTGTGTATGTTATATAAATATTGAGGAACAGTTATTAGGAATCAAGAGATGCATATCTATACATATAAATGTATTGTTTTTTTCTCCATTGATAGATCCACCCTATGCTAAGTGATCTCCTATAGCTCACCAGACGCTGTTATTCAGCAATTACACCTAAAAGAGATGTCTCCCAGATGAGTTTCTTGTCTATAAGTAAAGCTCTTGATAGCAGGTTTGTGAGGAAGCACTGTGACCTCTACTCCTTGCTTTCTTTATCTGACAATTGCCAAGTGGATTGGTTTCCTTTGAGGACTGCATACATGTAAGCACCATAAATATCTTGATGTATAACTATTGTAGTAAATGGTGATTGCTATGATTGTTTTACTAATACTAATTACTAATAACACATTACTAATATGTGTTTCTCCAAATAGGAGAGCATTTTCCATATTCTCCCGAGGAAGCTGTTTTGATACAATGAAACACGTAGAGATTTATATGGAGAAATCGCCCAATATATACTTTGGGAATGTCCCATTTTATATGTATGTCTTTTTAAAATTTTCTACTAATAAAATCTTTGTATAAATAAAATGTGTTGATTTGCACCTTTAAAGCCCAGTATCATGCTATATGCTGTTCTTGGAATTTACTATTTGAGGGTGTGGTGTAATGTTTAATTGGTTTGGAAACATCCACCCAGGATACTAATTAGTAAATTTACACTGTTATACAAGCTGTACACTCACTACTTTACATTGTAGCAAAGTCTCATTTCTTCAGTGTTGTCAGCGAATAAAATATTTACAACAATGTGAGGGGTGTATTTACTTTTGTGAGATACTGTATATCCCATAGTTGGTATACACTATAACTTTTGCGCAAACCAATCAATATACGCTTATTGAGATTTTTTTTTTAAACCAAAAATATGTAGCAGAATACATATTGGCCTAAATTGATGAATTAATGTGATTTTTTTTTTTTCCATTTTTTGAATATCTTTTTTTTTAGCAGAAAGTAAAAACATTTTTTGTTTAAATTGTCAGTCTTTTTTTTTTTTTTTTAAAGCGCAAAAAATAAAAATCGCAGAGGTGATCAAATACCACCAAAAGAAAGCTCTATTTGTGGGTAAAAAGGAAAACAATTTTATTTGGGTACAGCGTCGCACGACCGCACAATTGTTAGTTAAAGAAACGCAGTTCCGTATCACAAAAAACGCTCTGGTCAGGATAAGGGGGGTAAATTTTCTGGGGCTGAAGTGACTAAAAAACAGTGATATTGGATATTTATGGAGCCTAAAGATGGATTTTCATTTCATCATCATATTTCTATATTATTTATGTGGTTTAGATATAAAACTGTCCCAGAATATGATTGTCTCAGTCAGTCCTGTTATACTCACTGTAATTCCTCTATCCGGCTTGTTGTCAGAGCTTCCATCACATCCCTGAAATGAGGACCCTCCAGATTGTTCCCAGACAGGTCCAGTCTCCTCAGTGTCTGATTATTTCTTATTCCAGAAGCCAGGTGGGGGCAGTAACTGTCTGTCAGCTGATTATAGGACAATCTGTAGAAGAAGAGAAGAATGTTACCAGAAGGAAATGAATCTCTCCCCCAGGAATGAATGTAATTATTCTCTACATGAATGGAACTCATTTCTCTTTATTGGAATCATTGATATCAGATCACTTTATAAACTCCAGGAAATAGAATTGTATAAGAAAAATGTTATAATGGAGTAGACATTCCTATATTGTCCTCCATGTGCAGAGATGGTGAGATCTCCATACACAGGATGAGCACAGAATATCACTGACATGACTATTATTGTGCTATAATCTCTCTGTATGGGGCATGAATGGTATCAGCAGGCAGTGAGAGGCCGGGATCAGCATTGAAAGTGATTGGACGGGATGATTTTTATCTGATATTCTATTTATCTCTGCTGATAAGAATTCTGTACTCATAGGAAGTAATGGGGAGATCCCCTGACACTGAATAGCAGACGGTCAGGTCAGGTGACAGGAAGCTCATATGATGATCTGATTGGTGATTGCAGTGAGATCAGATCCCCCCATGTATGACCTCCTATAATCGCATCTATTTTACTAGTTACCAAACCAAAGAGAATATCAGATTTGTAAGAAGGTTTTATGAAATGTCTCTTTCATGGCTGATAATAACAGAATGTAATAAGATCCAAGAATTAGACACCAGTCTGGGATTGGCTGTATACTGGAACAAAAGGGACATCTATATAATTACATTATTATTATTATTATTATTATTATGTGTTTTCAATATAAAACTGTCCCAGAATATGATTGTCTCAGTCAGTCCTGTTATACTCACAGTAATTCCTCTATCCGGCTTGTTGTCAGAGCTTCCATCAGATCCCTGAAATGAGGACCCTCCAGATTGTTCCCATACAGGTACAGTCTCCTCAGTGTCTGATTATTTCTTATTAGAGATACCAGGTGGGGGAAGGAACTGTCTGTCAGGTGATTATAGGACAATCTGTAGAAGAAGAGAAGAATGTTACCAGAAGAAAATTCATTTCTCCCCCAGGAATGAATGTAATTATTCTCTATATCGGGGGTTGGCATCTCCTGACATGTGTGCCAACACCGGCACATGGTTTCTCTTTCATTAGCATGTGGCTGCAGTCACCCACTTCAATTGACTTCGTTTTCCTGAAAAGAAAGCTACTGGGGGGAGCAAAGCTTTAGGCCATCAGCGCTGTGATAAGATCACTCCAGTAGCAACATCTGAGGCGTCTTCCTCCAGGAGGTAGGGTAGGGTAGACATGTTTTGATTAGTTATTTACATAAATTAATTTAGTTAAATTTGTTTAATCTGTTTAATTCCGTTAAGGAATTTGTTTTGTTTATTCAAATCGATTCAAATCGTTTTCTAATTCGAATTTAAAATGTTTTAGAATTTGAATAGTTTTTGGTTTGTTTTCCAATTTACAAAGAGAGTAAAATAGAATAGAAAACAAAGGAATATAATAGAAAATAAAATAATAGAACATAATAGAGTGAAACAGAATAAAATAGAATAGAAAAAGAAAGAAAAGAATAGAATTAAAAAAAAACAAAAAAATAGAAAAAACATAACAATTTCCCAAAATTCAAATAGAATCAATTTGAATAGAATAGAAAAGAATAGATTAGAATAGATTAGAAAAAAACAGAATAGTATAGGAAAAAACAACAGAACAGAATAGAAAGAATATGATCATTTTCCTTTTCTATTCTACTCCAATGCAAATTGATTCTATTAGAAATGGTTTCTATTTATTCTATTCATTGTTTTTTTTTTTTTTTTATTCTATTTTTTTTTTATTCTATTTTTTTATCTGTGATTACTGATGTGCATTTATTGTCCTCTGTACCCTGTTGAATCTTCAATAAAAAACTATTATTTAAAAAAAAAGGAATGCGTTGTACAAAGTGCAAGGTTCAGGAATGTGTTGCACAGACTGCTTGGTTCAGGAGTGCATTGTACAGAGTGCAAGGTTCAGGAATTAGTTAAACTGCATAGACACCAATTAATTAAACAAAGCACATTTATCTTAAAACCTTGATCAACAGCATACAGGAACCAAGGGAAGATTAGAAGCATCGGATGGATAATAAATAAGTGCAGCCTATAGCAGGACATGCAGCAGTGTAACATCTATCCAGCACATCCAGGGATTGGTGGGCAAGCTGGGGGCGGCTGAAATGAGAGTGATTGGAGCTGTCAAATCAAAGCTCTGATGTTGGGGATGGGCGGGTCTTTTGTAGGTCTATTTCTTTTCTATTTCTTTTCTTGTTGGCAAGTCAAGATAAAAAAAAAACACAGAGAACTTTGAATCTACAGTCAGGGCTGGTGCAAGGATTATTGACACCCTAGGTGAAACCTTATTTTGCTGCCCCCCCCCCCTCCTATCTCCAGTCCTACACAGTCAGGCTCAAGTTGATGATCATCGGGCTTTGCCCAAACCACTCATCAGGGGATTCGTGAGCAGATCCCCTGCTGAATGGTATTGGACGGATGTCAGATTTTTTACATCCATACCTATTCAGTTTATGTCCATGTGTATGTTAGCACAGTTACAGGGGCAAACCTGTAATGGCTCTATGGGCAGCTGGATGTACACAGACCTTTGTCTGCTTACATCAGACTACCTCTGTGCTGTAATGTTTAGATTCAGAAAAATAAGAAAGCATGCAATCATTTCCCCTGCTTGTTTAGGGACCTTAATTAGGGAAAAGGGGATAGGACTCTAAAGGTGCAAATGTTGGAGAAAAATCTGAATTCTCAAAAATTGAACATTTTACTACACAAAGAAAATAAGGACAAGACAGAACATTTGATAAAAATGTTAAAAGCAAAGGAATGCACTCGAAAATATCAACTCTACATGTTTCTCCATCTTCATAATAGCTTCTTCAGGATTTTGCCAGATATTTCTCGAGAGTGAACATTTCTAGATTGCAAAAGAAAAGACATAAAACAATAGGACACAAAATGTACATGTTGGGGCATAAACCAAGGGTCCTAAATTTGATGCCCTCATTTATACCAGGATACTGAATGGCTGATAAGTTAAATATTCATTTTGTTTCACGTTGCAATAAATTTCTATCTACACTTCCACCTCGTTCATTTAGTGGGATGTGTTCCAAAGCAAAGAATGTCATCATTTTATCATCAAAGCCATGGTATAGGCCCATATGGCGGCTAATGGGACTTTCGAACTTTTTGTTTTTAACAAGTTTAACATGATCACGAATTCTATTGAAAAAAGGTCTTTTAGTTTTGCCTATATAAAAGGCTTTACAACTACAATACATTATATATACAACTCCAACAGTTTGGCAATTTGCATAAAAGTTGGGTCTATATAATTTATGAAGAAAATGATTTCACTCAAATTGGGCAAATATCTGCAGAAATTGCATCTTCTGCAAGAATATGTGCCCGTTAGTTTTCTTTTACATTTGCTTGATGGGGTGTAATGACTGTGGACCAAATGGTCCCTTAGTGATCGAGACCTTTTGAAAGTTATCTGAGGACAGTCACCAATATGTTTGGATACCTTTTCATCCGCCTCTAGAAGGTACCAAAATTTTTTCTCCCCCCCCCGCTTTTGATACTGAAGTACCCTTTGAAGTATATTTCATTTTTTACCTACAATAGGTAAATATATTTAAATCCAATAATTAGATATCTGCTCTCCACCAGGAGACTATCCAAATCACATTGTTCTTAATGTATTCCTATATTGCAGTCTCCCATTTTCAATACCTGTCACCTTGGCTTGGCTATCGTCCTCTCTATGGGTCAACTTTAAGGGGCTAGATGTCTCAGTTCCTCCCTCTCTATTCACCTGGTCCTCGACACCTATGTTATCTTTACCTCCGGCAGAAGAAAGGGGTCAGGTCTTTATAAGGTACTTTTTTGATATTAGTGCTAGAATTACGAAGTTTATGAGGGCATCAAATTTAGGACCCTTGGTTTATGCCCCAACATGTACATTTTGTGTCCTATTGTTTTATGTCTTTTCTTTTGCAATCTAGAAATGTTCACTCTCGAAAAATATCTGGCAAAACTCCTGAAGAAGCTATTATGAAGATGGCGAAACATGTAGAGTTGATATTTTCGAGTGCTTTCCTTTGCTTTTAACATTTTTATCAAATGTTCTGTCTTGTCCTTATTTTCTTTGTGTAATAAAATGTTCAACTTTTGAGAATTCAGATTTTTCTCCATCATTTGCACCTTTAAAGTCCCAATTTAACCCCCCCCCCCCCCATTGTAGTTACCATTTATCATAGGGATGTGGTGCGTTCATTGTCTTATCTCTAGCAATATTTTTCAAAAATAGGGAAAAGGGGATAGGTGTAAACAGACACAAGTCTATTTACATCAGTCTGCCCATAGTCCTGCATGGACCTCATGATCAGCCCTGCCTGAAAAAGAGACAGGAAGACCCTGATTGGAAAGGTTGTGTGAAAGGGTCCTATGGAGAGTTGTTGGGGGTGGTAAAAAAGCAGCTCAGCTGCACATTTATACTGCCCTCTAAATACAAGTGTGAACAAGGTCTAAGCGGAAGCATCTCACTATTCTTACAGTATTATCATGATGATCATAGTACAGTAGGTGCTATGTGGCTGTGCGTTATATACTGATTCTGTGGCTGTGCGTTATATACTGATTCTGTGGCTGTGCGTTATATTCTGATTCTGTGGCTGTGCGTTATATTCTGTGGCTGTGCATTATATTATGATTCTGTGACTGTGCTTTATATTCTGATTCTGTGGCTGTGCGTTATATTCTGTGGCTGTGCGTTATATTCTGTGGCTGTGCGTTATATTCTGATTCTGTGGCTGTGTGTTATATACTGATTCTGTGGCTGTGCGTTATATTCTGATTCTGTGGCTGTGCTTTATATTCTGATTCTGTGGCTGTGCGTTATATTCTGATTCTGTGACTGTGCTTTATATTCTGATTCTGTGGCTGTGCGTTATATTCTGATTCTGTGGCTGTGCATTATATTCTGTGGCTGTGCGTTATATTCTGATTCTGTGGCTGTGCGTTATATTCGGATTCTGTGGCTGTGCGTTATATTCTGTGGCTGTGCGTTATATTCTGATTCTGTGACTGTGCTTTATATTCTCATTCTGTGGCTGTGCGTTATATACTGATTCTGTGGCTGTGCGTTATATACTGATTCTGTGGCTGTGCGTTATATTCTGATTCTGTGGCTGTGCGTTATATACTGATTCTGTGGCTGTGCGTTATATTCTGATTCTGTGGCTGTGCGTTATATTCTGTGGCTGTGCGTTATATTCTGTGGCTGTGCGTTATATTCTGATTCTGTGGCTGTGCGTTATATTCTGATTCTGTGGCTGTGCGTTATATACTGATTCTGTGGCTGTGCGTTATATTCTGATTCTGTGGCTGTGCGTTATATTCTGTGGCTGTGCGTTATATTCTGTGGCTGTGCGTTATATACTGATTCTGTGGCTGTGCGTTATATTCTGATTCTGTGGCTTTGCATTATATTCTGTGGCTGTGCGTTATATTCTGTGGCTGTGCGTTATATTCTGATTCTGTGGCTGTGCGTTATATTCTGTGGCTGTGCGTTATATTCTGATTCTGTGACTGTGCTTTATATTCTGATTCTGTGGCTGTGCGCTATATTCTGTGGCTGTGCGTTATATTCTGATTCTGTGGCTGTACGTTATATTCTGATTCTGTGGCTGTGCGTTTTATTCTGTGGCTGTGCTTTATATTCTGATTCTGTGGCTGTGCGCTATATTCTGTGGCTGTGCGTTATATTCTGATTCTGTGGCTGTACGTTATATTCTGATTCTGTGGCTGTGCGTTATATTCTGTGGCTGTGCGTTATATTCTCATTCTGTGACTGTGCGTTATATTCTGATTCTGTGGCTGTGCGTTATATTCTCATTCTGTGGCTGTGCGTTATATACTGATTCTGTGGCTGTGCGTTATATACTGATTCTGTGGCTGTGCGTTATATACTGATTCTGTGGCTGTGCGTTATATTCTGATTCTGTGGCTGTGCGTTATATTCTGTGGCTGTGCGTTATATACTGATTCTGTCACTGTGCGTTATATTCTGATTCTGTGGCTGTGCGTTATATTCTGTGGCTGTACGTTCTATTCTGATTCTGTGGCTGTGCGTTCTATTCTGTGGCTGTACGTTATATTCTGATTCTGTGGCTGTGCGTTATATTCTGATTCTGTGGCTATGCGTTATATTCTGTGGCTGTGCGTTATATACTGATTCTGTCACTGTGCCTTATATTCTGATTCTGTGGCTGTGTGTTATATTCTGTGGCTGTACGTTCTATTCTGATTCTGTGGCTGTGCGTTATATTCTGTGGCTGTACGTTATATTCTGATTCTGTGGCTATGCGTTATATTCTGTGGCTGTACGTTATATTCTGATTCTGTGGCTGTGCGTTATATTCTGATTCTGTGGCTGTGCGTTATATTCTGTGGCTGTGCGTTATATTCTGTGGCTGTGCGTTATATACTGATTCTGTGGCTGTGCTTTATATTCTGATTCTGTGGCTGTGCGTTATATACTGATTCTGTGTCTGTGTGTTATATACTGATTCTGTGTCTGTGCGTTATATACTGATTCTGTGGCTGTGCGTTATATACTGATTCTGTGGCTGTGCGTTATATTCTGTGGCTGTGCGTTATATTCTGTGGCTGTACGTTATATACTGATTCTGTGTCTGTGCGTTATATACTGATTCTGTGGCTGTGCGTTATATACTGATTCTGTGGCTGTGCGTTATATACTGATTCTGTGGCTGTGCGTTATATACTGATTCTGTGTCTGTGCGTTATATACTGATTCTGTGGCTGTGCGTTATATACTGATTCTGTGGCTGTGTGTTATATACTGATTCTGTGTCTGTGCGTTATATACTGATTCTGTGTCTGTGCGTTATATACTGATTCTGTGGCTGTGCGTTATATACTGATTCTGTGTCTGTGCGTTATATACTGATTCTGTGGCTGTGCGTTATATACTGATTCTGTGGCTGTGCGTTATATACTGATTCTGTGGCTGTGCGTTATATACTGATTCTGTGGCTGTGCGTTATATACTGATTCTGTGGCTGTGCGTTATATTCTGATTCTGTGGCTGTGCGTTATATTCTGATTCTGTGGCTGTGCGTTATATTCTGTGGCTTTGCGTTATATTCTGTGGCTGTACGTTATATTCTGATTCTGTGGCTGTACGTTATATTCTGATTCTGTGGCTGTGCGTTATATTCTGTGGCTGTGCGTTATATTCTGATTCTGTGGCTGTGCGTTATATTCTGTGGCTGTGCGTTATATTCTGTGGCTGTACGTTATATTCTGATTCTGTGGCTGTGCGTTATATTCTGTGGCTGTGCGTTATATTCTGATTCTGTGGCTGTGCGTTATATTCTGATTCTGTGGCTGTGCGTCATATTCTGTGGCTGTGCGTTATATTCTGTGGCTGTGCGTTATATTCTGATTCTGTGGCTGTGCGTTATATTCTGATTCTGTGGCTGTGCGTTATATTCTGATTCTGTGGCTGTGCGTTATATACTTATTCTGTGGCTGTGCGTTATATTCTGATTCTGTGACTGTGCGTTATATTCTGATTCTGTGGCTGTGCGTTATATACTGATTCTGTGACTGTGCGTTATATTCTGATTCTGTGGCTGTGCGTTATATTCTGATTCTGTGGCTGTGCGTTATATTCTCATTCTGTGGCTGTGCGTTATATTCTGTGGCTGTGCGTTATATTCTGTGGCTGTGCGTTATATACTGATTCTGTGGCTGTGCTTTATATTCTGATTCTGTGGCTGTGCGTTATATACTGATTCTGTGTCTGTGCGTTATATACTGATTCTGTGGCTGTGCGTTATATACTGATTCTGTGGCTGTGCGTTATATTCTGTGGCTGTGCGTTATATTCTGTGGCTGTACGTTATATACTGATTCTGTGGCTGTGCGTTATATACTGATTCTGTGGCTGTGCGTTATATACTGATTCTGTGGCTGTGCGTTATATACTGATTCTGTGGCTGTGCGTTATATACTGATTCTGTGTCTGTGCGTTATATACTGATTCTGTGTCTGTGCGTTATATACTGATTCTGTGGCTGTGCGTTATATACTGATTCTGTGGCTGTGCGTTATATACTGATTCTGTGTCTGTGCGTTATATACTGATTCTGTGGCTGTGCGTTATATACTGATTCTGTGGCTGTGCGTTATATTCTGTGGCTGTGCGCTATATTCTGTGGCTGTACGTTATATACTGATTCTGTGTCTGTGCGTTATATACTGATTCTGTGGCTGTGCGTTATATACTGATTCTGTGGCTGTGCGTTATATTCTGTGGCTGTGCGCTATATTCTGTGGCTGTGCGTTATATTCTGATTCTGTGGCTGTGCGTTATATACTGATTCTGTGGCTGTGCGTTATATTCTGATTCTGTGACTGTGCGTTATATTCTGATTCTGTGGCTGTGCGTTACATACTGATTCTGTGACTGTGCGTTATATACTGATTCTGTGACTGTGCGTTATATTCTGATTCTGTGGCTGTGCGTTATATTCTGATTCTGTGGCTGTGCGTTATATTCTCATTCTGTGGCTGTGCGTTATATTCTGTGGCTGTGCGTTATATTCTGTGGCTGTGCGTTATATACTGATTCTGTGGCTGTGCTTTATATTCTGATTCTGTGGCTGTGCGTTATATACTGATTCTGTGTCTGTGTGTTATATACTGATTCTGTGTCTGTGCGTTATATACTGATTCTGTGGCTGTGCGTTATATACTGATTCTGTGGCTGTGCGTTATATTCTGTGGCTGTGCGTTATATACTGATTCTGTGTCTGTGCGTTATATACTGATTCTGTGTCTGTGCGTTATATACTGATTCTGTGGCTGTGCGTTATATACTGATTCTGTGGCTGTGCGTTATATTCTGTGGCTGTGCGCTATATTCTGTGGCTGTACGTTATATACTGATTCTGTGTCTGTGCGTTATATACTGATTCTGTGGCTGTGCGTTATATACTGATTCTGTGGCTGTGCGTTATATACTGATTCTGTGGCTGTGCGTTATATTCTGATTCTGTGGCTGTGCGTTATATTCTGATTCTGTGGCTGTGCGTTATATTCTGTGGCTTTGCGTTATATTCTGTGGCTGTACGTTATATTCTGATTCTGTGGCTGTACGTTATATTCTGATTCTGTGGCTGTGCGTTATATTCTGATTCTGTGGCTGTGCGTTATATTCTGTGGCTGTGCGTTATATTCTGTGGCTGTGCGTTATATTCTGTGGCTGTACGTTATATTCTGATTCTGTGGCTGTGCGTTATATTCTGTGGCTGTGCGTTATATTCTGATTCTGTGGCTGTGCGTTATATTCTGATTCTGTGGCTGTGCGTCATATTCTGATTCTGTGGCTGTGCGTTATATTCTGTGGCTGTGCGTTATATTCTGTGGCTGTGCGTTATATTCTGTGGCTGTGCGTTATATTCTGTGGCTGTGCGTTATATTCTGATTCTGTGGCTGTGCGTTATATTCTGATTCTGTGGCTGTGCGTTATATTCTGTGGCTGTGCGTTATATTCTGTGGCTGTGCGTTATATTCTGTGGCTGTGCGTTATATTCTGTGGCTGTGCGTTATATTCTGATTCTGTGACTGTGCGTTATATTCTCATTCTGTGGCTGTGCGTTATATTCTGATTCTGTGGCTGTGCGTTATATTCTGATTCTGTGGCTGTGCGTTATATTCTGATTCTGTGGCTGTGCGTTATATTCTGATTCTGTGGCTGTGCGTTATATTCTGATTCTGTGGCTGTAGTGTATATGGCTGTGTTTCTGGTACTGTGACTGCACTGTATATAAAATTGTTGAATATCTGCGCTCTCAAAGATTAGCAGCCAGCATTAACCACAATGTGATAAAAAACTATAGACAAAAAATGCAGCGCTCATAGAATAACATATGGTGTAAATGAATATATGAAAGTCCACTTCAAGCTGTCGAAATGAGTTGTATAGTCCACGACAACACCCTTAATGTGTCACAATCCGTCTATGAAATCACAGGGACAGTGAAGACCTCCACCACACACAAAGTAGCCTGCTGGCCTCTTACCAGATGGGTATGACCACCGCTCTACAGACTTGTATAAAGTACTCGAAATTTCTACTTGAGTAAAAGTACAAGTGCTCGATCAAAAAATTACTTGAGTAGAAGTGAAAGTGCTCGCAGAAAAAGTTACTTAAGTAGAAGTACTAAAGTATTCAACATTTTTTTTACTTAAGTATTGCAAGTAGTTTTTTCAAAAAATTTGCTACTTAAGTACTAAAAGTAAAAAGTACCAGTAGTTTTGAAAAAAAAATTCTACACAAGTACTGAAAGTAGAAGTACAAGTACTGTGTTATGTAGTTATTAAAGAAAGAAGTCAAAAGTATGAACATCATATTGTTTTTATTATTTCAAATGATTTATTCAAATGATTAACCGGTGTTTGTTAGTAGTTTCTTGATGCACTTTAAGCGCTGTAGCACCATTTATTTGTTTGTTTCATATTTTCTTTTTATTGGAAAGATTTGGTATAGCAGCTTTTATTATACACTGCCTTTATTTTCCTATGCGCTGATTTACAAATGACATTATACACATTTTTTTGAGCTTTATGCAACCTGCCATCTACTGTTCTGGCAGTGGTAATTTTTTTAAAAGTAACGAGTAACTATGCAGCACAAAAAAAAAATACTTGAGTAGAAGTATCGAAATCATCGAAAAAATGTAGTGAAGTAAAAGTAAAAGTAGGAGAAAAAAATTCTACTCTAGGAAAGTACAGATACCGCATTTCGGTACTTAAGTACAGTACTTAAGTAGTTCTACTTCGTTACTATACATCTCTGCCGCTCTAACAATGGTCACACTACCAAAGTAGAAGTAGCCAGGCACAGTCACTCTCAAAAGTTATAAAACAGGGGGAAGACCATGGTGAAGTACGTTTTCACAGATGTATGTTTATTGAGAGTAAAATGCACTCACCAGATACATCATCATAAAACAGCCTTGAATCAATAAAACCACTGTAGCAGTAAAGCACTTCCAGCTTGTGACGTTGAACCGTGCTGAAGCTCCGCCTACATGTTTCGCAGGCAACTGCGTCGTCAGGGGGGGAGTGATCGGCATCGGGAGACGTCTTAAATAGTGATTGAAACAGGAAAGAGGAAGCATAAACATCCGGACACGCCCGCTGGAGCCCTTGACCCGGTGTTCCGTGAGAATTACCTACCCGTGAGAAAAACCTACCCCTCGTCACTTCCGGTGCACGGAACTGTATGTAATGCAGCCGTTACATTAACCACTTTAATACCGGGCACTTCCCTCCCTTCCCGCCCAGGCCAATTTTCCCCTTTTAGCGCTGTTGCATTTTGAATGACAATTGCGCGGTCATGCAACACTGTACCTACACCAAATTTATGTCATTTTCCCCCCACAAATAGAGCTTTCTTTTGGTGGTATTTGATCACCTCTGGGTTTTTTCCTTTTTGCTAAACAAATAAAAAAAGACCGAAAAGTTTGAAAAAAAAAAAGTTTTTTGTTTAGGTTATACAATTTTGTAAATAAATAAGTTTTTTTCCTGCACTGATGAGACTGCACTGACAGGCACTGATGAGGAGGCACTGATGGGGTGGCACTGATAGGCGGCACTGATATGCGGCACTGATAGGCACTGATATGTGGCATTGATAGGTAGCACTGATATGCAGCATTGGTGGGCACTGATAGGCGGCACTGCTGGGCACTGATAGGCGGCATTGATGGGCACTGATAGGTGGCACTGACGGGCACTGGTAGGTGGCACTGACGGGCACTAATGGGCACTGATAGGCGGCACCGGTGGGCAATAATGGGCACTGGTGGGCGACACTAAAGGATGGCAATGATGGGCACTTGTGGGCAGCACTGATAGGGAGGGCACTGGTGGGCAGCACTGATGGGGAGGGCAATGGGGGGCTCCCTGAGCCCTGATTGCCATCCCTGGTGGCCATAGTGGGCATCCCTGGGGTCATAGTGGGCATCCCTGGGGTCATAGTGGGCATCCCTGGTGGATCTAGTGGCATCCCCCCCCCCGAGGGTCTGCACTGGTAATCAATGATCTGATTACCAGTGCCGACCCCCCCCTGTCAGGGGAGCCGCCGATCGGCGCTCCTTTACTCGTGCCTGTCAGGCTGTTCCTGTTTACGATGTGACCAGCCGTGATTGGACACGGCTGATCACATGGTAAAGAGCCTCCGTCAGAGGCTCTTTACCGAGATCGGAGATGCAGGGTGTCAGACTGACACCTCGCATCACCGATCGCCGCTCTGCGCGCCCCCGGGGGGCGCCCAGAGCTGTGTTATCCTGCCGCCGTCAAATGACGTCCGGTCAGGATAACACAACCACATTCCCGCCGTCATTTGTCTATAGGGCGGGCGGGAAGTGGTTAAAACAACTGTACTGCAATACGAGTCATCTCCGCTCCTGTCCCTGTCACTTCCCTGCTCTTGGCTATTAAATATTAAAGCGGCGGCGGGTGTATGAAAACATAAATCACGGAGCCGAGAGCCGCTTTTATATTTACTAGCCAAGATCAGGGAAGTGCCAGGGACAGGAGCGGAGATGACTTGTATTGCAGCACAGCTGTTTTATGTAACCGCCGCGTGGGTAGGTTTTGTTCATGGTACACCGTGATATTTTCATACTAGTGCGCATGCGCACTAGTCAGCTCCTCAGTTGTCCCATTAGGTATCCGGGGCTGTGAGCATGCGCACTGCTGTGCTGCTCTGCTGTTCCTGGCCGGAAGTGACGAGAGTAGGTTTTTCTCACGGGTAGGTAATTCTCACGTTACACCGGAACTTCCTCTAAACTACAGACAAGGAATAAAAGGAATTTGTGGACCGCAATGGGGCGGATACTTCCGCTACAGTCACACCTAAACCGGAAGAACCCTCTGGGCCGAACCAGGAAGCAAAACAAACCCCTGGAACGCAAGCAGGGCGAAAACCGGAAGTTCACTAAAACCCATTGAAACCGGCCAATTCTCCATAATGGGGTGGACGAGACAGCTGCATGAGAAGTGTACCTATGAATACATACACATACACCGGTAGATGTGCATCTCACTACAGTAGTGGTCATACTCCCGCTGAAAGCATGCAGTATATCGTGCCCAAATTACCCATCAGGGAGAAAAAGCTTTAAAGCCATCAGATTTGACGGTTGGCCATATCGAAAAGTTTTAACCCACCATGGACAATCTCATAATTGAAATCATCATTAAAATAATAGATGGTGAATAGTGTTGAGCGAACATGGACTGTATTATTCGTGTTCGTACCGAATAATTGGATTTTTGTTACCCGAACACTGACCCGAAAACTTTACTGTATGTTCGGGTTTAAAATCCGTGTTCGGTCATTTTATTTCCTGTTTTGTATGTAATGGCGCGCTTTTAATGGCGGGCTTTCAACAGCCAATCAACAAGCGTTTAACTGGTGTGCCTTAACCACTTAAGCCCCAGCCCTATTTCGGACACTTTTTGTTTACAAGTTAAAACCAGTATTTTTTCCTAGAAAACTACTTAGAACCCCCAAACATTATATATATTTTTTTAGCAAAGACTCTGGAGAATAAAATGTCGGTCATTGCAAAATTTTTTGTCACGCGGTATTTGCGCAGCGGTCTTCAAAACGCCATTTTTTTGGAAAAAATTTGAAAAATCACATTTCACTGCATTTAAAAAATACTAAACAGTAAAGTTATCCCATTTTTTTGTATATTGTGAAAGATGATGTCACGCCGAGCAAATAGATACCCAACATGTTATGGTTTAAAATTGCGCCCCCCCGTGGGATGGCGACAAACTACGGTCAATAGAGATCTCAATCTGCGAAGCTTTAAATTTATTTAACGGTTACCAGTTTAGAGTTAGAGTGTAGCTCTTTTTTTAAATTATTGCCCACACTCTGGCGATCGCGGCGATACCTCACATGTGGGGTTTGAACAGCGATTTCATTCGCGGCTCGACTTGCGTATACGTTTTTTTTTTTTTGTGCGCGAGCTAACGGTGACGGGGCGGCTAAATTATTTATTTTTTTTCCTATTTATTTTTTATTTTTTTTCAACTTTATTACAGGTTTTTTTAAAAAAAAAATCTGATCACTTTTATTGCTGTCACAAGCAATGTAAACATCCCTTGTGACACCAATATGTAGTGACAGGTACACTTTATGGAGGGATCGAGGGTCTAAAAGGCCCTAGACCCCTCCACTACACTTCACTGTATGCAAAACGCCAAAAACTGAATTTTTGCATACAGCCGTTTTTCAAATCTGCCGCCTTTTGCAGCACAGTAACCCGGAAGTGACGTCATGGACGCCGCCTCCGGGTTGCGTCATCGGAGACCCGATCGATGCCATTTCCGGCATTCATCGGGACTCCATCCAGTCGGCGGACGTGCTGGCTGGGTGCTCGGGGCTTCCGGTGGGACGGGAGCCCTGAGCAAAGCCACGGAAGGCAGTGGGAGGGGGGGACCCGCCTCCCCGGGTAACGATCGAGAGGCTCCCGAGCTGCATCAGTCATTACCGACGGAAAGCCGACCGTCGGCTTCAAACCACGGTACCGGGATGATGCCTCTAGCTAGAGGCATCATCCCGGTATAACCCCGCAAAGTGTACCGACGTACCGGTACGTTAGAATGCGGTAAGTGGTTAAGCCATCCCAGCCATGCCTACTAATGTATTAGTAGCTGTGATTGGCCATCTGAAGCATGTGACCATGTTTTTATAAGTTCGAGATCCCCAGCGCGCTGCGTCATTCTGCTGTAGTTTAGGGACAGAGCACACATCATACGTGCTGGCTGCTGATTAGGGACAGACAGTGATTCTGTGAAAAATTGTGTCCGAAAAGAATGCAGGGACAGGTCTGAGTGCAGGCAGGCAGGGAGCATTTTAGGGCCAGGCTGGAGATTAGGCAGGGTCAGTGTTCTACATCGATTTTGCTGTGTGGGGGGTGGTGCAGTGAACGATCTTATCGAGCATATTAGGGCCAGGCTGCAGAGATTAGGCAGGGACAGTCTACATCGACTTTGCTGTGTGGGGGGTGGTGCAGTGAACACAATCTTTTTGCCCTCACTTGAGCCCACTGAGGAGGAGGAGGAGGAGGGAGAAAAAAATCTATTTTTATCAGTCAGTTGTGTGCAGCGTTCATCTTAGATCTATTTTACTACAAGTTAAAAGGGGTTTTTTTTTTTTCCCCCTTCATAGCCTTTTTGCTCCAGTGCTGACTGTGATAAGACACTGCTGTGTTCACATGTGCTATTGAGTGATTTTCAATTTTATACACTTTTTTCTATTCCACTATTCAATATACACCCTTTTGGGTTAAAAAAATTAAATTGTGGCATAGTCTGTACTAATCTATTTAATAATTACAAACTTAAAGGGGAATTTTCTTTTTGTTTCCCTTCATAGCCTGCAGCAGAGCTGACTGACATAAGACACTGCTGTGTTCACATGTGCTATTGAAAAATCACCAATTTTATACCATATTTTCTATTCCGCTATTCAATCTACACCCTTTGGGGTAAAAAGAATTAAATTGCGGCATAGTCAGTATCGGTACGTGTGAGATACACCTTTCCAATTTTTGGGGGGGCATCTTACACCGCCGAGGATTGCAGGGTGCTTCAGTTTGCCTCCTGCCTATTCCGAACTCCTCCTACTCCTCATCCTGCCTTTAGGGTACAAAAAATAGTAATCAGGGCCTAGTCTGGGTCTGTACGTGTGAGATAGATACACCTTTTGATATCATATTTTCTATTCCGCTATTCAATCTACACCCTTGGGGTAAAAAGAATTAAATTGCGGCATAGTCAGTATTGGTACGTGTGAGATACACCTTTCCAATTTTTGGGAATTCTTACACCGCAGAGGAGTGCAGGGTGCTTCAGTTTGCCTCCTGCCTGTTCCGAACTCCTCCTACTCCTCATCCTGCCTTTAGGGTACAAAAAATAGTAATCAGGGCCTAGTCTGGGTCTGTACGTGTGAGATAGATACACCTTTTGATATCATATTTTCTATTCCGCTATTCAATCTACACCCTTGGGGTAAAAAATATTAAATTGCGGCATAGTCAGTATCGGTACGTGTGAGATACACCTTTCCAATTTTTGGGGCGCATCTTACACCGCCGAGGATTGCAGGGTGCTTCAGTTTGCCTCCTGCCTGTTCCGAACTCCTCCTACTCCTCATCCTGCCTTTAGGGATATAGTCTGTATCGGTACGTGTGAGATACACCTTTCCAATTTTTGGGGCGCATCTTACACCACGAGGATTGCAGGGTGCATCAGTTTGCCTCCTGACTGTTCTGAACTCCTCCTACTCCTCATCCTGCCTTTAGGGTACAAAAAATAGTAATCAGGGCCTAGTCTGGGTCTGTACGTGTGAGATAGATACACCTTTTGATATCATATTTTCTATTCCGCTATTCAATCTACACCCTTGGGGTAAAAAGAATGAAATTGCGGCATAGTGTGTATCGGTACATGTGAGATACACCTTTCCAATTTTTGGGGCGCATATTACACCGCCGAGGATTGCAGGGTGCTTCAGTTTGACTCCTGCCTGTTCCGAACTCCTCCTACTCCTCATCCTGCCTTTAGGGTACAAAAAATAGTAATCAGGGCCTAGTCTGGGTCTGTACGTGTGAGATAGATACACCTTTTGATATATTTTCTATTCCGCTATTCAATCTACACCCTTGGGGTAAAAATAATTAAATTGCAGCATAGTCTGTATCGGTACGTGTGAGATACACCTTCCAATCTTTTGGGGCGCATCTTCCACCGCCGAGGATTGCAGAGTGCTTCAGTTTGCCTCCTGTTCCGAACTCCTCCTACTCATCATCCTCATCCTGCCTTTAGGGTACAAAAAATTGTAATCGGGGCCTAGTCTGTGTTTATACGTGTGAGATACACCGTTTTATAAAAAAATTTCTATTCCGCTATTCAATATACACCCTGTTTGAGTGTAAAAAATTAAATTACGGCATAGTCTGTATCGGTACATGTGAGATACACCTTTTTTAAATTTGTTTGGCGCATCTCCTTCCACCGCCGAGGATTGCAGGGCGCTTCAGTTTGCCTCCTGTTCCGAACTCCTCCTACTCCTCTTCCTCATCCTCATCCTGCCTTTAGGGTACAAAAAATTGTAATCGGGGCCTAGTCTGTGTTTGTACGTGTGAGAAACACCGTTTTATCAAATTTTTCCTATTCCGCTATTCAATATACACCCTTTTGGGGTGAAAAAAATTAAATTTGCGGCATACTTTGCATATTTGACTGTGAGATACACCCGTTGTATTTGTACACTGTTTTTCTATTCCGCTATTTAATAAACACCCTTTTGGGGTAAAAAAAATTAAATTGCGGCATAGTTTGCATATTTGACTGTGAGATACACCCATGTGATACTGTTGTTGTTTTGTTCCGCTATTCAATAAACACCTTTCTAGGGCAAGATCATAAATTACAGAAATATGAGGAGACCGTCAAATAGGGGCCGTGGCCTGGGTCGTGGTGCTGCTGGTAGAGCTCCTGTTGCAAGGAGAGGACGTGGTCGATCTGTGCCAGCTGCACGCACAAGTGAAACACCTTCCTCAAGTGTGAGTAGGCGACAGAACCTGCAGCAGTATTTGGTAGGGCATCATGCGCCTCTAGAAGTGATGGGCCCAGAAGAAGTACAGGCGATAGTAGATTGGGTTGCTGACAGTGCCTCCAGTTCCTTCACATTGTCTCCCACCCAGTCTACTGCAGAAAGGTCAGAGTTGGCACCTGCAGCCGATGTCCAACCGTCTTTCACCTCACCCCCTTGCAAATCAGGCAAGCAGTCTGAGCCCCAAGTCATGCAGCAGTCTCTTCTTCTTTTTGATGACTCTGTCAGCAGGGTTTCCCAGGGCCATGCACCTAGCCCTGCCCCAGAAGTGGAAGAGATTGAGTGCAGCGATGCCCAACCACTTATTTCTCAAGATGAGTACATGGAAGGACCATCGCAGCACGTCTCCGATGATGACGAAATGCAGCTGCCAACTGCTGCGGCACTCAGAATTAGGGAGACCGACAAGGAGGGCAGGGGTGAAGACTGGGTGGAAGATGATGTGGAGGACGATGAGGTCCTCGACCCCACATGGAATGAAGGTCATGCAGGTGACCTGAGTAGTTTGGAGGAAGAGGTGGTGGTCGCACAGAGCCACCAGCACAGCAGAAGAGGGAGCAGGGTGCAGAAGCGGAGCGGCCATGCCCTAGACACTACGCCTGCTACTGCCCAATGCAGCAAGGGACCGAGCGCACCAAAGCCAGCTCAAAGGAGTTCTCTAGCGTGGAAGTTCTTCAGAAAATGTGCTGATGACAGGACATGACTGGTTTGCACCCTGTGCAATCAGAGCCTGAAGCGAGGCATAAACCTTCTCAACCTGAGCACAACCTGCATGATCAGGCATCTAAGTGCAAAGCACGAGCTGCAGTGGAGTAGACACCTTCAAAACCAAGAAAGGTCTCTGGCTCCTCCTGCTTTCTCTTCTGCTGCAGTCTCGGCCTCTCCATCCACCTCTGTAGTCATACCGGCACCTGCCACCCCGCAAACAGACGATCTGTCAGCAACACCACCACCTGGGTCACCAACCATCTCCACAATGTCCCGTGGAAGCGTTCAGCTTTCCATCTCCCAAACACTTGAGAGGAAGAGGAAGTACCCCCCTACCCACCCGCGATCCCTGGCCCTGAATGCCAGCATTTCAAAATTCTTGGCCTTTGAAATGCTGTCATTCCGTCTGGTGGAGACGCACAGTTTTAAAAGCCTTATGTCGGTGGCTGTCCCACAGTACGTCATGCCCAGCCGCCACTACATTTCCAGGCAAGCCATCCCTTCCCTGCACAACCAAGTGGGGGAAAAAATCAGGTGTGCACTGTGCAACGCTATCTGTGCCAAGATCCACCTAACTATCGATACGTGGACCAGTAAGCACGATGGTCAGGGGCGTTATATCTCCCTAACGGCACACTGGGTAAATGCAGTGGCGGATGGGCCTGAGGCGGATTGCAATTTGTCGCATGTCCTTCCACCACCGAGGATTGCAGGGCGCTTCAGTTTGCCTCCTGTTCCTAACTCCTCCTACTCCGCTTCCTCATCCTCTACCGCCTCCTCATCTGGTCAGCGTAACACCTTCACCACCAACTTCAGCACAGCCAGGGGTAAACGACAGCAGGCAGTTTTAAAACTTGCCTGTCTGGGGGAAAAACCACACACCGCGCAGGAGTTGTGGAGGAGCATGGAACAGCAGACAAATGAGTGGTTGCTGCCAGCGAGCCTCAAGCCCGGCCTGGTGGTGTGCGATAACGGGCGAAATCTCATAGCAGCTCTGGGCCTAGCCGGTTTGACGCACATCCCTTGCCTGGCGCATGTGCTGAATTTGGTGGTGCAGAGGTTCCTTAAAAACTACCCCGATATGCTGCAGTGTCTCCACAACGACCGCCGAGTTGCCCACATTCTAACTTACTGGGTGGCCACGCTGCTGAATCCCCGTTACAAGGACAACGTACCGTCCTTAATTCACTCACTGGAGCGCGATCGCAAGATGCGCGAGTACAAGCGCACGCTGGTAGACTCGATGCTGCTGGCATTCCCACCTGACGGCGGGGCCACAGTGGAAGCACAAGGCCAAGGCAGAGGAGGAGGAGGAAGAGGTCGCCAACGCAACCAGGGCACCGCCAGCACCTCAGAAGGCAGGGTTAGCATGGCCAAAATATGGAAAAGCTTTGTCAGCACGCCACAACAAACAGCAGCACCAGCAGCTCATATGGAACGTCTTAGCAGGAGGCAGCATTTCACCAACATGGTGGAGCATAATGTGTGCACACGCCTACATGTAGTGAATGACGGGTCTGCCCCCTTCAACTTCTGGGTCTCCAAATTGGGCACATGGCCTGAGCTTGCCCTTTACGCCTTGGAGGTGCTGGCGTGCCCTGCAGCCAGTGTATTATCTGAACGTGTATTTAGCACGGCTGGGGGCGTTATCACAGACAAGAACAGCCGCCTGTCCCGAGACAATGTGGACAAGCTCACGTTCATTAAAATGAACCAGGCATGGATCCCATAGGACTTTTCCGTACCTTGTGCAGAATAGAGATGGATACCGACCTTACCCAGCCATTGTTCTATTTTTGCTCTTTCTCACTCTTTTGGGGTGTACCCTCATTTAAAATGACTGAAAAAAAGCAGTGTTGGCTACCTCGTCCTCCTCCACCGCCGCTTCCACCTACACCGCCACATCCACCACCACCTCAACCTCCCTCCTACTCCATATGGGCCTCGTCCTTCACAGATGAAGATTTTATTTTTTATTTTTCTGTTTTTTTTTTGTTGTTTTAAGTTATTTCCCTATCCACATTTGTTTGCAGAGCACTTGCCATGCTCTTAACTATGTTATTTGCAGCACTCTAGCCCTTTCCATTGGTGTTTTAGAGCCATTTTAGTGCCTGAAAGTTCGGGTCCCCATTGACTTCAATGGGGTTCGGTGTCTGGGTAAAGTTCGGAAAAAGTCCGGGACACGGACCCGGACTTTTTTTTCAAGTTCGGCCGAACACGGACATCCAGGTGTCCGCTCAACTCTAATGGTGAACCAACCCACTTATTCAAAAATATAGTGGGAAAAAGGAATACACATAATATATTTAAAAGGCTAAAAGTGAAAATATAGCATGTAGCAGGGATGAGGTCACAAGAAGGAAAATGCAAAAAATCTTATAACAAAACAAGGCACACATTATTAACATATCATAAATCTTTCACATTACATATAATAATGTGAAAGACATAATGTGAAATATGAATAAAAATTATAAAAATATATAAATATATCATAAATATATAAAATACCAGTAAGTACATGGCACTAAACGAATCAGAATCAGCTATTGTTGATAAAAAAATTGATGTCAAGTTCGACATTGAAGCCTGACGGCCTAAGACTTTTTAGGAGATATATCCATTTAGTCTCCAACCGCGAGATACCCCTACGTAGGTGGTCTCCTCTCCAGTTGGATTTTACAGAATTACAGATGGGTGATCTGGGATAATGGGTCCCAGAACCCTATCCCCCTTCAGAATGTCCCAATGCCTAGTCAGAATCCTCTTTACCATATAATGGTGTGAAGAAAAAGATGTTAAAAAAAAGAACCTGGGCGAAAACCTGGAGGATTCAGCCACTATCGTATCATTTGAAAGGTTCTCCCTTACTGGATTTAGAATCAGATTCCTATCAGTCTCTGCCACCGTTTGGATGATAGAGTCAAGTTCATCCGAACCATAGCCTCTGTCCAGAAACCGTTCCCTCAAGACTTAAGCCTCTGCATGATAGTCCTGCAATAAGGTACAATTTCTCCTAAGTCGCCGAAATTGGCTCCTAGGTACTCCCTTTAGCCATGGTCTGTGGTGGCAGCTCCCCAGACTAATAAACCCGTTACGATCCGTTTCTTTAAAGAACGTGGATGTAACGAGTGTATTATCCTGGACCCGGATCTTCAAGTCCAGGAAATGTATTTCTTCCCCATTGATGTCATATTTGAGGGCTATACCACGATCATTGCTGTTCAGAGTGGGAAAAAAAAGACTCCAAGGAGTCCCTATCTCCACCCCAAATCAGCAATATATCATCGATATAGCGCCCCCAGTAGAGAAGTTCAGGGATACTAGGTTCATAAATCACCTCCTCCTCCCACCTTGCCATAAATAGGTTGGCCATTGAAGGGGCAAATGTCGCCCCATGGCCACACCTCTGCATTGGACGTAGTGGTTACCCCCGAACCAAAAGAAATTATGCCCCATCGCATAATCCATGAGGTCAAGAATAAAATAATTTTGCTGCCTTCTAGGGAGAGAAGCATCCTCCCGAAGGAAAAATTGCACTGCCTCCCGACCATGCTGATGGGAGATGATAGTGTAGAGAGAGCTCACATCTGCTGTGGCCCGCAGCTGTAAGATTCTGGTACCTTTGGTACCCTTCCAGCCCATTTCTTCCGCATTTACATCCCACCTTTTCAGCTAGGTGGAACGCATATACCTTTAAGCCGCATGGCGTCATCACTAGGCGCCGCTCTGAGCGGCTATTTCAATCGCCGGCTTTCACTCACAAGGTATTCGTGCAACCCGCCTGTGTGCAGCTATACCTGACACTACTTGATCTTGTATCTCGCTACCTGATCCTGTTTCTGACTTTCTGATCTTGTATCTCGCTACCTGATCCTAACCGCTTGTTACACAGCCTTGCCTGACCCTGCCGAAGCCTCCAGCTATTTCCCCAGTATCTGGACAGACCAGAGTCTCACTAATTGATCCTGTATCTCGCTACCTGATCTTATCTCACTACCGGACCCCTCATCTCTCTAACCCAACTAGTGATAAGTACCCCACAGGGGATTCCTTCCTATCAACTTACACTATCTATCCTTGCATACTAAAGACTGTTGCTATCTATGCATTACTATTTCTATGATCTGCACTGTTACATAGATTGTTAGCTCTTGAGTCTACTACCATCTATATCCTTGCACTGAGTTAGCAATTCCTGTACACTTCACCTGCTGTCCCCTACCACCTGTTATTTGTACATGATTGCTAACCTATCTGCATACTGTCTATCACCACCTGCTAACACTCCTGAACATTACTATTGAGTGCCTATCATTACTATCACTACTCACGCCTGTCCTTTCAGCACATCACCTCTATACTATCATATACAACCTATCACTCCAGGAACATCTTATCTGAGTGTCTGTATATTCGCATGCTGAGACAGGCTGGGCCACAATGATGAGTCTGGAGAGTTGGATATGGTGATTCAACACATCTCTACACGACTACTGAGTGGAATTTCTGCAGCTGCAAATCCAGTTCACTAAATAAACGCCGGATCGTTACAGATTGCACAAACCCGAAAAAAAAAATGGATTCAGCAGAATTAGGCGCTCAAGTGATACAACTAACACAAAAAGTAGATGTATTAATCCTTTCCCTCTCAGAGGTGAAAAATGAAAATCAGACTTTGAGACAGCAGATAGCCCGTGTTTCACAGCTCACTGCTGCTCAACCTCGTGAGCCCAAAATAAACCCTCCTCTAGTGTTTACAGGTGATCGGAAAAAATTTCGTGAATTTAAAAACGCATGTCAATTGCTTTTTAATTTAAAACCTCGTACTTACACTACAGACCAAATTAAAGTCTGCACCACTATCTCATATTTGTCGGGTGATCCACGGGCTTGGGCAGACTCTCTCTTTGAGAAAAATGACCCTCTTCTTAACTCCTATCCTTTATTCTTAGCAGAACTCGCTAGCTTATATGAAGATCCAAATAGGCAGAGTACTGCTGACAGCCAATTGAGGGCTTTAAAACAGGGAAGGAGACCTGTTGAAGATTTCGTAGCAGAGTTCAAAAGATGGACCCTTGATTCAGGGTGGAATGATGCATCTTTGCGAACCCAGTTCAGACTCGGGTTGTCAGAAGCCGTTAAGGACGAGCTCGCCCAAGCGGATTTACCTGGCACTTTGGATACCTTAATACAACTCGGCATCAATATTGACAGGCGACTGCGAGAAAGAAAGGCTGAGAAAATGGGAGTACCATTGTCCAATCCTTCTCGGGTTTCGCCCGTTGACCCTACTCCTATGGAGGTAGGAACCATACGCCCACCATTATCGTCTACTGAACGAGCCAGGAGAAGATCTGAAAATCTCTGCATGTACTGCGCCTCCCCGGATCATTTGATAAGCGTCTGTCCCCTTGCCCGCAAAAAAGAGGGTGAGTGTTCACATGTCTTGCTGGGGGGATTAACGACTTCTTTTTCTAATCCCTATCTTTTTATTCATTTGACCTTACAGTGGGACCACAATAGGATCACCACCAAGGCTATGATCGACACAGGATCTTGTGGGAACTACATTGACACTAGTTTTGTTGCTTTAAATAAAATACCTATTATTTCAAAATCTAAACCTGTCTCTGTTAGTTTTATTAACGGTATTCCGTTATCTTCTGGTCCAATTACCAATCAGACACAAGCACTCCTTGCTACTGCTAACGAGTCTCATGCTGAGACCACCACTTTTGATGTATTACCTTCACCACATTTTCCCATTATTTTGGGACTTCCCTGGTTACACAAACATCAACCAACCATTGATTGGAAAACACGGACCCTAACCTTCCCCTCTCTCTACTGCGAGACCACGTGTAACCTCCAATCATATAAAAAAATCCTGTCCATGGTGTCAGATGAAATTTCACCATCACCATGTTATCAGGATCTATCAGAAGTCTTCCTTGAGAAAAATGCTCAAGTATTGCCTCCCCATAGGGACTACGATTGTTCTATTGATCTACTCCCTAATAGTAAACTGCCTTTCGGTCATGTTTATCTTCTTTCTCAGGATGAACTTTCTCATCTCAAGGAATACTTGGATGAGAATTTAGCGAAAGGGTTTATTAGACCCTCTACTTCTTCCACAGCTGCAGGACTTTTCTTTGTCCGCAATAAGGATTTAAGTCTCAGGCCTATTATTGACTATAGGCAATTAAATACTATTACGATAAAGGATCGCTATCCTTTACCTCTCATTCCCGAACTCATTGAACAAGTGCGCGGAGCTACCTACTTTTCAAAATTGGACCTAAAAGGGGCATACAACCTCATCCGAATCCGTAATGGGGATGAGTGGAAGACGGCATTCAGAATCAGATACGGATTATTCGAATATCTAGTGATGCCTTTTGGGTTGTGTAATGCTCCCGCAGCATTTCAGCGATTCATAAATGACATCTTTAGAGACTTACTTGATGTTTGTGTTGTGGTATATCTGGATGATATACTCATTTATTCTCAGTCCTTGTCCGAACATGTAAGACATGTAAGACTTGTGCTATCCAGATTACTCGCACACAATTTATACGTAAAATTGAAAAAATGCCTATTTCATAAGGAAGAAGTACTATTCCTAGGATACATCATATCTAAGAACGGAATCAGGATGGATATGAGCAAGATATCGTGTATACTGGATTGGCCTGTACCAACAACTCGTAAGGCATTACAACGTTTCCTTGGATTTTCAAACTTCTATAGGAAGTTCATCAAGAACTTCTCTTCTATTGTGAGACCGCTCACACAACTTACAAGTGTAAAGAAACCATTCAAATGGTCTGAAGAAGCAAATAAAGCTTTCCGCTTGTTAAAATCAACCTTCACCTCTGCTCCCATACTACACCATCCCGACCCATCCCTCCAATACATCCTGGAGGTAGCAATAGGTGTATAATGAGAATCTTTAGGAGGCTCACATACACTAGCAGCGCTAATTGAAATAACTTGTGTATAGAAACAATGCATCAAATATTATTCTCTGCAAAATAATGTCCATTCAAAGTGAGTAATATCCGCAAATGCTGAATGATAAAGTTCATATATTGAATAGGATCCTGGAGTGCAAGCCCGTAAACACCCAGTGGCGCTTCCTGTTTAGGTGGACCACCGTCACCACACCTCAAAAAACGTGCCCCCCTAGGTAGTGAAAACTCACCAAAGGATGGGAAAAGAAACGCCTTAAATAGGATATAATTCCACAATGTGGTAAAAGAATCCCAGGTAATCGCTCTCCGGATTGCCCAAACTCTGATATTAAAATCAGGACTTCAGTTCAGCATAGACAGCAAAAGACACCCTGGTGCCACAGCAGGTGGAATAACAAGGATGAAGCGAAGTTTAGCTTGCTGTAGAGCTTGCCCCATATGTGTCAGCATATGGACCATTTCCCTGTACCCTCATGTCTGTATTAGAGCTCTAATACAGACATGAGGGTACAGGGAAATGGTCCATATGCTGACACATATGGGGCAAGCTCTACAGCAAGCTAAACTTCGCTTCATCCTTGTTATTCCACCTGCTGTGGCACCAGGGTGTCTTTTGCTGTCTATGCTGAACTGAAGTCCTGATTTTAATATCAGAGTTTGGGCAATCCGGAGAGCGATTACCTGGGATTCGTTTACCACATTGTGGAATTATATCCTATTTAAGGTGTTTCTTTTCCCATCCTTTGGTGAGTTTTCACTACCTAGGGGGGCACGTTTTTTGAGGTGTGGTGACGGTGGTCCACCTAAACAGGAAGCGCCACTGGGTGTTTACGGGCTTGCACTCCAGGATCCTATTCAATATATGAACTTTATCATTCAGCATTTGCGGATATTACTCACTTTGAATGGACATTATTTTGCAGAGAATAATATTTGATGCATTGTTTCTATACACAAGTTATTTCAATTAGCGCTGCTAGTGTATGTGAGCCTCCTATAGATTCTCATTATACACCTATTGCTATTATTTGATTTGTATAGCGGCTGCTTCTTATTTAGATTTATTATTTTTATATTAGCGCTGGGTTGAGTGGGTGTTTTTATACTTACTCCTATTATCTACATCCTGGAGGTAGATGCGTCAAATATGGCTGTAGGAGCAGTTCTTTCCCAACGACCAACGAATACTTCACCACTCCACCCAGTTGCTTTTTTCTCTAAATCACTAAGTAGCCCAGAGGTGAATTACCCAGTGGGTGAAAAAGAGTTGCTTGCCATAAAACTGGCACTAGAAAATTGGCGACATTTACTTGAAGGTACTCGATTGCCAATACTCATATATACAGATCATAAGAATCTCCAATACCTTCAGACCAACAAGACTCTTTCCCACCGGCAGGTACGTTGGTCATTATTCTTTCTAAGATTCAACTTCCTAGTGACCTATACACCCGCAGACAAAAACAAAAAAGCGGATGCGCTATCACGGTTAACCGAAGATAACTGCGCCGAAATCCCTTCACTTCCTATAATACCCCATGACCGTATTATTGGTGTTGTTCGTTCCTTGAAGGAAGAGATTCTGCACAGTATAGGACTGGATTCACCACCACCACAACTAAGTGCTGATGCAGAAGGCTTCCTCTACTTTAACGACAAACTCTACATACCTCCTGGTATGCGTACCAAGATCTTGGAATTATCACATGACGTACCTATGGCAGGACATATGGGTATGACTAAGACATTCAATTTGCTCACCAGGCAATTTTGGTGGCCTGATATGAAGACGTCTGTACAAAAATTTGTTTCCTCATGTGACATCTGTGCAAGGTCCAAAATTGACACTACAAAACCATCTGGTCTACTTTGTAGTCTACCAATACCCAAAGTTCCATGGGAAGTTGTGTCCTTAGACTTTATAGTAGAATTACCACCTTCCAAAGGATTTACTACCATTCTAGTGTCAGTGGACCATCTGACAAAGATGGCACATTTCATTTCTATTCGTAGACTACCTTCATCTAAGGAAACAGCGGAATTACTAGTGAAACATGTGTTCAAGCTACATGGAATTCCAAAGACTCTTTTATCTGACCGAGGTTCACAGTTCATCTCCAAGTTTTGGCAAGCTCTATGTCATATACTACGAATTGAGCGAAAACTTACTTCGCCCTACCACCCTCAGACCAATGGACAAACTGAAAGAGTCAACCAGTGCATTGAACAATATTTGCGTTGCTACACCTCATACCTACAGGATGATTGGGTGGACCTCCTCCCTCTGGCAGAATTTGCTTACAATAACGCAACCCACAGTACTACTAAGCAAAGTCCATTCTACCTAAACTATGGGTTTCATCCCACACTTCTTCCACCACGCATCCTACCATCAAGTAACCCAGTAGCCTCTGACTATCTTACCCAAATAAAAGACTCTCTGGGTTTACTTAACACCACCATCTCACATGCTCATAGCCAACAAAAAAGGTACTACGACCTCCGTAGAAGACGTTCTCCTCAATATGCTATTGGGGATCTCGTTTGGCTATCTACGAAAAACTTAAGGTTAAAGATACCCAGTAAAAAGCTTGGGCCTTTATTTCTAGGACCTTTCCCAATTGAGAAGCTCATTGGGAGAGCTGCAGTTCAACTCACCTTACCGGCAGATCTTAAAATACACCCCATCTTTCACGTGTCGCTAATGAAACCACATGTTCCCAACCAAGGAATAAGACCTACCATCTCGCCTCCACCTCCAGTACAAGTTGAGGGCGGAGAAGAATTTGAGATTAAGGAGATTTTGGATTCTCGTATCCACAGAGGGAAACTCCAATATCTCATAAGATGGAAGAACTATGGACCCCAAGACGACACCTGGTTGGATACTTCTGACGTTCACGCTCCCAGGCTTATACGAAGGTTCCACTCCAAATACCCGGAGAGACCAGTGCTATAGGCCTTCCGGAGCCGGCCTTAAGGGGGGGTACTGTAAGATTCTGGTACCTTTGGTACCCTTCCAGCCCATTTCTTCCGCATTTGCGTCCCACCTTTTCAGCTAGGTGGAACGCATATACCTTTAAGCCGCATGACGTCATCATTAGGCGCCGCTCTGAGCGGCTATTTCAATCGCCGGCTTTCACTCACAAGGTATTCGTGCAACCCGCCTGTGTGCAGCTATACCTGACACTACTTGATCTTGTATCTCGCTACCTGATCCTGTTTCTGACTTTCTGATCTTGTATCTCGCTACCTGATCCTAACCGCTTGTTACACAGCCTTGCCTGACGCTGCCGAAGCCTCCAGCTATTTCCCCAGTATCTGGACAGACCGGAGTCTCCCTACTTGATCCTGTATCTCGCTACCTGATCTTATCTCACTACCGGACCCCTCATCTCTCTAACCCAACTAGTGATAAGTACCCCACAGGGGATTCCTTCCTATCAACTTACACTATCTATCCTTGCATACTGAAGACTGTTGCTATCTATGCATTACTATTTCTATCATCTGCACTGTTACATAGATTGTTAGCTCTTGAGTCTACTACCATCTATATCCTTGCACTGAGTTAGCAATTCCTGTACACTTCACCTGCTGTCCCCTACCACCTGTTATTTGTACATGATTGCTAACCTATCTGCATACTGTCTATCACCACCTGCTAACACTCCTGAACATTACTATTGAGTGCCTATCATTACTATCACTACTCACGCCTGTCCTTTCAGCACATCACCTCTATACTATCATATACAACCTATCACTCCAGGAACATCTTATCTGAGTGTCTGTATATTCGCATGCTGAGACAGGCTGGGCCACAATGATGAGTCTGGAGAGTTGGATATGGTGATTCAACACATCTCTACACGACTACTGAGTGGAATTTCTGCAGCTGCAAATCCAGTTCACTAAATAAACGCCGGAGCGTTACAGCAGCAGGCCCTCTCTCCAATCGAAAGCATCCAACGTTCTAACCACCTGTGTCGTATCCTTGATATACGAAGGCATACTGGTGACAATAGGCTGGAGATAGTGGTCAATGTAACGCCCTACTCTAGACATTATAGAATTGATGCCACTAATTATGGGCCGTCCTGGAGGATGGAGGGGGTCCTTATGGACTTTCGGCAGATAGTACATAATTGGTATGCGAGGTGCTGCAGGTACCAAAAATGCCTTCTCCTTCCTATTCAGGATCTGTTGTTGGTAGCCCTTGTCCACTAGTAAGACTAGTTCTTTCTTATAGGTGGTAGTGGGATTCCCTGGTAAAGGGCGGTAGGTATCCCGATCAGACAGAATCTTGTGCATCTCGGCACAGTAGTCTGTCTTATTCAGAATAACCACCCCCCCCCCGCCCTTATCAGCTGGGCGGACTACAATGTCACTGCGTTTCCTTAGGGAGTCCATTACCACCTTGAATTTAGGATCCATAAAAACCCTCTTACAATTAACCTTTTCCAAATCTGCAACCACTACGTCTCGAAACACACTAAGGGATGGGGGGAGATTCATTGGCGGATTGAAAAGGGATGCGTTAGCCAGAGACGAATGCTCAAAACTATCCGCATTAGGAATGATGCTCCTTATAGGATTCGAAGTGTACCTCTGAATGTGCAATTTTCTGATGTACTTGTGTATGTCAATGAATACATCAAACTTGTTTAGGCTACGGGGAGGTACAAACTTCATACCCGCGCCAAGTTTTTCTTCACTACTCAGTACTGCATCGCTCAAGTTGAAAAGGCCTTGATCAATCAGACCCGCCTTGTTCTTTTTTGCCCTGAGTCGTTTGCCCCCTCTGTTCCCTCGTTTTGGTCTAGCCTTCTTTTAAATTTGTTCTTTCCCTCGGGAAAAAAATGTTGACCATGACCTGAGGGGGCATACAATCTATAATCAGGTTGGGGCCTCTCAGTCCTAGAATTATCCTGATAGGGTCTCCTAAAATTAGGAGTACCCCTATATGGAGGGGTTCCGGACGCATCATAGTTCTCATAGTCTCTTGGATAATCCTCCTGCCTATTCCAACCTTTGTTGGGGTGTTGTGTAATATACCGGTCAGCCGGGGATTGCTCATAACCCCTAAGGACCTCAAATCTATTAGTAGGGGCTGGTTGATTTCTGCTGGGAGCCCTCCCCCTGCCCCTTCTTCCCCTCCCGGGTCTCCCCCTATGTGGGGGAGGGGGAGGAAGGGGACATGTACCAGGGGTGAGGCTACCCTAGGAGTGGCAGATCTCAGGTTAGATACCGCAGTCGATACGGGAGGTTCAACTGGAGTGGCCTCCAGTTTGACCTGCCACTTAAAGACTTTACTATTTTTATAATCATCGGTATCTCGTAAATACTTCTTCTTTTTATTCCTCTGATCTGCCTCCTCCTTCTCCAAATGTTTCTGGAGATCATCAGAGCATTTCTTATAATCCTCTTGTGATTTAAAATGCTCTAGTTGTTAGTGTTGAGCGAACACGGACTGTATTATTCGTGTTCGTACCGAATAATTGGATTTTTTGTACCCGAACACGGACACGGACACTTTACTGTATGTTCGGGTAAAAATCCGTGTTCGGTCGTTTTATTTCCGGGTTTTGCATGCTTTGGCGCTCTTTTCATGGCGGGCTTTCAACAGCCAATCAACAATCGTTTAACTGGTGTGCCTTAAGCCATCCCAGCCATGCCTGCAAATGTCTCAGTAGCTGTGATTGGCCGTCTGAAGCATGTGACCAAGTCTTTATAAGTTCGAGGCAGCCGCAGCGGCGTCATTATGCTGCTTAGATTCAGGGACAGAGCACACATCAACGTGCTGGCTGCTGATTAGGGAAAGATAGGCAGGAAAAAACCATTTGTGTCCGGATAGAATTGAGGGACAGGTCGGAGTGTTTAGGCAGGGCGAGTTGTAGGCATTTTAGGGATAGAGTCTGCTGAATTATATAGGGTCAGTGTCTTCTACAAACTACAATCGATATTGCTGTGTGGGGGGTGGGGTCTGCACTCAATCCTGATCTACGATCTCTTCTCAATCCTGTTAGGGACAGAGTCTGCTGAATTTTAGGGAAACTGTGTTCTACAAACTACAATCGATATTGCTGTGTGGTGTGGGATTGGAGATAGGCAGGTGTCAGTGATCCACATCCATTTTTCTGTGTGTGAGCTGCAGTGAACACAATCTTTTTGGGCTGCAGTGAACACAATCTTTTTGGGCTGCAGTGAACAAAATCCTTTGTGGGGTGCAGTGAACACAATCTTTTTGGGGTGCAGTGAACAAAATCCTTTTTGGGGTGCAGTGAACAACATCCTTTTTGGGGTGCAGTGAACACAATCTTTTTGGGGTGCAGTGAACAAAATCCTTTGTGGGGTGCAGTGAACACAATCTTTTTGGGGTGCAGTGAACACAATCTTTTTGGGGTGGAGTGAACAACATCCTTTTTGGGGTGCAGTGAACAAAATCCTTTTTGGGGTGCAGTGAACAAAATCATTTTTGGGGTGCAGTGAACACAATCTTTTTGGGGTGCAGTGAACACAATCTTTGTGGGGTGCAGTGAACACAATCTTTTTGGGGTGGAGTGAACAACATCCTTTTTGGGGTGCAGTGAACAACATCCTTTTTGGGGTGCAGTGAACACAATCTTTTTGGGGTGCAGTGAACACAATCTTTGTGGGGTACAGTGAACAGAATCTTTGTGGGGTGCAGTGAACACAATCTTTGGGGGGTACAGTGAACACAATCTTTGTGAGGTGCAGTGAACACAATCTTTGTGGGGTGCAGTGAACACAATCATTGTGGGGTGCAGTGAACTCAATCTTTGTGGGGTACAGTGAACACAATCTCATACTGAAGGTTTGAGGGTGCTGCCTGTTCCATACTCCCCCTACTCCTCATCTAGCCTTTTAGGGGTACAAACAATAGTAATTGGGGCCTAGTGTGGTTGTGTACGTGTGATATACATACACTTTTTTGGGATCATATTTTCTATTCCGCTATTTAATCAA
The DNA here is from genome assembly GCF_965119305.1 of Pelophylax lessonae. Lineage (NCBI taxonomy): Eukaryota > Metazoa > Chordata > Amphibia > Anura > Ranidae > Pelophylax > Pelophylax lessonae. The sequence goes on from NC_138780.1 coordinate 202,995,827, forward strand.
AAACCTTTGGGGATCAGTTAAATTGGGGGATAGTCTGTGTTGGTACGTGTGAGAGAGATCCACCTTTCCAAGTTGTTGGGGTTCATCTCATACTTCTGAAGGTTTGAGGGTGCTGCCTGTTCCATACTCCCCCTACTCCTAGCCTTTTAGGGGTACAAACAATAGTAATTGGGGCCTAGTGTGGTTGTGTACGTGTGATATACATACACTTTTTTGGGATCATATTTTCTATTCCGCTATTTAATCAAAAACCTCTGGGGATCAGTTAAATTGGGGGATAGTCTGTGTTGGTACGTGTGAGAGAGATCCACCTTTCCAAGTTGTTGGGGTTCATCTCATACTTCTGAAGGTTTGAGGGTGCTGCCTGTTCCATACTCCCCCTACTCCTAGCCTTTTAGGGGTACAAACAATAGTAATTGGGGCCTAGTGTGGTTGTGTACGTGTGATATACATACACTTTTTTGGGATCATATTTTCTATTCCGCTATTTAATCAAAAACCTTTGGGGATCAGTTAAATTGGGGGATAGTCTGTGTTGGTACGTGTGAGAGAGATCCACCTTTCCAAGTTGTTGAGGTTCATCTCATACTTCTGAAGGTTTGAGGGTGCTGCCTGTTCCATACTCCCCCTACTCCTAGCCTTTTAGGGGTACAAACAATAGTAATTGGGGCCTAGTGTGGTTGTGTACGTGTGATATACATACACTTTTTTGGGATCATATTTTCTATTCCGCTATTTAATCAAAAACCTTTGGGGATCAGTTAAATTGGGGGATAGTCTGTGTTGGTACGTGTGAGAGAGATCCACCTTTCCAAGTTGTTGGGGTTCATCTCATACTTCTGAAGGTTTGAGGGTGCTGCCTGTTCCATACTCCCCCTACTCCTAGCCTTTTAGGGGTACAAACAATAGTAATTGGGGCCTAGTGTGGTTGTGTACGTGTGATATACATACACTTTTTTGGGATCATATTTTCTATTCCGCTATTTAATCAAAAACCTCTGGGGATCAGTTAAATTGGGGGATAGTCTGTGTTGGTACGTGTGAGAGAGATCCACCTTTCCAAGTTGTTGGGGTTCATCTCATACTTCTGAAGGTTTGAGGGTGCTGCCTGTTCCATACTCCCCCTACTCCTAGCCTTTTAGGGGTACAAACAATAGTAATTGGGGCCTAGTGTGGTTGTGTACGTGTGATATACATACACTTTTTTGGGATCATATTTTCTATTCCGCTATTTAATCAAAAACCTCTGGGGATCAGTTAAATTGGGGGATAGTCTGTGTTGGTACGTGTGAGAGAGATCCACCTTTCCAAGTTGTTGGGGTTCATCTCATACTTCTGAAGGTTTGAGGGTGCTGCCTGTTCCATACTCCCCCTACTCCTAGCCTTTTAGGGGTACAAACAATAGTAATTGGGGCCTAGTGTGGTTGTGTACGTGTGATATACATACACTTTTTTGGGATCATATTTTCTATTCCGCTATTTAATCAAAAACCTTTGGGGAACAGTTAAATTGGGGGATAGTCTGTGTTGGTACGTGTGAGAGAGATCCACCTTTCCAAGTTGTTGAGGTTCATCTCATACTTCTGAAGGTTTGAGGGTGCTGCCTGTTCCATACTCCCCCTACTCCTAGCCTTTTAGGGGTACAAACAATAGTAATTGGGGCCTAGTGTGGTTGTGTACGTGTGATATACATACACTTTTTTGGGATCATATTTTCTATTCCGCTATTTAATCAAAAACCTTTGGGGATCAGTTAAATTGGGGGATAGTCTGTGTTGGTACGTGTGAGAGAGATCCACCTTTCCAAGTTGTTGGGGTTCATCTCATACTTCTGAAGGTTTGAGGGTGCTGCCTGTTCCATACTCCCCCTACTCCTAGCCTTTTAGGGGTACAAACAATAGTAATTGGGGCCTAGTGTGGTTGTGTACGTGTGATATACATACACTTTTTTGGGATCATATTTTCTATTCCGCTATTTAATCAAAAACCTTTGGGGATCAGTTAAATTGGGGGATAGTCTGTGTTGGTACGTGTGAGAGAGATCCACCTTTCCAAGTTGTTGAGGTTCATCTCATACTTCTGAAGGTTTGAGGGTGCTGCCTGTTCCATACTCCCCCTACTCCTAGCCTTTTAGGGGTACAAACAATAGTAATTGGGGCCTAGTGTGGTTGTGTACGTGTGATATACATACACTTTTTTGGGATCATATTTTCTATTCCGCTATTTAATCAAAAACCTTTGGGGATCAGTTAAATTGGGGGATAGTCTGTGTTGGTACGTGTGAGAGAGATCCACCTTTCCAAGTTGTTGGGGTTCATCTCATACTTCTGAAGGTTTGAGGGTGCTGCCTGTTCCATACTCCCCCTACTCCTAGCCTTTTAGGGGTACAAACAATAGTAATTGGGGCCTAGTGTGGTTGTGTACGTGCGAGATACATACACTTTTTTGGGATCATATTTTCTATTCCGCTATTTAATCAAAAACCTCTGGGGATCAGTTAAATTGGGGGATAGTCTGTGTTGGTACGTGTGAGAGAGATCCACCTTTCCATGTTGTTGGGGTTCATCTCATACTTCTGAAGGTTTGAGGGTGCTGCCTGTTCCATACCCCCCCTACTCCTCATCTAGCCTTTTAGGGGTACAAACAATAGTAATTGGGGCCTAGTGTGGTTGTGTACGTGCGAGATACATACACTTTTTTTGATCATATTTCCTATTCCGCTATTCAATAAAAACCTTTGAGGATCAATTGAATTGCGGGATAGTCTGTGTCGGTACGTGTGAGAGAGATCCACCTTTCCAAGTTGTTGGGGTTCATCTCATACTTCTGAAGGTTTGAGGGTGCTGCCTGTTCCATACCCCCCTTACTCCTCATCTAGCCTTTTAGGGGTACAAACAATAGTAATTGGGGCCTAGTGTGGTTGTGTACGTGCGAGATACATACACTTTTTTTGATCATATTTCCTATTCCGCTATTCAATAAAAACCTTTGAGGATCAATTGAATTGCGGGATAGTCTGTGTCGGTACGTGTGAGAGAGATCCACCTTTCCAAGTTGTTGGGGTTCATCTCATACTTCTGAAGGTTTGAGGGTGCTGCCTGTTCCATACCCCCCCTACTCCTCATCTAGCCTTTTAGGGGTACAAACAATAGTAATTGGGGCCTAGTGTGGTTGTGTACGTGCGAGATACATACACTTTTTTTGATCATATTTCCTATTCCGCTATTCAATAAAAACCTTTGAGGATCAATTGAATTGCGGGATAGTCTGTGTCGGTACGTGTGAGAGAGATCCACCTTTCCAAGTTGTTGGGGTTCATCTCATACTTCTGAAGGTTTGAGGGTGCTGCCTGTTCCATACCCCCCCTACTCCTCATCTAGCCTTTTAGGGGTACAAACAATAGTAATTGGGGCCTAGTGTGGTTGTGTACGTGCGAGATACATACACTTTTTTTGATCATATTTCCTATTCCGCTATTCAATAAAAACCTTTGAGGATCAATTGAATTGCGGGATAGTCTGTGTCGGTACGTGTGAGAGAGATCCACCTTTCCAAGTTGTTGGGGTTCATCTCATACTTCTGAAGGTTTGAGGGTGCTGCCTGTTCCATACTCCCCCTACTCCTCATCTAGCCTTTTAGGGGTACAAACAATAGTAATTGGGGCCTAGTGTGGTTGTGTACGTGCGAGATACATACACTTTTTTTGATCATATTTCCTATTCCGCTATTCAATAAAAACCTTTGAGGATCAATTGAATTGCGGGATAGTCTGTGTCGGTACGTGTGAGAGAGATCCACCTTTCCAAGTTGTTGGGGTTCATCTCATACTTCTGAAGGTTTGAGGGTGCTGCCTGTTCCATACTCCCCCTACTCCTCATCTAGCCTTTTAGGGGTACAAACAATAGTAATTGGGGCCTAGTGTGGTTGTGTACGTGTGATATACATACACTTTTTTTGGATCATATTTTCTATTCCGCTATTTAATTTAACTGGGCCTCCATGCGAGACCTGTGTGCCTTGTTGCGCTGTTTTGAGTACTCCACCAACATGGCCAGTGGCAATGACGCCGTTCTCAGCTTAACTATCCCACTTCTATGCCTCCTTGAAAAAACAATTCGGGCGATGATGGAAGAGGATGTGGCACAGGATGAGGAGGAGGAGGAGGATGAAGAGGTAACATTTCCAAGGCTTTCAGGGCAGTCATTCGCAAGGGGCTCCGAGGGTGGGTTCCTGCACACGCAAACGCCAGGGACGCAATTGTCCAGCAGGGGCACAGTTCTGGAGGATGAGGAGGATGAGGAGGAGGAGGAGCTGGAGGAGGAGATGGAACCATGTTCACAGCAGGGTGGCACCCAGGCCAGCTCATGGCCATCACTGGTGCGTGGCTGGGGGGATACAGAGGACACGGACCATACACCTCCCACAGAGGACAGCCTTTCGTTGCCTCTGGGCAGCCTGGCACACATGAGCGATTACATGCTGCAGTGTCTCCACAACGACCGCCGAGTTGCCCACATTCTAACTTGTGCTGATTACTGGGTGGCCACGCTGCTGGATCCCCGTTACAAGGACAACGTACCGTCCTTAATTCACTCACTGGAGCGCGATCGCAAGATGCGCGAGTACAAGCGCACGCTGGTAGACGCCATGCTGCTGGCATTCCCATCTGACAGCGGGGCCACAGTGGAAGCACAAGGCAGAGGAGGAGGAGGAGGAGGTCGCCAACGCAACCAGGGCACCGCCAGCACCTCAGAAGGCAGGGTTAGCATGGCCGAAATGTGGAAAAGCTTTGTCAGCACGCCACAACAAACAGCAGCACCAGCAGCTCAGATGGAACGTCTTAGCAGGAGGCAGCATTTTACCAACATGGTGGAGCAGTATGTGTGCACACGCCTACATGTAGTGAATGACGGGTCTGCCCCCTTCAACTTCTGGGTCTCCAAATTGGGCACATGGCCTGAGCTTGCCCTTTACGCCTTGGAGGTGCTGGCGTGCCCTGCAGCCAGTGTATTATCTGAACGGGTATTTAGCACGGCTGGGGGCGTTATAACAGACAAGCGCAGCCGCCTGTCCAGAGACAATGTGGACAAGCTCACGTTCATTAAAATGAACCAGGCATGGATCCCACGGGACTTTTCCGTACCTTATGCAGAATAGCAATGGATACCGACCTTACCCACCCATTGTTCCATTTTTGCTCTTTCTCACTCTTTTGGGGTGTACCCTCATTTAAAATTTGTGAAAAGAAGCAGTGTTGGCTACCTCGTCCTCCTCCTCAGGGCCAGATTAATGTAGGGGCTATTGGAGCTGCAGCTCCAGGCCCCTACCTTTTATATAGGCCCCGGGTTGGCCATATTCACTGTTACCGCTCTTCTGTCACTTGTAAACACAGAAGTCTGGCTTCTATGCTCGCTTCCCCAGGCAGCACCCTCAGAACCTCCCCACACAGCGTGAAGGCCGGACAAGGAGGGACAGTTGGCGATGCATGGATGTGTTTATGGGCTTCAGAGACAGCATCCCATGTTGAATTAGGCATGCATGGCTGCACCCTTCCTCCTCTGGGTGCATGGCAAGGCACGGCCCTAAGGCCCTTCAAAATCCTCAGCACCAAGCCCATGATGCTGTTAATCCGGCCCTGGTCCTCCTCCACCGCCGCTTCCACCTACACCGCCCATAGGTGTGCGCAGCCTATTGCATTAAGGTGTGCACCCCAAAGTTGAAATACACATGCATGTGTTTGCCAGCAGGGAGAGTAATGTATCGGGGCCATGTACCTGTAGGCAAGGAGAAATAGAGCAGAGCAGGTCCCAGGGAGATCTTTCCCATCTCCTCACTGGCAATGCTATGTGCCCTAGGTGATTAGGGTGGGCCCAGGCACACCCAGCACACCCTGTGCGCACGCCTATGTCACCGCCACATCCACCACCACCTTAACCTCCCTCCTACTCCATATGGGCCTCGTCCTTCAGAGATGAAGAAGAACATTGTTTTATTTTTCTGTTTTTTTTTGTTGTTTTAAGTTATTTCCCTATCCACATTTGTTTGCAGAGCACTTGCCATGCTCTTAATTACGTTTTGCTGCCATTTGCAGCACTCTAGCCCTTTCCTTTGGTGTTTTAGAGCCATTTTAGTGCCTTAAAGTTCGGGTCCCCATTGACTTCAATGGGGTTCGGTGTCCGGGAAAAGTTCGGTAAAAGTCCGGGACACGGACCCGGACTTTTTTTTAAAGTTCGGCCGAACCCGTCGAACACGGACATCTAGGTGTTCGCTCAACCCTACTAGTTGTGTCTTAATCCTAGTGACCTCCTCATCAATTTTTACCAATTTCCGTCTCTTTTTGTTGATCAGAAAATTGAGAAGAGAAATACCAGCCTGATTGAAGAACTGATACCATTCCTCTATATCTGTGTCACCATTATAGGGGGCTAATTCCCATCTAAGATTTCTTGGCACTATTTTATCTGAGATACACTTCTCTAATAGTACAATGTCCCAGTTCAGATGCAGTTTGCTGGTTAAGACATTCTTTAATCTTAGAAAGATACCATTGACACTGTTGTTGTTGTTAACAGGGAGATTGGTACCATTAAAAAGATCATCCTCTATAATAGTATGTGAATCCCTGAACTCAAAAATATCCATGGTAAAAACCAACTGTAGAGAGCAGTGAGACAAACCATAAAAGTGAGTATAAAATTGTTGAATATCCGCGCTCTCAAAGATTAGCAGCCAGCATTAACCACAATGTGATAAAAAACTATAGACAAAAAATGCAGCGCTCATAGAATAACATATGGTGTAAATGAATATATGAAAGTCCACTTCAAGCTGTCGAAATGAGTTGTATAGTCCACGACAACACCCTTAATGTGTCACAATCCGTCTATGAAATCACAGGGACAGTGAAGACCTCCACCACACACAAAGTAGCCTGCTGGCCTCTTACCAGATGGGTATGACCACCGCCAGGGCCAGATTAAGAGCATCATGGGCTTGGTGCTGAGGATTTTGAAGGGCCTTAACCGGTTGCCGACCGCCGCACGACTATATACTGCAGCGGTCAGCCCCGGCCAGGCAGAGTGACGTATGGGTACGTCACTCGCCTGTCAGTGACTTGAGAGCCAATTGCGGGCGGGCGCGGGCGCACCGAGGCGCGCGCCCGCCGCGGCTCGTTCACTGACACTGACCCGATGTCCGCCGTTCACACTACGATCGCTCCGGTGAAGGGAGAAAGGCGGAGCGGCTTATGTAAACAAGCCGCCCAGTCATTCTCCCTGGTGTAAAAATGAAGATCAGACGGTTCTATTATGTAGGACCGTTGATCTTTGTTTTCACACCAATAGCAATGTCCCTATACAGTTAGAATCACGCCCCTAGGACACACTTAACCCCTCCCTCTCCAATACAGTTAACCCCTTCACTACCAGTGTCATTTTTGCAGTAACAGTGCATATGTATAGCACTGATTACTGCAGCAATGTCACTGGTAACCCCAAAAGTGTCAAAAATGTCAGTCAAGGGTCCGATCTGTCCGCCGCAATGTCGCAGTACCGAAAAAAAATCGCAGATCGCCACCATTACGCGTTAAAAAAAAACAACAAAAATGACAAAAATCTTTCCCTTTGTTATTAAATGCGATAACTTTTGCGCAAACCAATCAAAATACGCTTTTTGCAATTTTTTTTTTTTACCAAACATATGTAGCATAAAACAAATTGGCCGAAAATGTTAAAAAATTTTGATTTTTACATTTTTTGGGGGGAATTTAATATAAAAAAATGTGAAAAATATTGTTATTTTTGCAAAATTGAAGCTCTTTTTTGTTTATAGCGCATGATCAAAAAATCGCACAGGTGATCAAATACCACCAAAAGAAAGCTCTGTTTGTGGGGAAAAAAGGACATCAAATTCGTTTAGGTACAGCCTTGCAGGACCGCGCAATTGTCCGTTAAAGTCATGCAGTAAAAAATCGCAAAAAAACCCCTGGTCTTTTAGCAGCCAAATCCTCCGGGGCTTAAGTGGTTAAGGGCCGTGCCTTGGCATGCACCCAGAGGAGGAAGGGTGCAGCCATGCATGCCTAATTCAAGAGGAGATGCTGTCTCTGAAGCCCATAAACACATCCATGCATCGGCAACTGTCCCTCCTTGTCCGGCCTTCGTGCTGTGTGGGGAGGTTCTGAGGGAGCTGCCTGGGGAAGCGAGCATAGAAGCCAGACTTCTGTGTTTACAAGTGACAGAAGAGCGGTAACAGTATGGCCAACCCGGGGCCTATATTAAGGTAGGGGCCTGGAGCTGCAGCTCCAATAGCCCCTATGTTAATCTGGCCCTGAGGAGGACGAGGTAGCCAACACTGCTTTTTTTCAGAAATTTTAAATGAGGGTACACCCCAAAAGAGTGAGAAAGAGCAAAAATAGAACAATGGCTGGGTAAGGTCGGTATCCATCTCTATTCTGAACAAGGTACGGAAAAGTCCCGTGGGATCCATGCCTGGTTCATTTTAATGAACGTGAGCTTGTCCACATTGTCTCTGGACAGGCGGCTGCGCTTGTCTGTGATAACGCCCCCAGCCGTGCTAAATACCCGTTCAGATAATACACTGGCTGCAGGGCACGCCAGCACCTCCAAGGCGTAAAGAGCAAACTCAGGCCATGTGCCCAACTTGGAGACCCAGAAGTTGAAGGGTGCAGACCCGTCATTCAGTACGTGTAGGCGTGTGCACACATACTGCTCCACCATGTTGGTGAAATGCTGCCTCCTGCTAAGACGTTCCATATGAGCTGCTGGTGCTGCTGTTTGTTGTGGCGTGCTGACAAAGCTTTTCCACATTTCGGCCATGCTAACCCTGCCTTCTGAGGTGCTGGTGGTGCCCTGGTTGCGTTGGCGACCTCTTCCTCCTCCTCCTCTGCCTTGTGCTTCCACTGTGGCCCCGCTGTCAGGTGGGAATGCCAGCAGCATCGCGTCTACCAGCGTGCGCTTGTACTCGCGCATCTTGCGATCGCGCTCCAGTGAGTGAATTAAGGACGGTACGTTGTCCTTGTAACGGGGATCCAGCAGCGTGGCCACCCAGTAATCAGCACAAGTTAGAATGTGGGCAACTCGGCGGTCGTTGTGGAGACACTGCAGCATGTAATCGCTCATGTGTGCCAGGCTGCCCAGAGGCAACGAAAGGCTGTCCTTTGTGGGAGGTGTATCGTCTGTGTCCTCTGTATCCCCCCCAGCCATGCACCAGTGATGGCCATGAGCTGGCCTGGGTGCCACCCTGCTGTGAACATGGTTCCATCTTCTCCTCCAGCTCCTCCTCCTCACCCTCCTCATCCTCCAGAACTGTGCCCCTGCTGGAAAATTGTGTCCCTGGCGTTTGTGTGTGCAGGAACCCACCCTCGGAGCCCCTTGCGAATGACTGCCCTGAAAGCCTTGGAAATGTTACCTCTTCATCCTCCTCCTCCTCCTCCTCATCCTGTGCCACATCCTCTTCCATCATCGCCCAAATTGTTTTTTCAAGGAGGCATAGAAGTGGGATAGTAAAGCTGACAACGGCGTCATCGGCACTGGCCATGTTGGTGGAGTACTCAAAACAGCGCAACAAGGCACACAGGTCTCGCATGGAGGCCCAGTTATTGGTGGTGAAGTGGTGCTGTTCCGCAGAGCGACTCACGCATGCGTGCTGCAGCTGAAACTCCACTATGGCCTGCTGCTGTTCGCACAGTCTTTCCAGCATGTGCAAGGTGGAGTTCCACCTTGTGGGCACGTCACATATGAGGCGGTGAGCGGGAAGGCCGAAGTTACGCTGCAGCACTGACAGGCGAGCAGCAGCAGGGTGAGAACGCCGAAAGTGGGCACAGACGCCCCGCACTTTCTGCAGCAGCTCTGACATATCGGGGTAGTTTTTAAGGAACCTCTGCACCACCAAATTCAGCACATGCGCCAGGCAAGGGATGTGCGTCAAACCGGCTAGGCCCAGAGCTGCTATGAGATTTCGCCCGTTATCGCACACCACCAGGCCGGGCTTGAGGCTCGCTGGCAGTAACCACTCATTTGTCTGCTGTTCCATGCTCCTCCACAACTCCTGCGCGGTGTGTGGTTTTTCCCCCAAACAGGCAAGTTTTAAAACTGCCTGCTGTCGTTTACCCCTGGCTGTGCTGAAGTTGGTGGTGAAGGTGTTACGCTGTCCGGATGAGGAGGCGGCAGAGGATGAGGAAGCGGAGTAGGAGGAGTTAGGAACAGGAGGCAAACTGAAGCGCCCTGCAATCCTCGGTGGTGGAAGGACATGCGCCAAATTGCTATCCGCCTCAGGCCCATCCGCCACTGCATTTACCCAGTGTGCCGTTTTCGAGATATAACGCCCCTGACCGTGCTTACTGGTCCACGTATCGATAGTTAGGTGGACCTTGGCACAGATGGCGTTGCGCAGTGCACACCTGATTTTTTTCCCCCACTTGGTTGTGCAGGGAAGGGATGGCTTGCCTGGAAAAGTAGTGGCGGCTGGGCACGATGTACTGTGGGACAGCCACCGACATAAGGTTTTTAAAACTGTGCGTCTCCACCAGACGGAATGACAGCATTTCAAAGGCCAAGAATTTTAAAATGCTGGCATTCAGGGCCAGGGATCGCGGTGGGTAGGGGGGTACTTCCTCTTCCTCTCAAGTGTTTGGGAGTAGGGATGATCGAACGGTTCGGGTCGACCATCGGTTTGACCCGAACATTGGCTGTTCGAGGTTCGGCCGAATTCTGAACTTTTTGCCCAAAAAGTTCGGAATTCGGCAACCAGAACTACCCAAAATGCAATGCTTCAGGAAATGGGCTTTAAAAGCCCGTGATTGGACCAGAACCATTAGCAAAAGCCAATTGAGGGGCAGGAGAATGCTAGGAATGTGATTGGAGTGACTAGGGGGTCCCTAGACCAATCATTAGTGAATACGCCCCCCAGTATATAAGATCGCCCCCGCCAAATTCCTAGCATTCTTGTACGGGACATGAAAGAGAGTGGAATGCTGTTCTGTTCTAATCTGCTACAAAGTGTCATTTAGCTATTTTTAGTGTGAGGAAAGGGATATCTAGTGTAGTTAGAGTGCTCCTTTTACACTTTAGTTAGCTTCAAAAATTTAGTTTCTGTAGGGAAAGTGTGAAGTGTCAGGGGACCGTAGTGTAGTGTAGGGTTAACTGACAGTGACTGCTATGGAAGGGTGACAAAACCCCTCCATAGCAGGGTGACCGCTATAGAGAAATGATCATTTCTCTGAACTTCATTTCAGGAATATGGCTTCTCACCAGCAAGCATTTTTTATGCTGCAGGGGCTTCCACTGTCAGTGCTTTTTTGAGGACATGTTTGATGTCAGACATGACATCTGAACATGTGTATAGGGGGTATATATATATACATATATGTCTGTATATACACCCCTAGACATATATAGGTGTGATAGTAGCAGAAATAAATGCTTGCGCTAATTAAATCATTTACACAGAAATATTTCTGCTACTATCACACCTATATATGTCTAGGTGTGTATATAAATATATGTATGTGTGTATATACACAAGTTTAGATGTTTTGCCTGCCTCAAAAGAACCCCAAAAAATGCCAAAAAAAAACACTAGCGTCAAAAAAAATGCCCAGGTGTGTTTTTGCTGGCATTTTTTGGGAGTTTTTGGAGGCAGGCAAAACATCAGAACTTGTGCACAGTACCACTATACACAAGTTCAGATGTTTTTCCTGACTGCAAAGAACCCCAAAAAATGCCTGCTATTAATATTAAACCGGCAGCGAAGCCATATTCCTGTGTTTAAAGTGTTCTAATACAAACAATCTTTTTTTTTTTCTGGTTCTGGACATGCTACAGAGCTGAAACTTCACATGTACACTGTTAGACCCCCCAGATACGAAATCCAAAGTAAAAATCAAAAAATCTCGTTTTTTTTTTTTCAATAATTGGCTTTTTTATCAAAAATGACAATTTTTAAGAACTTTTTTTGTGTGATTAATAGTTAATGGGGCATGACCCAGAACCCTAGGCACTTTTTAGGGGCATTTATTGGGTTTTAGGGCTTAAAAATTGTGTTTTTTGATTACCGAAGTTCGGGTCCCATTGATTTCAATGGGGTTCTAAAATCCGGGCCGAACTTTCGGGAAGTTCGGATGTTCTGGCCGAACTGAACTTTTCAAAAGTTCGATCATCCTTATTTGGGAGATGGAAAGCTGAACGCTTCCACGGGACATTGTGGAGATGGTTGGTGACCCTGGTGGTGGTGTTGCTGACAGATCGTCTGTTTGCGGGGTGGCAGGTGCCGGTATCACTACAGATGTGGCTGGAGCGGCCGAGACTGCGGCAGAAGAGGAAGCAGGATGAGCCAGAGACGTTTCTTGGTTTTGAAGGTGTCTACTCCACTGCAACTCGTGCTTTACACTTAGATGCCTGATCATGCAGGTTGTGCTCAGGTTGAGAAGGTTTATGCCTCGCTTCAGGCTCTGATTGCACAGGGTGTAAACCACTCGTGTCCTGCCATCAGCACATTTTCTAAAGAACTTCCACGCTAGAGAACTCCTTTGAGCTGACTTTGGTGCGCTCGTTCCCTTGCTGCGTTGGGCAGTAGCAGGCGTAGTGTCTAGGGCACGGCCGCTCCGCTTCTGCACCCTGCTCCCTCTTCTGCTGTGCTGGTGGCTCTGTGCGACCACCGCCTCTTCCTCCAAACTACTCAGGTCACCTGCCTGACCTTCATTCCATGTGGGGTCGAGGACCTCATCGTCCTCCACATCATCTTCCACCCAGTCTTCACCCCTGCCCTCCTTGTCGGTCTCCACAATTCTGAACGCCGCAGCAGTTGGCACCTGCGTTTCGTCATCATCGGACGTGCTGCGATGGTCCTTGCATGTACTCATCTTGAGAAATAAGTGGTTGGGCATCGCTGCACTCAATCTCTTCCACTTCTGGGGCAGGGCTAGGTGGATGGCCCTGGGAAACCCTGCTGACAGAGTCATCAAAAAGAAGAAGAGACTGCTGTATGGCTTGGGGCTCAGACTGCTTGCCTGATTTGCAAGGGGGTGAGGTGAAAGACGGTTGGACATTGGCTGCAGGTGCCAACTCTGACCTTTCTGCAGTAGACTGGGTGGGAGACAATGTGAAGGAACTGGAGGCACTGTCAGCAGCAAACCAATCTACTATCGCCTCTACGTGTTCTGGCATCATCACTTCTAGAGGCGTATGATGCCCTTCCAAATACTGATGCAGGTTCTGTCGCCTACTAACACTTGAGGAAGGTGTTTCACTTGTGCGTGTAGCTGGCACAGATCGACCACGTCCTCTCCTTGCAACAGGAGCTCTACCAGCAGCACCACGACCCAGGCCACGGCCCCTATTTGACGGTCTCCTCATCTCCTCATATTTCTGTAATTTATGATCTTGCCCTAGAAAGGGGTTTATTGAATAGCGGAACAAAACAACAACAGTATCGCACGGGTGCATCTCACAGTCAAATATGCAAACTATGCCGCAATTTAATGTTTTTTACCCCAAAAGAGTGTATATTGAATAGCGGAATAGGATAAAAAACGGTGTATCTCACACGTACAAACACAGACTAGGCCCCGATTACAATTTTTTGTACCCTAAAGGCAGGATGAGGAAGAGGAGTAGGAGGAGTTGGGAACAGGAGGCAAACTGAAGCGCCCTGCAATCCTCGGCGGTAGAAGGAGATGCGCCAAACAAATTTAAAAAGGTGTATCTCACATGTACCGATACAGACTATCCCGCAATTTAATTTTTTACACTCAAACAGGGTGTATATTGAATAGCGGAATAGGACAAATTTTACAAAACGGTGTATCTCACATGTACAAACACAAACTAGGCCCCGATTACAATTTTTTGTACCCTAAAGGCAGGATGAGGAGTAGGAGGAGTTCGGAACAGGCAGGAGGCAGACTAAAGCACCCTCAAATCCTCAGCAGTATGAGATGCGCCTCAAAAATTGGAAAGGTGTATCTCCCACGTACCGACACAGACTATCCCTCAATTTAATTGTTTTTACCCAAAGGTGTAGATTGAATAGCGGAATAGAAAATATGATATCAAAAGGTGTATGTATCTCACACGCACCGACACAGACTATCCCGCAATTTAATTGTTTATACCCAAAGGTTTTGATTAAATAGCGGAATAGAAAATATTATCAAAAAAAAGGTGTATGTATCTCACACGTACAGAACCAGACTAGGTCCCAATTACTAATTTTTGTACCCCCAAAGGCAGGATGAGGAGTAGGAGGAGTTCGGAACAGGCAGCACCCTCAAATCTTCAGAAGTATGAGATGCACCCCAAAAATTGGAAAGGTGTATCTCACACGTACCAACACAGACTATCTCGCAATTTAATTGTTTATACCCAAAGGTTTTTATTGAATAGCGGAATAGAAAATATTATCAAAAAAAGTGTATGTATCTCACACGTACAGAACCACACTAGGCCCCAATTACTATTTTTTGTACCCCCAAAGGCAGGATGAGGAGTAGGAGGAGTTCAGAACAGGCAGCACCCTCAAATCTTCAGAAGTATGAGATGCACCCCAAAAATTGGAAAGGTGTATCTCACACGTACCAACACAGACTATCCCGCAATTCAATTGTTTATACCCAAAGGTTTTTATTGAATAGCGGAATAGAAAATATTATCAAAAAAAGTGTATGTATCTCACACGTACAGAACCAGACTAGGCCCCAATTACTATTTTTTGTACCCCGAAAGGCAGGATGAGGAGTAGGAGGAGTTCGGAACAGGCAGCACCCTCAAATCTTCAGAAGTATGAGATGCACCCCAAAAATTGGAAAGGTGTATCTCACACGTACCAACACAGACTATCCCGCAATTTAATTGTTTATACCCAAAGGTTTTTATTGAATAGCGGAATAGAAAATATGATATAAAATTGGTGTGATTTATCAATAGCACATGTGAACAGCAGTGTCTTATATCATTCAGCTCTGCTGTAGGCTATGGAGGGAAAAAAAAAAAAAATTCCCCTTTTAAGTTTGTAATTTTTAACTAGATTAGTACACACTATGCCACAATTTAATTTTTTTAACCCAAGGGTGTATATTGAATAGTGGAATAGAAAAAAGTGTATAATTTTTGAAACCACTCAATAATAGCACATGTGAACACAGCAGTGTATTATCAAAGTCAGCACAGCAGCACTGTAGGAAAAACGCTGCACACAGTGACTGATAGAAAAGGACTTTTCTCCCTCCTCCTCAGTGGGCAAAAAAGATTGTGTTCACTGCACCCCACACACAGCAAAATCGATGTGGACCACTGACACCTGCCTATCTCCAGCCTCTCCCTAAAAGGATTGATAAGATCGGTCACTGCAAACCCCCCCCACACAGCAAAATCGATTGTAGAACACTGACCCTAAAAATCAGCAGCCTCGCCTTAAAATGCCCTACAACTCGCCCTGCCCTAACACACTCCGACCTGTACCTCAATTCTATCCGGACACAAATTATTTTTGCCTGTCTGTCCCTAATCACCAGCCAGCACGTATGATGTGTGCTCTGTCCCTGAACTACACAGCATAATGACGCAGCGGCACTGGCTCGAACTTATAAAGACTTGGTCACATGCTTCAGATGGCCAATCACAGCTACTAATACATTTGTAGGCATGGCTGGGATGGCTTAAGGCACACCAGTTAAACGCTTGTTGATTGGCTGTTGAAAGCCCACCATGAAAAGCGTGCCAATGCATACAAAACCCGGATATAAAATGACCGAACATGGACCCGAGGCTTGCTGGGGACCTACATTGACCAAATCCAGCTTGAGACCCACCTTCCATCCTACACAGGCTCTTTTGGTTACAATTCCCTTATGGGATCTATTTCTATAATGCTAGTGACTCCAAATTGATTTTATTATTGTATGTCAGTCTGTCATTATCGAGCATGCATGGTAGTCCATGCTTTGTTTTATCTTTTGTACTAATAAAATGTTTTTTGGTCTTACAACTGGTTTTGCGTCTGATCCTTCTACTCCCACTGGCCTGTAAAGCCCCATCTTTTTCTATCATTTTTGTGGTGTTTATTAAATAGCGGAATAGAAAAACAGTATACAAATACAACGGGTGTATCTCACAGTCAAATATGCAAAGTATGCAAAGTATGCCTCAAATTAAATTTTTTTCACCCCAAAAGGGTGTATATGTAAGATTCTGGTACCTTTGGTACCCTTATTTTCTATTTTCCTTTCAACATTGCGTCCCACCTTTCTAGTTAGGTGGAACGCATACACCTTTAAGACGGATGACGTCATCGCTGAGCGCGGCTGAGCGGCTATTTTTAATCGCCGGCGTTCTCTCTCACGTTGTTCGTTCAATGTGTGTCTACATGCTTACAAGCCTTGCCTTGCTGTCGGAACCTCCAGCTATTTGCCTTTACCTGGAACAGACCGGAACCTCGCTACTGATCCCGTATCTCACTACCGGATCACTCCCTCACTACTGGACCCCTCTACTTACTAATCCTTACTAGTGATAAGTACCCCACAGGGGAATCCTCCATAACTAACTTACACTATCATCTTCTGCACATTAAGGACTGTTACTATCTATGCATACTAATTCTACCATCTGCACTGTTACATAGATTGCTAGCTCTTGAGTCTACTACCATCTATCCTTGCACTGGGTTAGTCTATCCTGTATATGTCATCTGCTGTCCTTACCACCTGTTACCATACTGTAAGGTTCTGGCACTCTCAGTGCCTCCTATCACATCATTTCCGGGTGCGTTCCATCTACCTAGATAGATGAAGCACATATAGGTGTGTTTCCCTTTAAGAGTGCTGACATCATCATGAGGCGCCGGACTGAACAGCTATTTAAATCAGCAGCTTTCACTCACATGGGTTCGTTCAACCTGCTGTGTGCCTAGATGTGCCTTGATGCTAACCTGTCTTGAAGCTCTCATGCTTGCAAGCATACCTCGCTGTCGGAACCACGCTGCGCTGATCCCTGTATCCCGCTACCGGATCATCCGCTCTTGTCGAACCTCTCCTCTGCTACATTGCTACTAGTGATAAGTACCCCACAGGGGAAACCTCTATAACCTTCATACTAAAGCTTACACTGTCTAGCTCTGCATACTAAGGAGTGTTACTACATCTGCACTATCTAGATTGCTAGCTCTTGAGCCTACTATCATCTGCTCTTGCACTGGGTTAGTCTCTCCTGTATGTCATCTGCTATCCTATCATCTACTACCATACATGATTGCTAACCTATCTGCATCCCACCTGTTACTATCTCATTCTCAAGAACATTCCTCTCAAGTGTCTGTCACCTATCGTCTCTACTCAACCTGTCTCTTCAGCCTATCACCTCTATACTACTATATACATAGATCACTCCAGGAACTTCTTATTGAGTGTGTGTATTTACTTGCTGAATTGAGATCATCCACACATGATGAGTCTTTGGGAGTTGGGATTGGTGTCTCAGCGTTTCTCTACATGACTACTGAAGTGGAATATTTCTGCAGCTGTAAATCCACATCATACATAAAACGCAGGAGCGTTACACATACCTGATCACTAACCTATCTGCATTCTACCTATTAACATCTACTACTCTCCTGAACATTACTATCAAGTGCTTACCATTACTGTCACTGCTCACACCTGTCCCTTCAGCACATCACCACCATATATCATATACATCCTATCACTCCAGGAACATCTTATTGAGTGTGTGTATATCTGTATGCTGAAGCAGACAGGCCCACAGTGATGAGTCTGGAGAGTTGGATCTGGTATTCCAACACATCTCTACATGACTGCTGACTGGAGATTCTGCAGCTGCAAATCCAGCTTACAATAAAAACGCAGGAGCGTTACAGTGTATTGAATAACGGAATAGGAAAAATTTGATAAAATGGTGTATCTCACAGGTACAAACACAGACTAGGCCCCGATTACAATTTTTTGTACCCTAAAGGCAGGATGAGGATGAGGAAGAGGAGTAGGAGGAGTTCGGAACAGGAGGCAAACTGAAGCGCCCTGCAATCCTCGGCGGTGGAAGGAGATGCACCAAACAAATTTAAAAAAGGTGTACCTCACATGTACCGATACAGACTATGCCATAATTTTATTTTTTTCACCCTAAAAGGGTGTATATTGAATAGCGGAATAGAAAATTTTTTATAAAACGGTGTGTGACAGAACCCACTGTCACTGTGTGTTTTGGAGGGGACTGTTCGCAAGCCTCCTATTGACAGACTATGGGCCAGAAGATACTGAAGTTTGGCGCTGCAGCCTTTTGACTTTATCTTCCACTACTGCCCTGGGAAGCAAAACGGCAATGCCGACGAATTATCCAGGCAAACAGACATTGACAAATGATCCGTGAGTACTCCCCGGACATCCCCAAGCCGATTCGTTAGGATCAGACTGTGTATGCCGGCTTGGTTCTGGGGGAGCATTGTGGCAAACACAGCCACTGTATATTGTCCTTCATGTATGCATTATGTTTATTGCATGTGTATACATTTAAGAACCAAGTGTTTGGAATGTAATGCTACAACCCTTCTCCCCCCATCCCCCCTCGTGTTTCTGTGTCTAAGTGTGTGGATTCATGACACGGACAATGGTCTGAGCTGGAGACATCTCTCCGCAGGGGGTGTGTATTAAGACTGCCTGTTCCAATCTACAAATGTTCCATTCCCATTGGCTGTTCCTTGTCCCCTTCCCCGCTGTGGCAAGGCTAAAGGGAGTTTCCCTAACTGTGTGTAAAACTGTATGTCTTGGAATGTAATAAACAGTTTAAGCTCTGCATGGTTAACCCTCAACACCTGTGTGGATTGTCTCGTGATTGAGGGGTTAAGGGCTTGATACGGCTTCTCCGCAGGCTGTGGGTGCGTTTGGAGGACAGGAGACACAGGTCCGGCGGATGTGCCCACCTGGGGTACAAAGATCCGTTACACGGTGTATCTCACACGTACAAACACAGACTAGGCCCCGATTACAATTTTTTGTACCCTAAAGGCAGGATGAGGAAGAGGAGTAGGAGGAGTTCGGAAACAGGAGGCAAACTGAAGCACCCTGCAATCCTCGGCGGTGGAAGGAGATGCGCCAAACAAATTTAAAAGGTGTATCTCTCACCTACCGATACAGACTATGCCGCAATTTAATTTTTTTTACCCCAAAAGGGTGTATATTGTATAGCGGAATAGAAAAAAGTATATAAAAAGGTGTATCTCACATGTACAAACACAGACTATGCCGCAATTTATTTTTTTTTTACCCCAAAAGGGTGTATATTGAATAGCGGAATAGAAAAGATTTCATAAAACGGTGTATCTCACACGTACAAACACAGACTAGGCCCTGATTTTTTGTACCCTAAAGGCAGGATGAGGAAGAGGAGTAGGAGGAGTTCGGAACAGGAGGCAAACTGAAGCACCCTGCAATCCTCGGCGGTGGAAGATGCACCCAAAATATTTGAAAGGTGTATCTCACACGTACCGATACAGACTATGCCGCAATTTCATTTTTTTTACCCCAAAAGGGTGTAGATTGAATAGCGGAATAGAAAATAGTATATAAAAAGGTGTATCTCACACATACAAACACAGACTAGGCCCCGATTACAATTTTTTGTACCCTAAAGGCAGGATGAGGAGTAGGAGGAGTTCGGAACAGGAGGCAAACTGAAGCATTCTGCAATCCTCGGCGATGGAAGATGCGCCCAAAAAATTTGAAAGGTGTATCTCACACGTACCGATACAGACTATGCCGCAATTTAATTTTTTTTTACCCCAAAAGGGTGTAGATTGAATAGCGGAATAGAACTCAGAGTTTAATCCATAAATTCAACCCTGCAGTGTCTGACAATTGTTGGAGATGTAATATAGATAAGGACACACTTTTACACATATGGTGGACCTGTCCCATTTTGCAACCATTTTGGTCCCATTCCACAAGCTCATCACGCAGATATCTACATATCCCTTAGAGTTTACTCCAGCTCAATTCCTATTACACCATTCAACCACACCGATTAATGCCTACCGTAAATATCGGTCTATGCATATGATTAATGCAGCTAAATTATGTATTCCCCTGCACTGGAGATCCCATGAGCCCCCCACAATCTCGGAGTGGTTGAAGCGGTTAAGATAGCTGACATGGAGGAACTCATATACATAGCACGAGATGTTCCTGCCAAATTTGCCCACACCTGGACACCCTGGACACATTTCCAGATGTCTAGTCAATATGCTCTCCTAAGAGAGGAGGTTAATACCAACTTCGTACAATAAACAGCTCCTATAGACCAATCTTCATACACCCTTTAGGTTACCTCTCGGGACGTGTGGTCTCCCTCCCCTACACAAGGGCTGAAGGAGGGAGGACGTGCGTCCAACAGATACATAAGCTTTCATTCATTAAACATCACGCTACAGAGGCACGACAACATACAACATTGCATGGTTACTCAGTGCGGAGAAAGGGATTTAAAATCCCCTTACTCCCATATACTTTCCTAGCCAACTATCCCCCCATACCTCTTTCTCATCTCCATAGCTCCCACCCCCCTTTGGTACCTATCCCCCCCCACCTTTTTGTTGTTTTTGCCCCTATCCACTATGTATGCTTTGGTAAAACTGCTACCTGTTTATATACGTTCTGATGTTTGTTTTACCTGCCATGAGCTTTGTATTGTTTTAATATATGCACAATTGTATCTCGATGTTGTTTATATCCCTGTTTATATTTTCAATAAAAATATTATCGTGGAAAAAAAAATTACATACAAAATTTAAATTGTATGCACCTGTCATACAAGTGCAGAAAAATTAGGCATTGGGGGTTGGTAGTGACCTAAACCAAAAACATTGTTGGAATCTAGCAGAATCAAGGTTGAGAAATAGAATAGGCAGCATGCACAGTCTTCAAGGGATGGCAAACCACTAGAAAATTCAATCAGTTACATCAGCATCAGGGGCTTGATAGCTGTTGTTGATCCAGGACTGAATAATTTTGATAAAAGTCAGCTGGTCAACAGAGTCTGTGGACATACGCACTCTTTTGTCCGTCACAAAACTTCCAGCAGCACTAAACGTCCATTTGGAAAGCACACTGGAAGCAGGACAGGCCAGTAGCTCCATTGCATATTGAGCAAGTTCTGGCCAGTGGTCCACCCTTAAGACCCAGTAACCCAGTGGATGCTCAGCTGGAAAGGTCTCCAAGTATGCTCTTGTGCCTAGATAATCATGCACCATATGATGTAGACGCTGCCGATGGTTGCTTAAACCTAACAGCCCTGGGTGCTGCTAAGGACTAAAGAACTGTTTAAAGGCATCGGTCAGCCGGCCGCCTTCTCCATCGCTCCTCCTTTGACTGAACGATGCCTCAGAAACACGTTCAGAGAATGTTAACATCCCAACGTCTGGAAAGGTGGTACACAATTTTTTTTTCAAGGCCTCCTTAAGATGTTTCATCCTCTGCTCCCTCTCCGAAGGCAGAATGAGCTGAGCTCTGAAACTTTACCCTTGTAACGTGGATCAAGAAGGTTGCCAACCAGTAATTATCCCTCTCCTTGATAGCACGAATCTTCGGGTCCTTTCGCAGGCTTTGCAGAATCAGGGAGCCCATGCAACGTAAGATGGAGGAGTCATGAGCTTCTGAGTCCTCTGGGTCACTAAGGATGACATTGTCAGCAGAAGCAACCTCTCCTCAACCATGTTCAACTCCTGGGGTTTCTGGGGAATCAAAACCATCCCTTGAAGACTGCTGTATGCTATCCTCTACATCCGTGCTTCTGCAATCCTCCTCTTCCTCTTCCTCCTGTGTGTTTTGTATCCCTGCAGGCATGATATCTGTATAAAGGGGGCCTTGTGAGAAAAGGAAGCCCTCCTCTTCCTCCCGCTGTTCTGCCTCAAGTGCCCTGTCCATGATTCCATGAAGCGTGTGCTCCAACAGGGAGACTAGAGGGATAGGGTCACTGATGAATGCATCGTTCAGGCTCACCATCCTTGTGGCCTCCTCAAATGGTGACAGGATAATGCATGCATCCTTTATCAAAAGCCACTGGCATGGCGAAAAAAAGCCAAGTTCCCCAGACCCTGTCCTTGTGCCATACTCAAACAGGTATTCATGGATGGGTCTCTGCTGCGTGTTCAGCCACTGCAGCATTGCCAATGTTGAGTTCTACCTGGTGGGCATGTCACAAATGAGGTGGTTGGTGGGCAGGTTGAATTCCCGTTGGATGTCAGATAAGCGAGCAATGGCATTGTATGAACGCAGGAAATGGCCACAGACTTTTCTGGCCTGCCTCAGGAGATCTTGAAAGCCTGGGTATCTGGTCAAGAAATGCTGCACCACCAGATTCAGGACGTGTGCCAAGCATTTAACATGTGTCAAGTGTCCCTGTCAGAGGGCAGAGAGTAGGTTGGTGCCATTGGTGCATACAACCATTCCTGGCTCAAGCTGCTGTGGAATCAACTACCTCTCAGCCTGCCCCTGCAGAGCTGACAGAATTTCTGGACCCGTGTGGCTCCTGTCCCCTAGACAGACCAACTGAAGCATGGCGTAGCATCTTTTAGCCTGACTGCCTGCGTAGACCCTTGAACGCTTAGGGAGAACTGCCTGCCTCGTTGGAGTTTTGCCTCTTCCTCCTCCACCTCCTCCTCTATCCTGTCAGGCACTCAAGTACAGTCAGTGATCTCATCATCCCCTCCCTCCTCCTCACTGGAGCAAACTTGGCAGTATGCTACAGCTGTGGGAACATGACTGCTATTTTCTTGTCCGTCATTGTCACCCCCTCTCTCTAGGCTCACGTTATTCCCTTCATCAACCTGCGAACCAACATCACAGCTTTCAAATTGCTGCGCATCCTCCAGCAGCATGTCACTGATACTATACTATGATCGAATAGTTCAGGTGACTCCTCCGTGCATGATAGTGGGGCTACAGAAGGAGTAGCTGTGGAGAAGAAGCCTGTGGAACGGGACGCTTTGGCAGCTGCGTTGGAAGGCAAACTACTGTGAGCATGGGTGTCAGAGGACGAGGTGGATGAGGACAGCTTATTTATCCACTCCATCAACTCTTCCACATGTTGTGG
Organism: Pelophylax lessonae; assembly: GCF_965119305.1. NCBI lineage: Eukaryota > Metazoa > Chordata > Amphibia > Anura > Ranidae > Pelophylax > Pelophylax lessonae. The sequence goes on from NC_138780.1 coordinate 203,018,938, forward strand.
CTGAATAACACGGGCAGCACCAGAAATAAAGGACGGGTTTGCCCCACCTGCAGAGGATGCACCATGTCGACTGTGACCACCACTTTTCACTGTGGACACAGAGGCTGCTTGCCCTCTTTTCGTGACATGTGAGCGTCTGCCTCTCCTTGTCTGCCTTTCGGAATGATGTGGATAGAGATTAATATAGGGTATACGCAACTGACCTATAGATACTCAATGGCCTGATATGATCTAATCAATAGCCATATATATAGAGATCAATGTATGGTATATGGTCTATGGTAGTGATCGACCGATATTGGTTTTTCGTTGCAGATACTGATATTTTGCCGATCGCATATCGGTATCGGCTGATATTTTCACACGTGTAAAATTTTGCGAAAAAACACAAATTTCTACACAAATCTGTTAATAAACATGTTAATCTTTATTTATTAACATTTTTTTAACATTCTTCACACCTTAACTGCATGAAAACTGATAGGAAAAGTGCACTTACAGGGACATCAGATTCACATCATCTGTGCATTAATGGAATGCATATTGCATAATAAATAAACTGCTGCAGTACTGCACTAACTCACTGCAATAAATCACTACTGCAGTGCAGTCAGTGCAAAACTGCTAGAAAAAAAGTTAGACAACAGCTACACAGTGGATTGGACTGGAGTCAGTGAACTACCTCTGCAGTAGGGCACCCACTGTAACTGCAGCAGTCAGTGCAAAACTGCTAGAAAAAAAAGCTAGGCAACAGCTAGACAGTGGATTTGAGTCAGTGGACTACCTCTGCAGTAGGGTACTTACTGCAACTACAGCAGTCAGTGCAAAACTGTTAGAAAAAAAAGGGTAGGCAACAGCTAGACAGTGGATTGGAGTGGAGACTACTCTTTTCAATACTCCCAGTTAAGTAGAACAATATTATAATGCAGAAAGCAGAACATTTCAGCATGTCCATGGTCACCTGTTAAAGGTCTTCTGCTTTGTTCATACAATGTTGCCACTTCATAAACCTGCTCAAGAGGAGTGGAGGACAGAGGATCAGAGAAAGAGAGAGGTACCTTCTAGCATGGGAAGCAAGTCTTTTGTAGTGTGCCTCATTTTCTTTCCACCGCTGAAGAGGATGACTTCTTCTGTCAATTACTGCTTCTTTCAAATAGAGATGAAGTTCATCATCCAGGCTCATAATTGCAGATTCAGAAGAAATTGAATCCTTCGCATGAGGCCCCAATAAAACACTTAAAATTTCCTGATCAATTCGATGACGATGAAGAAGATTCTATTCTGTTCATTGATGTATTTTTGGACATTTTTCCGTTTTTGCAGCATGCTGCTCTTTATAAAAAATAGTGTTCTGGACTTGTCTTTTTGGCAGGAACCTCTTGCACCTCCTGTTGAACATCTTCTGTCAGCCATTGTTTCACCTTAGCCAATACATCATCAGAAGAGAAAGCATGGTTCTTGTATCGAGGATTCAAAAGACTTGCAAGCACAACATTTTTAATCTCTTCATGCTTCTCAAAACATATATTACAAAGCTCTTTGGCTTAACAGACCATCATTTGAAAGTTGGATGGTGTTGTGTGCCATGACATAGAGGTCTGACATATCAGCAAGCCTCATTCCTTTCCGCATGTTTGCTCCACTGTCTCGAAGTAGCACAAGCATCACTCAGTCTTTGAGGCTTCCCCATTCTTCAAGCATGCCTAGAATCATTTCTCTAGTGTAATCCCCAGTGTGGCATCCTTGCATCACTTTTGTATTCAACACCAATTGCTTTTTTGTCCATCCGCTGTCAATGAAGTGGCATGTAAGAATCGTTAGTGACTCTGACTCTGTTTGTGACCAGCAGTCCGTCATGAATGAGAGTGGGTTGCCAGCCTACTCTGGTTGCAGCATAGCCTTTACATTGTCAACGACCTTTTGGTGAAGCTTTGCCAGCATTTCGGTTTGCTAATACTGCTCATTCTTCAGTGTGTAGCTTGGCTCAAGTATGGACATCAACCGCTTAAATCCTGGAGTCAGACACCATTGTAAATGGCTGGTTATCAGTGACCATCATCTCTGTGATTACTCTGTCCAGCAGTTGGGATCTTCCATCTGAATCTATACAGTGGCATCTGTTTTTTTTCACAAACATATCTGTTATTGTTGCCTAGGATAGTGGAGGAGTTATTGAATCAAAATCACATTGATATTCATTTTGTTTTTCTGTGCTGCATGATACAATTTAATATGATGAACTCTTAGATGGGCCCAAAGATTTGACGTATTTTTATTTTTTTCAGTTATTGATCCCATGCTTATGTTGTTTGTACATGTTTTGCACACTGCTGCTTTTCCTGGAGAAGGTTGAGATGAGAAATAGTCCCAGACCACACTTTTACTTTTTCTCTCCTCATCCATCTCCATTTCAATTTGAAAGACACAAAAAAGATAAAAAAAAAATGGCTTGCTGAAGTTGCTGCTGCTGGCACTGGCACCCTGTTGTGGGTTGATGGCTGATGCCTGGCATTGTGGGTTGCTTGCTGGCACCCTATTGTGGGTTGGTGGCTGACGCCTGGCAGTGTGGGTGGTTGCTTGCTGGCACCCTGTTGTGGGTTGGTGGCTGACGCCTGGCAGTGTGGGTGGCTTGGTGTCACCCTGTTGTGGGTGGCTTGCTTGCCGGCTTGGTGTCACCCTGTTCTGGGTGGCTGGCTTGCAGGAACACTGTGGTGGGTGGCTGGGCTGGTGTCACCTTTTTCTGGGTGGCTGGCTTGCAGGAACACTGTGGTGGGTGGCTGTCCTGGCGCCACTCTGTTCTGGGTGGCAGGCTTACAGGAACACTGTGGTGGGTGGCTGGCTTAGTGTCACCCTGTTCTGGGTGGCTAGCTTGCAGGAACACTCTGGTGGGTGGCTGACTTGGTCTCATCCTGTTCTGGGTGGCTGGCTTGCAGGAACACTGTGGTGGGTGGCTGGCTTGGTGTCACCATGTTATGGGTGACTGGCCTGCAGGAACACTGTGGTGTCTGGCTGGCTTGGTGTCACCCTGTTATGGCTGGCTGGCTTGCAGGAACACTAAGGTGGCTGACTGGCTTGGTGTCACCCTGTTCTGGGTCACTGGCTTGCAGGAACACTGTGGTTGGTGGCTGGCTGGCTTGGTGTCACCCTATTGTGGGTGGCTGGCTTGCTGGAACACTGTGGTAGCTGGCTGGCTGGCTTGGTTTCAACCTGTTCTGGGTGGCTGGCTTGCAGGAGCACTGTGGTGGGTGACTGGCTTGGTGTCACCCTGCTCTGGGTGACTGGCTTGCAGGAACACTGTGGTTGGTGGCTGGCTTGGTGTCACCCTGTTCTGGGTGGCTGGCTTACAGGAACACTCTGGTGGGTATGTGGCTTGGTGTCACCCTGTTGTGGGTGGCTGGCTTGCAGTAACACTGTGGTGGGTGGCTGGCTGGCTGGGTGTCACCCTGTTATGGGTGGCTGGCATCCAGGAACACTGTGGTGGGTGCCTGGCTTAGTGTCACTCTGTTTTAGGTGGCTGGCTTGCAGGAACACTCTGGTGGGTGGCTGGCTTGGTGTCACCCTGTTCTGGGTGGCTGGCTTACAGGAACACTGTGGTGGGAGCTGGCTTGCTTGGTGTCACCCTGGTAAGGGTGGCTGGCTTGCAGGAACACTGTGGTGGTTGCCTGGCTTGGTGTCACCCTGTTATGGGTGGCTGGCATCCAGGAACACTGTGGTTGGTGGCTGTCTTGGTGTCACCCTGTTCTGGGTGGCCTGCTTGCTGGAACACTGTGGTGGGTGGCTGGCTTGCTGTAACACTGTGGTGGGTGGCTTGCTTGGGGTCACCCTGTTGTGTGGGTGTCACTCACTCTCCCTGGCCTGTTGTGGGCGGCTGGCTTGCTGGAACACTGTGTGGGTGGCTGGCTAGGTGTCATCTGGGTGGCTGGTTTGCTTGCTCGCTGGAACCCTGTTGTGGGCTGGGTGGCTGGATGCTGGCCGGCTGGCACTGTGGCCTGTTCTGTTGTTGTAGGTCAGATGGCTGGCGGCTGGCATCTTGTGGTGGGTGGCTGAGGCCAGTGCCTGTGGGTGGATGGATGGCTGGCACCGTGACCGGACCAGACTGCAGCTGGCTATACACGAGGCTGTCTGAGGCGTGGGAGGCGGTCTTAAGGCAGAGAACATGTGCAGCGGGCGGTGAAATGGCGTCACTTATGACCGCACAGGCGTGGGAGGCAGTGTTAAAAGGCAGAACGTGTGCGTGCAACATACGCAGTGACGTTACAAAAATATAGGCGATATTGGTAAATCCAAAGGCTGATTCCGGTATATCGGGGAAAGTGCATATCAGCCCCGATATATCGTGTTGCCGATAATCAGTCGATCTCTAGTCTACAGTATATACTACACTACTGAATATACTTCACTATCTGAGGTCTTAACTTGTAAAAAGCACAAATCTATATAGTGTATACGCAACTGACCGACAGAAACTCAATGGCCTGATATGATCTAATCAATAGCCCTTTATATAGAGATCAATGTATGGTATATGGTCTATGGTATATACTGCACTACTGAATATACTTCACTATCTGATCTCTTAACTTGTAAAAAGCACAAATCTCTCTCCCTGCCTAACTCACTGCTAGCAATGTCTCTAATTACACTGCACTGTCTGATAAACTGCAAATGACTATTCTCTCCCTGCCTCAAACACGTTCCTCTCCCTGTCTCCTATCTCGCCTACCCAATTATCACACTACACGCTGCGGCTGTGCGAGCAGCCTTTATATAGTGTGGGGCGTGTACTTAGCCCCTGAGCCATGATTGGCTAAAGGCAGCCTGCCTTTTTACAATCATGGCAGAGATCATTTGATTGGCCAAAGCATGGAGGTCAGGGTGCATGATTTGGGCAATCACAACGCACCGCATGTGCCGTACGCACGCGCAATGCATTGTGGGCGGTCAAATTTCCCGCGAGGAAACACATTTGTTTGTCAATCGACGAACGACCAATGTTCAATTCGAACTTAGCAGCATATACGTCACAAGCTGGAAGTGCTTTACTGCTACAGTGGTTTTATTGATTCAAGGCTGTTTTATGATGATGTATCTGGTGAGTGCATTTTACTTTCAATAAACATACACCTGTGAAAACGTACTTCACCATGGTCTTCCCCCTGTTTTTTAACTTTTGGGAGTGACTGTGCCTTGCTACTTCTACTTTGGGATCCAACATTTGAATTGGGAGCACCTATTGGAAGGCTTTCAGGGTCGATTATCAAGCTTTATAACAACAAGCGTTGTGTGACCATTGTGAGAGCGGTGGTCAGGGCCAGATTAACATAGGGGCTATTGGAGCTGCAGCTCCAGGCCCCTACCTTGAATATAGGCCCCGGGTTGGCCATATTCACTGTTACCGCTCTTCTGTCACTTGTAAACACAGAAGTCTGGCTTCTATGCTCGCTTCCCCAGGCAGCTCCCTCAGAACCTCCCCACACAGCACGAAGGCCGGACAAGGAGGGACAGTTGCCGATGCATGGATGTGTTTATGGGCTTCAGAGACAGCATCCCCTGTTGAATTAGGCATGCATGGCTGCACCCTTCCTCCTCTGGGTGCATGCCAAGGCACGGCCCTTAAGGCCCTTCAAAATCCTCAGCACCAAGCCCATGATGCTCTTAATCCGGCCCTGGTCCTCCTCCACCGCCGCTTCCACCTGCACCACCCATAGGTGTGCGCAGCCTATTGCATTAGGGTGTGCACCCCAAAGTTTAAATACACCTGCATGTGTTTGCCTACATGTACATGCCCCGATACATTACTCTCCCTGCTGGCAAAGTGAAATAGAGCAGAGCAGGTCCGAGGGAGATCTTTCCCATCTCCTCACTGGCAAACAGAGCGATAATGCTATGTGCCCTAGGTGATTAGGGTGTGCCAAGGTACACCCGGCACACCCTGTGCGCAAGCCTCTGACACCGCCACATCCACCACCACCTCAACCTCCCTCCTACTCTATATGGGCCTCGTCCTTCAGAGATGAAGAACATTGTTTTATTTTTCTGTTTTTTTTTTTTTGTTGTTGTTTTAACCGCTTCCATACAGAGCAGTTAGACACCCTTCCTGCCCAGACCAATTTTCAGCTTTCAGCACTCTCACACTTTGAATGACAATTGCTCAGTCATGCTACACTGTAACCAAACAAAATTTTTATCATTTTTTTCACACAAATAGAGCTTTCTTTTGGTGGTATTTGATCACAACTGGGTTTTTTTTTTTCTTCGTGATATAAGCAAAAAAAGAGCAAAAATTTTGAAAAAAAAACACTTTTTTTTAGTTTCTATTATACAATTTTGCAAAAAATTTATTTTTCTTCATACATTTGGGCCAAAATTTATACTGCTACATATCTCTGGTAAAATTAACCCAAATTAGTGTATATTATTTAGTCTGTGTGAAAGTTATTGAGTCTAGAAGCTATGGTACCAATTACTGAAAATTGATCACACCAGATGTACTGATGGCCTATCTACTTTCTTGAGGCCCTGAAATGTCAGGACAGTACAAATACCCCCCAAATGACCCTTTTTGTAAAGTAGACAGTCCAAGGTATTTAGTAAGAGGCATGGTGAGTTTTTTGAAGTTATAATTTTTTCCCACAATTCTTGGGAAAATGAAGAAAAAAATGTTTTTTTCTCAAAACGTTGTCAATTTATAAGCTATTTCTAACACATAGCATGTACACAGCAAAAATGACACCCCAAAATTCATTCTGCTACTCCTTCTGAGTATGGTGATACCACATGTGTGAGACTTTTACACAGCCTGGCCACAAAAAGAGACTCCACGTCCAAGTAGCACCATAAGGCGTTTTAGGAGCATAAATACACATAAAACTTTTTTACTACCTATCACACTTTTCAAGGCCCTAGAGCACCAATACAATGGAAAAGTCCACAAAATGACCCCATTTTGGAAAGCAAACACTCCAATGTATATTCTATGAGGCATTATGGGTCCTTTGAACATGTCATTTTTTTCCACAAGTTTTTGGAAAATGTGGGAAAAAAATAAAAACTTTTTTTTTTTTACACAAATTTGTCAATTTATAGGATATTCCTAACACATAGCATGTACATAGCAAAAATGACACCCCAAAATACATTCTGCCTCTCCTCCTGAGTATGGCAATACCACATGTGTGAGACTTTTTCACAGCCTAGCCATATAGAGGGGCCCAACATCCAAGGAGCATCATCATGCATCCTAGCCACTTGCCTAGGCCTATTTTTGACATTTGGTGTTTACAAGCTAAAATCAGTTGTTTTGCTAGAAAACTGCTTAGAACCCCCAAACATTATATATTTTTTTTAGCAGAGACCCTAGAGATTAAAATGGAGATTATTGCAATATTTTTTATCACACCGTATTTGCGCAGCGGTCTTCCAAACGCAATTTTTTTGGAAAAAATTCACTTTTTTTAATTAAAAAAATAAGAAAACAGTAAAGTTAGCCCAATTTTTTTCCATAATGTGAAAGATAATGTTACGCCGAGTAAATAGATACCCAACATGTCATGTTTCAAAATTGCGCACGCTCACGGAATGGCGACAAACTTTGGTACTTAAAAATCCCCATAGGCGACAATTTAAAAATTTCTACAGGTTGCCATCTTTGAGTTACAGAGGAGATCTAGGGCTCAAATTATTCCCCTTGCTCTAACGATCGCAGCGATACCTCACACGTGTGGTTTGAACACAGTTTACATATGTGGGCGGGGTTTCCGTATGTGTCGCTTCTGCGCGCAAGCTAACGGGGACAGGGCGCTTTAATTTTTTTTTTTTACTATTTATTTTATTTATTATTTTTTATTTTTACACCGTTTAACAAAAAAAAAAATGGATCATTTTTATTTCTATTACAAGAAATGTAAACATTACTAGAAAAAGGCACGACAGGACCTCTTTTTTGTGAGATCTGGGGTCAAAAAGTCCTCAGATCTCACAAGTACACTAAAAGATAGAAAAAAAAAAAAAATTATTATATAAAATGAAAAAAAAAAAAAGGACCTTTAAACCGGTTGCTAGGCAACAACATTTTCCGTAGCTCCAGTCCTCCAAGACCATAGAGTCAAGTGAGGGCAAGCTTGCCCTCACTCGACATCCTGTCTGTGAGGATCCGGGCCTGGATCGTTTTCCCCGCTGCCGGCGGGTCCGGTAAGCGGGGAAAAGGACCGGACGCGGCGGGAGGGGGGGGGGCACCTCTTCCGCCATCCCGGAAGGGTGATCCCACGGCGAATCCGCCGCTGGGACCACCATTATCGGAAAGCCAACCGTCCACCGTTTAAAAAAATACCAGGGTTATGGCAGCTATCTGCTGCCATAACACCGGTATTTAGGTTTAAACGGAGGACGTATATAAACCTTTTTGGACTTGGACATGGTGGCTGTATGAAGGGTGACAGGTACTCGGGTACTTTGTTGGGCAGGTGACAGGCAGGTGACAGGTACTCTGGTACTGATGAGCAGGTGGCAGGTACTCGGGTACTCCGATAGGCAGGTGACAGGTACTAGGGTACTCTGATGGGCAGGTGACAGGCAGGTGATAGGTACTGATGAGTAGTACTGATACTGATAGGTGATACTGTACTGATGGGTACTGATGATCAGTACTGATACGTGATAGGTACTGATGAGTACTGATGAGTAGGGATCGGTACTGATGAGCAGGCGGCAAGTACTCGGGTACTTCAGGCGTCAGGTACTCTGATGAGCAGGTGGAAGGTACTCGGGTACTCTGATGGGTAGGTGACAGGTACTCAGGTACTCTGATGACGGGTACTCCGTTGACAGGTACTCAAAGTACCCGAGTACCTGTCATCAGAGTACCCGAGTACCTGTCATCAGAGTACCCGAGTATCCGTCATCAGAGTACCCGGGTATCCGTCATCAGAGTACCCGAGTACCCGTCATCAGAGTACCCGAGTACCCGTCATCAGAGTACCCGAGTACCCGTCATCAGAGTACCCGAGTACCCGTCATCAGAGTATCCGAGTACCCGTCATCAGAGTACCCGAGTACCTGTCATCAGAGTACCTGCGTACCTGTCATCAGAGTACCCGAGTACCCGTCATCAGAGTACCTGAATACCTGTCACCAGCCCATCAGAGTACCCGAATACCTGTCACCAGCCCATCAGAGTACCCGAGTACCTGTCATCAGAGTACCTGATGGGCTGGTGACAGGTACTCGGGTACTTTGATGGGCTAGTGACAGGTGCTCTTTATTGGGGGGGGGGGCAATCAGTGTGTTTAGTGTGCACTGTAATCGGTAACTAGCTGTTACCACACTCTCTTCCTCACACAGGATCAGTGTGTGAGGAGGAGAACACGGTGACAGCTAGTTACCGTGTTCTCTGTTGACATTTGTGACCGGCTGTGATTGGACACAGCCGGTCACGTGGTAAAGAGCCAATTTCATTGGCTCTTTACCTAGATCGGGGATCGACTCTGTCCGAGGGACGAGCCTCGACCCCGATCGCTGCTCTGTGCGCCCCCGTGGGCGCGCATTGCAGAGAGAACGAGCGGCTCGTGCTGGAGCCGCTCATATGATCGGCTGTGATTGACACAGCCGATCACGTGGTAAACAGCCAATTTCTATTGGCTGTTTACCTTGATCAGGGATGGGCTATGTCCGAGGGACGAGCCTCATCCCTGGTCGCGCCGCTGCGCGCCCCCGGGGGCGCGCAGTAGCAGCTAGAGCGGGCGGACGTCATATGACGCCCGCCCGGATCCGCACAACCACCATGCCGACGTCATATTACTATGACTCGGTATGGAAGTGGTTAAGTTATTTCCCTATCCACATTTGTTTGCAGAGCACTCGCCATGCTCTTAACTATGTTTTGCTGGACACGGACCCAGACTTTTTTTTCAAGTTCGGCCGAACCCGCCGAACACGGACATCCAGGTGTCCGCTCAACTCTAATTGTTATATTTTTGATCTTTTTCACTCTTTTGGGGTGTACCCTAATTTAAAATGACTAAAAAAAGCAGTGTTGGCTACCTCGTCCCCCTCCACCGCCGCTTCCACCTACACCGCCACATCCACCGCCACCTCAACCTCCCTCCTACTCCATATGAGCCTCGTCCTTCACAGATGAAGAAAATTGTTTTATTTTTCTGTTTTTTTTTGTTTTTTTAAGTTATTTTCCTATCCACGTTTGTGTGCAGAGCACTTGCCATGCTCTTAACTACATTTTGCTGCCATTTGCAGCACACTAGCCCTTTCCATTGTTTTTTTTAGAGACATTTTAGCACCTGAAAGTTCGGATCCCCATTGACTTCAATGGGGTTCGGTCTCCGGGTAAAGTTCGGAAAAAGTCTGGGACACGGACCCGGACTTTTTTTTCAAGTTTGGTCGAACCCGCCGAACACGGACATCCAGGTGTCCGCTCAACTCTAGTCACGCGTAGGGGAGGGGCAAGGATGGACAGAACGCTTTGCTATCTGCTGGCGAGACTGTGGGGCTGCCGAGCACAGGAGGAGGCAAACGGCTACGGCGTCTCCCATTACACCACCACGGTATTTCCTTCGGTAAACTGACTGCAATCATGGCTTCTTAAAAGTGCATATTTGCACCTATGCATGTGAGTGTGATAATTATTTTATATGAATAAAAGGTTTTAAAGGATTTCAGCACTATTGCAAGTTTTTTATATCTGCATATGTCGCTGGATGGCGGGTAAGTTGTACTGGCCGGATCGGTGTCGTTGGGGTTGAGCCATATCTATCCAGACGGGCTTTCTTGAGATCCCCTGCATTTATGCTCCATTGAATCTTGATTGAGGTGAGCACCCACTCACAAGAGGGTGCACATTTGCTGCTGAGCTGTGACACTCTGGTCACTCACTCTTTGGGGAAGCACCAGCCACTTTTAGGTGGCCTGAGCACTTATAGAGGAGTGTTATTTTATCACCAAGCATCACTGGGACTTTTATATTGGACTTATATTATGCATTTTGCGTCACTTTGCACTTTTGTATTTATTTTGATTATGATCTGAGTGCTTACTGCTTCTTTTACACGTTTATATATTGTGACAGGAAGTCAGGTAAATCTGTGAATGTAGTCACAGACAGGAGCTACACTTCCACCTGGGTTAGACAAATCACCAATTACTATAGGGTGTCGGCTGCAGAGGTAGCCAGAACTGTCTAAGGAAGTTGAAAGGCCTTCAGCTGTTCAGAATGAGGAAATGAAGGCCTCTATAATTTGTCCAAAGGAAGTCTAATGGATTGCTGCCTCTGGAAGCTGTTTCCTGAAGCCATGTGGGCTGGGAGAAGGAGGACAGTCAGAAGTGTGCCTCCCGACAAGCTGTGTGGGCATGGGAGAAGACCCCCTGAAGTGATGTGTGCTAAGGAGGGTAACCAAGGGTGAAGACGTCTCAAAGGTGAGAAAACGAACTATTTCTATGTGAAAGAAATAAAGGAATGTTTGCCATGTGAAGAGGCAAGCCAAGAGACATTCTCATTGTGATGAGTTAAGGACATGTTCAATGGACATTTTGTGCTGTGTGAAGAGATTATAAATGGACTATTGTGTGTCCGCTGTAGGACAAGAAAGTCTGCCCAACAGTAGGTTGGAGACAGACTCTTAGGTAGGTTCCAGTGTGAGAAGGTAGCCGCCCACAGAGGCAAGGATTTATTTTCTGTTTTATTTTATTTTGCTGTTTTTGACGCTTGCAGTCTGGTGAAGAAAATTGCCTTAATAAATCAAACTGTTGTTTGCAAGCACTTATCAGCTATTTCTCTGTGAAAACGCATCCCCCAAGGGGTCATCCACACCCGCCACCGAGCTAATCCCTTACAATATATTTATTTGGATTTTTCAATATTTGCACATTTAATTTTTAATTGCTACTGATCTGTTTTATCCACTTACGCATAGCATTATATTTTTTATCTTTATTTATTTATTTATTTAGTTAGTTATTTATTTATTCAATGATCGGTAGGAAGTTATGTACTCATATTTTGCGCAGCACTATTTAATTATTTAGATTTCACACTGATATGAGAAATGAAGTGCTTGCAGCAATCTTTTTATTTAGGGAGGTTGCTTGCGGGAACTCTTGTTTTATTTTGCAGTGTTATTTTGCAGTGTAACTGGTGCCTCTGGTCTGCGTCCATGTCACCACCCAGTGCCTCAATGCCAAATACTTTCATACCAGAAGGATCCTGGCGATGGTAATCTTTAAAGTGTCCTGGCATAGAATATCTCTCTTTGTAGGTGATGATTTCACATTTGTGTTCCCCAAATTTAACCCATAAAGGGCAAGAGGTGCGTCCCACATAAATGCGGCCACAGGGACAAATGATCCCATAAACCACAATTTGGGGTGATGGAGGTATGAAAGTGCAGGAAAGTGGCTGATCTGTGGTCTATATTTTGGTGATTTGAGGTGTGAAGGTGCAGGAATTGGGATGTTCTAAGATGTGAAGGTGCAGGAATTGGGGTGATTTGATGGATAAAAGTGCAGGAATTCGACTGATCTAAGGTATGAAGGTGCAGGCATTGGAATGATCTGAGGTATGAAGGTGCAGGCATTGGAATGATCTGAGCTATAAAGGTGCAGGCATTGGGGTGATCTGATTTATGAAGGTGCAGGCATTGGAATGATCTGAGCTATAAAGGTGCAGGCATTGGGGTGATTTGAGATATGAAGGTGCAGGCATTGGGGTGATTTTAGATATGAAGGTGCAGACATTGGGGTGATCTGAGGTATGAAGGTGCAGGCATTGGAATTATCTGAGGTATGAAGGTGCAGGCATTGGGGAGACCTGAGGTATAAAGGTGCAGGCATTGGAATGATCTGAGGTATGAAGGTGAAGGCATTGGAATGATCTGAGGTATAAAGGTTCAGGCATTGGGGTGATCTGAGGTATTAAGGTGCAGACATTGGGGTGATCTGAGGTATGAAGGTGCAGGCATTGGAATGATCTGAGGTATAAAGGTTCAGGCGTTGGGGTGATCTGAGGTATGAAGGTGTAGACATTGGGGTGATTTTAGATATGAAGGTGCAGACATTGGGGTGATCTGAGGTATGAAGGTGCAGGCATTGGGGTGATCTGAGGTATGAAGGTGCAGGCATTGGGGTGATCTGAGGTATGAAGGTGCAGGCATTGGGGTGATTTGAGATATGAAGGTGCAGGCATTGGAATTATCTGAGGTATGAAGGAGCAGGCATTGGGGAGACCTGAGGTATAAAGGTGCAGGCATTGGAATGATCTGAAGTATAAAGGTTCAGGCATTGGGGTGATCTGAGGTATGAAGATGCAGAAATTGGGGTGATCTGAGGTAAGAAGGTTCAGGAATTGGGGTGATCTGAGGTATGAAGGTGCAGACATTGGGGTGATCTGAGGTATAAAGGTTCAGGAATTGGGCTGATTTGAGCAGTAAAAATGAAGGAACTGAGGTGGATCTGAAGTCTAAATTTAAACATTGTTTGTTTGTTTACCAGGTCATTTACTAACTAATAAGTGTAACTTGCCATTATCAGTGCAGCTACGAGTACAAACACACTATAAGACTATGGTGCCCCTTTGTTTACTGGTGTGCCAGTTGTCTAGTTATTGTAGAGATGGCATTAGATACTGAAAAGCTTTCTGACCCCCTACTCTACATAAATAGAACTCATTTCTCTTTAAACTTCAGTAAATAGAATTATATAATGGAGTAGACATTCCTATATTGTCATCCATGTGTAGAGACGGTGATATCTCCATACACAGGATGGCCACAGAATACCAAAGCCATAACTCGTATTGTGCTATAATCTCCTTGTGTGTGGAGCATGAAGCTGATCAGCAGTGTGAGGCCGGAATCAGCATTGCTAGTGATTGGACGAGATAATTTTTATCTGATATTCTATTAATCTCTGCTGATTGGATTTCTGTATTCATAGGAAGTAATGAGGAGATCCACAAACACTGAATAGTAGATAGTCAGGTGACAGGCCGCTCATACGGGTCTCTAATTGGTGATTGCAGTAAGATCTGATTGCTCCATGCGTGACCTCCTATAATCTCATCTATTTTACTAGTTACCAGACCAAACCAAATATCAGATTTTAGAGATGTGTTATGAAACTATTATTTCATGGCTGATAGAGTGTGATAAGATCCCAGAAATAGATGGCAGTCTAGAATTGGCTATAACCTGTGACAAAAAAAGATTTATAGAATTTATTATTATTAATTGTATTTCTATATTATTTATGTGGTTTAGATATAAAACTGTCCCAGAATATGATTGTCTCAGTCAGTGCTGTTATACTCACAGTAATATCTCTATCCGGCTTGTTGTCAGAGCTTCCATCAGATCCCTGAAATGAGGACCCCCCAGATTGTTCCCAGACAGGCTCAGTGTCCTCAGTGTCTGATTATTTCTTATTCCAGATGCCAGATGGGGGCAGGAACTGTCTGTCAGGTGATTATTGGACAATCTGTAGAAGAAGAGAAGAATGTTACCAGAAGAAAATTAATCTCTCCTCAAGGAATGTAATTATTCCCTACATGAAAAGAATGCATTTCTCTTTATTAGAATCATTCATATTAGCTCACTTTATAAAGCACCAGTACTTAGAATTTTATAGTGGAGTAGACCCCCCCAATATTGTCCTCCATGTGCAGAGACAGATATACAGTATGTCCATACACAGGAAATGCACAGAATATCACTGACATGACGCGTATTGTGCTAATGCTAAACAATATGGAGCATGAATTTTATCAGCAGACAGCGTGAGGCTGGAATCAGCATTGCTAGTGATTGGACAGGATAATTTTTTGATATTCTCTGCTGATAAGAAGGAAATATGGAGGAGATCCCTCAAGACTGAACAGTAGATGTGCATCACAGTGGCTAAGTGGTTAGCACTTCCAACTGACAGCACTGGGGTCATCGGTTTGAATCCCAACCACGGCACTACCTGCCTGGAGTTTGCATGTTCTCCATGTGCGGGGTTTCCTCCCACACTCAAAAACATGCTGGTAGGTAATTGGCCTGAATATGTGTGTGAATGAATGTTAGATTGTAAGCTCTTTGAAGGTAAGGACTGATATGAATGTATAATATGTATGTAAAGTTCTGCATACATTTTTGGTGCTATATAAATAACTGTAATAAATATGAAATAAAATGGTCATGACAGGAAGGTCATTAAAGGATCTGATTGCTCCTTGCAGTAAGTTCAGATTCCTCCGTGTATGACTTCCTATCATCTATTTCACTACTTATCAGACAAAACAGAATATCAGATTTCATGAAACAATTATTTCATGACTAATAATAGAGCGTGATTCAAGATTTACCCAACATTCCAGGATTAGCTATATACTGAGACAAAAAGTAGAACAGTATACTTACTTTATATTAATATTTATGATCATATTTATATATCAATTATGTGGTTCAGATATAGAACTGTCCCAGAATATGATTGTCTCAGTCAGTCCTGTTATACTCACAGTAATTCCTCTATCCGGCTTGTTGTCAGAGCTTCCATCAGATCCCTGAAATGAGGACCCTCCAGATTGTTCCCATCCAGGATCACTGTCCTCAGTGTCTGATTATTTCTTATTCCAGATGCCAGGTGGAGGCAGGAACTGTCTGTCAGCTGATTCTTATCCAATCTGTAGAAGAAGAGAAGAATGTTACCAGAAGGTAATTAATTTCCCCTGCAGGAATGAATGTAATTATTCTCTACATGAATGGAGCTCATTTCTTTTTGTTGGAATCATTTATATCAGATCACTTTATAAACTCCAGTAAATAGTCACCCCGATATTGTCATCTATGTGTAGAGAAGGTAATATCTCCATATACAGGATGACCACAGAATATCACTGACATGACTCGTATTGTGCTATAATTTACTTATAGGGCATAAATTGTATCAGCAGACAGTATAAGGCTGGAATATTTATTGCTAGTAATTGTATGGGAACACTGAATAGTAAATGTGTAGTAATAGGAGATCCCTTGACACTGAATAGTAGATGTGTAATAATGGAGAGACCCCAGACACTGAATAGTAAATGTGTAGTAATGGGGAGACCCCCTGACACTGAATAGTAAATGTGTAATAATGGGGAGATCAGCTGACACTGAACAATATGCACTACAGTCTTTGCTGTGCATCTGGGGGGGGGGGGGGGCATATTTTTTCCCTGATTTGTGTGTGGTGGCAACCGTTGGATATTATATAAATATATGTACAGTTTCTCACAAAAGTGAGTACAACCCTAAGTGAAAATGTCCAAATTGGGCCCAATTAGCCATTTCCCCTCCCCGGTGTCATGTGACTCGTTAGCGCGTGTGTTAAATTTGATGTTATTGCTCTCACTCTCTCATACTGGTCACTGGAAGTTCAACATGGCACCTCATGGCAAAGCACTCTCTGAGGATCTGATAAAAAGCATTGTTGCTCTACATAAAGATGGCCTAGGCTATAAGAAGATTGCCAAGACCCTGAAACTGATCTGAAGCATGGTGGCCAAGACCATACAGCGGTTTAACAGGGCCCGTTCCACTCAGAACAGGCCTCGGCATGGTCAACCTAAGGAGTTGAGTGCACGTGCTCAGCGTCATATCTAGAGGTTGTCTTTGGGAAATAGACTTATGAGTGCTACCAGTATTGCTGCAGAGGTTGAAGGGGTGGGGGTCAGCCTGTCAGTGCTCAGACCATACGCCGCACACTGCTACAAATTGGTCTGCATGGTTGTCATCCCAGAAGGAAGCCTCTTCTAAAGATGATGCACAAGAAAGCCTGCAAACAGTTTACTGAAGAGAAGCAGACTAAGGTCATGGATTACTGGAACCATGTCCGGCGGTCTGATGAGACCCAGATAAACCTATTTGGTTCAGATGGTGTCAAGCATGTGTGGCGGCAACCAGGTGAGGAGTACAAAGACAAGTGTGTCTTGCCTACAGCCAAGCATGGTGGTGGGAGTGTCATGGTCTGTGGCTGCATCAGTGCTGCCGGCACCTGGGAGCTACAGTTCATTGAGGGAACCATGAATGCCAACATGTACTGTGACTTCCTGAAGCAGAGCATGATCTCCTTGCTTCAGAGACTCTGTGGCAGGGCAGTATTCCAACATGATAACAACCATAAACACACTTCTAAGATGACCACTGCCTTGCTAAAGAAGCTGGGGTTAAAGGTGATGGACTGGCTAAACATGTCTCCAGACCTAAACCCTATTGAGCATCTGTGGGGCATCCTCAAACAGAAGGTGGAGGAGCAAAAGGTCTCTAACATCCACCAGCTCCGTGATGGCATCATGGAGGAGTAGAAGAGGACTCCAGTGGCCACCTGTGAAGGTCTGGTGAACTCCATGCCCAAGAGTGTTAAGACTGTGCTGGAAAATAACAATGGCCACGCAAAATATTGACACTTTGGGCTCAATTTGGACATTTTGAATTGACTTAGGGGTGTACTCACTTTTGTTGCCAGCAGTTTAGACATTAATTGGCTGTGTTGAGATATTTTGAGGGGACAGCAAATTTACACTGTTATACAAGCTGTACACTCACTACTTTACATTGTAGCAAAGTGTCATTTCTTCAGTGTTGTCACATGAAAAGATAGAATAAAATATTTACAAAAATGTGAGGGGTGTACTTACTTATGTGAGATACTCTGTATATGTATGTATATGTATGTATGTGTGTATATATATATATATATATATATATATATATATATATATATATATACATACATACATACACAGTATCTTACAAAAGTGAGTACACCCCTCACCTTTTTGTAAATATTTTAAATATTTTATTCTATCTTTTCATGTGACAACACTGAAGAAATGACACTTTGCTACAATGTAAAGTAGTGAGTGTACAGCTTGTATAACAGTGTAAATTTGCTGTCCCCTCAAAATATCTCAACACACAGGCAATTAATGTCTAAACTGCTGGCAACAAAAGTGAGTACACCCCTAAGTGAACATGTCCAAATGGGACCCAAAGTGTCAATATTTTGTGTGGCCACCAATATTTTTCAGCACTGTCTTAACCCTCTTGGGCATGGAGTTCACCAGAGCTTGACAGGTTGCCACTGGAGTTCTCTTCCACTCCTCCATGGTGGATGTTAGAGACCTTGCACTCCTCCACCTTCTGTTTGAGGCTGTCCCACAGATGCTCAATAGGGTTTAGGTCTGGAGACATGCTTGGCCAGTCCATCACCTTTACCCTCAGCTTCTTTAGCAAGGCAGCGGGCGCCTTGGAGGTGTTTGGGGTCGTTATGTTGGAATACTGCCCTGCGGCCCAGTCTCCGAAGGAGGGGGATCATGCTCTGCTTCAGTATGTCACAGTACGTGTTGGCATTCATGGATCCCTCAATGAACTTTAGCTCCCCAGTGTCGGCATCACTCATGCAGCCCCAGACCATGACACTACCACCACCATTCTTGGCTTGTGTTTGTACTCCTCACCTGGTTGCTCACCTGATCCCCATTCACACCTGAAACCTTGTAACAATAACGAGTCACATGACACCGGGGAGGCAAAATTGTTAATTGGGCCCAATATGGAGATTTTAAATTAGGGGTGTACTCACTTTTGTTGCCAGCGGTTTAGACATTAATGGCTGTGTTGAATTATTTTGAGGGGACAGCAAATTTACACTGTTATACAAGCTGTACACTCACTATTTTACATTGTAGCAAAGTGTCATTTCTTCAGTGTTGTCACATGAAAATATATACTAAAATATTTACAAAAATGTGAGGGATGTACTTACTTTTGTGAGATACTGTGTATATGTATGTATGTATATATATATATATATATATATATATATATGTGTATATATATATATATATATATATATATATATATATATATATATATATATATATATATATATATACACATATACAGGGTTCGTACGGTCCTTGAAAACCTGGAAAAGGTATGGAATTTTGAGATGACACTTTCCAGGCCTGGAAAGGTCATGGAAAAGTACGATTTTAGAAATGTTTTGGAAAAGTCATGGAAATCTGGGGAGGAGCGGAGGGGAGCGGTGGGCAGCGGCGGGGGGAGCGGATGCTTAAAACTTTTATTGCAAATGTATTATTTTATTTTATGTGATTGTGCACATTGATTTCCAGGTCCGCAGCAGCCGAGGAGTAGATCATGCACTAAGCACCAATCGCTGGCAGCGGGGAGGGCCGGGCCGCGGTTTGCCTGGATGTGACTGGCCAGCAGCAGCTGCTGCTGCTGGCCAGTCACATACAGGCAAACCGCGGCCCGGCCCTCCCCGCTGCCTGTCATTGGTGCACGATCATTTCCTCGGCTGCTGCTGGCCAGTGACCGACCGTAGGGCAAACTGCGGGCACCTACTGTACCAGTCCTATACGGGAAAGTTAAAAATAAATGTAAATAAATAATTAAGCATCCAATCCTGAGTCGCCTTTCTGTGAGAACTCTGTTCTGCCTCATGGGACTGTTAGGTTTGGCCTAAGAATAGTAAGCGCCGCATTTTGTCCAGCTGCACCTTCATGTCTGCCACCTGAACAGCTTTATTTGGGCAAGCAGGAGCACCACTGTTCTTTCTCCCAAAAGTAAGTGCCGCATTTGTGCACCATCAGATCTGTGCCATCCATACCAGTCTGCCTGCACCTCATGACTGTGGCTTGGGCCTAAAAAGATTACTGTGCTGCATTTTGTGCATCTGACTGTCTGTGCTATCCATACCAGTCCGCCTGCACCTAATGACTGTCGCTTGGGCCTAAAAAGATTACTGTGCTGCATTTTGTGCATCTGACTGTCTGTGCCATCCATACCAGTCCGCCTGCACCTTACGTTAATCCATTTCTAAGCGGTTCTCAGGGTTTATGTTATGAAACCTTGTTACTGTGCAAGCGTTATTTAAATAAATATTTCATATTCCACTGTACACTACAAAGCTTGTCATTTATATTAGTAAAAATATGCTGGGTGTGACATAGATTTTCTTCTTATTTAACACGTATACATAGACATTTCATGAAACATTAGGTCATGAATATTTACGTGAAGTCATGGAAAAGTCATGGAATTTCATTGGTGAAAATGTGTATGAACCCTGTTATATATGAATATAGTACAGGTTGCCGAGGGTCGAGGGAGGGTCCTGTAAGGATGCTATATTTCTCCTCTGTTTGGACTGTGGTCCCTTGTAAGGGAAAAAAAGTGGTTAATGCATTGGTCAGAGGAAGTAGGTTTAACCACTTCAATACGGGGCAGTTATACCCCCTTCCTGCCCAGACCAATTTTCAGCTTTCAGCGCTCTCACATTTTGAATGACAATTGCTCAGTCATGCTACACTGTAACCAAACAAAATTTTTATCATTATTTTCACACAAATAGAGCTTTCTTTTGGTGGTATTTGATCACAACTGGGTTTTTTGTTTTTTGTGATATAAGCAAAAAAAATAGCAAAAATTTTGAAAAAAAAACAAAACACTTTTTTTAGTTTCTATTATAAAATTTTGCAAAAAAATTAATTTTTCTTCATACATTTGGGCCAAAATGTATACTGCTACTTATCTCTGGTAAAAAATAACCCAAATTAGTGTTTTTTATAAAGTCTGTAAGAAAGTTATAGAGTCTAGAAGCTATGGTACCAATTACTGAAAATTGATCACACCTGATGTACTAACGGCCTATCTCCTGTCTTGAGGCCCTGAAATGTCAAAACAGTACAAATACCCCCCAAATGACCCCTTTTTGGAAAATAGATAGTCCAAGGTATTTAGTGAGAGGCATGGTGAGTTTTTTGAAGTTGTAATTTTTTCCTACAATTCTTGGGAAAATAAATATTTTTTTTTCTTTTTTTTCCCACAAAGTTGTCAATTTATAAGCTATTTCTAACACATAGCATGTACACAGCAAAGATGACACCCCAAAATACATTCTGCTACTCCTCCAGGTAGCATATCCAAGTAGCACCTTCAGACATTCTAGGAGCATAAATACACATATACTGTAACTTTCTGACTACCTATCACACTTTTGAACGCCCTGGCTGGCCAGGACAATGGAAACGCCCACAAAATGACCCCATTTTGGAAAGCAAACACCACAACGTATATTCTATAAGGCATTATGAGTCTTTTGAACATGTCATTTTTTTTCCACATGTTTTTGGAAAATGTGGGAAAAAATTAAAACCTATTTTTTTTTAAACATAAGTTGTCAATTTATAGGATATTCCTAACACATAGCATGTACATAGCAAAAATGACACCCCAAAATACATTCTGTTACTCCTCCTGAGCATGACAATACCACATGTGTGAGACTTTTACATAGCCTGGCCACATAAAGAGACTCCACATCCAAGTAGCACCTTCAGGCGTTCTAGGAGCATAAATTACACACATAATTTTCTGACTACCTATCACATTTATATATATATATATGGTTTTTTTTTTTTTTTTTTTTACATGTATGTATTGGTTTATTATCCTATTTAACTTTATGTAATAGGTCTTTGTTGAGCGCACTATTTTTTTCATTTCATTTAGTCTTTTGAACATGTCATTTTTTGCTCAAGTTTTTTGAAAATGTGGGGAAGAAAATGAAAACCAATTTTTTTCACACAAAGTTGTCAATTTATAGAATATTTCTAACACAAAGCATGTACATAGCAAAAATGACACCCCAAAATACATTCTGCTACTCCTCCTGAGTATAGTGATACCACATATGTGAGACTTTTACACAGCCTAGCCACATACAGAGACCCAACGTCCAAGTAACACCTCCAGGTGTTCTAGGAGCATAAATTATACATCTAATTTCATGACGACCTACATTTTTGAAGGCCCTGGAGCACCAGAACAATGGAAACGCCCATAAAATGACCCCATTTTGAAAAGCAAACACCCCAATGTATATTCCATAAAGCATTGTGAGTCTTTTTAATATGTCATATTTTTTCCACAAGTTTTTTGAAAATGTGGAAAGAAAATGAAAACATTTTTTTTCACACAAAATTGTCCATATAGAAGATATTTCTAAGACACAGCATGAACATAGCAAAAATGACACCCCAAAATACATTCTGCTACTCTTCCTGAGTATGACGATTCCACATGTGTGAGACTTTTACCCAGCCTGGCCACATACAGAGACCCAACATCCAAGTAGCACCTTCAGACATTCTATGAGCATGCATTTTTCCATCTAATTTCCTGACAACCTATTACATTTTTGAAGGCAATTCATATTTCTAACACATAGCATGCACATACAAATTACATCCCAAAATATATTCTGCTGAGCAAAGGGTAAACAAAAGATTACCTGTGGTTTTACTAGTGGTCCACAGAGGAGAGCATCCAGGTAGAAGGCAGGAATGTGCTCAGTGACAGCAAAAGCAATCGAACAGGCAGCAGGCAAAAATACTGTCCATAGTCATTACAGGCAGCAGGCAGGGGTACTGTCAGCACAGCCAAAGCATTGGCCCAGGTAGCAGACAGAGATTTTGTCTATAAAGTCCTGAATACTGTCCATATTCATTACAGGCAGCACACAGAAATACTGTCCATAGTCATTACAGGCAGCAGGCAGGGATACTGTCAGCACAGCCAAAGCAATGGTCCAGGTAGCAGGCAGAGATGTGTTCAATAAAGTCCTGAATACTGTCCATATTCATTACAGTCAGCAGGCAGAAATACTGTCCATAGTCATTACAGGCAGCAGTGTTGTGGAAATTAATAGGGCTTGGAGCATAGAAACCCACTCAGTGCGCTCAAGATTAATACGCACCAAACACCATTAATAGCTTGTACTGAAAAGTACAATGTACAGCTCTTTTGTATAAGGTTTCCAAGCGCTCGGCAGCAAAGAAATGGACAGACAAGCTTGCTGTAGTCAATTCAATGCTATCTGGAGGGTTTCCTGTGTGTGACTGCCTCCTCCAAGACACAGTAGGTTTATTTAACAAAAGGGAGTTACAGGGAGTGGATCCAAGACCACCAATCACAGAACATGTATACATTCAAAAAGTACAATAGAAACTGTAGAGTAGATGCCCATGAATGGACACGGCTGAACAAAGGGAATCCCAACTGTAGCACATGGCTTCTCATCGTTCACTCATGTCAATCCATAACCATGACTCATACCTGTTAGTGGGTCTAATCAGACATGATTCATATATAAACCAAATATGACAGTGACCATTCTAACTGTTCCAGTCGATGAGGCTTTATCTGCATAAGATAATAGTAGCAGTTTTAGTTACACGGATCGAATGGGACTAAAAGATACCATCTATTAATCTTGGTAAAATGTTAAGAATTTCCATTCACAAACATAACTCAGCAGTACAGGGCCCCGAATTGCAAATATAGATCTGTGCGATGGACTCTCTTTGCTACTAGTATTGTGCCATCTCATCCAATGGAAGGTTTTTACTAACAAGTCTTTCCTGCAAATACAGTTAAACCGACAATCGCTGTGAATAGCGATTATCGGTAAAACCGACACTGGGAGACATTATGACTATTTAACTAAAGAAATGTCCACAATTAAATTTCCACAACAGCCCCTCCTCTTTGTCATATGCTCCCATGTGTCCTTTGATGAATCTTCTTCCTCTTCTTCCAAATAAACAGAACAGTTCTTCTCACGATAAAAACAATCTATTTCAAAAAGTTTATAAAAAGAAAAAAAAAAGATAATGGGTAAAAACAATCCATCAAAAGGAAACAACACTTGGGTTCCGTTCTTCAGGAGATGACTTCATAGGGAGGGCATGGGATGATGGGATGCATTGACCAGCGGTTGGGCTGGAGTCCTTTGGCGTCGGATGCAGGGGCAGGATTTCGGGGCGTCTTGTCTCAGCAATCAGGACGAGGTAATCTGCTCGGGCTTTGGTGACTCGGTCGACCAGACAACAGGATCATAAAGGAGGAATAGAAACAAGAACAACATAAGTATATATACTCCTATTTCCTTCAACCAAGATCCAATGAAGAACAAAAAAAAATCCCCGGACCTCCCAAAGCATTAAAAGGATTCCAACCCTTGCTAGTTATAGCTCTGGCTCTGCCTTGTAATGAAGTTACCTTATCCATATGGGCTTGGACCTTATCACTGGTGTTTGCTATACCGGAACAGCAGTCTTCCCCTACGAATTCACAGAAACCCCCCTTGGAAGCTAAAAGAAAATCTAGTACCAGTTTCTCCTACAGTAAAAACACCCGGAGTTTCATTGGTGAGATGACTGCTATACCTGTCCCACAGGTTGTAGATCCTACGAATCTAGTTCCAGTGGCAAAACTAAAGTTAAAGCCCATCCGTGGACTACCTGATTGTCCCGATACCCAAATTGTATTGACCAGAAAAGAACAGGAGCCAGAGCTAACATTAAAACTAAAATTTATGTTACCCTCTAGGAATGTGTCATTAAATTCTGTGGACAAGTGTCTCTTGGTTGTCTTCATGATGATACGAACGTCTGTCATTGCTGGGGTGTAATAGCTAGATGGGGGTTTGGAGCACACCCAGCCATGAGACCTGTTTGCCGTCTTGGCCAACTGAAAATTCATTACCCTTGCTAAAACACCCTTGCTAAATATGTAAATAAAAACGAAACTCCTCATTATCATTCTTGGATGGAGTTGAGCAGCTTTTTGTAGTGGCTGGCATGGATCCAGAGCCTCAAGGAAGTCGGCGTTGTCAGCTGAACCTGGTATACCTCGGAATACCTTTGCTCCAATCCCGTCCTTTGACATTTCCTCACAGCAACTCAGTCACCTGGTTGGACGGAATGTACACTGGTTATTGTGTCAGGGTCCTGCAAAAGACTCCCGAACCCTATGATGGACCTTTTGAAGCACCCTTTGCCAGGACTGCACCCACCCCGTCAGCTGAGAATGTAAAAATGACAGCTGCTGAGGAAAGCACAATCCAGGCTCTGGTTGACTCCCAAACAAAACTTGTAGGGTGATAACCCATGGGGCATTTCTGTTGGGGTAAAGAGCAATGAAAAAAAAAATTAGAGCCATGGCTATTTCTATTCAGCCGTTCAACCTTACCGCTAATCCCTGAAGCGCCGTACATACCTCTGCAAAGATATGACCAGTGAAGTTTGATCCACGATCCGACTCGATCGTTCCAGGCAGCCCCCTTCCGACAAACTATCTCAGACAGGATCTTTTTCGTGGTGGCAGTGGCAATGGCATGGTGAACGGGCCAAGCCTCTGGCCACCCAGAAAACATATCCGGACAGACCAAGACACGCTCTTTCCCCGGCAAAGTGATATAATCTATCTGAATGCGCTAAAAGGGATATTCCGGTTTCGGTGAGTGCCTTCTCGGTACCGTTACCATTTTCAGCTGCGGTAGTAAAGCCAGGGCTAATCCAATGCTCCTCCACCTATGCACACATAACCATCTTTGACTGGTGCCCGGGGTAATGAGCCGAGTGGGCCGTCATTGGAAAAAGGGATCTGGGTAAACACCATTTACTATCAAGACCCCAGATGTCATCTGGACCCTGTGTAGCCCCCAAAACCATCCATCTCCTCTTTTCCTGCACTTCCGCTTGGGACTGCAGTTTCTTAACACATCAGAGGGGATGGCTAGCATCAGGGTCTCTGTCACAGGGCTCAGAGCACCTTCCTTTAGCAGCTCTATCTGCCAAGGCATTTCCATTGGCTTCCATAGTCTTCTCAGTAGTATGAGCCTTTACCTTCAGAATGGTTATCACGTGTGGCAAACAAAAGGCAATGAACATCTCTAATAACCCCGCACGTTTCACCGACCTCCCCAAACTAGTCAAGAACCCTCCTGCCTTCCAGACAGGACCACAATTATGTGCCAACCCAAAAAGCGTATCTCGAATCTATATAGAAATTGATCCTCTGATCTCTATATCTTACCATCTGGGGTGTAGTACCTGGAACCATCGGCAAAAAGGTTAGCGTCTAGAATGGGGGTCTCCTTCACTGGACTGACAGCCACTGATTGCCACTCCATCAAAGAAAGACAATCATGTAATTCCTACTAAAGTTGGAAATTTATGAGAGAGATGAGCCAGATCCGCTGACACTGAACCTGTCACTGTCTCTCCTGATTCACGGCTTATCGACTCTACGACTCTTACAGGTCTGCTATGGATGTGGAAAGCCAGGGTACATCAGGCATAATTGTCCGAACAACCCGGCTGGTCCGTGGGGTAAGTGGCAATTTATTCCAGAAGATCCGGAAATTTCAAAGGTAGGTATGGTCAGAAACGACTATGATTTATCATAGGGCGTTGGTAAACCGGTGTCAGCTCACATCCTAGAGGAATTAAAATAGCCCCTCCCTTGCCTCGCTGACACTGATGCAGCCAACACAGTTTTAAGATCTCAAGACCCTAGAGGCAAGGTTCCCCTTCCAGGGGAGACAACTCCCACTGTAGGTCTCACGGGCCAGACAGTGTCAGTGACTGAACCTCTCTATTGCAGGCTAGGCCAGTTTTGCAAGGAGAAGCTTGTTTTTTTTTTTAGGTCATTGCATTTCTCTGTGTACCCAACATCTAACCACTCAGAGAATACAGACATTGAAGGACCCCCAAAGACCTCGTAACCTTAAACGATGCACTATTTTTGAACCCTGCGTCTCTTCTTCCTGTTAAGGAGGAAGAGAAGGGGGGAGAAGGCCGTGCAGAAAAATGGTAATTTTCAAACTTTATATCGCTCTCTTTCTTTCTTTCTCTTTTTTTTTCTCTCTCTCTCTCTCATCAATTTCCAACTTTAGTAGGAACAACACGATTGTCTTTCTTTGATGGAGTGGCAATCAGCGGCTGTCAGTCCAGTGAAGGAGACCCCTATTCCAATTGCTAACCTTTTTGTTGATGGTTCCAGGTACTACACCCCAGATGGTAAGACATAGAGATCAGAGGATCAATTCCTGTACAGATTCGAGATACGCTTTTTGGGTTGGCACATGATTGTGGTCCTGTCTGGAAGGCAGGAGGGTTCTTGACTAGTTTGGGGAGGTCGGTGAAACGTGCGGGTTTAATAGAGCTGTTCATTGCCTTTTGCTTGCCACACGTGATAACCATTCTGAAGGTAAAGGCTCATACTACTGAGACGACTATGGAAGCCAATGGAAACGCCTTGGCAGATAGAGCTGCTAAGGAAGGTGCTCTGAGCCCTGTGACAGAGACCCTGATGCTAGCCATCCCCTCTGATGTGTTAAGAAACTGCAGTCCCAAGCGGAAGTGCAGGAAAAGAGGAGATGGATGGTTTTGGGGGCTACACAGGGTCCAGATGACATCTGGGGTCTTGATGGTAAATGGTGTTTACCCAGATCCCTTTTTCCAATGATGGCCCACTCGGCTCATTACCCCGGGCACCAGTCAAAGATGGTTATGTGTGCAAAGGTGGAGGAGCATTGGATTAGCCCTGGCTTTACTACCGCAGCTGAAAACGGTAACAGTACCGAGAAGACACTCACCCAAACCGGAATATCCGTTTTAGCGCATTCAGATAGACTATATCACTTTGCCGGGGAACGAGCGTGTCTTGGTCTGTCCGGATATGTTTTCTGGGTGGCTAGAGGCTTGGCCTGTGCACAATGCCATTGCCACTGCCACCACAAAAAAGATCCTGTCTGAGATAGTGTCAGATCGTGTCAGATCGCGGATCACACTTCACTGGTCAGATCTTTGCAGAGGTATGTACGGCGCTTCAGGGATTAGCGGTAAGGTTGAACGGCTGAATAGAAAGAGCCACGGCTCAAATGTTTTTTTCATTGCTCTTTACCCCATCAGGAATGCCCCATGGGTTATCACCCTTCAAAGTTTTTGTTTGGGAGTCAACCAGAGACTGGATTGTACTTTCCTCAGCAGCTGTCATTTTACATTCTCAGCTGACGGGGTGGGTGCAGTCCTGGCAAAGGGAGCTCCAAAAGGTCCATCATAGGGTTCGGGAGTCTCTCCCGGACCCTGACACGATAACCAGTGTACATTCTGTCCAACCAGGTGACTGAGTACTTGTAAGGAAATGTCAAAGGACGGGATTGGAGCGGAGGTATTCTGAGGTATTACCAGGTTCAGCTGACAACTCTGACTTCCTTGAGGCTCTGGATCCATGCCAGCCACTGCATAAAGCTGCTCCATCCAAGAATGATAATGAGGAGTATCGTTTTTATTTACATATTTAGCAAGGGTGTTTTAGCAAGGGCAATGCCTTTTCAGCTGACCAAGACGGCAAACAGGTCTAATGGCTGGGTGTGCTCCAAACCCCCACCTAGCTATTACAACTCAGCAATGGCAGACATTCGTATCATCATGAAGACAACCAAGAGACACTTGTCCACAGAATTTAATGACACATTCCTAGAGGGTAACATCAATTTTTTTTTTAATGTTAGCTCTGGCTCCTGTTCTTTTCTGGTCAATACAATTTGGGTATCAGGACAATCAGGTAGTCCACGGATGGGTTTTAACTAGAGGTGTACCGAAATTTCGGCCGGAAATGTGAGTATCCAATTTCGGCCGATAAGGGGTTAAGGATGCCGAAAATGTATGGCCGCTGATATCAGTTAAAAGTGAGTCCTTCACTTCCCTGTCATTTGCGGGTATGTGTGCTGACTGCTGCGATCCTATGCTGGTTACACCGGCGCTTCATTGTGAGCTACAGTGTTTGCTAGACGGCCAGCCGATTGGCGTCTAGCACCTAGGGATGATCGAATGGTTCGGGTCGACCATCGGTTCGACCCGAACATTGGCTGTTCGAGGTTCAGCTGAATTCCGAACTTTTTGCTGAAAAAGTTTGGAAAAAGTTCGGAATTCGGCAACCAGGACCGACCACAATGCAATGGGACAGGAAATTGGCTTTAAAAGCCCGTGATTGGACCAGAACCATTAGTAAAAGCCAATTGAGGGAGCAGGAGAATTCTAGGAATGTGATTGGAGTGACTAGGAGGTCCACAGGCCAATCAGTAGTGAATACGCCCCCCAGTATATAAGATAGCCCAGCCAAATTCCTAGCATTGTAATACAGGGACATTGGAAGAGAATGGAAGCAGTTCTGTTACTTCTGCTTCAAAAGTGTCATTTAGCAATTATTAGTGTGAGGAAAGGGATATCTAGTGT
The DNA here is from genome assembly GCF_965119305.1 of Pelophylax lessonae. Lineage (NCBI taxonomy): Eukaryota > Metazoa > Chordata > Amphibia > Anura > Ranidae > Pelophylax > Pelophylax lessonae. The sequence continues at coordinate 203,048,078 of NC_138780.1, forward strand.
AGTTAGAGTGCTTTTTTACACTTTAGTTAGATGCAAAAATTTAGTTTCTGTAGGGAAAGTGTTAAGTGCCAGGGTGACCGTAGTGTAGTATAGGGTGAACTGACTCTGACTGCTATGGCAGGGTGACCAAACCCTTCCATGTCATGGTGACCGCTATAGAGAAAAGATCGTTTCTCTTAGGTCACTTACAGAACAGGGATATGGCTTCTCGCCTGTCAGCCTGCTTTTTGGCTGCAGGCATTTATAGGGCTTTTTTGAGGACATGTTTGGAGTCAGGCATGACATCTGAACTTGTGTATAGGGGTATATATCCACACATACTTATATGTATATATACACCTAGACATATATAGGTGTGATAGGAGCAGAAATCTATGCTTGCGCTAATTAAATAATTAACACCAATATGGCTCCGCTCCTATCACACCTATATATGTGTAAGTGTATAAAAACATATAAGTATGTGTGTATATATACCCCTATACACAAGTTCAGATGTTTTGCCTGCCTCCAAAGACCCCCAAAAAAATGCCCAAAAAAACGCCTGCGCCAAAAAAAAACGCCCAGGTGTGTTATTGCAGGGTTTTTTTTTGGGCATTTTTTTGGGGTCTTTGGAGGCAGGCATGACATCTGAAGTTCTGTATAGGGGTATATATACACACCTACACATATATAGGTGTGAAAGTAGCAGAACACTATGCTTGCGCTAATTAAATAATTAACACCAATGTGGCTCCGCTCCTATCACACCTATATATGTGTAAGTGTATAAAAACATATAAGTATGTGTGTATATATACCCCTATACACAAGTTCAGATGTTTTGCCTGCCTCCAAAGACCCCCAAAAAAATGCCCAAAAAAACGCCTGCGCCAAAAAAAAACGCCCAGGTGTGTTATTGCAGGGTTTTTTTTTGGGCATTTTTTTGGGGTCTTTGGAGGCAGGCATGACATCTGAAGTTCTGTATAGGGGTATATATACACACCTACACATATATAGGTGTGAAAGTAGCAGAACACTATGCTTGCGCTAATTAAATAATTAACACCAATGTGGCTCCGCTCCTATCACACCTATATATGTGTAAGTGTATAAAAACATATAAGTATGTGTGTGTATATATACCCCTATACACAAGTTCAGATGTTTTGCCTGCCTCCAAAGACCCCCAAAAAAATGCCCAAAAAAACGCTTGCGCCAAAACAAAAACGCCCAGGTGTGTTATTGCAGGCTTTTTTTTTGGGCATTTTTTGGGGGTCTTTGGAGACAGGCATGACATCTGAACTTCTGTATAGGGTTATATATACACACACACATATATAGGTGTGATAGGAGCGGAGACATATTAGTGTTCATTATTTCATTAGCGCAAGCATAGTGTTCTGCTATTTTCACACCTATATATGTGTATGTGTATATATACAGACATGGGTGTATGTATATATACCCCTACACAGAAGTTCCGATGTTTTGCCTGCCTCCAAAGACCCCAAAAAAATGCTCAAAAAAACGCCAGCTACAAAAACGCCCAGGTGTGTTTTTGCAGCTGGCGGTTTTTTTTGGGCATTTTTTTGAGGGTCTTTGGAGGCAGGCAAAACATCTGAACTTCTGTATAGGGTTATATATACACACACACTTATATGTATTTATACACATACACACATATAGGTGTGATAAGAGCGGAGACATATTAGTGTTCATTATTTCATTAGTGCAAGCATAGTGTTCTGCTATATATGTGTATGTGTATATATACAGACATGGGTGTATGTATATATACCCCTACACAGAAGTTCAGATGTTTTGCCTGCCTCCAAAGTCCCCCAAAAAAACGCTTGCTACAAAACCGGCAAGGTGTGAAAATAGCGGAGCCATATCCCTGTTCTATAAGTGACCTAATACAAACAATCTTTTTTTTTTCTGGTTCTGGACATGCTACAGAGCTGAAACTTCACAGGTACACTTTTTAGACCCCCCCAGACACTAAATCAAAAGACATTTTTTTTTTTTTTTTTTTTTTTTAATTTTTGCAATAATTGGCTCTCTATCAAAAAGGACAATTTTTAAGAACTTTTTTTTGTGTGATTAATAGTCCCTGGGGCATGACCCAGAACCCTAGGCACTTTTTAGGGGCATTTATTGGGTTTTAGGGCTTCAAAATGGTGTTTTTTGATTACCGAAGTTCGGGTCCCATTGATTTCAATGGGGTTCTGAAATCCGGGCCGAACTTTCGGGAAGTTCGGATGTTCTGGCCGAACCGAACTTTTGAAAAGTTCGATCATCCCTACTAACAACAAGTGACATCTCGGGGGAGAGGGACTCGGAATGCAAAGGATCTTATCCTCCTCCGCGCCTAATGCTGAACCATTGCACCCACCTCTTCCCTTCATGTGCTGTTCGCTGTAGAAGTAGGTAATGTGGATGTCTGCTGCTGTATAAGCATCTGTAGTTAGAACGGATCATAAATCACAGCCTAGAGTCAGTCTCTCTCTCTCTCTCTCTCTCTCTCTCTCTCTCTCTCTCTCTCTCTCTCTCTCTCTCTAAATGGAATGTTACGTTTTGACTGCAGAAACACTTTGTAACATTCTCTCTCTCTCTCTCTCGTTAAGATTTGACTGCAGAAACACTTTGTAACATTCTCTCTCTCTCTCCTTAAGTTTTGACTGCAGATACACATTGTATACACTTTGTAACATACATCAAATCTGTGAAAAAGGCACTGTATGTTAAAGCCTTACTCCAACCAAACCTTATTACTGTTGGGGAAATTTCCCTGACTTTCTGTCCTGGTGACATACACAGAGTCGTAGTAGTGACATCACCGGGAGGCGGCAGTTTTGAAAGGAAGGACACGGGAGGAGCGGAGAGGTGCCGACAAGTAAGGACATTGCATCATTGAGGTGAGGGGGCTGAGGCGAGGTTACCAATTATATTTGTATTATGCAGCATGAGGGGGTTAATGTATTGCCACTGCTGGTCACTGATGCATTAGTGACCGACCAGTGGCACTTAATTAACCCCTTTGTGCTGCATTAGTGCAACCAGTATCAGTGCAACCAGTGTTAATTAACACTGATACTGGTTGCACTAACGCAGCACAAAGGGGTTAATTAACTGCCACTGGTCGGTCACTAATGCATCAGTGACCAGCAGTGGCAATACATTAACCCCCTCATGCTGCATAATACAAATATCATTGGTAATTAAATTAACCACTTGCCAACCCGTCACAGTACATATACTACATATACTACATACTAGCTACAGGTGTACATCGCTGCCTGTTTCTGTCATATGCCCCTGTTCTATCTATTTTAAAATCATTTGGGGGTTTCGGTTTTCAGCCAAGGGCATCCTGCATTTTCGGTTTTGGCCCAGAATTTTCATTTCGGTGCATCCCTAGTTTTAACTTTAGCTTTGCCACTGGAACTAGATTCGTAGGATCTACAACCTGTGGGACAGGTATAGCATTCATCTCACCAATGAAACTCCGGGTGTTTTTACTGTAGGAGAAAATGGTACTAGTTTTTCTTTTTGCTTCCAAGGGGGGTTTCTGTGAATTCATAGGGAAAGACTGCTGTAACGGTATAGCAAACACCAGTGATAAGGTCCAAGCCCATATGGATAAGGTAACTTCATTGCAAGGCACAGCCAGAGCTATAGCTAGCGAGGGTTGGAATCCTTTTAATGCTTTGGGAGGTCCGGGGATTTTTTTGGTTCTCCATTGGATCTTGGTTGAAGGAAATAGGAGTCTATATACTTATGTCGTTCTTGTTTCTATTCCTCCTATACGATCCTGTTGTCTGGTTGACCGATTCACCAAAGCCCGAGCAGATGACCTCGTCCTGATTGCTGAGGCAAGACGCCCCAAGATTCCTCCCCTGCATTCGACGCCAAGGACCCCAGCCCGACCGCTGGTCAACACATCCCATCATCCCATACCCTCCCTCTGAAGTCATCTGCCAAAGAGCGGAACCCAAGTGTCGTTTCCTTTTGATGGATTGTTTTTACCCGTTATCTTTTTTCTTTTTATAAACTTTTTGAAATGGATTGTTTTTATCGTGAGAAGAACTGTTCTGTTTATTTGGAAGAAGAAGATTCATCAAGGAACAAATGGGAGCATATGATAAAGAGGAGGGGCTGTTGTGGAAATTTAATTGTGGACATTTTCTTTAGTTAAATAGTCATAATGTCTCCCAGTGTCGGTTTTACCGATAATCGCTATTCACAGCAATTGTCGGTTTAACTGTCATTGCAGGAAAGACTTGTTAGTGAAAACCTTCCATTGGATGAGATGGCACAATACTAGTAGCAAAGAGAGTCCATCGCACAGATCTATATCCGCAATTCGGGGCCCCGTACTGCTGAGTTATGTTTGTGAATTCTTATCATTTTACCAAGATTAATAGATGGCATCTTTTAGTCCCATTCGATCTGTGTGACTAAAACTGCTACTATTATCATTTGCAGATAAAGCCTCATCGACTGTAACAGTTAGAATGGTCACTGTCATATTTGGTTTATATATAATTCATGTCTGATTAGACCCACTAACAGGTATGAGTCCATGGTTATGGATTGACATGGGTGAACAATGGAAAGCCACGTGCTACAGTTGGGATTCCCGTTGTTCAGCCGTGTCCATTCATGGGCATCTACTCTACAGTTTCTATTGTACTTTTTGAATGTATACATGTTCTGTGATTGGTGGTCTTGAAGCCACTCCCTGTAAATCCATAGAAACATAGAAACATAGAATGTGTCGGCAGATAAGAACCATTTGGCCCATCTAGTCTGCCCAATATATCTGAATCCTATGAATAGTCCCTGGCCCTATCTTATATGAAGGATAGCCTTATGCCTATCCCATGCATGCTTCACTGTATTTGCAGCTACCACTTCTGCAGGAAGGTTATTCCATGCATCCACTACTCTCTCAGTAAAGTAATACTTCCTCATATTACTTTTAAACCTTTGCCCCTCTAATTTAAAACTGTGTCCTCTTGTGGTAGTTTTTCTTCTTTTAAATATGCTCTCCTCCTTTACCGAGTTGATTCCCTTTATGTATTTAAAAGTTTCTATCATATCCCCTCTGTCTCTTCTTTCTTCCAAGCTATACATGTTAAGGTCCTTTAACCTTTCCTGGTAAGTTTTTTCCTGCAATCCATGTACTAGTTTAGTAGCTCTTCTCTGAACTCTCTCTAGAGTATCTATATCCTTCTGGAGATATGGCCTCCAGTACTGCACACAATACTCCAAGTGAGGTCTCACCAGTGTTCTGTACAGCGGCATAAGCACTTCTCTCTTTCTACTGCTTATACCTCTCCCTATACATCCAAGCATTCTGCTGGCATTTCGTGCTGCTCTATTACATTGTCTTCCCACCTTTAAGTCTTCTGAAATAATTACTCCTAAATCCCTTTCCTCAGATACTGAGGTCAGGACTGTGTCAAATATTCTATATTCTGCCCTTGGGTTTTTACGCCCCAGGTGCATTATCTTGCACTTATCCACATTAAATTTCAGTTGCCAGAGTTCTGACCATTCTTCTAGTTTTCCTAAATCCTTTTCCATTTGGCATTTCCCTCCAGGAACATCAACCCTGTTACATATCTTTGTGTCATCAGCAAAAAGACAAACCTTACCATTGAGGCCTTTTGCAATATCACTTATGAAGATATTAAACGAAATTGGTCCCAGTACAGATCCCTGAGGTACCCCACTGGTAACATGACCTTGTTCTGAATGTTATCCATTGACTACAACCCTCTGTTGTCTGTCACTCAGCCACTGCCTAATCCACTCAACAATATGGGAGTCCATGCTCAATGACTGCAGTTTATTGATAAGTCTTCTATGTGGGACAGTGTCAAAGGCCTTACTAAAATCTAGATATGCAATGTCTACTGCACCTCTATTATTTTAGTCACCCAGTCAAAAAAATCTATAAGATTTGTTTGACATGATCTCCCTGAAGTAAACCCATGTTGTTTTTCATCTTGCAATCCATGGGATTTAAGATGTTCCACAATCCTATCCTTTAACAGGGTTTCCATTAATTTGCCTACTATTGATGTCAGACTCACTGGTCTATAGTTGCTTGATTCCTCCCTACTACCTTTCTTGTGAATGGGCACGACATTTGCCAATTTCCAATCTTCCGGGAAGACTCCTGTTACTAATGATTGGTTAAATAAATCTGTTAATGGTTTTGCCAGCTCACCACTATGCTATTTTAATAATTTTGGGTGTATCTCATCAGGACCCTGTGACTTATTTGTCTTCACTTTAGACAGCAATCTTAGAATGTCTTCCTCTGTAAAGACACATGCATCAAACGATTCATTAGTCATCCTTTCAAGTGGAGGTCCTTCTTCTTTTTCTTCTGTAAAAACTGAACAGAAGTATTCATTAAGGCAGTCGTCTAGCCCTTTATTCTCTTCTACATACCTTCTGTCCTTTGTTTTTAATTTAGTTATTCCTTGTTTTAATTTCCTTTTTTCATTTATATATCTGAAGAATGTCTTATCCCCCTTTTTCATAGACTAAGCTAGTTTTTCTTCTGCTTGCGCTTTAGAAGTTCTTATAACTTGCTTGGCCTCTTTCTGCCTAATCTTGTAGATTTCCTTATCTTCATTGCTCTGGGTTTTTTTATAATTACAAAATGCTAGCTTTTTATTTTTAATGATTTGGGCCACTTCTGCTGAGTACCACAGTGGTCTTTTCCTTTTTTTGCTTTTACTGACAAGTCTAATGCAATTTTCTGTTGCCTTCAATAATGCACCTTTTAAGTAGTCCCATTTCTCCTGGACTCCATGTAATCCGTTCCAGTCTGATAAGGACTCATTTATGACTAATTTCATTTTTGAAAAGTCTGTTTTTCTAAAATCTAAAACTTTTGTTTTTGTGTGGTGTGACTCTTTCACAGTTCTTATATTAAACCACACTGACTGGTGATCACTAGATCCCAAGGTTTCGCCTACAATGACATCATATACCGAATCCCCATTTGTGAATACCAAATCCAAAATGGCCTCCCTCCGGGTTTGCTCCTCAACCACTTGTTGCAGAGACAACCCCAGTAGGGAATTTAGAATATCTGTACTCCTGGTAGAACTTGCTATTTTGGTTTTCCAGTTTATATCTGGAAGATTGGAATCTCCCATAATGATAACTTCTGCTTTCATTGTCATTTTAGCTATTTCTTCAACTAGTAGATCATCTAGTTCTTTAACTTGACCAGGTGGTCTATATATCACACCTACACGAGTTACTGCATGATTAGCAAACTGCAACGTAACCCAAACTGACTCTATGTTGGCCTCACCAACTTGTATTAGGTTAGATTTAATGCTATCTTTCACATACAGGGCCACTCCTCCTCCTTTCTTGCCTTCTCTGTCTCTTCTGTATAAAGAGTACCCTGGTATGGTTATGTCCCAGTCATTTCTTTCATTAAACTATGTCTCCGTAACAGCCACTAAATCTTCATTCTCAGATGCCATTATTGACCCAAGTTCATTGATTTTTTTACCTAAACTGCGAGCATTTGTAGACAGGACTCTGAGCTTATCATTGTAATGTTCTGGTACCTTTGGGTACCCTAATTACTCTTTTCCTAAGTGTATGCGCCCCACCATTCTCTTTTGGTAAGGTGCGCATACACCTTTAAGACTGATGCTGTCATCACTGAGCGCCGGACTGAACAGCTATTTAAATCACTAGCTCTCACTCACATGTGTTCGTTCAACCTGCTTTGTGCCTTGATGCTAACCTGTCTTGAAGCTCTCATGCTTGCAAGCATACCTCACTGTCGGAACCACGCTGCGCTGATCCCTGTATCCCGCTACCGGATCATCCGCTCTTGCCGAACCTCTCCTCTGCTACATTGCTACTAGTGATAAGTACCCCACAGGGGAAACCTCTATAACCTTCATACTAAAGCTTACACTATCTAGCTCTGCATACTAAGGACTATTATTACATCTGCATTATCTAAGATTGCTAGTTCTTGAGCCTATGCATCTCTGAAAACCCAATTTAGGCTTGGCCTATCAGAGGCCGTTAAAGACGAGCTCGCCCGAGCAGATCTGCCAAAAACCCTGGATGCATTGATACAACTCAGTATCACCATAGATAGAAGACTACGAGAAAGAAAGGCTGAGAAAATGGGAATGCCATTATCCAGTTCTTCTCGGATTTCGGCCGTTGACCCCATTCCTATGGAGGTAGGAACCATACGCCCACCTCTATCAACTATGGAAAGAGCCAGAAGACGATCTGGTAATCTCTGCTTGTACTGTGCATCCCCGGATCACAAGATAAACGTCTGTCCCCTAGTCTACAAAAAGAAGGGTGAGTGTTCACATGTCCTCCTAGGGGGATTGACAACTTCAATTACTAACCCTTACCTTTTTGTTTGCTTAACATTACAGTGGGACAAGAACAGGATTACTACTAAGGCCATGATTGACACAGGATCTTGTGGAAATTATATTGACATACGTTTTGCTGCTTTAAATAAAGTTCCTATTATTTCTAAACCTAAACCTGTCTCAGTGAGTCTTATTAACGGTGTTCCTTTATCCTCTGGTCCGATTACTGATCAGACACAGGCACTCCTAGTCACCACTAACGGGTCTCATATGGAGACCACTACCTTCGATCTAATACCTTCACCCCACTTTCCCATTGTTTTGGGACTTCCCTGGTTACACACACATCAACCAACCATAGATTGGAAGGAACGGACCCTGGCCTTCCTCTCTTGCTATTGCGAGGGTACGTGTAACCTCCCGTCTTTCGGGAAGATCCTGTCTGTGGTGACAGATGAGATTGCACCACTATGTTATCAGGATCTCTCTGAGGTTTTTCTTGAGAAAAATGCTCAAGCACTACCTCCCCATCGAGACTATGATTGTAGTATTGATCTACTCCCAAATAGCAAATTGCCGTTCGGTCATGTTTATCCTCTTTCGCAGGATGAACTTTCCCATCTCAAAGACTATTTGGATGAGAATTTGAAAAAAGGTTTTATTAGACCTTCCACTTCTTCCACAGCAGCAGGACTCTTTTTTGTCCGCAATAAGGACTCAAGTCTCAGGCCTATCATCGACTATAGGCAATTGAATGCTATTACAATAAAAGATCGCTATCCTCTACCGCTTATCCCTGAGCTCATTGAGCAGGTGCGTGGAGCTACCTATTTTTCAAAATTGGACCTGAAAGGAGCATACAATCTCATTCGAATCCGTGATGGACACAAGTGGAAGACTGCATTCAGAACCAGATACGGATTGTTCGAATATCTTGTAATGCCATTCGGGCTATGCAACGCCCCTGCAGCCTTTCAACGATTTATAAACGATATTTTCAGAGACTTACTAGATGTCTGTGTTGTGGTATATCTGGACGATATACTTATATATTCACGATCCCTGTCTGAACACATAAGACATGTAAGACTAGTATTATCGAGATTGCTTGCACACAACCTTTATGTGAAACTGAAAAAATGCTTGTTTCATAAAGAAGAAGTACTGTTTCTAGGCTACATCATATCCAAAACAGGAATCAAGATGGACATGAGTAAGATATCCTGCATTCAGGATTGGCCTACACCAACCACACACAAGGCGCTACAGCGATTCCTGGGATTTTCGAATTTCTACAGGAAGTTCATCAGAAACTTCTCTGCCATTGTGAGACTGAGAGGACCCTGCGCTTATGGAAAAAGTGCTTGAGTGCAACAATATACTAGTGAATTGTGTGTAAAAAGCTGCTAGCTGCAGTGTAAAAGTGCTGAGTGCTCTTTTGAAATGTGTACAACTGTGATTTGCAGCGCTGCCTAAATTGGTTTATAAATATATCAAAAATTCATATAAAATAATAGAATGAATGAAATACTTCATATGAATTAAATAAATAATACAATACATAAAACTCATAAAGTGCTGTAGTATTGGTGAAAATAAATATATGGCTCAATGTCCATTATATCATCGTGTTGCCGTGATGAATCTTTTCACTTGAACTCATGCAGGTGCTAAAGTGCTTGATTTGTGCTTTGTTCGGGGTCTCCCCCTTTGGTTATCTACTCACTGCTAGATGGTAGTTTTCAGGCATGTAAGGATAGTTGTGCCCTGCTTCTCCGCTTGATGTATAATTATTTCTGTGAGTATTAATTCCTCCCCGATGTCCTCATGAAAAGAGAGTCATTCATGGTGAAGATCGTTTAAAAAGGGGGGTGTTTATTGAAAAAACAATGGGAATATACTCACAAACATTGTATAATATCATGCAAAAAAATGAATGAATGAAGAGAGCGGCTCGGCGGCTGACTGCTCCCGCAGCATCCACTACACCGGCCGGAGGTCACGTGATACGCTCGACCAATCACTAGACGCGTTTCGATGTATAGCACATCGTCCTCTGTAGCTGACTTGCAGAGCGTGTCACTGTGTTAAATATGTTAGGATGGCCACTCCTAATTTGTATTTGATTTGTGTCTGGTTTGTAAACCGATACATTCACTTTCCAACCCAGACCGCTCTTGGTCTGTGTTATATTGGAGTGGTATTTGTAAACATTCCTTGAGATTTCGCTACATTACTTTGTTAAAAACAATTTACGGACACTCGATGGTGCCTTCTCCTAGTGGGTTTTGTATGTATAAAACTGGTAATTAATTCTAGCCCACACATCTTGCGATTGCTCATGAGCGATTCTACTAAATCTATAATTATATACATACAATCCAAAATTATCAAGATAAATAACATACATAAAATCCATGACTATATACATGAAATTCAAAATTGTGGAGTTTTAAGATCACTGATTACTAACTGGAATAAAAGTTTTTTATGCATTCGGTAATTGACAATTTGAAAGTGATTACATGCAGCAATCGAATATGTTGATCCAACGATTTAAAGATAAAGGATATAAACCCAAAATGCTCAACCAGATACAACAAAAAGTCAAGAATTTGAACAGAAAAGAATTATTACAACCGAGTAAGAAAAAGAAAAAAACCCACCAAATTGCCTTTTGTACAGATTTTAACCAGCAGTACAAACAATTAGAGAACATCTTTAAAAACCACTGGCCCATTTTAATGAGAGATCCTACTTTTAAAAACATTTTACCAACAAAACCTCATTTTATTTATAGAAGACCACCCATCCTTAAAGATAAAATCGCTAAAAACATACCCGATCCTCCGAAAAAAACAGTGACGTTTCTAGATCAGAAGGGGTACTATCGATGCGGCAATTGTGTCATCTGCCGCACCTGCAGAAAAAACAACAAATCTAGAAAAGAAACACATTTCACATCCAATGTTACAAAGCGCCAATATAAAATAGAAAAATTCATAACTTGCAGGTCCACCCATGTTACCTATTTATTGGAGTGTGAGTGTGGACTCCAATATATAGGACGCACCACAAGAGAATTAAGAATCCGATTAAGGGAACATGTAGCAAATATTAAAAAAGGATTCAAGAAACATAGCTTATCTAACCACTATAGACTATGCCATAACAAAGATCCGAGCAAATTAAAATTTTGCGCAATAGATACAATAGAAAAACATTGGAGAGGCACCAACATGAAAAGAGCTATTTCACAAAATGAAACATGGTGGATTCATAAACTAGATAGTATGACACCTAAAGGGTTAAACGTGGAAATTGATATAAATTGTTTTATCAATGATTATTAATGATTTTTTAGATTTTTTAGATTTTTAGAAAGATTTTTTACACTTTTTTACATTTATCACATTATCGTTACTATATGTAGATTTTATAGATGTAAATACGTAATGGGAGCATAACTATATTGTCATTTATTATATTAATATATTTTTAATATATTTTTGATCATTGTCATATAACACAATCGTTACCGAATGCATATAAAACTTTTATTCCAGTTAGTAATCAGTGATCTTAAAACTCCACAATTTTGAATTTCATGTATATAGTCATGGATTTTATGTATGTTATTTATCTTGATAATTTTGGATTGTATGTATATAATTATAGATTTAGTAGAATCGCTCATGAGCAATCGCAAGATGTGTGGGCTAGAATTAATTACCAGTTTTATACATACAAAACCCACTAGGAGAAGGCACCATCGAGTGTCCGTAAATTGTTTTTAACAAAGTAATGTAGCGAAATCTCAAGGAATGTTTACAAATACCACTCCAATATAACACAGACCAAGAGCGGTCTGGGTTGGAAAGTGAATGTATCGGTTTACAAACCAGACACAAATCAAATACAAATTAGGAGTGGCCATCCTAACATATTTAACACAGTGACACGCTCTGCAAGTCAGCTACAGAGGACGATGTGCTATACATCGAAACGCGTCTAGTGATTGGTCGAGCGTATCACGTGACCTCCGGCCGGTGTAGTGGATGCTGCGGGAGCAGTCAGCCGCCGAGCCGCTCTCTTCATTCATTCATTTTTTTGCATGATATTATACAATGTTTGTGAGTATATTCCCATTGTTTTTTCAATAAACACCCCCCTTTTTAAACGATCTTCACCATGAATGACTCTCTTTTCATGAGGACATCGGGGAGGAATTAATACTCACAGAAATAATTATACATCAAGCGGAGAAGCAGGGCACAACTATCCTTACATGCCTGAAAACTACCATCTAGCGGTGAGTAGATAACCAAAGGGGGAGACCCCGAACAAAGCACAAATCAAGCACTTTAGCACCTGCATGAGTTCAAGTGAAAAGATTCATCACGGCAACACGATGATATAATGGACATTGAGCCATATATTTATTTTCACCAATACTACAGCACTTTATGAGTTTTATGTATTGTATTATTTATTTAATTCATATGAAGTATTTCATTCATTCTATTATTTTATATGAATTTTTGATATATTTATAAACCAATTTAGGCAGCGCTGCAAATCACAGTTGTACACATCTCTGCCATTGTGAAACCCCTCACACAGCTCACTAGCATTAAAAGACCATTCAAATGGTCAGATGAAGCAAATAAAGCTTTTCACCTGTTAAAGACAAGGTTTACTTCTGCTCCCATACTACGCCATCCAGACCCATCCCTCCAATACATTCTGGAAGTAGATGCGTCAAACATGGCAGTAGGAGCAATACTCTCCCAAGGACCAACTCACACTTCACCACTTCATCCAGTCGCCTTTTTTTCTAAATCCTTAAGCAGTCCAGAGGTAAATTACCCCGTGGGTGAAAAGGAACTGCTTGCTATAAAATTGGCTCTGGAGAATTGGCGACATCTACTCGAAGGCACCCGATTACCAATACTTATATACACGGACCATAAAAATCTTCAATATCTTCAGACTAACAAAACTCTCTCGCACCGACAGGTACGATGGTCACTATTCTTTCTAAGGTTTAACTTCCTAGTGACCTACACACCTGCAGATAAGAACAAAAAGGCGGATGCACTATCACGACTAACTGAAGAAAATTACTTCGAAATCCCTTCCGTTCCTATAATACCTCACAAACGCATTATTGGAGTTGTCCGTTCCTTGAAGGAAGAGGTTTTGCATGGTATAAGTTAATTACTTATTTAATTAATTACTTATTAATTTACTTAATACCACCATCTCACATGCTCATAGCCAACAAAAAAGGTACTACGACCTCCGTAGAAGACCTTCTCCTCAATATGCTATTGGGGATCTCGTTTGGCTATCTACGAAAAGCTTAAGGTAAAAGATCCCCAGTAAAAAGCTTGGGCCTTTATTTCTAGGACCTTTCCCAATTGAGAAGCTCATTGGGAGAGCTGCAGTTCAACTCACCTTACCGGCAGATCTTAAAATACACCCCATCTTTCAAGTGTCGCTACTGAAACCACATGTTCCCAACCAAGGAATAAGACCTACCATCTCGCCTCCACCTCCAGTACAAGTTGAGGGCAGAGAAGAATTTGAGATTAAGGAGATTTTGGATTCTCGTATCCACAGAGGGAAACTCCAATATCTCATAAGATGGAAAAACTATGGACCCCAAGACGACACCTGGTTGGATACTTCTGACGTTCACGCTCCCAGGCTTATACGAAGGTTCCACTCCAAATACCCGGAGAGACCAGTGCTATAGGCCTTCTGGAGCCGTCCTTAAGGGGGGGGTACTGTAAGATTCTGGTACCTTCGGTACCCTTCCAGCCCATTTCTTTCGCATTTGCGTCCCACCTTTCAGCTAGGTGGAACGCATATACCTGCCTATTCCTTTAAGCCGCATGATGTCATCACTAGGCGCCGCTCTGAGCGGCTATTTCAATCGCCGGCTTTCACTCACAAGGTGTTCGTGCAAACCGCTTGTTACACAGCCTTGCCTGACGCTGCCGAAGCCTCCAGCTATTTCCCCAGAATCTGGATAGACCGGAGTCTCGCTACTTGATCCTGTATCTCGCTACCTGATCCTTATCTCACTACCGGACCCCTCATCTCTCTAAACCAACTAGTGATAAGTACCCCACAGGGGATTCCTTCCTATCAACTTACACTATCTACCCTTGCATACTAAAGACTGTTGCTATCTATGCATTACTATTTCTATGATCTGCACTGTTACATAGATTGTTAGCTCTTGAGTCTACTACCATCTATATCCTTGCACTGAGTTAGCAATTCCTGTACACTTCATCTGCTGTCCCCTACCACCTGTTATTTGTACATGATTGCTAACCTATCTGCATACTGTCTATCACCACCTGCTAACACTCCTGAACATTACTATTGAGTGCCTATCATTACTATCACTACTCACGCCTGTCCTTTCAGCACATCACCTCTATACTATCATATACAACCTATCACTCCAGGAACATCTTATCTGAGTGTCTGTATATTTGCATGCTGAGACAGGCTGGGCCACAATGATGAGTCTGGAGAGTTGGATATGGTGATTCAACACATCTCTACACGACTACTGAGTGAAATTTCTGCAGCTGCAAATCCAGCTCACTAAATAAACGCCGGAGCGTTACACCCTGATAGAGATGACAGGCGGTGTAGGACACAGAGTGGCACGAGGGCCGGTATAGCAGGTGATGTCTTGGCAGAAGACTGATGGCTGTGGATCACTGGATGAACACCTGGAACTGGAACTCGGTGATGCTGGATGAGAAGGCAGGAGCGAAGTCGGAACACAAGCCAAGGAGTTGTCAACAGCCGGAGAGCACGGGAACAGGAACGTGAGACAGAAGCGGAGTCAGGATACAAGCTGAAGTCGGTACACAGTCTGGCAGCAAGGTACAAAGGCATAAGGCAAAGGCAGGGTCAAACACAAGCTGAGGTCACAGGTAGGCAGGCGGGAATCCAAGGAGAGTCAAAGGCAAGCCGGGTCGGTATAACGGGAAATCCACAAGCAGGTCAGGGCACAGGTAAACAGGAACACAAGCTGAAAGACCACTCAGCAATGTGCTCCGGTCACCGCTTGGTATAAATAGGCAGTTTGGCGCCAATTGCGTGCGCACATTGCGTACGCACGTTCGCGCATTGGCGCATGCGCATTCGCACATTCCTTCCAGTGTGCCTGGGCATGCGCACTGAGCATCTCTTACATTGCCCCCCCAATGGGCGGCCTTCGGATGCCCATCTGCAACATCTTCTCAGGATGAAACTGAAAAAAGGTTTGCATTAGATCCATAGCATGGAGGTTGGCTTCTGGTTCCCATGAATTTTCTTCCGGGCCATAGCCCTTCCATTTAATCAGGTACTGGACAGTACCTCCTCTTTTCCTACAGTCTAATATTGCTTCAACCTCGTATTCTTCGTTGCCATCAATAATTTCATTCGGAGGTGGATCAGACTCACGGTCAGGAAATGGATTGGGTCTGGTAGGCTTCAGTAAGGATACATGGAAGACAGGGTGAATTTTGTATGTTTCCGGGAGTGAAAGTTCTTAGGCAGCAGGATTGATTTGTCTCTTAATAGAGAATGGACCGATATATCTAGGCCCCAGTTTCTTAGACGGACATGACAGTTTCAGATTGATAGTGGATAACCAAACCTTGTCTCCCGGTCTGAGGTTTAGATCTCCCCTTCTCTTCCTATCCAAAAATTTTTTGTTGTCTTGCTGTGCTTTGACAATGGCGTCTTGCAATAGCTTGTTGTTGGTTTGCAAAAATGTGGCTCTTTCCTGGACTGCAGGAACCAAGGAATCAGGCATCACATCAGGTATAAAGGCTGAGAAGTACCCATAGTTTGCAAAAAACGGGGCTTGACCCGTGGCTGAATGCACTGCGTCATTATATGCAACTCTGCTAGGGGTAAAAGTGATGCCCAGTCGTCTTGTGAGAATGATGAAAAACACCGGAGGTACTGCTCCAGGGTCTGGTTTGTACGCTCCGTTTGCCCGTTTGTTTGCGGATGATAGGCTGAGGAAAAGTACGTGTCAATTTTCAATGTTTTGCAGAGGTCTCTCCAGAATCTCGAAGTAAATTGCACCCCCCGGTCTGAGGTGATGTTGCTAGGAACCCCGTGGAGCCGAACCACTTCCTTGATGAAAGTTTGGGCAGTTTCCATTGCTGAGGGAGTTCCCGACATAGGGATAAAGTGGGCCATCTTTGTTAATCTGTCGACCACCACAAAGATGGTCGTGAATCCTTCAGAAGGAGGGAGCTCAACGATAAAGTCCATGTTTATCATTTCCCAAGGCCTTTTGGGAATGGGCAAGGGCCTTAGTAGACCCCAGGCTTTGGCCTTGTCATTCTTGTTCCGGATGCAGACTCCACAGGTGCTAACATAATTACGGCAGTCAGACCTCAGACCAGGCCACCAAAAGGACTGTTGTACCAGGTCAACCGTTTTAGATATCCCAAAGTGCCCTGCCAAGGGATGATCATGGCACAGGTCGATGACCTTGGCACGTAGACCTGGAGGTACAAACACTTTTTGGTTATAGAAGAAAAGACCTTCTTGTTCCTTAAGGCACATACCTGATGGTAGAACATCCCTTATGGACGCCTGCTTCAGCTGTGTTAACAGATCCCTTTGCAAAAGTAGAAAACTTTGGGATGGCAGGATTGTGTCTACTTGGTGACATTCTTCGTCCTCTGGGTACATGCGGGATAGCGCATCAGGTTTGCCATTCTTGGAGCCTGGCCTGTAGGTGATATGGAAGGTAAAACGAGAAAAGAACAGTGCCCACCTGGCTTGACGTGGTTTCAGTCTCTTAGCTGTTCGGAGGTACTCCAGATTTTTGTGATCGGTAAAGATCAGGATAGGGTGAGATGCTCCTTCTAATAGGTAGCGCCATTCTTCCAAGGCCGCCTTGATGGCCAGTAATTCCCGGTCTCCAACATCGTAGTTCCTTTCTGCTGGGCTGAGTTTCCTGGAAAAGAAGGCAACAGGGTGAAGAAGAGATCTCGTACCTGAACGCTGTGACAGGATAGCACCTACGGCATTTTCTGAAGCATCCACCTCGAGAACATAGGGCAAAGCGGGATTTGGGTGTCATAAGATAGGTGCAGTAGTGAATAGGATCTTCAACTGGTCAAACGCAGCTTGTGCTGCTGGTGTCCATTGGAAACGGGTGCCTTGCCTTGTTAGCTGGGTGACTGGAAGGATAATGGCGGAGAAGTTCTTGATAAACTTGCAGTAAAAATTAGCGAAGCCAATGAACCTTTGTGTGCTCTTCCTGTCTGTGGGAGTGGGCCATTCGAGGATCGATTTGACCTTTTGGGGGTCCATGGAGATCCCAGAAGTGGAAATGACGAGTCCCAAGAATTGGATTGATTCCTTTTCGAACTCGCATTTCTCAGCCTTTGCGTATAATCCATGGTCTCTTAGGCGGCCGAGAACCTTCTTGACATGTTCACGGTGCAATTCAATGGAACCTGAAAAGATAAGAATGTCGTCAAGGTAGACAATCATAAACAAATCAAGGAAGTCTCTGAAAATATTTTTTACAAAATGCTGAAAAGTAGCTGGAGCATTGCACAATCCAAAGGGCATGACAAGGTACTCGAAGTGGCCGAATCTTGTGCGAAAGGTGGTCTTCCACTCGTCGCCCTCACGGATCCGTACTAGGTTGTATGCTCCTCGTAGGTCAAGTTTTGTGAATACCGTGGCTGCCCTGAAACGTTGGAAAAGTTCAGGAACTAAGGGCAGGGGGTATCTGTTTTTGACAGTAACCTTGTTCAACTCCCGATAATCAACACAGGGGCGTAGAGAATGATCCTTCTTTTCAACAAAGAAAATACCAGCCCCTGCGAGGGACTTAGAGGGCCGATGAAGCCTTTTTTCAGGTTTTCGTCAATGTAAAGGCGTAATGCCTCGAGTTCCAGTTCAGAGAGGGGGAAGATACGCCCAAACGGTATCTCAGCACCTGGTAAAAGTTCAATTGGGCAGTCATACCGCCGGTGAGGTGGTAGGATGTCTGCTTTCTGTTTATCAAAGACTTCCAAGAACTCATGGTAAGCTGGGGGCACAAGTTGGGATGCAGAGGGATCAGGTTGCAGGCCCAAAAGTGATGCAGGTTTCCCAGGACTGGGCTGGAAGCAGTTTTGCTGACAATAGGTGGATGGAAATGCCACTTCTCCTGACTTCCAGTTTATCTGAGGATTGTGTGCTTGTAGCCATGGAATACCGAGAATGATAGGGAACAGAGGAGATGGGATAATGTCCAAAAACAAGTATTCTCGGTGGCCTTTATTAGATATAGCCAGTAATGGGCAGGTTTCTTGGGTTATAGGCCCGGACTTGAGATGGGATCCGTCAGCTAGATGGATAGATAGCTGGCGGTTTTTTTCTTGCAGAGGGATTTGATGACGCTGAGCAAAGTCACTGTCCATGAAGCAGCTGCAAGCGCCGGAGTCAATAATGACTGGGACTTGGATGGTCTTTCCGAGAATCTGTAGCGAGAGAGGTAGAGTAATGTGAGTGGACAGATCCCTCCTGGAACTGTTTGCAAGGTAAGAAGGAAAAGCAAACAGACTTACTAGGCCGCACCGGGCAGGTCTGAAGGTAATGTCCGGCTTCCCCACAATAGAGGCATAAGTTGTTCCGGCGTCTTCGCAATCTCTCCTCAGTGGTTAGTGGAGAGCGTAAAAGTCCGAGTTGCATGGGCTCCACACTGGAGGTTGTGGGGAAAGAGACAGGTGGAAGAAAAGCCGGAGGTGACGGCACTTGAGGCAATATCCAGGTAGGTCTGGAACTTCCAGCTCTTTCCACTCTCCGCTCCCTGAGCCTGCGGTCAAGCTGGATAGTAAGACTAATAAGGTCATCAAGAGAATCAGGCGTACCCACTCTGGCAAGTTCATCCTTAAGGCCCTCTGATAGGCCGAGACGGAATTGATGCCTTAAGGCTGCATCATTCCAGCTGTCACGTACTGATCCGAAGCCGGAGTGTAGAGAGGGCTCCCCCTTGCGGCTAGGTGCAGAGCACCCCTGGAAGTGGGACAGGGAGTGCTGTGCCCGAAGTTGCACGGGTTGCCGGTTGGGATGACCAGATGGAAGCAGGAACAAAGCTTGTTGTGAAGTTCCAAGCAGGTCCGGAACACTTTTGCAAGCCAGGCAGTAGCAGGATGCAAACAGGAACAGACTGGGAGTATGCTGTAGAGAAGTCAAGAGCCAAGCCGAGGTCAAGTATAGGAGCAGACAACAGGAAACCAGGAGTAAGCCAAGGGGTCAGGAGCCAGGAGAAACAACGTCAGACAGTCCGGGTCGGCAACAGGGAATCACGATCAGCAGGTTACAAGGCACAGGGAACACGAGAGGCTGTTGATTATCCAGCAACTTGTTGTTGAGATTGCTGGCTTTAAATAGGCCGTTTAGCGCCAAGCGCCATTACGCACTTGCGTATGCGCGTGCGCATTGGCGCACGCAGATTTCGGACTGCGTTCGCCCGTGATTGGGCGCGCATGCGTGTTCGCGCCAATGCGCGAATTCGCTGATTAGCAATGACGTTGGTAGTGCCCTGACAGTGCCCCCCCCGAGGGGCAGCCTCCGGATGCCCAAGTAAGATCGCTTTTCAGGGAATCTGTTGAAGAATACTCGCAGGAGTCTGGGAGCGTGTATGTTCTTCGCTGGTTCCCACGAACTCTCCTCAGGTGCATAGCCTTTCCATTTTATCAGGTACTGAACCTGCCTTCCTCTTTTCCGGCAATCCAAGATGGATTCAATCTCGTACTCAGTTTCTCCATCTACCGTAACAGGAGGTGGAGGCAAGTCATCTCTTCCAGGAAAGGGGCCAGGATTTGCAGGCTTTAGCAGGGAGACGTGGAAGACTGGGTGAATCCTGTATGTGCTTGGAAGACAAAGTTCAAAAGCCACGGGATTGATCATCCTTTTGATCGAAAAGGGGCCAATGAACTTCGGACCCAGCTTTCTGGATGGGCAGGACAACTTAAGGTTCACTGTGGAGAGCCACACTTTGTCTCCTACCTTCAGAGCTGGACTGTCCTTCTTCCTCTTGTCATATAATTCCTTGTAATCCATTTGTGCTTTTTGCAAGAGTAGGAAGTTTTCTTGTATAAGGGCTACCCTGTCTTGGACGGCAGGTACAGTAGCTTCCGGCATAGGTGTAGGCAGAGAAGATGGGTGGAATCCGTAGTTCGCCCAGAATGGAGACTGACGAGTGGAGGCATGGATGGAGTTGTTATAAGCGAATTTCGCACATGGCAGTAAGACTGCCCAGTTGTCCTGGGAAAAGGTAGAAAAGCAGCGGAGGTATTGCTCCAATGTCTGGTTAGTTCTTTCAGTTTGGCCATTAGTTTGAGGGTGGTAAGCTGAAGACAAGCAGACCTGGATGTTTAAGACCTTACAGAGCGCCCTCTAGAATTTGGAGGTAAATTGTACCCCACGATCGGACACGATACTGCCGGGTAGACCATGTAGCCTTAGGATCTCTTTCACAAAAGTGTGTGCCGTGTCCATGGCCGAAGGAGTACCTATCATGGGCAAGAAGTGGGCCATTTTTGATAGGCGATCCACCACCACCATGATTGTGGAGAATCCGTCTGAAGAGGGTAGATCTACTATGAAGTCCATAGACAACATTTCCCATGGCCGACTTGGGACAGGAAGTGGTCTTAGTAGACCCCAGGCTTGGACGTGGCTGCCCTTGTTACGAAGGCAGGTTGTACAGGAGCTCACGTAATTTTGACAGTCCTGCCTTAAGTTTGGCCACCAATAGGCTCGTTGGATTAGTTCCAGAGTTTTGCGGACCCGAAGTGGCCAGCTAGTTGGTGATCGTGGCATGCTTTAAAGACTGCGAGTCTGGTTTCCTGAGGTACAAAGATCTTGTCCTTGTGCCAAAAAAGTTTTCCTTGTTTCTCGAGTGAAGGAATCTCAGGAACAAAACATTGGGCAGAGGCTGATTCCAGGATAGACCTAAGGTCTGATTGCATTAGGAGAAAATTTTGGGAGGACAGGATAGTGCTGGGGGTGGTATCCACAGGGGTTTCAGGGAACATCCGTGAGAGAGCGTCCGCCTTCCCGTTCTTGGAGCCCGGACGGTACATGAGATGAAAATTGAATCTTGAGAAAAATAATGCCCATCTGGCTTGTCGAGGTCTCAAACGTTTGGCCGATCTGAGATATTCAAGATTTTTGTGGTCGGTGAATATCATTATCGGATGTGCTGCACCTTCTAACAGATACCGCCATTCTTCAAAAGCAGCCTTAATGGCCAGCAGTTTCCGATCACCCACATCGTAATTCCTTTCAGGTTGGCTGAGCTTCCGGGAGAAAAAAGCAACTGGGTGAAGCATCGCCTTGGGTCCTTGGCTCCTGTGGCTCCTGTGGCCACTTCTGAAGCATCGACCTCTAGGACGTAAGGCAAGGCTGGATCTGGATGTTGTAACACAGGGGCACAGGTAAACAGGGCTTTGAGCTTGTCAAATGCCATCTGAGCTGCTGAGGACCATTGAAAACGGGTGTGTTGCCAGGTCATTTGGGTAATAGGAGCAATAATGCGAGAAAAGTCTTTGATGAACCTCCGGTAGAAGTTTGCAAAACCCACAAACCTTTGGATGCCTTTCTTGTCTGTGGGAGTAGGCCACTCCAGGATGGCAGATACTTTTTGAGGATCCATTGCCACTCCATCTGTTGAGATGATCAAGCCCAGGAATTGTATAGACGATTTTTCGAATTTGCACTTTTCTGATTTTGCATAAAGTCCGTGTTTCCTTAGAGTAGCCAGTACCTTCCTTACGTGCATTCTGTGCAGTTCCAGGGTGGCAGAAAAAATAAGGATATCATCCAAGTAAACAATGAGAAAGTTGTCCAAAAATTCTCTGAAGATATCATTCACTAGGTGTTGAAAAGTGGCCGGGGCGTTGCACAGCCCGAAGGGCATGACAAGGTATTCGTAGTGCCCAAAGCGGGTTCAAAAGGCAGTTTTCCACTTATCGCCCTCGCGGATCCGTACCAGGTTGTAGGCCCCTCACAAGTCTAGTTTAGTGAAAACTTGGGCGGTACGGAAGGGAACGAGGGGAAGAGGGTACCGATTTTTAATGGTAATTTTATTTAGGTCCCTGTAATCCACACATGGCCTGAGAGTGTGATCCTTCTTCTCCACGAAGAAGATCCCAGCTCCTGCCGGGGAAGAAGAAGGACGAATAAATCCCTTCTTGAGGTTCTCATCAATATATTGACGTAAGGCTTCAAGCTCTGTTTCAGAAAGTGGAAAGATACGCCCAAAGGGAATTTCTGCACCGGGCAACAGTTCAATTGGGCAATCATAGGGACGGTGAGGTGGTAGTGCGTCCGCTTTTTTCTTGTCAAAGACATCCAGAAAGTCGTGATAAACTGAAGGGACCTCTTGGCTGGCATTAGAGACAGGTTGGATGGAGAGACAGCTTGTAGACTGCGGGATTCCAGGTGGCACACAGTGTTGGAGGCAGTACATTAATTTGAAGGAAACCTCCCCTTTGAGCCAGTCTATCTGTGGGTTATGTGCCCGTAACCAAGGAATTCCCAAAATTATGGGAAACATGGGTGAAGGAAGAACATCAAAGTGAAGGAATTCCTGATGGTTGGGGCCAGTTGTGGAAAGGATGGGTAGGGTTTCCTGAGTAATGGGCCCTGATCTGGGCGTGGTGCCATCTGCAAGGTGGATCTCTAGTTTATGGCCTTTAGTCTGAAGCGGGATATGAAGGGCCTTTGCTAGAGAGATATCCAGGAAGCAACTGCAAGCTCCGGAGTCAATGATGGCGGGCAGCTTGACTTCCCCTTCCGAAACCTGTAAAGACACAGAGAGGACTAGGTGAGTTGGGGAAGGTCCCGGAATCTGGAGATGCATGCAGCTGGGAGAAGGAGCCTTACTTGGTCTCACCAGGCAGTTGCGAAGGAAGTGTCCATCTCCTCCACAGTAAAGGCACAGGTTTGCTTGCCGGCGACAAAGTCGTTCAGCAGGAGTTAAAGCTGCGCGGACCGCCCCAATCTGCATCGGTTCGTCAGGGGGAATCGGACTGGCAGCCGTGGGCAGTGGTGCCGGAGTTGGCGGAACTTTGGGCAGCATCCAAGATGGCTGAAATAATTGTGCACGTTCCGACCAACGCTCCCGTAAACGTCTGTCCAGCTGAATAGAAAGCTGAATGAGACCTTCCAATGTGGTGGGGGTCTCTATTCTTGCGAGTTCATCCTTAAGGGTCTCGGAAAGGCCTAGCCGATACTGATATTTGAGGGCGGCCTCATTCCAACCCGTGTCTGCAGCCCACCTACGAAAGTCCACGGTATAGTCCTCCACAGGGCGTCGGCCTTGCTGTAACTTGTGGAGGGTAGCCTCGGCAGTGGCCGTGCGTTGTGGGTCATCATACAATTGACCCATAGAAGCAAAGAAAACGTCTATAGAGTTCAATGCAGGGTCTTTCTGTTCCAACCCATGATTGGGGTTCATTGGATAATAAGGAAATAACAAACCCCACTTTTACTGTCTCTGAGGCAAAAGTTCTAGGCTGTAGAGCCAGATATAGCAGGCAAGAGTTTTTAAATGACTTGAATTTCTTGCGGTCACCAGAGAAACGTTCCGGAGTGGGTACCCTCGGCTCAGGAGGAGGAGCCATCACAGCAGGTGCTGAGGGTCCTGAAGCTGAAGGAGCGGAGGCGGAGACTGCAGCGGATGGACCAGGGGTTGCCGGCAAAGATGGTGCTGACAGGTTCTGGAGGCGACCTTCTATCTGGAAGTAACCATCTTGGAGGTTCTTAACCGCTTGGGTCAATGCTGTTACTTGTTGACATAAAGCTTCCAATGGGGAGACACCTCTCTCGGCTTCTGTCATGGCTGGATGATACTGTCACGTACCTGATCCGAAGCCGGAGTGTAGAGAGGGCTCCCCCTTGCGGCTAGGTGCAGAGCACCCCTGGAAGTTGGACAGGGAGTGCTGTGCCCGAAGTTGCACGGGTTGCCGGTTGGGATGACCAGATGGAAGCAGGAACAAAGCTTGTTGTGAAGTTCCAAGCAGGTCCGGAACACTTTGGCAAGCCAGGCAGTAGCAGGATGCAAACAGGAACAGACTGGGAGTATGCTGTAGAGAAGTCAAGAGCCAAGCCGAGGTCAAGTATAGGAGCAGACAACAGGAAACCAGGAGTAAGCCAAGGGGTCAGGAGCCAGGAGAAACAACGTCAGACAGTCCGGGTCTGCAACAGGAAATCACGATCAGCAGGTTACAAGGCACAGGGAACACGGGAGGCTGTTGATCATCCAGCAACTTGTTGTTGAGATTGCTGGCTTTAAATAGGCCGTTTAGCGCCAAGCGCCATTACGCACTTGCGTATGCACGTGCGCATTGGCGCACGGACATTTCGGACTGCGTTCGCCCGTGATTGGGCGCGCATGCGTGTTCGCGCCAAATGCGCAAATTCGCTGATTAGCAATGACGTTGGTAGTGCCCTGACACCAGCCTGTATCGGAAGCCCATCTGCGGAATTCGGTGACATAGTCCTCAGCAGGGCGGCAGCCTTGTTGTAATGTATGTAGGGTTGCTTCGGCTGTAACAGATCGCTGGGGGTCGTCATAAAGCTGCGCCATCGCTTCGAAGAATGATGAGACGGTGTTCAGGGCTATACTGTTTTGTTCCAGGAGACGGTGGGCCCAGGATTGCGGCTCTCCGAGAAGTAGAGAGATTACGAACCCCACCTTGATTCAAGTGAGAAAGTCCGTGGCTGCAGGGCAAAGTATAGCTCACAAGAATTCCTGAAAGCCCGGAATTTGTGTCGGTCACCCGAAAATCGTTCTGGAGCAGGTACCCGAGGTTCTGGTGGTGGCAAAACCACTGCAGGTGTAGATAGAGCCAGTTCGGGCATGGAGGACCCATGTGTCGGGGTTGCCGGGATAAAAGCCATGGATTGGATGCGACCCTCTAATTGGAAGTAGCCCTCTTGCAAGGATTTGACTGCTTGGGTAAGCGAAGAAAGTTGCTGGCATAATGTCTCTAGAGGTGAAGCCCCTCTCTCGGTCTCCGACATCTGGCTGAGTGGTACTATCACGTACCTGGTGGAGACCAAGCTGTAGAGGGGGCTTCTCTTGCACCTCCTGTCCAACACCCCTGATAGAGATGACAGGCGGTGTAGGACACAGAGTGGCACGAGGGCCGGTATAGCAGGTGATGTCTTGGCAGAAGACTGATGGCTGTGGATCACCGGATGAACACCTGGAACTGGAACTCGGTGATGCTGGATGAGAAGGCAGGAGCGAAGTCGGAACACAAGCCAAGGAGTTGTCAACAGCCGGAGAGCACGGGTACAGGAACGTGAGACAGAAGCGGAGTCAGGATACAAGCCGAAGTCGGTACACAGTCTGGCAGCAAGGTACAAAGGCATAAGGCAAAGGCAGGGTCAAACACAAGCTGAGGTCACAGGTAGGCAGGCGGGAATCCAAGGAGAGTCAAAGGCAAGCCGGGTCGGTATAACGGGAAATCCACAAGCAGGTCAGGGCACAGGTAAACAGGAACACAAGCTGAAAGACCACTCAGCAATGTGCTCCGGTCACCGCTTGGTATAAATAGGCCGTTTGGCGCCAATTGCGTGCGCACGTTGCGTACGCACGTTCGCGCATTGGCGCATGCGCATTCGCACATTCCTTCCAGTGTGCCTGGGCATGCAAACTGAGCGTCTCTTACACCAAATACTACATTCTTAGCTGTCAGGTAAACCCATGTGGGCTAATGTTTGGGGCCTATACTGGCTGACACCTACTTCTGTATCCTGTCAATGCCTAATGTACCTCCAGCCACCAAATACTACGTTCTTAGCTGTCAGGTAAACCTATGTGGGCTAATTTTTGGGGCCTATACTGGCCAACACTTACTTCTGTATCCTGTCAATGCCTAATGTACCTCCAGCCACCAAATACTATGTTCTTAGCTGTCAGGTAAACCCATGTGGGCTAATTTTTGGGGCCTATACCGGCCGACACTTACTTCTGTATCCTGTCAATGCCTAATGTACCTCCAGCCACCAAATACTACATTCTTAGCTGTCAGGTAAACCCATGTGGGCTAATGTTTGGGGCCTATACTGGCCGACACTTACTTCTGTATCCTGTCAATGCCTAATGTACCTCCAGCCACCAAATACTACGTTCTTAGCTGTCAGGTAAACCTATATGGGCTAATTTTTGGGGCCTATACTGGCCGACACTTACTTCTGTATCCTGTCAATGCCTAATGTACCTCCAGCCACCAAATACTACGTTCTTAGCTGTCAGGTAAACCCATGTGGGCTAATTTTTGGGGCCTATACTCGCCGACACTTACTTCTGTATCCTGTCAATGCCTAATGTACCTCCAGCCACCAAATACTTCATTCTTTGCTGTCAGGTAAACCCATGTGGGCTAATTATTGGGGCCTATACTGGATGAAACTTACTTCTGTATCCTGCAAATGCCTCATGTACCTCCAGCCACCAAATACTATGTTCTTAGCTGTCAGGTAAACGCATGTGGGCTAATTTTTGGGGCCTTTCATGGCCGACACTTACTTCTGTATCCTGTGAATGCCTAATGTACCTTCAGCCAAAGAATACTACATTCTTAGCTGTCAGGTAAACGCATGTGGGCTAATTTTTGGGGCCTGGAATGGCCGACACTTACTTCTTTATCCTGTGAAAGCCTAATTTTTCAGACTGGAAATGAAAAACAATGGGTCTGTAAAGGTTCCTTAAAATTGTGGAATGGATGCGGACCCATTTTACAGATGTGTGAATGGACCCTATATGTATTAGACAATGTATTTACCGGCTGCTGTCAGTTCTGGCTAATTTATGGAAAAAAAAAAACTTTTTTTGCTGTAAAAATAAAAATTTAGGGTAACTTTTCCAATTGCAATACTTCTGTTATGACATTGTCCATGTGCTGGGACTATTTGTACACAGCTCGTAAGTCTTTTGTGGCTGCAAATATGACCTAAAGGTTTTTAAAGTTCGCCTCCCATTAAAGTCAATGGGCCTGCCGCTCTTTTGAGAAAATTTGCGACTGATGTTCGCGAACCGTCCCGGACGATTTTCGTCCATCACTAATGGCAGCATCCGTGTCCCTCGTTCATGAAAGGATACGCCAAGGAGCGTTCAGATGACCATGATTTCATGCAAATAAAATGACCCACATAGCGTAATTTCGTTTAAAATTTAATATAGTGCAAAAAAAAGAGTAACATTCACATATAAAAGCCTTGGGAGAAGCATGTAATAGATACATCCGTCTATGCAGTCATTAAGATGGCTGAGATTCACCGTGTATGCGTATTAGCGTGTGTGCGTAGCTAGACCCGATGCGTTTCGTCATACGTGACATCATCAGGGGTACGCACACACGCAAATATTACGCCTATAATTACACAAAGAGACCTGGGAGGTTTCCAGCAATTGGACAAGCAATCTAACAAATGGGGAGGAATCAACCGAGTGACTTAATAATAAATATCGAGCACACTAGAAGGTCAGTTGCCGGCGCCATCTAGTGACTGGATAGCAATATATACATAAAAAAAAAAAACTCCATAGGACTCCAAAATAGTTGTCATCGGATAAATTAATCAACTAAGTTAAAGATGTAAATCAACCAACTTAGTAATAAAGATGTTCATTTACATAAACAACTCAAGGTATCCTCCCAAGGATATTCCAACATAAAATTAATAGTTAAATACATTATTACAATAACACACAATCATTATTCATGTCCAATGTTATTTCAAGACCTCCAAAAAATTCCCACATCTAAAATCATTGATCATATAAACTCATTGGAGGTCAACTGTTGTTGATTTAACAATTGATGTCCCACTCAATATTTAATCCCAGAAGACAACAGGATCTCAGATGATAAATTCAACTGGTTTCAGCTTGTGAAATACATAGTTACAAAGTTACATATTAGTTGAGGTTGAATAAAGACAACAGTCCATCCAGTTTAACCTGTGTAGGTGTGTGTGGACGAATTCATTTGCTTTACCCAGGAATGTTTGATGTATGTCCAAGAGTCTTTTAAAAGTTCCACAATCTTATTGACATTACTGTAGAAAAAACCCTTACGTAGCCTGAGGTTAAACTGCTTCTCCTCTAGTCGCATTGTATGGCCTCATGTCCGCTTACATTCATTGCGACTGAATAGTTTTTTTTCTATGCTGAGATTGCCGTTGAGGTATTTGTAAATCGCTGTCATGTCCCCTGTCAGGCGTCTCTTCTCTATGGAGAATAAATCAAGTGCTTGTAAACGCTCCTCATAATTTAGGTCCTCCAATCCCCTATCTAGCTTAGTTGCCCTTCTTTGCACTCTTTCCAGTTCCAGCACATCTTTTCTGAGGATCGGTGACCAGTACTGGACAGAGTACTCCAGATTAGGGATGATCGAACTTTTGAAAAGTTCGGTTCGGCCAGAACACCCAAACTTCCCGAAAGTTTGGGTCTGGATTTCCAGAACCCCATTGAAATCAATGGGACCCGAACTTCGGTAATCAAAAAACACCATTTTGAAGCCCTAAAACCCAATAAATGCCCCTAAAAAGTGTCTAGGGTTCTGGGTCATGGCCCAGGGACTATGAATCAGGCAAAAAACTTACCGTTAGTATACTGGTAATGGCCTTTCTCTTAATCCTTCCAGGACGGCCTACATTTGAGATATTGTGGCTCCGCCTCACAGGAAACACAACTAATTTGCAGCTGTTTAAAAGGGTCCCACCCATCCTTGAGCTTCAGTAATAGAAAAGTAGTTTCCAACCGAACTTTCAAGGAATAGAGTTATTCAATATCATACAGCTACACATATATACATATACATATATATATACATATTTTTTAGAACTCACCACCATCTTGGGCGGGAAGTAAGCCGGCCGTCCTGGAAGGATTAAGAGAAAGGCCGTTACCAGTATACTAACGGTAAGTTTTCTCCTTTCATCCTTCCAGGACGGCCTACATTTGAGAGGATGATAAAGGAATCCATACTGGCCTACGTTAGGGCGGGACCACTGCCTGTAAAACCTTTCTGCCAAAGGCAAGGTCTTGTTGCGACAGTACTTCCACACGATAGTGCTTTAGGAAGGTATCTTGACTGGACCAGATGGATACATGGCGGACTGCTCCTAGGATGCTCCGGCTTTTTCGGCCCAGGAAGTTGCCATGCCCTTTGTGAAATGTGCCTTTAGTTTTGCGGGTGTGGGTTTACCTGACACCTTATATGACATGCTAATGGCTTGCTTAATCCACCTCTAGATCGAGGGTTTTGATGCTTGCAATCCCTTTCTTGGTCCAGAATATAGAACCAACAGGTGGCTAGACCTTCTAAACCCCTTGGTTCTTTCCAGATCTGTGAGAAGACACTTCTTACATCCAGACAATGGAATTTCCGTTCTTTTGCACAGCTAGGTTTTTCACACAAAAAGGTGACAAGACCATCTCTTGATTTCTGTGAACAGAAGAAACTACCTTGGGTAGGTACAGTGGGTCTTGATCTAAGAATCACTCTGTCTTAGAGAATTAGCATAAAGGGTTCCTTTATGGATGAATTTTTGTAAATCTCCCACTCTTCTGGCTGTGGTAATTGCCGACAGCAAGTTAGCTTATTTGCCAAAATATTTAGAGTAACCTTCTCTGAAGGTACAAGGGGGTTCACTAGCTAATGTCTCTAGTACTTGTGTTTAGTTCCGAGCTGAAACATTAGGTCTATTGATCGGGGTCGTTCATCCCTGAACTAACAAATCTTTTTAATTAGAAAAAAACTCTTTGTCCAGATTTTTATCTAAGAACACAGAAGTACCGCCTGTGGCCTGGGGTGAAATAAGAGGCCTTTGTATTAACAGATCTGGAACCTCTGTTAGTTTCCAGGGAGCTGTCACTGATGGGGATATCAGTCGCGAACCACATCCCCTTTGCCCCCAAGGGGCAATCACTATGAGACGCAGTTGCAGCCATCCACTGAGTCTCTATATGATTCTTGGAATCAGATTTTGAGGAGGAAAGGCATATGCTCGCCTAGCGTGCCATGGCTGTGCTAGGGTATCCACGCCTACCATATCGTTTTGTTATGTCCAGGCGAGGACCTGGTTTACTTTTTTTTTTTTGCTCTGTCAAGTGGCAAACATATCCACTTCCGGTTGACCAAACATTTGGACTAGAAGTTGAAATATTCTGGGATTCAGTTCCCATTCTGTCCGTTTGATGAAATGACGACTGAGGAACTCCTCTTCCCAGTTGTCCTTCCCTTTTATAAAGTGACTTGTCACAAGGTGCCAATGTGAAGTTTAAACATCACATTTTTAGGAAGTCTCCCATGGCTTCACTGGCCTTCAGAGTACTTAACCTGCGAGTTGTGGCACCTTCACGGGTAAGAGCCGACACAGGGATACAAACCTATGCCTTTCAGGAAGTCTCCCATGGCTGTCAGAGTACTTAACCTGCAAGCTATGGCTGCATTATCCCCATAGAGAAATTATTCTCTTTTCTGCGCAGCTCAGTGTCTCCTGAGCTAATTTTTAATAGGGTCCTTGAGCTGGCACGCACTGATGATTCAGGTAAGCTACTGTTGTAGCGTTGTTTAAATAGATTTGGACTTTTTTTCTAAAATGTCCTTTCCGAAAGCTTTTATGGCCTTTTCCACCATTTTTAGCTCTCTGTAGTTGGGTGAGGCCTGATATCCCAGGTACTCCGGGTATGAGCCGCCTCCAGGTGAGCTCCCCCCCTTTTGGAACTTGCGTCCATGGTGACTTTTGTCTAGGGACTTCTGTCTCTTGTTCCAAGAGAGCAGGTGGAAATATTGAAGGTCTCGTGAGTGTAGTTGGGCCACTCTACAGCTGGGATACAAGCTGTAATCCGACCAAACATCCTCAGGATCTGTCCCCTGAAAACACAGAGGATGAAAACAGACATTTTCCACCACCGAGACCACTTTTCCTTTTCCTCTGGGAAAAAAACAGCTTCTTTGAAATCTATCTTATACCCCAGGCAAACTTGAACCTGAGCCGGTTCTATTGAGGATTTCTCCACATTTATCAGCCACCCTGTCGGCTGTAGGACTGACATCACTTGTTGTGTGTCTGCCTGTTTTGCTGATCTTGAAAGGGTCAACTTATAGCCCAGATGAGGGATCCATATTGGGCCCTACAGATGACGCTGTCCTATTTGCAGTCCCCACTGCGAATCCTAGGAATGCTTAGAGTTCCAGATGAATTGGAACCTGCCTGTAAGCGTCTTTTCAATCCAGAGTAGTCATAAAAACCCATCTTTTTATGACTACCTGAATATTCTCCATTGAGAATCTTTTGTATATCATGTACTTATTTAGCTTTCTGTGATATACAACACGACGGCATCTACTTGCGGGTTTGTACCACAATGCGTGAGAATCAAAAAATCTTTAAAGACCTGATTTCACGGTACAGGGGTATTTACCCTCTGCTCCATCCACTCTTGAATCCCCTTTAACAAGGTTTTTTCTGAGGGATATGATACAGTTATCTCTGCCACTGGCAGAGAAGAGAAAAGAAAAACTTCAGTCTGTATCCTCTCTGAATGATCTGGAGGACATCGGGCTGGTTGAGATGTTTTTCCATTGCAGGAAAAAATTGGGATAACCTGTTCCCTGAGGATCTAGATAGACATCCTTCAGGTCCTGATCACACAAAAAAGATCCTTTGCCAGGCCAGGCACAAAGTCTTAACTTGGAAGAGACATCTCCTTCATAAGCTTTGCACACACTGCTCTCCTAGCAGTCTTCATGAGAGCCGCTGTTCTTGCAGAGGCTATAACTGACTGAACAGCTGAGTCTGTTAAGTACGACATCATACCCCCCCTATGGATAGGGAACTTTAAGATGTCTTGTGAGCTTTTAATTATTGCGATATAGTAAGCTCCTGAATTCCAAAAAATTATTTATTTTTTTTTGGCCAGATAGTAAGCAGGTGTCTGCTATAGCTGTAACCACAAAATAAGAATTAGCAATTCATGCCTCCTTTTAACAAGTACTCTGTCCTTATTGTGACCAGCACTCAAAAAGATCTCAATTCCTAAATACTTCGTACGTGGGAAGTTATTTAGGGGAGATTACTCCTCTTTAGGTGGGGATGGTTAACTTGCCGCTACAGCTGATCAAGATAATGAATCAGAGGATCTGTGCAAGATATCACCACACCCAATCAGTCTAAAGCCCCGTACACACGTACCGATCGTCGGCCGACGGAACGTCCTACAAATGTTCGCGGCTGGTGTGTTTGTTGTTTGTCTGTTGAAAAGTGCTCAAAACTTGCCCAGGACATTTGTCTTCCGACAGAAAATGACGTCACTACGTTCCACGCACGTTCGCCGCTACAAAAGAGGAAGTGAGTGTTTGGCCGTGACCCTTCTGGGCATCTCGCGCTGATTTCGGTAGCATTTGTTTGGTTGACGACATTTCGCTATTTTCCGAGACATCGTTCGAGAATTTATTATGGCGACCGTGAATTCGTCCGTTGCTGTCGTTAGTGTTGGAGTTTTGGCTCTGAGACGACGTACGAGCAATAGGAAGAAGAAGCGGACCTCCTGGACGAAAAATTGGTTGCTTAACCGTGATCAATTTTCTCATATGTCCTTGCTGAGGGAGCTCCAGGAAAATAATCCTGATGACTTCAGGAATTATTTGAGGATGACGGATCCCATCTTTTACCGTCTTCTTGCCCTGGTGTCCCCCTATATTCTGAAGCAGGATACTTGTATGCAGCTTGCAATTACTCCTGAGCAAAGGTTAATTGCGACGTTGAGGTATCTTGCAACAGGGAGAAGCCTGCAGGATCTGAAGTTCACCACAGGCATCTCCCCCCAAGCTCTTGGAGTCATCATCCCTGAGACCTGCTCTGCCATCATCAAGGTCTTGCAGAAGGACTATATCAAGGTATGTTTGATTTTTTACATTACATTACATGTATTACTAGTTTCACCTGAATTATGATGTTTTTGGATGTACAGCAATTGACACAGGCCATTATTTGTAAACTACCCTCTGTCCGCATGCACATAGTAGTAAAGATGTAGATTATCTTTAACCATTTGTAAAATTACCCACTAACCACCCCACCATTCTCTCCTATGTGTCCCTAAACGCATTGCCTGTTAACAGTATGTCGAATTTATCTAATTTTATTGCTTTCCCTCAAACAATTATTCCTTGGCCAATGTTTTAGTACCTAGTTAATGATTTATCTAAAATACATCAGTCCATCCATTCCCACCTATGATTCTGTATGTTTATGTAATGATGTTAAAACCTTCACTGACCACAAGCCCTTATTGATGTATAAATGCCCAGTTTTACTTACCCATCCCCCACCCACATGCTAAATCTCAAAGTCAGCATATACCAAAGCTCAAGTTCAGAGGTCTTCAAACTATGGCCCACCAGTTGTTCACGAACTTCAATTTCCATCATGCCTAGTCATGTCTGTGAATGTCAGAGAATTACAAGGCCTCATGGGATGTGTAGTTCTGCAACAGCTGGATGGCCGTAGTTTGTAAATCTCAGCTCTAGCTGGTGAGTATAATGGGCCATACACACTAGAAGATTGTCAGAACAATTTATCCTTCCGATTTACCAAAACCAAATAATATAAGGTCCAACAAACACTTTCAAATCCTATGCAATCTGATAGGCCCTTGCACTACATAGAAAAGGTAAATCTGCACGAAAAAGTCTTCAGAGAATCTTCTAGTGTGTATGGCCCTTTACAATATAAGAACAATAGGAGGTTGAAAATAAATGTATGTAGATGTTACATCCCCATATCCAAACCTTTGCCTTCCTGTTGTATATTTTTTTAGCAAGTTGCATAAGCATTTAACAGACAACTGTGTGTGTAATTAATAATGTGATGTGCTCAAGCACTAATTTTTTTTTTTTTATCTTTTCCCCACAGTTTCCTTCAAACGCAGAGCAATGGCTGGAGATTTCTGATCAATTTCTGGAGAAGTGGAATTTTCCCAATTGTGGGGGTGCTATTGATGGGAAGCACGTCCGCATTGTCCCCCCTCCGAATTCCGGCACATTTTTTTATAATTATAAAGGTTTTTTTAGTATAGTCATGCTAGCCATAGTTAATGCAAACTATGAGTTTATTTTTTTGGATATTGGCAAAAATGGCCGCAATTCGGATGGGGGAGTTATTGATCAGACGGAGTTCGCTCGTCGTCTAAAGAACGGCACTCTGAACCTGCCATCCAGGGAGCAAACTGTTGAGGGTATGAGCTTTGTGTTTATCGCAGATGAGGCTTTGCGCTTGGGGAGCATCTCATGAAGCCCTACCCTCAGAGGAACCTCACCCCAGACCAAAGGATTTACAACTACCGGTTGTCCAGAGCTCGCAGAGTTGTGGAGAATGCCTTCGGGATAATGGCCAACCGGTTCCGGATATTCCTGACGTCCATAAACCTGGCACTGTACAAAGTGGATAATGTGGTCTTGTGTTGCTGCATTTTGCACAACTTCCTACGCAGGAATGCACAAAATTATGTATTGCAGCAACTGGATACTGACCCTGCTATGCCAGGTACAAGTGGAGAGGCCCAACCTTCTAACCAAGTGGAGTCCATGCCGTCAATGGAAGTTGGACGGTCAGCATTGGCATCACACAGGGCCCGTCAGATCCGCCAGGAATATCTGGACTATTTCGTGGGGAGAGGAGCTGTGTCCTGGCAGCAATCACTGTCACACACCCATTAATCTTGTTAAAGATTGGACACACAAGATAAATGTCAGAGATATATTATTTTTCAACACGTTAAACAAAAATTGCAATGATTCTGTATTGTGGATTATAATCATTTGGGCACATATGCCAAACACAATTATTTGGGTTAATCATGTGTTATATATGTGTGACTTTGGAAGGGTTAATACATTCATCAGTGTGTTTCTTGACTGTAGTCTCTCACCAGCTGATCCAAAGTGATGATGGCCATGTGTTATTTTTTAGCCAGTGGTGTAAATACAAGGGCCTTCTGCACCCCACAAAATGTACACAAACCCTGTCACATTGAGAACTAGGTCACACCCAAGGTTCATCTAATGTCACCTTACATTGGTGTTCATTGTCCAGAATTTGCCCATACTATATATTTCATATAATACATTAGGGTATTAACAAAGTACCTACACCTGTTTTGTTGTGTTCATTTATGACATCCTTCTCACTGCCCACCAATGTTAGGATATGTCAGTGTTATGTGAAACTTGATCATTGTTCATCTCAAAGTGTTATATATATAGGTAATGGAAAGTGAACTAGAGCAACGAACAAGCAATACACTATAGATTACACTGATCTCCCTACACTGATTGCTACTGGCAATATCAATGCCATATTGAATCCTAGGACTGCTAGTACCTTGAGTGTTGAGTCACACTTATGCGATGCGGGAAGTCTGCGACTTTGCAGCCTTCCAGCATTGCATAAGGGTGACCCGCCACTTACTTTTTGCACAGGATTGTATTCCACAAGTGTTAAGCACTGTGCGATCCAATCCAGATACATCAGAAATAAAGGGTCATGTGCGACTTGTATGCGTGTTCAGTGCGAATGTAGCCATACAAAGTGTATGTCTCAATTCACACTGCACATCTGATGGCATGTAATATCGTAGCGCACTGCTCCTTTATTACATGCGATCAGATGTTCATGCGAAAATCAGCTATACAGTTTGTATGGCTCAATTCGCACTGCACTCGCACAAAAGTCGCACATGATGCATTTATTCAGCCGCATCAGGATAGGATCGCACAATCGTTCAAACTTGTGTGATCCGATCCTGTGTGAAATGTCAGATCGCACTGTGATATGCGTTAAAACTGGGGGTATCTTTAACATTTCATTGACACCTCCAGCAACTCGCATATGGCAGTGTCCAAAATGCTTTCATTAACATGTAAATATGGGAATAGGACAGCCATCATACATTTAGTGCTTCTTTACACAGCTTTAGACCTCGACCCCCCAACGAAAGTCTAATAAAGAATTGAACACACATTGTTGAATGTAAAAACGTTTTAGTATCAAACATTCACAGGGTTAGGGTTAGGGTTAGGGTTAGGGTTAGGGTGTTGTAAAGTGCTTTTCCCAAACTTGGGTACACTCTTTAACATCTGAGTGTAATTAAAATGCCCTAAAACATTATAAAAAATTTGTAACATCAGGAACATCCCAATACAAACATTAAAAACCTAGTAAAATTGTGGCTTAAAATTTGCCAATCATGTCCACAAAATTGCGCATTTTGATTTGTAATGCCGTTGCAGTCTCCTTTATTTGTTCCAGGTCTGCGCAGCATTGGAGAGCCTCACGGGTCAATTTGGCTAATGTGCAACTATGTAAAACATGGTCTGTAAAAAATAAAAAAAAATGAGTCAATGTGAATCACCTACATGAGGTCATAATAATAGAGAAACATTTGGTGTCCAGGTAATCTTAAATTCCTCTCGAGTTAATACCTACCCTGTTCTTATGCTCTTTTGCCCTAGGCTCTTCTTCTTCCTCCTGTCCTCCTCCGATGCTGTTGCTGATGATTCTGCCGGTCTCCTGAGCTTACTATATATTCATTAGGGGTGTGAACGCATGATGACGTCATTGTGAGGGCATGGTTGTAATGTATATATATTAAGATGCAGAGACCAGAGACGGGCAGAATGCACGGCAACAGCATTGGAGGAGGACAGGAGGAAGAAGAAGAGCCTAGGGCAAAAGAGCAGACAACATAAGAGCAGAAGATTGGACAGCAGAAGACTGGAGAGGAGAAGATCCAAAGAGCAGAGTGGAGAAGACCGGATGAAGATCTTTAAGAACATTTCATAAACGTCTCCTGTCGTTATTCACATACACTTCCATTTATGTGGTTAATGTGTAGGGGTACTATGTACCCCATACCCATTCACATAGTGATTGGGGTCTGGGATCTGGGGGCCACCCTTTGTTAAAGGTTGCTTCCAAAGTCCTAGGAACCCCCTGGCCGCATGACCCCCCAAAACCACCAGACAGGGTTGTGGGGATGAGGCTCTTGTCCTCCTCTACATGGGAGTAAGGTGCTTTTGGGTGTGCGGTGCAGAGGCCCCCTGGCCCAAAGCAACAAAACCCCCCCATGTTGAGGGCATGTGTCCTGCTGTGGTCCAGGGGGTGTTTGGTCCGCTTGCTCGTTCTCTTTCCTGGCCTGACAAGCTGCATGCTTGTATAAGGGTCTGGTAGGGGTTTTGGGGGTAACCCACGCTGTCTTTTTGTTGTGGGCATACCCTCAAACTCAATACCACACACAAAAGGCCTGGTTGTGAACTTGGGGGGACACCCACGGTGGGTTGTTCAATTTTTTGGTGTAGTTCCCCCTCAAAAATCTTCACAACGCAAGTGGCCCCGCAAGTCAGAGCATCCTGATCCGACTTACGGTGCGACTTCCATTCAAATAAAGAGGCTCCCATAGGGCAGTGGTTCCCAAAGTGGGGGTCGCGACCCCCCGGGGGGTCGCGGAGTGGGGAGCGGGGGGTCGCGAGATGCGTGTTATACGCCGATATTAAAAAAAAAAACGGCCAGGAAGCATCGCCGAGAGCAGAAGGGGCGGGCCGGGCCGAGGAGAAGGAAGGACTAGCTGTCATTAGAGCAGAAGGGGCGGGCCGAGCCGAGGAGAAGAGAGAACGAGCGAGCGCAGTCATCGGTAGTCCCGCCTATGACAGACGTCACACGTCTCGGCAGAGGAGACGGGACTTCCGATGACTGCGCTCGCTTGTTCTCCCTTCTCCTCGGCTCGGCCCACCCCCTTCTGCTCTTACGGTATGACAGCTCGTCCTTCCTTCTCGGCCCGGCCCGCCCCTTCTGCTCTCGGCGCTGCTTCCCGGTCTTTTTTGAAACAAAATGAGGTTAGTTCCAATGGCGCTTGCGATGCTGCATATTTGGACATTGCGCTTGCTAGGCTGCATGTATGGACACTTGGTGGGCTGCTTATATGGACACTTGGTGGGCTGCTTATATGGACACTTGGTGGGCTGCTTATATGGACACTTGGTGGGCTGCTTATATGGACACTTGGTGGGCTGCTTATATGGACACTTGGTGGGCTGCTTATATGGACACTTGGTGGGCTGCATGTATGGACACTTGGTGGGCTGCATTCATTGACACTGCTGGTGGGCTGCATTCATTGACACTGCTGGTGGGCTGCATGTATGGACACTGCTGGTGGGCTGCATGTATGGACACTGCTGGTGGGCTGCATGTATGGACACTGCTGGTGGGCTGCATGTATGGACACTGCTGGTGGGCTGCATGTATGGACACTGCTGGTGGGCTGCATGTATGGACACTGCTGGTGGGCTGCATGTATGGACACTGCTGGTGGGCTGCATGTATGGACACTGCTGGTGGGCTGTAATTTGTTAATAAAATAGCCTGGCTTAGAGATTGTGTTCCTTTTTGTTTTAGCTCTGTCAGTATGTAACCAAATCGCAAATCTTACATACGAGGGGGAGGGGGAGGGGTCGCGGGTCGTCAGCAATCTAATATTGGGGGTCGCGGTCTGAAAAGTTTGGGAACCCCTGCCATAGGGAACTAGTGTTGTAAATTGGAGGCTAAAAATAACACTGATAAAAATCATTCTGCAAAAACCTACGTGGGCACACAATTGGCTCTTGGACACTTGGTCCTGGTTCCTCCACAGTTTCGGAACTGGCTTCCATGCTGCTTGGCAAGTTGCCAGGAGATCGGGCTTCTGACCTGGCTGGGGATGCCACATCCTGGCATGATGCAACATCTGCAATGTAAATTTGTAAGGGAATACAAGAATATAAGGTTAAACAATCATTGCAAATACACATATTTCTATGATCCCACTACACAAAAATCTGTGACTACCAACCTTCTTGTTGCTCTGGTGTCTCATCACTTGTTGGCTCCACCAGGATTATTTCCGGAATAATGTCTTCATCTACATAATACAAAACATTGGCCATATCATAAAAGTCACAAGAGGTACATTTGTTAGGACATGGTGCCCTGCTTGATAGCTCTTTTAGTAACAAATATGAAGACATGTACATGGTTATCTACGAAAAATATGGTACATTAATGTTTGACAGTGCATAGGAACCAATTACCTTTAGTGGAATCTGTGCCACCTTCTGTGCCCATGTCCTCATCTTGTTCGGCAACTGCCGATGGAGCTGCCAGACCTCTCCTCCTCCTTTCCCATAGTTTGGCACGGAGTTTACGTTTTTCTCCTATTTAAAGGTTTGAATAATAATCTGTGATTAATAGGAATGTTTGCTGAGAAGATTCGTGCAGGAAAGAACGTTCGTTGCAACACAATACATATATTTTTAACTATGGCTTCCTGACTTTTAATGTCATATACTAAAACATCAACAATAGATCGATCAAATCACGACATGACAACTAAAATGAGTAATCTAACTTTTTACATAGACATTATAATCTAGACATGTTAATACAACATACACAAAATTATAAAAAACATATTGCATGATTAAAAAAATAAAGAAAAAATAAAACTTACTTTTTTTCAAAATCCGATGGATTTGGGAAAGCTGATCCTGCTCACGGTGTTTGAGGTCAGACCACCGTTTCCGAATCTGATCTTTCGATCGCTCGACACCGAATTTTTTGACCAAACAGGCCACCACCTTGTCCATGATGCCATCTTTCCTGGCATTGGGCCGATCGTAATTTGCCAACTTTCCATCGTAATCCATTTTTTCTAAAATGGAGACCATCTCCACCATTTCTGGCTTTGACATGGGTGTAGCCCTTGATTTTTGGGTGGCCCAATCACTTCGGCCCCCACTAATTGAGCTCCCAGATTGTTGAGACATGGTTCGTAATTAAACAATGATTATTCCACTGCCTCAGGTGTGAGTGTCGCATGTAGGCCTGATCTTCGGCACGTACACACCCCTGCACAAGCCCGCCACTGGAGGAGGAGTTGACGCCTGCGCTGTATTTAAAGGACGCCAGATCGTTCGGCCGACGATTCGCTAGCGGACATATCGAGAGTTGGAGCACGATCGAGCGGCGAATCACGACTTTTCCCCACAAACAAAGGTACGACTCTTTTAATAGAAAGTGTGTGTTTTGGGCCCTATACAGCTTTTATTAGGAATATCTTTATTATGTGCCAAAATACATGCTCTTTTAATATGTTTTGTGTTGTTTTGTGTCTTGCAGGCATATACTGTCCTGCAATATGGTGGACAATTTCACCACCCACAACTTTCTCATCAGTTTCATTGATGAATTCAGGCAACTGCCGTGTTTGTGGCAAGTCAAGTCCGCAGATTATAAAAATAGAAAACTCAGAAAACAGGCCATGGAACATTTGGTGGCCTTCTACAAGCCCGTCTGTCCTGGGGCAAATTTTGAGTATATACGCAAAAAAATAAACAGTATTCGCACTGCCTACAGGCGGGAGTTAAAAAAAATAGAGGAGTCCACCCAGTCTGGAGCAGGGGCACGGAATGTATATGTACCACGGCTGTGGTACTTTGATAACATGCGGTTCCTGGCAGACACCTTGGAATCCAGGCCGTCAATTTCTACGCTGCCTTCTACTTCGGCAGAGGGCTCAGTGTCGGTAGATCCAAGCCAGGATGAGGATTTCCTGGAGGAGAGTTTTACTCAGGTATGGCATTTCACAATATATTGTCTGCTAAAATGTAATCATGTAACAAAATTATAAGCTAAACCATAATTGACCCTTTAGGTAAACGGGCATAGCAAGGGGTTGGCATGACAGGCAACCGCCAGGGGCGCAGGCCAAGGGGGGTGGGTCACAAAAACATTGGCATTGTTTTATTGTTTATTTTAACAATCCACTCAGCCTGCACACCCCAGAACCCCCAGTTTGCAGGCGGATTCATGCAGGTGTAAAACATTGAGAGCAGCTTCATGCAGGTGTAAAACATTGAGAGCAGCTTCATGCAGGTGTAAAACATTGAGAGCTGCTTCATGCAGGTGTAAAACATTGAGAGCAGCTGAGCCAAAAGACCAGGAGACTGAGACTGCCTCTCACTGCATCCCCAGCACACCTCCGGTCTTACAAACAGTGCTGCATCCCCAGCACACCTCTGGTCCTAACAAACACTGCTGTAGCCTCAGCATTCCTCTGGCTCAACCTTTTTTAATACAAAACTAACAGCTCCTGCAAATGATCCATCCATCCTTGCTTCCATGTCTCTGGTCTCTCACTCTGGGTCAGCAAGGCAGGTGGCTTCCTTATTCATGTTTCCCTGCACTGCTTCACCCTCAATGCCCTACATCAAGTCCTCTGCAAGTTCAGGCCCCTCTCTCTCTGCAACCCCCTCCTCTCTCTCTCACACCCCCTCTTTCTCTCCCTCTCTCTATCTCTCAACCCTCTCTTTCTTTTTCACACCTGAGACAATGATTGCCCACTAGAGAGCTCTACACTGGGCAAACAAGGGGCAAATTAGAAACTTTTAATGCCCTTTAATTTTTTTTTGGGGGGGTGGGTTACAGTTTTACATTGATCTTGGGGGGGGGGGGGGGGGGTTGTTGCCAAATACAGCTCCTCAACAAGGGCACTGGAGACCCTAGATATGCCACTGTATGTAAAGTCTGCTATTTGTTCACAATAATATAACAAACATGACTTTTTATATACACTATAACATTCTAATCAATTGTTCATTTCATCAACAGGGAAGTGTCACTGAGGAGGAGCCAGGTTGCAGCCAGGAGCCTGGGGAGCCTGCGGAGCCTGAGGAGCCTGAGGAGCCTGCGGAACTCTTTCCACCACCACCTCCTCCTGCCAAACGGAGGCAAAAGAGGAAACACATCGACGACATCACAGATGAATTCATACAGGAGGCCACCATAGCCCTCCGTAGGAAACCGGAGGCAAATGAGTCCTTCGGGAATATGACTGCCAAAATTTTGGATAAGGTGGACCTCAGGCAGTGTCAGTATGCCAGAAAAATTATTCTTGATGTGCTGCAAAAGGCTGAAAACGGCATACTTACTGAGCACAGCCATGCATGCCAGGAGCACCCGTGCCCTCCACCTCCACCTCCACCTCCACCTCCACAACACCCACCACCTCGCCAAATGCCACATGGCCAGTGGCAATATGGCCAGCAGGATCCAAACCTGCCCTCATGGCAACCTGATTACAGTTACCAGCAACTTTAATTTTTGTAACCCCCTATTATTTATTTTACCCCTGTTTGCCAGTTTCTAGTTTAATTTTGTCCAAATGGACCTTTTTTATGTTTAGTTATACGGAAAGTATTGATGTTTGCTTTGTTTTTTTTTTGCTGAGATCCAAAAAATAAAGAAAATTGAAAATAAAAAATGGCCTATCTGAATTTGTTAACATGTTTAATATTGTGCATAACCTGAAAAATATGTTTTAGACATTAATTCATACAAGAATAAAGGGTCATATCAATAGTTAGATCTTTGGTGTGAAAATACAAAAATAATGGTGAAGAGTTCAAATTATTTAATTCTAAAATTTGATAGAACAGATAGAATAGACAAACATTATCTTCATCATAACAGAACACATGCCTTTTTATTAGAAAAGTATGGCATTATGAGCAGCATCTTCCTTCTTCTCACATTTATCAAGATGAGCATGTGCTCCGCATTTCACCTATTTCTTGGACTTCCGCGAGCCGAAAGTTCTTTCTGAATAAAATGTTGAGTTTACTAGAGAAAATTCTTCCGGGAACTCATTTGGTTTGATCATGCGTGTTGGGATTTGTAGCTGTGTGTCGGCCGAATTGTGTACTGACAGGCGAACAATCGTCCGTTCTGGTGTCGGCATACAAATATTTTCATGTTTGCAAGAAAGACTTTTGTCCGCGGATTGTGCGCAGACATCTGTCGGAGGCACCATACTAACACGCGTACAATCGGCAGATCCTTCGTCCACCGACGTTTGTATGCCGACGATCGGTACGTGTGTACGGGCCTTAAAGCCCCGTACACACGTACAGATCGTCGTCATACAAATGTTCCTCTTTTCTCCCCGGGATGTCGGTGTCTGTTGAAAAGTGCAAAGACAGCACAAGGACAGCACAAGAATTTTGTCCGCAGACTTCAGCTGACTGCAGAAGTGATGTCATGTAATGGTTAACTTTCCCTGTGTTTTTTATTTTCTGAGCATGCCCAGTCTTGCAAATCTGCGGTCTGTCGGCTGATTTCTGTACTGACAGGCGAACAATCGTCCGTTCTGGTGTCTGCAGACAAAAATTTTCATGTTTGCAAGAAAGACTCTTGTCCGCAGATTGTGTGTAGACATCTGTCGGAGGCACCATACTAACACGCATACAATCGGCAGATCTTTCGTCCGCCGACGTTTGTATGAACACGATCTGCGTGTGTGTACGGGGCTTAAAGCTGACACACACCATCCAACTTTTGTTGGTAGATTTCCTTCAGATTTACCCTTTTCAATGTAGTGCAAGGGCCTGCCATTGCATACAAATTGAAAGTGTTTAGATCTGCTCTCATATCATATGGTTTTTGGCGAGTCCAGCGGAAAAAATCTTCCGAAAATCTTATAGTGTGTAGGTCAATTAGTCGGTAGAGAATTTTAAATCTGTTACCGCCCGAGCCCTCCTTATTTAGTTAAGGACCTGGGCTGGCTAGTGTCTTTCCTTGGATCTCGTTTATTCCTTGTTTGCAGAGGAAATGTCTTTGAGATTCTGAAACATGGAAAGAGTCCTGCTCCAGAGAACATTACATTCCAGAGCAGACAGACTATCTTAATCTGTGTTAAGCTCTGATGAGTAGCAGCTGTAGTCCACAAGGACTGGATTAGGCAACCCTCCTGCACTGATTTAAGAAAAACTTCATTAAAACAGATACTCTCAGCCAATTTATCAACACATGTATGGCTCAAAGGGTTTGTGTGCAAGGCTTTAAACAGACTACTCCACAGTACCGCACTTCCAGCATGTTTGCTATTAAAGTAGAGGAGGGTCTGACAGAGGCCTTCTGGGCCGCGGAACGACCTGCAACAATAAAAGAGAGAAACAAAGTGATTAACTCGCTCTCTTATTTAACATATGTGCTACTCCCAGACACACAGTAGCGGAACTATCAGGGTCGCAGCGGTCGCAGTTGCGACCGGGCCCTGGAGTTCCGCTACCTGAGGGGGGGCCCGCCAGCCCCTGTTTTCTTACAGCGGCAGCGGCGTGAGGGGGCCCGTCCGTCCGCCTGATGATCGATAATCGCTAGTGGTGGCTCAGTGAGTGAGAGACTAGGCTGGATGCCGCCTTGCGCCTTCCCCAATCGTTGTGCGGGGGGGG
Source organism: Pelophylax lessonae (assembly GCF_965119305.1). NCBI lineage: Eukaryota > Metazoa > Chordata > Amphibia > Anura > Ranidae > Pelophylax > Pelophylax lessonae. Next base: position 203,092,845 of record NC_138780.1, read on the forward strand.
GGGGGGCGGTAGAGGAGAGGTACAGGCATGTCATGTGTGCAGTCAGAGTCAGTGTACTGTAAAGCAATCTATGAGTACCTGCATTCTGTGCATCCTGCTGCTGTGCTGCCTGCACCGCCCTCAGCCCTGCCTATCCTCCAATCCGAGAGAGGGCTGATGCAGTGAGGCAGCAGGGGTGAACAGTCACTGAAAGTCAGCTGACCAGCTGACACCAATAGAGTGCAAGGGGAGGAGGAGTTCTCCCCTCTGCCAGACGAGTGTGAAGGGATCAATGCTGTGTCTGCCTGAGCCTGAGTGACTGACTGCTAATCGTAAGTGAACTTCAACTTGCCTTCCCAAACTCCACCCTTGCTGCCTCTTAATGATTCCATCCCATGCCTGGCACAGAACAGATCTCATCCTCTACAACAGAGCTTTTGGGGGTGTAGGGATGAGATCTGCGGTGGTGGGGGGATGGGATCAGTAAGACAGAGGTAGTGGTGCCACCACATCCCACCCCTCCTCCACCCCCCCACCATTGCCCCCACTGATCCCTCTCTACCATCAACCCTTCACCACTGCCATTGAGCCCACCCCCTCCAATCCATCACCCCCTCTCATAACCGCCATTGATCCCACCCCAATATCCACCCACCCCCCTCACCATCGCCGCCACTAATCTCACCCCCCCTTCACCACCATCACCACCTCTGATCCCACACCCCTCCCCACCACCACCATTACCGCCCCTGATCCCACACCCCTCCCCACCACCACCATTACCGCCCCTGATCCCACACCCCTCCCCACCACCACCATTACCGCCCCTGATCCCACACCCCTCCCCACCACCACCATTACCGCCCCTGATCCCACACCCCTCTCCACCACCACCATTACCGCCCCTGATCCCACACCCCTCCCCACCACCACCATTACCGCCCCTGATCCCACACCCCTCCCCACCACCATTACCGCCCCTGATCCCACACCCCTCCCCACCACCACCATTACCGCCCCTGATCCCACACCCCTCTCCACCACCACCATTACCGCCCCTGATCCCACACCCCTCCCCACCACCACCATTACCGCCCCTGATCCCACACCCCTCCCCACCACCACCATTACCGCCCCTGATCCCACACCCCTCCCCACCACCACCATTACCGCCCCTGATCCCACACCCCTCTCCACCACCACCATTACCGCCCCTGATCCCACACCCCTCCCCACCACCACCATTACCGCCCCTGATCCCACACCCCTCTCCACCACCACCATTACCGCCCCTGATCCCACACCCCTCCCCACCACCACCATTACCGCCCCTGATCCCACACCCCTCTCCACCACCACCATTACCGCCCCTGATCCCACACCCCTCCCCACCACCACCATTACCGCCCCTGATCCCACACCCCTCCCCACCACCACCATTACCGCCCCTGATCCCACACCCCTCCCCACCACCACCATTACCGCCCCTGATCCCACACCCCTCTCCACCACCACCATTACCGCCCCTGATCCCTCACCCCTCCCCACCACCACCATTACCGCCCCTGATCCCACACCCCTCCCCACCACCACCATTACCGCCCCTGATCCCACACCCCTCTCCACCACCACCATCACCGCCCCTGATCCCACAGCCCTCCCCACCACCATCATCACCGCCCCTGATCCCACACCCCTCTCCACCACCACCATTACCGCCCCTGATCCCACACCCCTCCCCACCACCACCATTACCGCCCCTGATCCCACACCCCTCCCCACCACCACCATTACCGCCCCTGATCCCACACCCCTCTCCACCACCACCATTACCGCCCCTGATCCCACACCCCTCTCCACCACCACCATTACCGCCCCTGATCCCACACCCCTCCCCACCACCACCATTACCGCCCCTGATCCCACACCCCTCTCCACCACCACCATTACCGCCCCTGATCCCACACCCCTCCCCACCACCACCATTACCGCCCCTGATCCCACACCCCTCTCCACCACCACCATTACCGCCCCTGATCCCACACCCCTCTCCACCACCACCATTACCGCCCCTGATCCCACACCCCTCCCCACCACCACCATTACCGCCCCTGATCCCACACCCCTCTCCACCACCACCATTACCGCCCCTGATCCCACACCCCTCCCCACCACCACCATTACCGCCCCTGATCCCACACCCCTCTCCACCACCACCATTGCCGCCCCTGATCCCACACCCCTCCCCACCACCACCATTGCCGCCCCTGATCCCACACCCCTCTCCACCACCACCATTACCGCCCCTGATCCCACACCCCTCCCCACCACCACCATTACCGCCCCTGATCCCACACCCCTCCCCACCACCACCATTACCGCCCCTGATCCCACACCCCTCTCCACCACCACCATTACCGCCCCTGATCCCACACCCCTCTCCACCACCACCATTACCGCCCCTGATCCCACACCCCTCCCCACCACCACCATTACCGCCCCTGATCCCACACCCCTCCCCACCACCACCATTACCGCCCCTGATCCCACACCCCTCCCCACCACCACCATTACCGCCCCTGATCCCACACCCCTCCCCACCACCACCATTACCGCCCCTGATCCCACACCCCTCTCCACCACCACCATTACCGCCCCTGATCCCACACCCCTCCCCACCACCACCATTACTGCCCCTGATCCCACACCCCTCCCCACCACCACCATTACCGCCCCTGATCCCACACCCCTCCCCACCACCACCATTACCGCCCCTGATCCCACACCCCTCCCCACCACCACCATTACCGCCCCTGATCCCACACCCCTCTCCACCACCACCATTACCGCCCCTGATCCCACACCCCTCTCCACCACCACCATTACCGCCCCTGATCCCACACCCCTCCCCACCACCACCATTACCGCCCCTGATCCCACACCCCTCCCCACCACCACCATTACCGCCCCTGATCCCACACCCCTCTCCACCACCACCATTGCCGCCCCTGATCCCACACCCCTCCCCACCACCACCATTACCGCCCCTGATCCCACACCCCTCCCCACCACCACCATTACCGCCCCTGATCCCACACCCCTCCCCCCCACCACCATCACCGCCCCTGATCCCACACCCCTCCCCACCACCATCATTACCGCCCCTGATCCCACACCCCTCTCCACCACCACCATTGCCGCCCCTGATCCCACACCCCTCCCCACCACCACCATTACCGCCCCTGATCCCACACCCCTCCCCACCACCACCATTACTGCCCCTGATCCCACACCCCTCCCCACCACCACCATTACCGCCCCTGATCCCACACCCCTCCCCACCACCACCATTACTGCCCCTGATCCCACACCCCTCCCCACCACCACCATTACCGCCCCTGATCCCACACCCCTCCCCACCACCACCATTACCGCCCCTGATCCCACACCCCTCCCCACCACCATTACCGCCCCTGATCCCACACCCCTCCCCACCACCATTACCGCCCCTGATCCCACACCTCTCCCCACCACCATTACCGCCCCTGATCCCACACCCCTCTCCACCACCACCATTACCGCCCCTGATCCCACACCCCTCCCCACCACCACCATTACTGCCCCTGATCCCACACCCCTCCCCACCACCACCATTACCGCCCCTGATCCCACACCCCTCCCCACCACCACCATTACTGCCCCTGATCCCACACCCCTCCCCACCACCACCATTACCGCCCCTGATCCCACACCCCTCCCCACCACCATTACCGCCCCTGATCCCACACCCCTCCCCACCACCATTACCGCCCCTGATCCCACACCCCTCACCACCACCATTACCGCCCCTGATCCCACATCCCTCCCCACCACCATTACTGCCCCTGATCCCACACCCCTCTCCACCACCACCATTACCGCCCCTGATCCCACACCCCTCTCCACCACCACCATTACCGCCCCTGATCCCACACCCCTCCCCACCACCACCATTACCGCCCCTGATCCCACACCCCTCCCCACCACCATTACTGCCCCTGATCCCACACCCCTCCCCACCACCACCATTACCGCCCCTGATCCCACACCCCTCCCCACCACCATTACCGCCCCTGATCCCACACCCCTCCCCACCACCATTACCGCCCCTGATCCCACACCTCTCCCCACCACCATTACCGCCCCTGATCCCACACCCCTCACCACCACCATTACCGCCCCTGATCCCACATCCCTCCCCACCACCATTACTGCCCCTAATCCCACACCCCTCACCACCACCACCATTACCGTTCCCTTTTCCCACACCCCTCCCCAGAAACAGAAATGTTTTACTTTGTTATATTGCAAAAAAAAAAAATAGGGTCAAAAACATGCTTTTTCGGGGGGGGGGCCTTCATGATTTCTTTCACCGGGGCCCTGAGAAATCTAGTTACGCCTCTACAGACACAGATTGTTAACAGGGCTGTCAGTAATGGAACAATTAAAGGCTTGCTGATCCTAGATCGTATGCAGCAGTAGGCCTCATTATCCGGTAAATTTCATTTACCCGGTCTCATGTCCCTGCAGTCACCTGTGCATCGACTTATACCCCTACGGGATGCGTTGTGCTTTGGTCTCTTTTTGGGCAATTTACAGCCCCTTCGTAGCCGGAGATTCTGCCATGAACAACACATGGCCCCGGCGTCTCCTCCATGCTGCGCTTTCTTCCGTGTATCGCTGTCGGTCTTCACAGTGAGGCTTGCGGCGCGCTCCTTGGCGGGAAATTCCGGCTAAATCCTTACCGCTTTAGAGGAGCAAATGGAGGAGACTTTCCTGCAGAGACAAAAGGACTTCAGGTATGAGGGACCTTCACCATAAGGCAAACCGCACTACCTGGTATGTTTGGCGGCCTGAAAGCTCCTATTTCAAGGACACAGCTAGGGAGGAACCTGCTATTAGGCCGACCGAAGCTGCCTTCCAGGGGTACCTTTCAGCCAGTTATTTGCCTCAGGTTAGTAAAAAAACAAACGTTCCGATGTGAGGTTGGAAACACAACTGAACTGAAGCTCAAGGATGGGTGGGACCCTTTTAAACAGCTGCAAATTAGTTGTGTTTCCTGTGAGGCGGAGCCACAATCTCTCAAATGTAGGCCGTCCTGGAAGGATGAAAGGAGAAAAAAGTTCTTAAAAATTGTTGTTTTTAATAGAGAGACAATTATTGAAAAAATTATTGAAAAAAAAAAAGATTTCTTTGGATTTAGTGTCTGGGGGGTCTAAAAAGTGTACCTGTGAAGTTTTAGCTCTGTAGCATGTCCAGAACCAGAAAAAAAGATAATTGTTCTTAGAATTTTTAGTAGCTCAGGGATGGGGTTCTGCTCCTTTCACACCTGGGTGTTTTTGTTGCAGGCGTTTATTGGGCATTTTTTGGGCGTCTTTGGAGGCAGGCATAACATCTGAACTTCTGTATAGGGGTATATATACACACAAACACATATACATACATATATATATATATATATATATGTATATATATATATATATATACATACACACATATAGGTGTGAAAGGAGCGGAATCCCATCCCTGCGCTACTGAAATTATGTCAGTAGCGCAAAGATGGGGTTTCGCTCCTTTCACACCTATATGTGTGTATGTGTATATATATATATATATATATATATATATATATATATATATATATATATATATATGTGTGTGTGTGTGTGTGTGTGTGTGTGTGTATATATACCCCTATACAGAAGTTCAGATGTCATGCCTGCCTCCAAAGACGTCCACAAAAAAGCCCAATAAACGCCTGAAACAAAAACGCCCAGGTGTGAAAGGAGTGTAGCCCCATCCCTGCTCTACTAAAAATTCTAAGAAAAATTATCTTTTTTCTCTGGCGGTCACCCTGACATGGATGAGTTCGGTCAGCCTGGCATAGCAGTCAGAGTCAGTTCACCCTAAACTACATCACGGTCACCCTGACACATAACATTTTCCCTACAGAAACTAGATTATTGAATCCAACAATAGTGGTATATAGTACCCTAACTACACTGCATATCCCTTTCCTCACACTAATAATTGCTAAATGACATTTGAGCAGCAGGAGTAACAGAACTGCTTCCACTCTCTTCCACAGCCTCTCTATTACAGTGCTAGAGATTTGGCGGGGCTATGTTATATACTGGGGGGCGTATTCACTACTGATTGGCCTCTGGACCCCCTAGTCACTCCAATCACATTCCTAGCAGACTCCTGCCCCCTCAATTGGCTTTTACTGATGTTTCGGGTCCAATCACGGGCTTTTAAGGCCCAGTTCCTGTCCCATTGCACTTTGGGCGGTTCTGGTTGACGAATTCCGAACTTTTACCGCAAAAAGTTTGGAATTCAGCCGAATTTCCGAACAGCCAATGTTCGGGTCGAACCGATGGTCGACCCGAACCATTCGATCATCCCTACTCCAGATGTGGCCAGACCAGAGTTTTATAAAGTGGTAGGATTATAGATTTATCTCTGGAGTATATCCTCTTTATTAGGCATGCTAATATTCTGCCGGCTTTGGCAGCTAAAGCTTGACATTGCATGCTATTTCTTAGTCTAACTTCTACTAAGACTCAGATCTTTCTCCATTCTTGATTCCCCCAGAGGTTCCCCCCCTAACAAGTATTTTGCATTTATGTTTTTAGTCCCCAAGTTCAATACCTTACACTTCTCCACATTAAACCTCATTTACCATGTAGTTGCCCACTCTGTTATTTTGTTCAAGTCATTCTGTAAGATTTCTGCATCATGATGTGAAGTTATTGTCCTGCTTAACCACTTAAGCCCTGGAGGATTTGGCTGCTGAAAGACCAGGGGGTATTTTGCGATTCAGCACTGCGTGATTTTAATGGACAATTGCGCGGTCGTGCGACGCTGTACCTAAACGAATTTGATGTCCTTTTTTTTCCCACAAACAGAGCTTTCTTTTGGTGGTATTTGATCACCTGTGCGATTTTTTGATCATGCGCTATAAACAAAAAAAGAGCGTCAATTTTGCAAAAATAACAATATTTTTCACATTTTTTTATATGAAATTCCCCCAAAAAATGTAAAAATCAAAATTTTTTAACATTTTCGGCCAATTTGTTTTATGCTACATATGTTTGGTAAAAAAAAATCGCAAAAAGCGTATTTTGATTGGTTTGCGCAAAAGTAATCGCGTTTACTAACAAAGGGAAAGATTTTTGTCATTTTTGTTGTTTTTTTTTTAACGCGTAATGGTGGCGATTTGCAGATTTTTTTTGCGGTATTCCGACATTGCGGCGTACAGATCGGACCCTTGACTGACATTTCTGACACTTTTGGGGTTACCAGTGACATTTCTACAGTAATCAGTGCTATACATATGCACTGTTACTGTAAAATTACACTGGCAGTGAAGGGGTTAACTTTATTTGAGAGGGAGGGGCTGTGTGTGTCCCTAGGGGCGTGCTTCTAACTGTGATTGGCTGTGGCTTGAGCTGTAGGAACAATGATCAACGGTCCTACATAGTAGAACCGTATGATCATTGTTTCTACACAGGGGAGAATGACAGACGGCTTGTTTACACTAGCCGCCTGCCTTTCTCCCTCTCCCCCGACGATCGCTGAGTGACCAGCGGACATCGGGTCCGCCGTTCACACACGCGGGAGAGTCCGTGACTGAGCGGGAGCGGGAGCGCGCCGCCGGCAGCACGCGCTCGCTCCCCAGAGCCTCACAGGCTAGTGACGTATATATACGTCACTCTGCCTGTGAGGGGCTGACCGCCGCAGTATATCTACTTGCGGCGGTCGGCAAGTGGTTAATTTTGTGTAATCTGCAAAAACTGAGATTGAGCTACTGATCCCGTCCTCAATGCTATTAATGAATAAATTGAACAAAATTGGTCCCAGAACTGAGACTTGGGGGACCCCAATTACCACTCCAGTCCAATCTGAGTATGCGTTATTTATTACCACCCTTTGGACACGCCCTTTAAACCAGTTTTCTATCCAAGAGAAAACCTTGTGATCTATGCCTGCAGAACTTATTTTGTAAATTAAGCATTTGTGGGGGACTGTATCGAATGCCTTAGCAAAATCCAGATACACCACATCCACAGGTCTCCCCCTATCTAGCTCACAGCTCACCTCCTCGTAGAATGTTAACAGATTGGTCTGACAAGAACATCCTTTGGAAAACCTGTGCTGATTACTGCTGATGATACTATTGACTTTAGCAAATTCTTGGATATACACCTTTTAGCGTTACAACCCCTCCAATGGGGGATGTATTTTTCCAAAGCTATAAACACAGTTCCAGAGGGCTTTTGATTGTGTTTCTGGGTATAGTGTTTGGATACACTATGCCCAGGGAAGCCCTAGTGGTCCAGCCAACATAATCCAGGCCACAAGGGCACCAGATCAGATATACTACATTCTGAGAAGAGCAAGTGATAAATGACTGTATATCATACACTTTACCAGTCTGAGCAGAATTAAAATTCAAAACTTTCCTACATGTAAGAGGATTAAACTGACATGCCCTACTTTTTCTACATAGGTGATATCCCTTGATTTCACCAAAGAATTGGGGCCTAGTAGGTGGATCTGACACATTCGGTGCCACCTTATTTTGTAGGTTATTCATACCTCTAAAAATAACCAAGGGGTTCTCTGGCAATAATGGGTCCAGTACACAATCATTTTTTAAAATTGGCCTGTCAGAACTATTGGGGCTAAAAGGAATCATATGAGGCCCATACATATTATTTTACATATTGTTATATGGGCATCCTGGCAGTCATCTTTGTCATGAGGTGAACGTAAGTTCATTATCCTTGAATGTATATTCTTACATAGAATTTTAGAGGCTTAGCCAAGACCTTCTCAGGCCAATAAATTAATGGGACCCAGACAACACACCAAGATAAGGACTAGCCATGGTACCAGGCTGGGTTATAATGAGAGTGATGTCATTCTTGTCTCAATTTCAACAATGAACAAGGGATCAGAATGTTTCAATTTTTTTAAGGGCTCATTTAAAAATCTGCTTGAAGAAACCTTATTATTATTTGTAGTAATTGTATTAGCAACGATATTATTGTGTTGTTGTATTATATGAAGCATATACATAGGCCTACTTAATTGAATAAGTTCAAGGAACCGATATTCATTATATATTAGGGGGAGGTACTCCTTGAATTATATGTGTATTATTATGGATATAATAGGTATAAGCTTTAAATATATAATGTTGGGTAAATATGTATACCATTTTTTGTTTTTATGTGAAAAGAACTAATTGGTGTCTTGGATTTCACTTTATGTTACTTTCATTTCAAGGAATGTTAATTGCTGTGGTTCCAGACCCTATTCAGACAATATATACTGAGGTAGACGGTTATCTTAACAGTGACTGGTTTGGAAGACAGTAAGTGGCATGGGGGTAAACAATCCATAAGATTTAAGTTTTCCTCTAAGGCTTTAGGTCAGAAGGTTATCTTTGAGAAAATAGTTGAATTAAACTATATTTTCCAATCTTTTATACAGGCAAAGAGTGCCCCCTTCTTGGGTGATGGCGAGATGAGGTATTTATTTTAAATAGCCCTATCTAACGTGTTTTCACATGGAAAACAAAATCCACGCCCACATTCCCAGAGGATAAAAGTTTAATGTAAGTTAGAGATGGGGGAGAATTGGGAAGATCAGGAAGGAAGTAGGATACTCTGAAGAGGTTCTGACACACTGATGGGAGACATTTGAAGCTGAGGCAGGCTATTCAAAAGTCACATCCCAGGCAACAGACATAGAAGTCTTTGGTAAAGTATACATTTCTACATATTCTATAGGCAATTTGCTTGCCATATACATCTGACTGAACCATTAGATTTTCTTTATAGCATCAAGATTTGAATTTAGATCATTCTAACTTCAGTATGACTGGTATATTTTCTAATCTTGGGAGATTATATACATATGTATTAAAATCCCCTTGAAGCTGATTTCAGTTCTTAGTAAATGGTGCAGTTGTGATGTATTCTTAGAATAAATTAACTTAGTAGAGGTTTATTTTACCAAAAACATTGACTTCTAGCAAGTCTGGGTGCATGGTGTAACAGTTTTTGTCCATGTATTTTTAAACATTCAGTTGTGAACATCTGTTGGCTGAGAGAGGTCACGTGTCAAATCTGTCAAATTTTGTTTCCATATTTTGTGAGCTCATAAGAGGCTAATAATCACATTCCAGAAGTTATGGGTTTTGGTTACATTGATATTCTGTAATAATATACTTTGATTCTATTTCTCATATTACCTGTGTGATACATATTGAATTTTGTTCCACTTTTTGTGTTTACTACCAGTTACATTTTTACATTATTCTGCACTGATTTTGAATTTAATAAATATATATTTTTGCACAAAATTGTATTCCTCTTATCTTCAGGTTAGCGCCAATAAACAATCTTGAATTTTTGTTGATTTATGGAAATAAGTTGAGAATCTCCTTAATTATAGATCCTTGCTTATTTGCATAAATAGACACTGTTTATCAGAGCAGTATAAACATTCTGACAGGCCAATGTTTTGTTATTATGCTTTTAATGGCTAAATGTTGGCAAGAATAAGTAGTAAAATATATACTGTATTAGCATTATATATGTAAATATGTGAATGTCCTTGGTTTGGAGAAGTCTTATCAAAACAAGTACAAAAAATAAAGGAACAGAGCGCACATCGCCCTAGTGTAACACCATTTATTTGAAGTTAATAGAAGCCATAAAAACAGGTACTCACAAACAGATAGGAAGTCATGCATGGAGATAAATATCCCCCAATGATGTTTGCAGGGTTCTCTCCTCCTAGCCTCGGCGGCTCAGCTGTTCGTCCTGCACTGATCAGTGAGTATGGTACGGCTAAGCCAACCGCCTCGGATTACTCAAGGAGACTCGATGTGGTGAGCCTGCGCACGGTCCAGCCGCCGCTGCACACCCTCCAAGAGCTGGATGCTGTAGCCGCTCAGAGAAACTGACAATGCGTTTAAGCAGAGGGAGACTCCCCGATCGGGACCCAGAGCATGACTTGCATGGGGTTGCTAAGGACAATGTTTCGGAGGCGTAGCCTCCTTCTTCAGATCTCAACACCCCAGAGATCCTTTGCCCTCATTTATATAACAATATAGCGGCTCCTCCCCTCACTATTTCTTAAAGGGACATGACAATAGAGAGCCTGTAATCAGGGGCAATAATATCCAAACATTCATATATATCCATGAATTATAAATATCTAATAAAAATTTATAAAAGTGAATAAGTTCATAATTAGAGTTGAGCGGACACCTGGATGTCCGTGTTCGACGGGTTCGGCCGAACTTTAAAAAAAAGTCCGGGTCCGTGTCCCGGACTTTTACCGAACTTTTCCCGGACACCGAACCCAATTGAAGTCAATGGGGACCCGAACTTTCAGGCACTAAAATGGCTCTAAAACACCAAAGGAAAGGGCTAGAGTGCTGCAAATGGCAGCAAAACGTAATTAAGAGCATGGCAAGTGCTCTGCAAACAAATGTGGATAGGGAAATAACTTAAAACAACAAAAAAAAAACAGAAAAATAAAACAATGTTCTTCATCTCTGAAGGACGAGGCCCATATGGAGTAGGAGGGAGGTTGAGGTGGTGGTGGATGTGGCGGTGTCATAGGCGTGCGCACAGGGTGTGCCTGGGCACACCCTAATCACCTAGGGCACATAGCATTATCACTCTGTTTGCCAGTGAGGAGATGGGAAAGATCTCCCTCGGACCTGCTCTGCTCTATTTCTCTTTGCCAGCAGGGAGAGTAATGTATCAGGGCCATGTACATGTAGGCAAACACATGCATGTGTATTTCAACTTTGGGGTGCACACCCTAATGCAATAGGCTGCGCACACCTATGGGCGGTGTAGGTGGAAGCGGCGGTGGAGGAGGACCAGGGCCGGATTAAGAGCATCATGGGCTTGGTGCTGATGATTTTGAAGGGCCTTAAGGGCCGTTCTTGGCATGCACCCAGAGGAGGAAGGGTGCAGCCATGCATGCCTAATTCAACATGGGATGCTGTCTCTGAAGCCCATAAACACATCCATGCATCGGCAACTGTCCCTCCTTGTCCGGCCTTCGCGCTGTGTGGGGAGGTTCTGAGGGTGCTGCCTGGGGAAGCGAGCATAGAAACCAGACTTCTGTGTTTACAAGTGACAGAAGAGCGGTAACAGTGAATATGGCCAACCCGGGGCCTATATAAAAGGTAGGGGCCTGGAGCTGCAGCTCCAATAGCCCCTACGTTAATCTTGCCCTGAGGAGGACGAGGTAGCCAACACTGCTTCTTTTTACAAATTTTAAATGAGGGTACACCCCAAAAGAGTGAGAAAGAGCAAAAATGGAACAATGGGTGGGTAAGGTCGGTATCCATTGCTATTCTGCACAAGGTACGGAGGATGAGGAAGCGGAGTAGGATGAGTTAGGAACAGGAGGCAAACTGAAGCGCCCTGCAATCCTCGGTGGTGGAAGGACATGTGCCAAATTGCTATCCGCCTCAGGCCCATCCGCCACTGCATTTACCCAGTGTGCCGTTAGGGAGATATAACGCCCCTGACCGTGCTTACTGGTCCACGTATCAGTAGTTAGGTGGACCTTGGCACAGATGGCGTTGCGCAGTGCACACCTGATTTTTTCCCCCACTTGGTTGTGCAGGGAAGGGATGGCTTGCCTGGAAAAGTAGTGGCGGCTGGGCACGACGTACTGTGGGACAGCCACCGACATAAGCTTTTTAAAACTGTGCGTCTCCATCAAACGGAATGACAGCATTTCAAAGGCCAATAATTGTGAAATTCTGGCATTCAGGGCCTGGGATCGCGGGTGGGTAGGGGGGTACTTCCTCTTCCTCTCAAGTGTTTGGGAGATGGAAAGCTGAACGCTTCCACGGGACATTGTGGAGATGGTTGTTGGTGACCCAGGTGGTGGTGTTGCTGACAGATCGTCTGTTTGCGGGGTGGCAGGTGCCGGTATGACTACAGATGTGGCTGGAGCAGCCGAGACTGCAGCAGAAGAGGAAGCAGGATGAGCCAGAGATGTTTCTTGGTTTTGAAGGTGTGTACTCCACTGCAGCTCGTGCTTTGCACTTAGATGCCTGATCATGCAGGTTGTGCTCAGGTTGAGAAGGTTTATGCCTCGCTTCAGGCTCTGATTGCACAGGGTGCAAACCACTCGTGTCCTGTCATCAGCACATTTTCTATAGAACTTCCACGCTAGAGAACTCCTTTGAGCTGACTTTGGTGCGCTCGTTCCCTTGCTGCGTTGGGCAGTAGCAGGCGTAGTGTCTAGGGCACGGCCGCTCCGCTTCTGCAACCTGCTCCCTCTTCTGCTGTGCTGGTGGCTCTGTGCGACCACCGCCTCTTCCTCCAAACTACTCAGGTCACCTGCATGACGTTCATTCCATGTGGGGTCGAGGACCTCATCGTCCTCCACATCATCTTCCACGCAGTCTTCACCCCGGCCCTCCTTGTCGGTCTCCACAATGCTGAACGCTGCAGCAGTTGGCACCTGCGTTTCGTCATCATCGGAGACGTGCTGTGATGGTCCTTCCATGTACTCATCTTGAGAAATAAGTGGTTGGGCATCGCTGCACTCAATCTCTTCCACTTCTGGGGCAGGGCTAGGTGGATGACCCTGGAAAACCCTGCTGACAGAGTCCTCAAAAAGAATAAGAGACTGCTGTAAGGCTTGGGGCTCAGACTGCTTGCCTGATTTGCAAGGGGGTGAGGTGAAAGACGGTTGGACATTGGCTGCAGGTGCCAACTCTGACCTTTCTGCATTAGACTGGGTGGGAGACAATGTGAAGGAACTGGAGGCACTGTCAGCAGCAAACCAATCTACTATCGCCTCTACGTGTTCTGGCCTCATCACTTCTAGAGGCGTATGATGCCCTACCAAATACTGATGCAGGTTCTGTCGCCTACTCACACTTGAGGAAGGTGTTTCACTTGTGCGTGTAGCTGGCACAGATCGACCACGTCCTCTCCTTGCAACAGGAGCTCTACAAGCAGCACTACGACCCAGGCCACGGCCCATATTTGACGGTCTCCTCATATTTCTGTAATTTAAGATCTTGCCCTAGAAAGGTGTTTATTGAATAGCGGAACAAAAGAACAACAGTATCGCACGGGTGTATCTCACAGTCAAATATGCAAACTATGCCGCAATTTAATGTTTTTTACACCAAAAGGGTGTATATTGAATAGCGGAATAGGATAAAAAACTGTATCTCACACGTACAAACACAGACTAGGCCCGATTAAATTTTTTTGTACCCTAAAGGGAGGATGAGGAAGAGGAGTAGGAGGAGTTGGGAACAGGAGGCAAACTGAAGCGCCCTGCAATCCTTGGCGGGGGAAGGAGATGCGCCAAACAAATGTAAAAGGTGTATCGCACACGTACCCATACAGACTATGCCGTAATTTAATTTTTTACACTCCAAAAGGGTGTCTATTGAATAGCGGAATAGGAAAAAATTTATAATACGGTGTATCTCACACGTACAAACACAGACTAGGCCCCGCCGATTACAATTTTTTGTACCCTAAAGGCAGGATGAGGAAGAGGAGTAGGAGGAGCAGGCAGGAGGCAGATTGAAGCACCCTCAAAACCTCGGCAGTATGAGATGCGCCCCAAAAATTGGAAAGGTGTATCTCACACGTACCGACACAGACTATCACGCAATTTAATTGTTTATACCCAAAGGTTTTAATTAAATAGCGGAATAGAAAATATGATCAAAAAAAAAGTGTATGTATATCACACGTACACAACCACACTAGGCCCCAATTACTATTGTTTGTACCCCTAAAAGGCTGGATGAGGAGTAGGGGGAGTATGGAACAGGCAGCACCCTCAAATCTTCAGAAGTATGAGATGAACCTCAAAAACTTGGAAAGGTTGATCTCACACGTACCGACACAGACTATCCCGCAATTTAATTGATCCCCCAAAGGTTTTTATTGAATAGCCGAATAGGAAATATGATCAAAAAAAGTGTATGTATCTCACACGTACACAACCACACTAGGCCCCAATTACTATTGTTTGTACCCCTAAAAGGATGGATGAGGAGTAGGAGGAGTATGGAACAGGCAGCACCCTCAAATCTTCAGAAGTATGAGATGAACCCCAAAAACTTGGAAAGGTGGATCTCACACGTACCAACACAGACTATCCCGCAATTTAATTGATCCCCAAAGGTTTTTATTGAATAGCGGAATAGGAAATATGATCAAAAAAAGTGTATGTATCTCACACGTACACAACCACACTAGGCCCCAATTACTATTGTTTGTACCCCTAAAAGGATGGATGAGGAGTAGGAGTATGGAACAGGCAGCACCCTCAAATCTTCAGAAGTATGAGATGAACCCCAAAAACTTGGAAAGGTGGATCTCACACGTACCGACACAGACTATCCCGCAATTTAATTGATCCCCAAAGGTTTTTATTGAATAGCGGAATAGGAAATATGATCAAAAAAAGTGTATGTATATCACACGTACACAACCACACTAGGCCCCAATTACTATTGTTTGTACCCCTAAAAGGATGGATGAGGAGTAGGAGGAGTATGGAACAGGCAGCACCCTCAAATCTTCAGAAGTATGAGATGAACCTCAAAAACTTGGAAAGGTTGATCTCACATGTACCGACACAGACTATCCCGCAATTTAATTGATCCCCAAAGGTTTTTATTGAATAGCGGAATAGAAAATATGATCAAAAAAAGTGTATGTATATCACACGTACACAACCACACTAGGCCCCAATTACTATTGTTTGTACCCCTAAAAGGATGGATGAGGAGTAGGATTATGGAACAGGCAGCACCCTCAAATCTTCAGAAGTATGAGATTGTGTTCACTGTACCCCACAAAGATTGTGTTCACTGCACTCCAAAAAGATTGTGTTTACTGCACCCCAAAAGGATTTTGTTCACTGCACCCCAAAAAGATTGTGTTCACTGCACCCCACAAAGATTGTGTTCACTGCACCCCACAAAGATTGTGTTCTCTGCACCCCTAAAGGATTTTGTTCACTGCACCCCACAAAGATTGTGTTCACTGCACCCCACAAAGATTATGTTCACTGCACCCCAAAAGGATTGTGTTCACTGCACCCCACAAAGATTGTGTTCAATGCACCCCAAAAGGATTTTGTTCACTGCACCCCACAAAGATTGTGTTCACTGCACCCCACAAAGATTATGTTCACTGCACCCCAAAAGGATTGTGTTCACTGCACCCCACAAAGATTGTGTTCACTGCACCCCACAAAGATTGTGTTCAATGCACCCCAAAAGGATTTTGTTCACTGCACCCCACAAAGATTGTGTTCACTGCACCCCACAAAGATTGTGTTCAATGCACCCCAAAAGGATTTTGTTCACTGCACCCCACAAAGATTGTGTTCACTGCACCCCACAAAGATTGTGTTCACTGCACCCCACAAAGATTGTGTTCAATGCACCCCAAAAGGATTTTGTTCACTGCACCCCACAAAGATTGTGTTCACTGAACCCCACAAAGATTGTGTTCACTGCGCCCCAAAAAGATTGTGTTCACTGCACCCCACAAAGATTATGTTCACTGCACCCCAAAAGGATTGTGTTCACTGCACCCCACAAAGATTGTGTTCACTGCACCCCACAAAGATTGTGTTCAATGCATCCCAAAAGGATTTTGTTCACTGCACCCCACAAAGATTGTGTTCACTGCATTCCACAAAGATTGTGTTCACTGTACCCCACAAAGATTGTGTTCACTGCACCCTAAAAAGATTGTGTTCACTGCACCCCACAAAGATTATGTTCACTGCACCCCAAAAGGATTGTGTTCACTGCACCCCACAAAGATTGTGTTCACTGCACCCCACAAAGATTGTGTTCAATGCACCCCAAAAGGATTTTGTTCACTGCACCCCACAAATATTGTGTTCACTGAACCCCACAAAGATTGTGTTCACTGCACCCCAAAAGGATTTTGTTGACTGCACCCCAAAAAAATTGTGTTCACTGCACCCCAAAAAGATTGTGTTCACTGCACCCCAAAAAGATTGTGTTCACTGCAGCCCACACACACACGGCAAAATGGATTTTAGTTTGTAGAACACACTTTCCCTAAAAATCAGCAAACTCTATCCCTAACAGGATTGATAAGAGATCGTAGATCGGGACTGAGTGCAGACCCCACCCCACACAGCAATATCGATTGTAGTTTGTAGAACACACTTTCCCTAAAAATCAGCAGCAGCCTCTCCCTAAAATGCCTACAACTCGCCCTGCCTAACACACTCCGACCTGTCCCTCAATTCTATCCGGACACAAATGGTTTTTTTTCCTGTCTGTCCCTAATCAGCAGCCAGCACGTTGATGTGTGCTCTCTCCCTGATCTAAGCAGCAGAATGACGCCGCTGCGGCGCTGCCTCGAACTTATAAAGACTTGGTCACATGCTTCAGACGGCCAATCACAGCTACTGATACATTTGCAGGCATGGCTGGGATGGCTTAGGCACACCAGTTAAACGCTTGTTGATTGGCTGTTGAAAGCCCGCCATGAAAAGCGCGCCAAAGCATGCAAAACCCGGAAATAAAACGACCGAACACGGATTTTTACCCGAATATACAGTAAAGTGTCCGTGTTCGGGTAACAAAAATCCAATTATTCGGTACGAACACAAATAATACAGTCCGTGTTTGCTCAACACTATTCATAATACAATAAAAACTTTAAAAGACTTAAAAAAAAAAATGTGTGTATATATATATATATAAACCTACATGACACTGTGGAGACTAGACTAACAAAACAAGATAAACACAATATATGTGCGCATATGTATCTCAAAATATTCCCGTATATTGATACTGGGTGCGTATAAAAGGAACACACATGCCAACATATACGTATGTACACTGACATAGAAGACCATAAGAGATGAGGAAGATGTAAATATATGCTGACAACATGTAAAATATATAAACTGGTACATACATAAAAACAAAGAAAAGTTTGATTTATTGATAAACATGTGGGATGCCATACTGTCTACAGAAAAGGATTTTAACTGGGTAAAACTATTGATTAAAAACTGTTATAAATAATTTTTAACAAACATATAGGAATTGTGGGAATGAATTGATTTGTCTGCATGTATGACAGATATCAGATTTATGGTTAGTTACAATGACCTACATCTTAGCAACCAATTATATTGTACCACATGTTATTCTATGGTGAAACTTTGTTATATAATCAGCCTGCATGCCTTCCTTCTTTGAGCAAGTATTGAGGTTAATAAAGCCTTGTTACTTTCCACATCAATACAAAGCGGAGAACTGCAGAATAAACCTTGACAGGGAGGCTGCATGTGGAAACCTCCGGGAGACAGAACCAGAAAAAATTGCATAAAAAAGTAACAGAAGTGCAACTTAAATATTATTCAAAGGGAAGGCATATCATACAATGAAATAACACAAAGGCATCAACTGTAATGCAATGGCATAAAGTCGCTTTAAAATACAACACTCAAAAATGGAGCTTTAAGAGTACCTAAGGCTACCCGATAGACATTCAGAGGGTAAAACAGTATTTAACTAGAGAAAACCCATTGTGCCTGTTAACAGGGGATGGGTAAAATGTGAGGTATGGAAAGTAAGCAACAGAACATCCTACAGGGTGTCAGACAGAACTGACTCAACAAACGGAAGGCATCAACCCCAAAAAGGAAAGTAGAGGGGCGGGGGCTGCAACTGTCAGAGGACTCAGAGAAAAGACTTTTATGGTAAGTTCTTATAAAAACTCTATTTTCTCTTACGTCCTCTGACAGTCACAGCCTGTTGATTAAGCCTTTACGAGTGGGGCGTCCCAAAGCAGTGCAGGTGTGAGGGGTGGGAAGACGCAACCTACAGAAAAGGCAACATGTCAGGCCAGAGAAAAACTGAGCCAACAGGGCAACAGAAGCTCAACAGGAGCTAACCCAGAACAAAAAAACACCCCAAGGAAGAGACACAAAAACACGTCTCTTCAAACAACCGCCACGTTCAAAAATTTCCGGCCAAAGAAAGCATCCGAGGATGCCATCACATCAAGTTTGTAGAATTTTGTGAAAAGTGTGAACAGACGACCAGGTCGCCGCTTTGCACACCTGAGCCACAGAAGCCTGATTGCAAAACGCCCAAGAGGCACTCATAGCTCTAGTAGAATGGGCCCTCACAGGGAAAGGAGGCACCTGACCCTTGAGTGAATAGGCCTGAACAATAGTCTGTCTGATCCATTTAGAAATGGTTGCAGCATACGCAGCCGAGCCGTTCCGAGGTCCCTCAGGAAGGACAAACAGGGAATCAGACTTTCTAAAAGACTCCGTGGCACGACAGGTAAACCCTGACCGCCCGGACCACATCCAAAGATTGCAAGGCAAACTCCTTGGGATGTTTGCGCTTCGCACAAAGCGAAGGTAAAACAATATCTTCGTTGAGGTGGAAAGCAGAGACCACCTTGGGTAGAAAAGACTGATTGGGTCTCAAGACCACTTTATCCCTATGAACAACCAGAAAAGGCTAGCGGCACGACAAAGCCGCCAATTCAGACACTCTGCGGGCAGAGGTGATAGCCACCAGAAAGGCAACTTTCTGGGACAACACAGGCACAGCAATCGCTCTGATATTCTCAAAAGGAGGCTGTTGCAAAACGGACAAAACCAAATTCAGGTCCCACAGATGAAAGGGAGCCTTCTTCGGGGGAGCCAGATGGCGCACCCCTTGAATAAAGGTGCGAATCAAGGAATTAGTCACCAAGGGACACTGGAAGAAAATGGCTAAGGCCGACAACTGACCTTTGATCGTGGCCAGGGCCAAGCGCTGATCCACACCTTCCTGCAGGAAGGCCAAAACCCTCACCACCAAAATGAACATGGATGGAACCCTTGCAACTCACACCTGGCAACATACGTCTTCCAGGAATGATGGTAAATCTTCCTGGAGGTAGCATTTCGAGTCTTCAGTAAGGTAGGAATGACAGCATCCGAGAGACCTTTGTCTCTCAAAACTTGGCTTTCAACAGCCATGCCGTTAAAGCCAGAGACTGTAAAGCAGGATGGAAGATCTGTCCTTGAGACAGTAGATCATCTCTCAGCGGAAGCTGCCAGGGAGGCCCGATGACCATCTGCACGAGGTCTGCGTACCAAGACTGACGAGGCCAGTCTGGGGCCATCAGAATTACCTACACCTGTTCCGACGCCAACCGTCGGAGGAACCTGGACAGCAGTTGAATCGGAGGGAAGGCATAAATCAGCCGATACCAGTGCCAGGGCACCACCAACGCTTCCGTGGTGTCCGCCAGAGGACCGTGGGTTCTGTCCATGAACCTTCCCACCTTTTTGTTGAGACGGGACGCAAACAGATCCACCTCCGGAGTCCCCCACCGGTCACACAGGAGGCGAAACACCTCTAGATGAAGGGACCATTCCCCTGGTCCAAGGACTGTTGACTCAAATAGGTCGCTTGCCAGTTCTCCACTCCCGGTATGTGAACAGCCGAAATAGCTGGAACGTGAGTCTCGCCCCAAGACAGGATCTCAGGCCACTTCCTTGGCCGCCCGGGCACTCTTGGTGCCCCCTTGGTGATTGACGTAAGCCAACGCCATGGTGTTGTCCGTCTAAACACTAACTGAACAACCACCGAAGTTGAGTGGTCCAATGGAATAAGCAGAGCTTGATTGCTCGGAGCTCCAAGACGTTTATTGGTAAGGAGGATTCCTCCGCCGACCACGTCCCCTGGGCACAAAGAGTGCCCAGAACTCCACCCCAGCCCGACAGGCTGGCATCCGTGGTGACCACTGTCCACAGTAGGGGCAGAAAGGATTTTCCCTGTGTCAGAGCGGGTGACAGGAGCCACCACGAAAGGTGAGGTTTAAAGATATCTTCCTGTCCAACGACTGAGGTTTTCTGTCCCACCTGGCAAGAATCTCTGCTTGCAGAGTTCTCGTGTGAAACTGAGTGAACAGGATGGCTTTGAAAGCCGAAATCATCAGACCCAGAGACCGCATGCAGGCACGCAGAGAGGAGAGATCGTGGTCCCTGAGGGACCTGATCTTTCCCTGCAGGGTCCGAAGTTTCTCCTCCGGGAGAAAAACCTTTGCTTGAGCGGAGTCTAGGACCATCCCCAGGTAACTGAGGCGAACTGAGGGGGTCAGTGCCGACTTCTGAAAGTTGATGGTCTACCCGAACTCCTGGAGAGTCTGAACCGGGACTGTCAGATCGCTCGTCAGAGTGGCACACAAGCTTGTCCTTAACAGGAGATTGTCCAGATAACCGAGGACCGCAATCCCCTTCATGGGCAGCAAAGGAAGCACCGGAGCCAAAACCTTGGTGAATACCCTGGGAGCCAAAGCGAGACCGAAGGGTAATGCAACAAACTGAAAATGCTCCTCTGCCGAAGCGGAGATACCGCTGATGGCCTTTGAAGATAGGGATGTGCAGATGCGCATCCTTTAAGTCGCTAGAGGCCAGAAAATCCCCTGGACTCAACGATGCCACCACCGACCGAATGGATTCCATCTGGAACTTCTGCACCCACACAAAGCGGTTCAGCGACTTTAGGTCCAGAATCGGATGCACTTTGCCCTCTTTTCTGGGCACCGTGAACTGGTTGGAATAGAACTTGTGAAACCTGTCCCGCTGAAGGACTGGCACAATGACTCCTTGGGCGAGAAGATCTTGCACCGCCCCTTTGACATCTCTTAAACGATCAGGAGTCAGATGGAGATTTGATGGAAAGAACCTGTCTGCGGGGCGAGATCGAAACTTAATCTTGTACCCTGAGTGAATCAGCTTGTGAACCCACCGGTCCCAATTTCGGGACAACCAGGGTTCCTGAAAGCAACGCAGATGTCCCCCCAACCCTGAAAATGGGTGAGGGCGTTCCTTCAGGCGGAGGAGGTCTGGGCCGCCGAACTGGCTTGACCGGCCTTGGGCTTCCCAGACCATGGTTTCTGGTGACCGCCCGAGGTCTTGAAGGATTTACCTTTTTCCTGTGCCCCTGAGGCACGAAAGGACCCACGATGAGCCTTGAAAGAAGGACCCCGCCTAGCGCGGGGTGACTTTCCCTTAGCGGCTTGGGGCAAAAGGGTACTCTTACCTCCCGTAAGGCCTTTGATCAACTCATCTAAGGTATCCCCAAAAAGTCGATCACCCACATAAGGGACATCAGACACAGTCTTCTTGGAAGCATGGTCAGCCGACCAACTTTTCAGTCAAATAATGAGCGGATTGCGACCCCAACCGCGGATAACCTTGCGACCAAAGGAGCCTCGTTTAAGGCCGCATCACATAGGTACATCACGGCCTGGGCCATTTGATCCACTAGGTCAAGGGAAGTCGGAGAGACCGAATCCGCCACTAAGGTGCACCTAAGCACCTTGGACCATTCCGTGACAGCTTGAGAAACCATCACCAAAGCGAACCCAGGTTTGAGCAGGGAGCCCACCACCAAATATATGTGGCGGGACAGTGTCTCCATGCGCCTATCCACTGGATCTTTGAACACTGGGGAGTCTTCCACGGGCATCAATGTGGATTTATTCAACCTAGAAACAGTGTGGTCCACCTTTGGTGACACCGTCCAACGATTGTCTACAGGATCTGCAAAGGGATAACGGTATTTAAACCGCTTAGGCACCGCCAGCATATGCTTGATGCAACACCATTGGTCATTCCTGGTTTTGTGAAACTGCTCGGGATAGGGAAAAACCTGACCCGACTTCTGGGCTTTGCGGGACCCGAAGGAAACCCGCTTACCTGACTGGGTGGGCTCATGATCGATATTTAAAATCTCCCTGACGGAGCTAATAAGTGCATCCACTATAGTGCGTTCCCGCGCCGCAGTGGAGGACTCCTTCTTCTTTTCCCTACCCGAATGTGAAGACTGGGACCCCTCAGGGAGGATGTTGTCCGTGGCAACCAATTCAGAATCTGAGTCAGAAGACTGAGAGGGCATCGGCCGTTTTTGAGTAGTGCGTTCAGACATCAGCAGATCAACCTTGGAAGCCATAACAGATAAGGAGGCCATAGAAGAGGATTCAGGGGATCCTGAAGCACCAACCAGGTCTGTGAGGAATTTGCTATCCTGGGACTCCATTTTGCAATAAAAAAATGAATTAAGTCGGTGGTTCCTGCGGTCTACATAGCAAATCTGCACCGCCGGTGGAGACCCCTTTAAAACTGCTACAGAGAAAGAACAGCTTTGCAGGAAAATGCCTGCAAAACAGCCAAAAATCAGCCCCCAGTGTACATTACAACCTCACACACACTGCTGCAGTGAAGGGAGAAGTGAAAAAAGGAAGTGACCTCACGCACTAGTGCACATGTGTCAAACACAAGGCCTGTGGGCCAAATTCGGCCCTCCGCGCCATTTCATGTGGCCCTTGCACCTCTCCTGCAGCTGCAAGAGAGCTCCAGCCCTCCTCCAGACCCTGTGCTTTTCTGCTTTCCAGCAATGCCTCTAGCTTCTTCCCAGCAGCAGTACAAGGTAAGGGTGGTGCACTGTAATGTAAGGGAGGGTGGGGGACTCAACTTCTCAACTTCTGATGGTGGGGAGGCTCTTATGTAAGGGTAGGGAATGCTCTGGACATCTAGTCTTATAGATGCAACCGGCCCTTTTGAAGGCAATCATATTGCTGGTGCGGCCCTCGATTAAAGTGAGTTTGACACCCTTGCACTAGAGGCTGATCCATGCCCTGAGCCACAGTATAATGGATGCCTATTAAAAGTAAATGGGAGGAAGCACCCGTTAAATGGTCACCGTCCACAACAAAGATGGCGCCCGAACCAAGGGTCAGAAAATGGCTGCTGCCCACACAATGTGGGTGTGTGTGTGAGTACCCCCCACCCCCCCCACCCCCAAGAAGAGCGGCGGCATCCGGGCTAGAACCCCCCCTCCCCCCCCAAATAAAGCGGGCAGCGAGCGGTTCGGTAACCCCCCTGTTGCGGCGGCGTCCGGTGCTAAACCCCCCCCCACCCGAAGTAAGAGCGGGCGGCAAGCGGTGCGGTAACCCCCCCTCCCTTGTTGCGGGCGGCGTGCAGTAAACCCTCCCTTGCGGCGAGCGGTGCGGAAACCCCCCCCCCACAGAGAGGAGCAGAGGAGACTAGCTGACCGGGAAGTGACCGAGGGAGGCGGGTGCAGAGAGGAGACTGACCGACTGAGGGAGGAGGGAGGAATCACCGTCAGGAACTGCAAGTGACAGGCTTAAAGGGACACACATTAGGTAAGTAAGATGGTGACTGAGATTGAACACTGACTGAGGGTGTAGTGTAGTACCCGAGTATCTAGGAGTACCTATTACTACCTGAGTGTCTGGGAGTACCTATTACTACCTGAGTGTCTGTGAGTACCTATTACTACCTGAGTGTCTGTGAGTACCTATTACTACCTGAGTGTTAGCAGTACCTATTACTACCTGAGTGTCTGGGAGTACCTATTACTACTTGAGTGTTGGGAGTACCTATTACTACCTGAGTGTCTGGGAGTACCTATTACTACCTGAGTGTTGGGAGTACCTATTACTACCTGAGTGTTGGGAGTACCTATTACTACCTGAGTGTCTGGGAGTACCTATTACTACCTGAGTGTACTGTGAGTGTTGTGCGACTGACCAGGCGGTTCGACTGAGTGTTGTGCGACTGACCGGGCTGTGCGACTGAGTGTGTTGGGCAACTGAGAGTGTTGTGCGACTGACCGGGCTGTGCGACTGTGAGTGTTGTGCGTCTGACCAGGCTGTGCGACTGTGAGTGTGGTGCGACTGACCGGGCTGTGCGACTGTGAGTGTTGTGCGACTGACCGGGTGGTGCGACTGGGAGTGTTGGGCGACTGACCGGGCTGTGAAATTGTGAGTGTTGTGCAACTGAGTGTCAAGTGAGGGTAGCGGAGTACCAGAGGGTGAGAAGGTAGAGTTAGGAAGCCAGGAAATAGCCACATAGGATAGACTTAAATCGCTGAATCCCCATTAGATTAGATTAGTAGGTACAATGCCCGGCGGGTGTGGAGATGCGACTCGGTGTACATCTTGTGATATGTATGCATTCCTCAGTCATGCGATTGAGGGTGAATACAAATGCGCAAAATGTAAGCAAGTTGCTTCCCTGGAAGCTCAGGTCCTGAATTTAGGGAAGCAGCTGGCAACACTGAGACGAATGTCCATACCGTAGGAGAGCTAGGATCATACCAGTCAGGTGCAGGCAGGGGTCTGCACAGAGGTGGGCGGAGTATTGGAGGTGCATGCATCAGAGCAGAGTAGAGGGGTGACAGTTAGGAGGGGTAGAAGGGGGCAAGGCAAGGAGGTTGATCCTGGGCTGGAGCACCCCAATAGATACGCCCCGTTGTGTGATGTTGGGGAAACCAGTCAGGGACCAGCGTTGTTGGAGCAGAGCGACGCCCCTAGCTGCCAGGGGAAGAATTCCTCCAGTGAGGCCGGGAGAAAGGGAAAGGAAAGACAGGTGCTGGTGGTAGGGGACTCAATTATTAGAAGGACAGACAGTGTAATCTGTGACAAAGACCGTGTGCGCCGAACAGTCTGTTGTTTGCCGGGCGCTCGGGTTCGGCACATCGTGGATCGGGTGGACAGATTATTGGGTGGGGCTGGAGAAGACCCAGCTGTCATGGTACACGTGGGTACCAATGACATAGGCAGAGGAAGATGGAGAGTCCTAAACGATTTCAGGGACTTAGGAGCTAAGTTGAGGAGTAGGACCTCCAAGGTAGTATTTTCGAAATACTACCTGTACCTCGAGCCACACCAGAGAGGCAGCGGGAGATTAGGGAAGTTAACAAGTGGCTGAGGAGCTGGTGTAGTAAGGAGGGTTTCGGGTTCTTGGAGAACTGGGCCGACTTCTCAGTCGGCCACCGGCTCTTTGGTAGGGACGGATTGTACCTAAATGGGGAGAGTGCAGCCGTACTGGGTAAGAGGATGGCCACAAAGTTAGAGGGGCTTTTAAACTAGGTGACGGGGGGGAGGGTACAGATTTAGAATTAGCCAGTGGAAAGCAAGATTCAGAGGGCACAAATGGGGGCATTAGCGGTAGGGTGTTCGGAGCTCCTAAACCCAGGGTGGGTATGGGGAAAAATCAAGAGAGCAGCCTAAAAACATCAAATGAGGATATATGTAACCAATCAAAATGAAGAAGTTTGTATACCAATGCCAGAAGCCTGGCCAACAAGATGGGAGAGCTGGAGCTACTGATGTTTGAGGAGGACTTAGATTCTGTGGGGATAACTGAGACTTGGTTTGACAGCTCTCATGACTGGATGGTGACCATTCAGGGGTATTCCCTTTATCGCAGGGATAGAGAAGGTAAAAAAGGAGGAGGGGTATGTCTGTATATTAAGAACAGTATACAGGTAAATATGAGGGATGATATTAATAATGGAGCTATGGATGAGGCAGAATCCCTATGGATAGAGCTTCAAAGGGAAGGCATGGTGGGGAAGGTAATATTGGGCGTTTGCTATAGGCCCCCCAACCAGAGGGAGGAGGAGGCGGACCTCATGTTACAGATAGGATTGTCAGCAAGGATGGGAAATGCCATTATAATGGGGGACTTTAATTATCCGGATATAGACTGGGCAGAAGGAACCGCGCACTCAGCCAAGGCTAGGCAGTTCCCTAAATGATTTGCAGGACAATTTCATGGGTCAGATGGTGAATGCACCGACAAGAAACAATGCAGTACTTGACCTACTGATTACCAACAATACAGACCTGCTCACGGATATAGAAATACGGGACAACTTAGGAAACAGTGACCATAGGTCAATAAGTTTCAGTATTAATTACAGTAATAGGAAACACAAGGGTAATATAAGGACACTGAATTTCATAAGAGCCAATTTCCCTAAACTGTGCTCGCTGCTAGAAAATATCAAATGGGATAGGACCCTGGGAACAAAGAACACAGAGGAAAAATGGGAGTGCTTCAAGAGCATACTTAACAAGGGGATTGGCCAGTGCATTCCAAAGGGAAATAAATTTAAAAGAGCAAAACTAAACCCTGGGTGGCTAAACTCCAACATAAAAATGCATATTAGTGCTAAAGAAAAGGCCTTAAAAAAATACAAGACTGAGGGGTCATTGGCAGCATTTAAGCATTACAAAGAGTGTAATAAGAAATGTAAAGATGAAATCAGGGCGGCTAAAATAGAACACGAGAGACATATAGCAGAGGAGAGTAAAAAGAACCCCAAGAAACTCTTTAAGTATATAAACAGTAAGAAAGCGAGGCCAGAACACATTGGCCCCATAAAAGATGACAAAGGAAATATGGCCACTGAGGACAGAGAAAAGGCGGAAGTGTTAAATAATTTCTTCTCTTCAGTCTTCACAAAAGAATCGGGGGGCTACACGAACCTTGCTTGTAAGGCCGAACTAAACAACACACCTCAGGAAGTGGCGACATGGCTAACAGAAGATAGACTTAGAACTAAACTAGAGAAACAACATAAATAAATCCCCGGGACCGGATGGCTTGCACCCGAGGGTTCTTAAAGAGCTCAGCCAGGTGATTGCCAGACCATTATTCTTGATCTTTAAGGATAGTTTACAGACGGGTATGGTGCCAGCTGATTGGAAAAAAGCCAACATGGTACCAATATTTAAAAAGGGGCCGAGATGTATCCCGGGTAACTATAGGCCGGTCAGCCTAACATCAGTAGTCTGCAAAATTTTGGAGGGGATGTTAAGGGACCACATACAAGACTTTAGTAATGAAAACGGTATTATTAGTAGTAATCAGCATGGATTCATGAAAAATCGTTCTTGCCAAACCAATCTATTAACCTTCTACGATGAAGTGAGCTGCCACCTAGATAAAGGAAAGCCTGTGGATGTGGTCTATCTGGACTTTGCAAAGGCCTTTGACACTGTTCCCCACAAACGCTTACTGTGCAAACTAAGGAAGGTAGGTATGGACCATAGGGTGAGTACCTGGATAGAGAACTGGCTCCAGGGGAGAGTACAGAGGGTGGTGATTAATGGGAGTACTCGGATTGGGCGGGTGTGGAAAGTGGGGTCCCCCAGTGTTCTGTCCTGGGACCAATCCTGTTTAATTTATTTATAAATGATCTAGGGGATATCGAGTACAATCTCAGTATTTGCAGATGATACTAAACTAGGCTTGCCAATATCTTCTATGCAGGATGTGGAAACCTTGCAAGCGGACCTGAACAAAATAACGGAGTGGGCAACTACATGGCAGATGAGGTTTAATGTTGAAAAATGTAAAGTAATGCACCTGGGGGCCAGAAACCAGAAAGCAAGCTACTCACTAGGGGGGGAACCTCTGGGTGAGTCTAGGATGGAAAAGGACTTGGGGGTACTGGTAGACAACAGGCTTGGCAGTGGCATGCAATGCCAAGCCGCCGCAAGCAAAGCCAACAGAATACTGGCATGTATAAAAAAGGGGATTTACTCCAGAAATAAAGAGATTATTCTCCCGCTCTACAAGACTCTGGTCCGGCCACATCTGGAGTATGCTGTCCAGTTCTGGGCACCGGTCCTCAGGAAGGATGTGCTGGAACTGGAGAGAGTCCAGAGAAGGGCAACAAAAATAATTAGGGGAATGGAGGACATCAGCTATGAGGAAAGGCTACAAGCACTGAACCTATTCTCTCTGGAGAAGAGAAGATTGAGGGGGGATATGATATCAATGTACAAATACTGTACTGGTGACCTGAGCATAAGGAACAAACTATTCAGAGTAAGGGAATACAATAAGACACGTGGCCACTCACTAAAACTAGAGGAAAGGCGGTTTAACCTTAAAGTGCGTAAGCGGTTCTTCACTGTAAGAGCGGTAAGGATGTGGAATTCTCTTCCACAAGCAGTCGTATCAGCAGGGAGCATTGATAGTTTCAAAAAACTATTAGATGGGCAACTTAGAGACCACAACATACAGGGGTATACAATGTACTGTTAAAAGCAAACACATCATAGGTTGAACTGGATGGACTGATGGTCTTTTTTCAACCTCACTAACTATGTACAATAACTATAAGGCCAGAAAGCCTGCCCTCACCCAAAATGGCGGCCGATCGAACGGCGCCAAGCCAGCACAAACCCAGGAAACTGGCAAATGCAGGGACACCACAGGGGCACCCCCATAATATACAACAAGCCCCCACACCCAGGCAGTGTGCACCACATAACGCCTCCAGGAGGGGCAGGGAGGTAGGGGCCGCCCAAACGGCCAGGGAGGGGGATACTACAGAGACCGCATTTTTCTGCCTTCCCCTAGGAGTGGGCCCACATAACACCTCCACGGACAAACAGTCTTAGGGACAGGGGGCTAGCGTCACTCACCATACCACTGACAGCGGGACCGCTCCAATATGGAACACCTCCCACCCTGAGCGGGGGTACAGACGGTTTCCATCCGATTCCCCCATAGAGATGCATGGGGAACTGACAGCTGTGTCTCCGCACACAGCACGGAGAACAGCTGTCATCCGCCTTCTTAGCGGGGGATCGGCGGATCTATCCCCCGCTGAGATAAACGGAGTCCGTACGACTCATAGTGTGAAAGGGGCCTAAGAGATCTCAGTTCCTAATCTCAGCTCATTACCTGTATAGAAGACACCTTGGAGCCAGAAATCTTGTTGATTGATAGGGGATCAAATACTTATACATTGATTTGCATTTTAATAAATAAAATAACTTTTTTGAAATGCGTTTTCTGGATATTTTTGTTGTTATTCTGTCTCTCACTGTTAAAATAAACTGAGCATTAAAATTATGGACTGATTATTTCTGGGTCAGTGGGAAAATGTACAAAATCAGCAGGGAATCAAATACTTTTTCTCTCACTGTAATTAAAAAACACCTGAAATTACCAATTTATTACAGCAATATGTTTAATTATATGTATTTACCTCAATCTCTTGATGTTGTGTAGAGCCGGTATAAGTTTCTTAAGTCCTTCATTCTGAATGTTACATGAACTTAGATTTACATCTTCTGCCTCTTTGAGGGATTGAAGGATAAAAGACAACACAGAGCAGTCCAGAGGGCTGAGAGGGACTTCAGAAAAGTCAACTTTTTTTGACTGAATACATTGTGACACCAGAGCCTTATTCCTGCTCTCATGGAGATAGTAGAGTACATTAAGAAGCTCTCTGTTGACTGTTTGGGATTTGTCAGGTATTTTTTCTGCAATTTTCTTCTGGATCCAGGTGATGACGTGTCTGGCAGCCTGGGAAGATAATTCTCCCACATGAGACTTCAGCATGGATCTAGTAGACGTGTCTGAGAGACCACAGAGGAAGCGGAGAAATATTTCAGCACGGCCGTCTTTGTAAGACTCAGCCTCATCAAGCGTTTCCTGTAATTTGTCAGGATTATAGGCAATAAAATGGACTAAAGCAGCAAAAAACTCCTGAAGAGTGAGATGTAAGAAGGTGTAATCCACATCAGGAGGCTGACCAGATTCCATTATGAAACATGAAAAGAGATATTTGTCATTTCTCACATGGAATGACTCCAGATGACGATCATCAAATACAATCATGTGACTCATGACTCCATGTTCTGCCAGCCACCCAATAGATGTCAGCAGTTCCCGGACATTGTGGCTGTCCTCTTTATTCTGGCAGTGATTGGTGAGAATGTTGGAGACAAATGTCACAAAGAGTTGTGTCACTGTTTTGGGTAATGATGTCATTAGTTGATCAGTGATTGATGGTTGGGCTTTGAAGCACATTGATAACACTGTACAGATGATCCAGCAGTATGATGGGATATAACAGAACGTGTACAGCGTGTCATTCTCCTGCACAGAATGAAAAGCCTTTCCTGACAATTCCTCATTTCCAAAGAAATGATGAAAGAAGGTCAATCTGTCTTCATGGAGAAATCCCATGATCTCAGCTATTCTCTGGAAAACATTGGTATCAACTGATGCCAGTCTGGCTGGGCGGCTGGTTATCAGTACAGAGCAACCCTTAAGATGACTCTGCCTCACCAAACTGACCACAATATCACCAAATATTGTCTTGTTAGCATAGAGTCTACTTGATCTGAAATCCATTTGGTGAATACTTTCATCTAAGCCATCAAATATGAACAAAAGTCTCTCTGGTAGTTGTAAAATATCTCCAATCTGACCCTGAAGATATGGATATTGATGAAGGATCATATCCTCTAAGCTAATCTTTTCCATTCTATTAAGGTCCCGGAATTTGAAAAAGAAGACAAAAGAAAATCTCTGGTAATGTTTTCCAGTCACCCAGTCATAGACAAACTTCTGCATCATTGAGGTCTTCCCTATTCCTGGCACTCCGCTCACCATTATTGCATGTGGTACACATTGTGACTGCTGGTTCCAGCGAAACAGCTTATTGGGGGAAATGTGTTCCAGTCCAGCTTTTGTTTCCTTCAAGTATTTCTCATGTTTTACCCCAGTCTCTATCAGCTCATTTTGTGGATGCTGCCTGAACTGATCAGTAGAAACTACAATAAGGTTCACATAACGCTCATTGATGAGGAATCTTTGTGGTTCCAGGGTAGTTGCTGGGGGTCTGTGCTCCACTAGAGTCTCAGTCTCCTTCATCAGATGTTGTTTGTGCTCTTCCTGAATATCTGGGAATATAATGAGAATATTTTATGACTCAGGTTAGTCAGAAATTGACACTGCTACATTTAGTCTAAAAAAAATTTTAACTTTTGTTCTGAGAATGTTGAGGGAAGATCAGATGTATAAATAAAACTGACTGTAGTTTATTTTGATTACAGGCATTTATATATAGAGATGGACTTGCGGTTCGCCCGGCGGTCGGTACGCGGCGAACTTTGCTCGTTCGCAGTTTATCGATCTTGCGAACATACAAACAAAGAAGAGAGATTGCCCAGGGGAATTTAGATGAGGCTACACACTCGTAAAAGATCTATGTAGTATACCATATAATTAAAATGTTTTATTGGATAAACTTAGGAATAGTAAGCACATTCAAAAGGGACACAATGGACTGATCAGTGGCATCAAGTGCATCCAATACATATGGAGTAAAGAACAGCATATACATGCATTATGATTATATACAGACATTTATAAAACATGATAAAATGTAGCACCCTTGACGCGTTTCGCGAAAATGTAGTTCCCTTCCTCAGAAATAGGTGTTTATCATGTCTCTACAAAGTAAAAAACAATATTATAAATGATGTAAGTGTGCATATATGGAGTGTCGAATAAAAGACAAAGCAATCATCAAGACTCCATACTCACTGAATCAGTTTCAAAATGAAGACACTGAAACCGATGGTCCATTGGGAAGTCTGAAAACCTTCGGCCCAGTCTGAGGTCCAGAGCACTCTGGAAAAGGTTTTTGTCCAGGATATCCCTGTACTTGGCCCCATTCATCTTTCCCTGTCCCTGCAGCTGAAAAACACCCCCACAGCATGATGCTGCCACCACCATGCTTCACTGTTGGGACTGTATTGGACAGGTGATGAGCAGTGCCTGGTTTTCTCCACACATACCGCTTAGAATTAAGGCCAAAAAGTTCTATTTTGGTCTCATCAGACCAGAGAATCTTATTTCTCACCATCTTGGAGTCCTTCAGGTGTTTTTTTTAGCAAACTCCATGAGGGCTTTCATGTGTCTTACACTGAGGAGAGGCTTCCGTCGGGCCACTCTGCCATAAAGCCCTGACTGGTGGAGGGCTGCATTGATGGTTGACTTTCTACAACTTTCTCCCATCTCCTGACTGCATCTCTGGAGCTCAGCCACAGTGATCTTTGGGCTCTTCTTTACCTCTCTCACCAAGGCTCTTCTCCCTCGATAGCTCAGTTTGGCCGGACGGCCAGCTCTAGGAAGGGTTCTGGTCGTCCCAAACGTCTTCCATTTGAGGATTATGGAGGCCACTGTGCTCTTAGTAACCTTAAGTGCAGCAGAAATCTTTTTGTAACCTTGGCCAGATCTGTGCCTTGCCACAATTCTGTCTCTGAGCTCTTCAGGCAGTTCCTTTGACCTCATGATTCTCATTTGCTCTGACATGCATTGTGATCTGGAAGGTCTTATATAGACAGGTGTTTGGCTTTCCTAATCAAGCCCAATCAGTATAATCAAACACAGCTGGACTCAAATGAAGGTGTAGAACCATCTCAAGGATGATCAGAAGAAATGGAAAGCACCTGAGTTAAATATATGAGTGTCACAGCAAAGGGTCTGAATACTTAGGACCATGTGATATTTCAGTTTTTCTTTTTTAATAAATCTGCAACAATGTCAACAATTCTGTGTTTTCTGTCAGTATGGGGTGCTATGTGTACATTCATGAGGAAGAAGAATGAACCTAAATGATTTTAGCAAATGGCTGCAATATAAAAAAGAGTGAAAAATTTAAGGGGGTCTGAATACTTTCCGTACCCACTGTATATATAAATTCAAATTATATACAAAGAACATAGGTGATCCTGATGGCATGGGAAAATGTAGGTGGTGTATGTCAATTGGTGGGGGGGGGGGGCACTGATACCCACAGCCAAGTGCTGTCTCATGGGGGTGAAAAACACGAGTGAATGTCCAAGAGCTAAGTGACTGTGTAACAAAAATGTAAATATAAAAAAATAAGTTGGGGGCGTGGCTTGGCGCTTGGAGTGAATGGCTGCCTAACCTCCTTCCTCCCGGCCAGACAGGGGAATATTGAGCTATAATCAGCTCTTCCACCCACGATTGAGCACAAAACCATGATGGGGAGATCCAGCACTAACTCCTCTCCCTCCCGATCCCGCTCTCCGCGGCCTCAGACGACCCCGCAGTATCGCAGCATTCCGGATCTGTTCCGGCCGCCGCCGCCGCCGCTACGCGAGCCCCCGGCTTCATCCGCGGCCTACCCGGAGGTTCCACGAGGCGCGCCCGCTGCGCTCTCTGCAATTGACATTCCTTTTCAACCTGCACCTCCAACAGGTATGTCAACACCTGCCTCGATGCCCCCTTCTGCCATCCCTGTCACCCTGCAGGATTTAAGATCGATCGCAGATGAAATTAAGGCCTCATTTGCAGTGGCTATCACGGACCTTAAAAGGGAGATCCACTCCATTAACATAAGGGTTAATGAAGTGGAAGATCGTTCACATGCTCACGAAGAATCGATTCAATCTCTTAACGATTCTACCAGGACCCACAACGCACAATTCAGGGACATCCAGAGGCACCTTGAGGACCTCGATAATAGAGGTCGTCGCCATAATCTGAGAATCAGAGGCCTCCCGGAGTCCGTCGACCATACCCAAATCTCCTCTGCAACTACTTCAATCTTCAATGATGTATTGGGAAGACCCCCTGACACACCTATTGAGTTTGAAAGGATCCATAGAGCCCTAAGACCGAGAGCTCGTGACACTGATCCACCCAGAGACATTGTCTGCTGTATAGTTAACTTCAGGCTCAAGGAAAATATTCTGAGAGGTTCCAGAGACCGCCAATCTCTCCTTTACCATGGATCTGAAATTAAGATATTTTAGGACTTATCCCCGATAACCCTGCAGAGGAGACGTGATATGCGTCCCTTACTTGATACTCTGCGCTCAAGAAATATTGCTTATCGCTGGAAATTTCCTTTTTGCCTGTCCGCGTCCTCTAACGGTCGCACTGCCAATCTACGAATCCCTGAAGATCTTCATTCCTTTTGCAACACCCTTGGAATCCCATATGTGGATCTACCCGACTGGTATAGAATTCCGCAACTACAACCACTCAGAAGAGCATCCTCCATGGATACCATCCCGGAGAGAGATGATTTCCAGATAAGAAGACCCAGATCTCCCTCGCCGAGGAACAACTCATCTTCCTGCACCAGCTCACACAGGGCTGGCAGCCCCACAGCCTCTCCCGCTCATAGGAAATCGAGAAAAGAAAAAGGAAGATCCCACTAACAGGCTGCTACCCTGATCATCCAGGAACTATCTTTCTCAAACCTCCCCTGCTCATTTTCCTGATGCCCCTTTCTTATCCTTCCCTACCCCCCCCCTTTTTTTTTTCTTCCTTTCTCTCTCTTTTTCCCCTTGCTTGTCTTTCTCTCCACATTCAGGTCCAGGACTGATTTTCTTCAAGAGACTTCCTCTATGCCGTCGCTACACCCAGCACTTTTTTTATCCGGAAGGATCTCAACGTAACTCACCTCACCCCATCTGAAGATTCGCAACATCCGCAACAAAGACTTGCCTCAGTGCGCCTGTCGCTGAAATGGAAGATTCTTCATCTCCAAGGCCCCTTCCCACGGACTGGTAAAGTACTACTGCTCCCACACCCATAATCTCAAAACATTCCCAATCCCTCCCCTAGAAGACTTGATACAATCCCTATTGGCCCTCTCAAACCCACAACAAGATCCCCACCTGTTCATCTTTCCTTGATGGATACCTTATGCCATACCTTGATCTTGCTGTTACATGTTAATGTCACTGCCAATACAATCAGCACATGTTACTATTGTGTATGTGGGATTTGAGAGATGGGTCGACTCTCCTCTCCCTCCTTCCTCCCAAAATTTGCCCGAACCCCAAAGACCACACATTACTACATGTTCTAGCCCGTATAACCTCTCAATACATTTGTTTGATTGGCTTCGACGATTCCCATTTTTTTTTTTTTTTTTTCTCCTTCCCTTCCTCCCCCCTTCTATATATTTCCCCCGATATTAACAGACCTCTCACCTGAGATTTTAGAAACAACGTGAGGGACTGGAGAGTCGGCCTGTTTTTCCTAAATTGTTATGATACTCATGTTTGATTTCTGCTATTCGTACAATATATGTTTCACCATACACCTTTGAATACTTATACATATCTAATTAACATGCTTAGTTGCCATAATGACTCCCCCTTTGGGAGGGGGAAAAAAAAGAAAAGGGGAGGGGAAAAGGAAAAAAAAAAGATAGAGAAAAGGGGAAGAAAGGAGAAAACTTTCAAAACTATATGTAGACTTATGATGTTCCCCCTCCATGACACCGTTCAAGGACTCACTTATGTCTCATGATATGCACTCATGACACGCTTGATCATCCCACTCCCCTCCTTCTCTCCTCTCTCCCCTCTTCCCCTCCTTCTATCCCACTCTCCCCCTCTCGCCTCTGCTTAAGACATACCTACCACCTCTCACTCTACTCGGGACCCCCCCATCATACCTTATTTTCTTTTCCCCACGACCTGGAAGATAACATCTGACTTGCTTTCTGTAATTCCCCTACTGGCCGGTAACCCTGACTCTACTTCTTTACCTTTCAGATCATTCACTCCTCAGACGCTGCCGCTCTCCCTCGAGACAGAGTCTGTATTTTCTTACACTCTCTGTCGCCGAATCCGATTTGTTCACACACAGGTTAGGTGACCGATTCCTCTCACCCTAACCCTCGGTACTCCCTCTCACCCCTCACTCCCTGTTCCACCCTATCTCCCTCTTGCTTCCCCCCCCACCTCTCCCTCCCCCATCCCTTACCAACTCCCTTTCTATATACCCAGGGTCTCCGTCCCTGGCTTTATCCACCTTAGATCAACCTGCATATTTTAC
Source organism: Pelophylax lessonae (assembly GCF_965119305.1). NCBI lineage: Eukaryota > Metazoa > Chordata > Amphibia > Anura > Ranidae > Pelophylax > Pelophylax lessonae. The sequence goes on from NC_138780.1 coordinate 203,129,427, forward strand.
TCACTTTTGAAAATACACTTACTCTCTTGAGCCATAATGACCCCATCTAATCAAAACGCAGAACCCATCCCCCTAAAGATAGTCTCCCTAAACGTTAAGGGATTGAACATCCCAGAAAAAAGATCCCAAGTATTGGACTTAATGCACAAACTCAGAGCGGACATAGTCTTCCTACAAGAAACCCATTTCCATTCTCAAAAAACCCCTAAGCTCAATAACCAAAATTATCCTATCTCCTATCTTGCCACCAACCCACTTGGCAAAACCAAGGGCGTGGCTGTGTTGATCTCTAAAAACCTTGACTGGTCCATGACAGACTCCATAATCGACTCGGACGGTCGATTTATATTCTTAAAAGGACATATAGCACTCAAACCAGTAACCTTAGCCAATGTATACAGCCCTAACTCAGCTCAAGTACCCTTCTTCAGGAGCATATCGAACACGCTAGCACAATTCCAACAGGGTATCACAATACTGGGTGGTGATTTTAATGTCGCTCTCCACCCGTTACTGGACTCTTCCACGGGCACCTCCTCTCTCCCATATAGAGCTCTTAAACAAATCAGACTAGCACTTCAAGACCTATTATTGCATGACACCTGGCGTACCCTGAACCCCTCTGTTAAAGATTACACGTTCTTTTCCCCCCCACACCAAAAATACTCTCGCCTTGATTACATATTTCTATCCCAGAAGGATCTCCCTTTAATCAAAAAAACCACTATAGAACCCATGCTAATTTCAGACCACCACCCAGTCTCCCTGACCCTAGCCTTACATGCAGAGTCCCCGAAAACCAAATTTTGGAGATTAGATGCCTCCCTCCTGACCCTAGAAACGGACATCTCGTTTCTTAAGGACAAAATTATGGAATTTTTTAACGACAACAACACTCCTGACATTTCCCCCATAACAATTTGGGAAGCACACAAATGTACCATGAGGGGTATCCTCATGTCCCTTAAATCGGAAAAGAAAAAGGCCTCCCAGGCAAAAACAAGGGACATCATACGCAAAATAAGTGAACTTGAAAAAATACACAAAAGAACCCAGGCCCTTTCTACTTATCAAGAACTGATACAAAATAGACAAATACTCCTAGATGATCTCCACATTAAGACTAAACGTAAGTTCATTCTGCAACAAAAATTATTTTATGAATTTGGAAACAAAAGTGGAAAATTCCTTGCAAAAGCTTTACAAGCGAAGAAAGCAAGAAATTCCATCCACTTTATCAAAAACGACCAAGGTACTGCCATGACCCAAACACCCGATATAGCTGCGCAATTTGAACGCTACTATGCCTCCCTTTATAACCTGAACCCCGCCATCTCTGGACACAGGAAAAATACGCTCATACACGACTTCCTTCAGGAAAATTGCCCCAAGATCCTACCCCATATGAACACCCAAGATTTAGATAATCCTCTCTCTCAAGAGGAACTCAAGACGGCGATCTCCCAACTGAAACCAGGAAAAAGCCCGGGACCTGACGGTTTCACTGCCCCCTACTTTAAAACATTTACAGAACTTATCTCTACCCCACTAATCAATGCCTTCAATGCACTTTCCAACCCCTCTGTCCCTCAACATAGGCTTTTAGAAGCACATATCTCCGTCATACCTAAGGAAGGTAAAGACCCATCCCTAGTCACAAACTATAGGCCCATCTCACTCTTAAATGTGGACATTAAACTATTCGCAAAAATAATTGCCAACCGAATACTCCCACTTGTTCCTCTCCTCATACATAAAGATCAAGTAGGCTTTGTTCCTGGGCGGGAAGCCCGAGATAATACCATTAAGGCTATAAACATACACCACTGGATGACTTCCAACAAAATTCAAGGTTTCATGCTATCACTAGACGCCGAGAAGGCGTTCGACAGACTAGACTGGTCTTATATGGAAAGCACCCTACGTTTTATGGGCTTCCCCAATCGCTTACTAAGCCTTATCTTATCCTTATATTCGACTCCGTCTGCTTGTGTGAGAGTTAACGGTTGTCTGTCGAGCGCCTTCTCCATCGGCAACGGAACTAGACAGGGCTGCCCTCTCTCCCCCATTCTATTCGTCCTTACCCTTGAACCCTTTCTGCGCTCCATTGCACAGAATCAAAATATCCACGGCATTCCAATCCAACACAGATCTTACAAGATAGCTGCCTTTGCTGACGATATTCTCCTTTTCCTTAGCAAACCCTTGATCTCAATTCCCGCCCTTCTCCAAGAATTCAAATCCTTTAGAAACATCTCAAATTTCAAAATCAATTTCTCTAAATCTCATGCCCTAAACATATCCCTTCCTCCTCATATGACACAGCAATGTAAAACAAATTTTCCCTTTCTCTGGAAGCAAGACGCCATTAAATACCTAGGCATATATCTTACCACCGACCTTTCAGATCTCTTTCGCTGCAATTTCATCCCAGTCCTTAAAACCATCAAAGAAGACATCAATAGATGGAACAAACCACACTTTTCCTGGTTCGGACGTGCTGCTATCTTAAAAATGAATGTTCTTCCCCGTCTTCTCTACCTTCTCCAAACACTCCCAATTAGAATCCCGAACTCTTTCTTTATATCCTTCAGAAGTATGTGTAGTAACTTCCTTTGGAACAAAATGAGACCCAGAATCGCCTTCTCACTTCTAGCTAAACCAAAATCGCAAGGGGGCATAGCCCTACCCGATTTGAAAAAATACTTCTGGGCTTGTCATCTTACACGTATACTAGACTGGTTCCTACACGGTAACAATAAAGACTGGGTTCCCCTGGAAAATGCATTTAGTCCCCTTCCACTCCAAGTGTTACCCTGGTTGGCCTCTGACAAAATTCCTCAGGATACCAAAAAACATCCCCTGATCAGCTGCACTCTTGATACCCTTAAAAACACTTCTAACACCCTGGCAATTTCATCCAACCCAGGCCCTATGACCCCCATAAAGCCCAACCCAGACTTCATACCAGGTATGGACTCATCATTCCTGTCCAATACCTGGAAAGCCGACATTATTAGAGCCCATAGTTTCTTTAAGGATAACACCCTTCTTAATCGCTCAGATTTAACGCCTCAATCATCCCCCGCTCCCTTTCCTATGTGGTCATATTTCCAAATCCGTCACTTTTTGAATTCGCTGAACAAAAACTCATCACTATCCAGAGACCTCACGACCTTTGAAAAACTATGTAATAGCTCCACTCCACAACGACACCTCATATCCACTGTTTACAATCTCCTTGTGACAGACCAAACAACTCTCCCCAATAAAGTCAAACAGGCCTGGGAATCAGACCTGAATACTCCCTTCACAGAAAAAGAATGGGAAAACATCTGTTTTGTATCTCACAAAAGTTCGCTTAACGTAACAGTCCAAGAAAACTGTTTTAAAATTCTGTCCAGATGGTATAAAACCCCTTCGCTTATGCACAAATACTACCCAGAAATCCCTGAAAACTGCTGGAGGTGCCATGAACAGCCAGGCACCCTATTCCACATCTTCTGGCAATGCCCGCAGATCCAACCTTTCTGGAAAGATATTCACAGGTTTATCTCCTCCAACCTAAACATTGTCTTGCCCTTCTCCCCAGCACAATACTTGCTACACAGCACCTCAATCCCTCCACACAAATATTGTAAATCTCTAACTCCCCACTTGATAAACGCAGCCAAAATGTGTATCCCTACACACTGGAGGTCAGATACCATCCCTACATACCAGGAATGGGTCAGGAGAATAGAAAAGATAGCCAAATTGGAAGAACTTATTGCCATCGCCAAAGACAAAACCGCCACTCATGCTCGCATCTGGCACCCCTGGACCTCCTTTTCAAGTACATCATCCTCCTCTCGCTCTGCTCCCTCCTCAAGCCAAAACTTAGGGTCATCTCATTAGATACATATAATCAATTCCTAATAGCCCACTTAACACTCCGAAACCTTCTTTACTCCCTCCTCACACCCCTTGCCTTTCCTGGGAACATTAAACTCTCTTTCCAAAACGAGAATTCGGTCGGATCTCTCCCACCCCTAAAAATGGGAAGTAGGTGGGAGTTTTCCTCTACGTATCCCTGTTCCCACTGTTATCTCCTCTCTGGCCCCCTCCCCCATTATATATTTGTTCACTACCTCCAAACTCCCCATAAGGGAATACCCATCCTAAGACTTTCCCCTAGGGACGGAGACCCGCCCCTATCTGCCTTCCCCCCTTCCCATTCCTCCCAATCTCCTCCCCCCACCTCCCCATTTTCAATCCCACCCCCCCTCCTGCTCACCAACCTTCCTCCTCCCTCTCCTTCCCCACATTCCTCACCTTTTCCTCCGCTCTTTATATGCTTCCCTTCACTCAGTCTTCCACTTCTCTTTACAATCTCTTCCAAGCACTTTCAAAAGTTTTAATTCCTACATGGTAATGATCTCATCAGACCCCCCTTTATTAAAGACAGGCCTGGTTACACGCCCTGTTATTACTAGCACTCACCGCTGACATGACGCCATATTACCATTCCTCATTTCCTTCCTGTGGCCTATATGTATACTCCTCAGGTTATAATATTCTCGTTAAATTTTTCTGTCTATATTATACTAATGTTTCAAATGTTTGTTTCCCGTCATAGGCGGGCTTAGTTTGTAATATTGCTTGCATTAAGGCTCATTGTAGGATTCCATTTGGGCTATACACCATCTCGAGCCATACCTTTGCAACTTTCTTATCTTAGTTCTCATGTAACACTCTAGCATTTACATTCGAGTTTTTTTTTTCTCTCTCGATTGTATTGCCCACTGTTTGTCAATTTCTTCATGCTTCAGACTGTTTGAACCCAATGCTGTTAATATTTCTATTGTAAAAATTTCAATAAAAACCTTTTTTGGAAAAAAAAAAAAAAAAAATAAGTTACCAGAAATTGGTGTGGGACAGTGAGGCCCTGCTCTCTTAACGGGATCCCCGAGTCAACATCAAGGGCATCTCCTAACGCCATGTATGCTGCCGAGGAGGTGCGTGGCCGCCGGATGTAAGGACAACCGGCGGTCTCCTCGCAAATGCTGCAGAGTGGAGGAGTCACCATGCTGGCGTGCACTGCCCGCACTAAATGCGGACGCAGCACCCCAAGCGCGGGAAAACATGGCGCCAATGCTCGTCGAAGCCACGCGGGGCCTGAGGCAAATGGCAGCTCCCGAAGACAGAAAACAATCTGGGACCAAAACAAGATTAGTGACTGTTAACAATTGATAAAAAGATGAAAGTAATATAATATTACCAGCATGGGTCTATGCATTGTTCGCAGCGGCCATATTAGTTTACATTGGGGAGAACTTTGACCCATGACACATCCATCAGGGGGGACAGGACAGCCAATTGAGACATTTCAGCACATGGACTACCATATAAATAGACCTGACCTGGCGGCCATTTTACATTCTGCTTTTTGTCAGTGTAGGGAGAGGTTTGCTGTGTGCAGCAGGGACAGATCGTCAGTGACACAGATGGCTCTGTTATGTCCACAAAAGTCCTTTTAAGGACTGGTATTTGGTATAGGTGTACTATATCTATACTGTCTCTTTTGTCAGTGTAGGGAGAGGTTTGCTGTGCGCAGCAGGGACAGATTGTCAGTGACACAAATCGTTCTGTTATAGGTCCACAAATGGTATTTGGTATAGGTGTACTATTCTTTGGTATGCACTATATAGGGGTGTAATACACTTATAATATACTTTCTAATATAGAAAGCATATTATAAAGGATTTGTATTGTACAGTATGCAGCATTGCGACTGGTGTGGTGAGCGTTTCTGCAGCGATACTACAACTACAAAGAGTGACAAAAGCACTTTTAAAAAAGTGTTATAACTGGTGTGATAGACCAGTGGCCCCCCTAAATGACAGATTGAAGTGGGGTATTATCTAACAGTATACTTTTATAACAGTGTATTTGTGTCCTGCAAAAAATATTGTCTCTTTTGCTGCGTTAACTGTGCTACACACAATGACAACAGTTACTGCCCAATTTTTTGTAGAACTGGTGTGATAGTCCAGTGGCCCCCCAATACCACAGATTGAAGCAGGGTGTTATATACCTTGTTCCACATATACTGCGCTTCTGTAGAGACTTTTGTCACAGGGTAATTTAAAAAATGACAGGCAGAGGAAGAGGCAGGCCCTTATGCAGGGGTGGTAGAGGTAGGCCGGAGCCAAAGTGTGAAGTTTCAGAAGGTGCGTTCCATTACGTCAAAGGACGCACCAGACTTGGTTGAGTGGCTCACTCAGCCTTCCTCTTCTGCACCCTCCTCATCCTCTCTATCTGCACCCTCTTCACTCTCTGCTGTGTGCACCCCCAAAGACACCACCACTAAGCCCACCACCACCATATACCCTCCGCTTAAGTCATTGGAATTATTTTCCGATCCATCACAAGACATTTGCGATGCACAGCCATTCTTGGCAGTGGATCAGGAAGAGGAGGTAGCAACAGCCGCCACCCAGCAGTCTGACGACAGTACCCAGATCAGCTAAGGGAGGTTGGTCCTCGCTGTTGCTGCCTACTCCGAGATCTCGAATGATAGTGGTGGGGAAGGCGACGTCGATGATGACGTGTCTATGGACAAAATGGCCTACAAGAAAGGAAGAGGAGGGGAGTTCAGAGGGAGAGATGGGCCAGCAGATAGGGAGGAACAGCAGGCAGAACTTACATTGCACAGGAGGGACAAAGCAGACTGCTAATGTATCAGGAGCAAGCCATCAACCATGTACAGTCACATCTGGCGCTCCCAGGACGCCGTCACATGACTCCGCGTGGGCTTTTTTTAATGTGTCCGCTGCTGACAATAGTGTTGCCATCTGCAGCCTTTGCAGTCAACGCATAAGTCGCAGTAAGCCCAACACTCACCTAGGGACGACCGCCTTAAGAAGGCACCACTCCCATCACCGAGCCCAGTGGGAGCAACGCCATCAGAACCCACAAAGCCACACTCCAGCCTCTTCTCCTTCGCCTCTCTCCTCACAATTGTCCTCCACTCCACCTTCCATCATGCCGTCCTCACGTTGTTCTGGAAAAAGGCAGGCTTCCGTGGCCCAAATGTTGGAGCGTAATAAAATGATGACGCCGGATAACCCTCTTGCCCAACAGTTGACTGCTGACTTGTCGGAACTGATAGCCTGCCAACTGCCTGCCATATTAACTGCTGGACTCGAAGGCCTTTCGGAAATTTGTGGCAATTGGAACACCACAATGGAAGGTCCCATGAAGGAAATATTTCTCGCAGAAGGGCATTCCAGAGCTATATGGCCATGTTCAGCGGCACACAGTGTCTCTGTATCTCTGGCACACAGTGTCGGTGCCAAGATACATCTGACCACAGACACATGGTCTAGCAAACACGGGCAGGGAAGGTATATAACTTTTACTGCCCACTGGGTGAACCTTCTGACGACGGTCAAGCATGTAACCCATTGCACACGTGTAGATTTGGTTTTACCGCCACGGATTGCATGCAGGCCTGCCTCTTCTTCTCCTCCTCCTACTCCATCCTCCCTCTCCTCCTCGGCTGACTCCTCCTTTTCCGCTGCTACCGTCTCTTCCGCTGCGCTGCTCAAGATCCCCAGAACCTATTCCACATGCCAGGTGAGATGTTGCAATGCTGTGCTGCGTCTGTTTTGTCTGGAAGCCAAGAGCCACACTGGTCCTGCACTATTTTCAGCTTTGCGTTCACAAGCAGATCAGTGGCTGACACCGCTCAATTTGACAGTTGGTAAAGTGGTGTGCGACAACGGTGCCAATCTGCTGAGCACGCTGAAACAGGGAAAAATTACACACGTGCCATGCATGGCACACGTCCTGAACTTGGTCGTGCAGCGATTCGTTGCCAAATACCCTGGGGTCCAGGACATCTTGCGGCAGGCCATGAAAATCTTGGGCCATTTCAAAAGATCTTATACAGCTATGGCTCGCCTTGCTTATATTCAGCGGTGACATAACCTGCCCGTCAGGAGTTTTATTTGTGACTGCCCGACGCGATGGAACTCAACCTTGTATATGCTTGATAGGCTGCTCCAGCAGAAACGTGCAGTTAACGACTACCTGTACGAACTCTGCGGCAGGACAGGTTCTAGGGAGCTTGGCTTTTTTTCATTGCACCAGTGGCTGCTTATGCGCGACGCATGCAGACTTCTGCGGCCATTTGATGATATCACCAAACTGGTCAGTCGTGGCCAGGGCACCATCAGTGACATTGTACCTTACGCCTTCTTTCTGGAGCGTGCATTGCATCGTGTCATTGATCAAGCTGTCGAAGAGCAGGAGCAGGAAGATGAGGAAGTCGCAATGTTGGATGAATTCCCAGGGGGTGCTACTCCATCTGAGACAAGTCAACAACAGGAGTCTGAAGAGGAGTCAGAGGAGGATAGTGCCGGGGGGGATGAGGAGGAGCAAGAAGAGCATGCTTTAAACCTTTCTGGGATCCCTGGTGTTGTCCGTGGATGGGGGGAGGAGAACGAGGACGACATTATCCTGGATGATGAGCAGGAGCCAGGCCACTACACCGCTTCCAGTTTAGTGCAAATGGGGGCCTTCATGCTCCAGTGTTTTAAGGGGGACCCCCATATAAAAAGCATAAAGGCCAAGGACCAGTACTGGGTGGCAATGTACTTAGACCCCCGGTACAAACAAAAAATGGCAGAAATGTTACCACCATCACAGAGGGCAGTCAGAAAGCAGCACTTCCAGGCCTTGCTTCGAGAAATGTTGCATTCTGCTTTTGCGTGCGCTGGCAGAGGAATTTCCACTCACAAAGAAACAGTTGTGGGTAGCAATCCTACAGCGCCTGCAAGAAGAGGGCGTTTTGAAGATATGTTGGTCACTTCTGATATGAGATCATTCTTTCAGCCGACCCATAGACAGCTGTACTCCGGATTCAGCATCAGGGAATGCCTAGACCGACATGTGTCCGACTACACTGGGTTAACGGCCGATGTGGATGCTCTGAGGAGTGATGAACCCTTGGACTACTGGATGGGCAGGCTTGACCTCTGGCCAGAGCTTGCACAATTTGCAATGGAACTGTTGGCTTGCCCCCCGTCCAGTGTCCTGTCCGAAAGGACGTTCAGTGCAGCAGGGAGGATCGTGACCAATAAGCGCACTCGCCTAGCTCATGACAGTATTGACTACCTCACATTTATAAAAATGAATGAGGCATGGATCTCAAAGGAATTCAACACATGTGACCAGTAGACCATGTTTGATTAAAATTCCTCATGACAGGCCACAAATATCCGCCAGACCGCCATCCACCCATAACAATTCATGGTCCTTGTCTTCGGTAAATACAGCGGCATAAAAGGCATTTCATGTCCATTGAATGCCTAATTTTTGGAGCCTTTCATGGCCGACAATTATTTATCCTGTCAATGCCTAATGTACCTCCAGCCACAGAAGACAACGTTTTTTGCTGTCAGGTGAACGCCTGTTGGCTAATTTTTGGGGCCTGTACTAGCCGACACTTACTACTTTATCCTGTGAATGCCTAATTTTTCAGACTGGAATTGAAAATCAATGGGTCTGTAAACGTTCAGCCACAGAATACAACATTCTTAGCTGTCAGGAAAACGCATGTGGGCTAATTTTTGGGGCCTGGAATGGGTGACACTTACTTATGTATCCTGTGAATGCCTAATGTACCTTCAACCACAGAAGACAATGTTCTTTGCTGTCAGGTGAATGCCTGTTGGCTAATTTTTGGGGCCTGTACTGGCCGACACTTACTTCTTTATCCTGTGAATGCCTAATTTTTCAGACTGGAATTGAAAATGAATGGATCTGTAAAGGTTACGCCAAATTGTGGAATGGATGCGGACCCATTTTACATACGTGTGAATGGACCCTATATGTATTTTGCAACTTTTCCAATAGCAATATTTCTGTTATGACAGTGTCCATGTTTTGGGACTATTTGTGCACAGCTAGAATTTTGTGGCTGCAAATATGACCTGAAGGTTTTTAAAGTTCGCCCGCCATTAAAGTCAATGGGGGGCCCGCCGCAAACTTGCGGTTCGTTTATATTTGAGAAAGTTTGCGGATAACATTCGCGAACCGCCCCAGCCGATGTTCGTCCATCACTATTTATATAGCACCAGCAGAAATTTACATACTATTCATTCACACCAGTCCCAGCCCTCAAGGAGCTTAGAGTCTAAGGCTCTTTTTTCACATGAATACATACTGTTAACATATGTAGCAAGTAAATAAATAAACCTCCCAGTAATGCTATCACTAGGCTGCAAATAGAGGGAGCTCTAATAATTTATAGTGTGACTTCAGGAGACTGAAACCAACAAGTTCACATTAAACTTGGAAAGCAAGTGAGCAACAGTAGTTCGTGTCTCCTCTTTGATGTGAATACGTCACACTTGGTTTATGCTATCTTTGTTCTGTTTTGTGTTAATTCTCACATTCAGTTTATCTGTTGCATCTTTGTCATAACTTGCACTCAGATTATCAATGATCCAGTAATGTTTGGTGGCTCGTCCGGGATTGGTGCAATCACAGTACCACAGGTCACAGAGAAGGGAAGCAGTTATTGCCGTAAAGTTACAGACTTCAGGGAGGCGGCACAGAACACAAAATTGCTGATCCAACATCAGTAAAGAAGCTGCAGTGACATATTCAGAAGCTATTGCACACCTTGTCTAAAAGTAATCTGCACTCACTGGCTACCTGGATGTAGGATAAAGAAGGTAAAGTGGTTCTTTATGCCACAGGTTAAAGTAAGATAGAGACAGTGGCGGTTTCGGGCACGGGCGAACAGGGCAGCCGCCCGGGGCGGCATCACGTGGGGGGGCGGCACTCGGCACGAATCTGGTGGTGGTGGAGAAAAAGAAAATCATCTGATCTTTGCTGCGGGCGGCGCCGCTGCCGCCCCTGCTGCTAAAGGAGCCGGGCCGGCGGCTGGAGTTTGCCTGGAGCCGCTCCAGTGGAGCGGGGATTGTGCAGCAGCATATGTAGGCGCGCTCAGTAGAACTAGCCGGGGGGGGAGGAGTGGAGGAGCCGACAGCCGAGAGTACACTACACAGACACACACAGCAGCGGCGGCGGGGGGAAGGCGAGGAGGAGGAGCCGAGTATGTACTGTACACTCACACTACAGCAGCAGCGGCGGCGGCGCGCGAAAGGAGAGGAGGGTGTACTCTGTACTGTAGTACTAGTCACTACATTACACATACTTGCAGTTGCAGGTAAGTTGCTCTCCTAAAAAGAAGTGAGGTATTTGGCGCTGCCTGAGAAATGTATGTGTGTGTGGAAGGTTGAGGTTGACTAAAACCAGTGACTGGTGTACAGGAGATTTTTGGCGCTGCGACCCTGCCTGAGAAATGTGTGGAACTTGGTTGACTAAAACCAGTGACTGGTGTACAGGAGATTTTATCAGATATAAAATAGATATGAATGAATGTAAAGTGCAAAAATGCAAATCAATATAATCAAAAATCATTATATATACACCTATAATGCACCATTTCACGCAATATATAATTTCCTAATAGGGAATAATAGGAAAAACTATAAATTCCTATTATATAGTTTTCACAGCAACTTATTTCATAGATCGGTCCACATCTATTTTCGTTCACTGGCCAGACCCTCCAACTGGCTATTTTCACTATAATTATATTTTTTATATATACAACCAATATATACATAGTTTTTGGGGGTACGCGCACTGTTTTTGCACTATCTTGCACTGTACACCACAGCAGCAGGGTAGGTCGGAATCATTTGTCATGCTGCTAGAAACTGAGAACCCCTTTCAGAAGTGAGAAGTCTTTAGATCACTATCAATGATAGACTATCATGAAAAGTATATATTCTTGTTACCATAAAATATTTTGCTTTATATCCTTATTTATGTTTTTGTAAGTGAGGCTTTACTGTAAGCCCCCGTTCACACTGGGGCGACCTGTCAGGCGACCTGGTCGCCTGACAGGTCGCCGTAGGTCGCCTTCCATAGAGAAGCTGCGGACCCGTTCTAATAGGAGCGACACAAGTCGCTCCGACTTAGAAAAAGGGTCCGGAGCTTCTTTGGGGCGACTGGTCGCTCCAGGTCGCCCCAAAGAAGCTCCGGACCCTTTTTCTAAGTCGGAGCGACTTGTGTCGCTCCTATTAGAACGGGTCCGCAGCTTCTCTATGGAAGGCGACCTGTCAATATCACTACAATAAAATGTGTGGTGTGTACAAGATGTGAAGTTTTGTCTTTTTTTTTTTTTTTTGGGGGGGGGGCGCCGGGAGGGAGTCTCGCCCGGGGAGCAATTTAATGTAGAACCGCCACTGGATAGAGATCTGTGAGTACATCATGGAACACCTTCAGGAAGAAGTAGTATGCAATGCAGAGAACTGAGGTAGGGCATACCTTCTCCAGGTAAAAGCACAGATTTTGTCTTTGATAAGTGAAAGCAGCTATGAAAATATAATATAATATAATATAAGTGAGGGGAGAGATTGTGGATCATTTCTCAAAGAGGATAGACCATTGCAACCCTAAACAAGGTGGGCTCATGTTAAGTGACTAAGCAGCATACCTGCCAAGAAAGGACTTTTGATTGGCAAATATCAGACTGGGATTCTGAAAATACCCACAGCAATATCTGCAAACAGATACTGTAGATGAAGGGGTGAATCAAAAATACCCACAAGAGTCACAAATCATCAGAACTGTGCTAAAAATCATAAAACCTGGAACCATTAAAGATATGCTAATTAACCACTTTAAGACCGAAAGGATTTGCCCCCTTAATGACCAGGCCACTTTTTTCAACTTGGCACTGTGTGACTTTAACTGATAATTGTACGGTCGTGCGACGCTGTATCCAAACAAATTTACGTCCTTTTTTTCCCACAAATAGAGCTTTCTTTTGGTGGTATTAGATCACCTGTTTGATTTTTATTTTTTGCGCTATACACAAAAAAAGAGCGACAATTCTGAAAAAAAAAATCAATATTTTTCACATTCTGCTATATAACATTCCCAAAAAAAAATTTAAAAATCTAAAATGTTAGGCCAATTTGTTTTCTGCTACATAGTTTTGCGTAAAAAAAAAAAAAAATCGCAATAAGCTTATTTTGATTGGTTTGCACAAAAGTTATTGCATCTACTAACTACGGGAAAGATTTATGTCATTTTTATTGTTTTTTTTTTACTAGTAATGGAGGCGATCTGCGATTTTTTGCGGGACTGCGACATTGGTACTGCGATCGGACCCCTAACTGACATTTTTGACACTTTTAGGGGGACCCGTGACATTACTACAGTAATCAGTTGCTAAAGATATGCACTGTTACTGTAATAATGACACTGGCAGGGAAGGGGTTAACATTGTGGGTGACCAAGGGGTTAAATGTGAGCCTAGGGGAGTGATTCTAACTGTGGGGGGCGTGACTTCTGAAATGACCATAGAGATCTGTGATCCTATATAGAAGGATCACAGGGGCTCTATGATCATTCCAGGGAGAACGGTCAGCTGTGTTTAAAACAGCTGACCGTCCTTCTCTCTCAGCGGGGAACGATCAAGGGTGTCAGGTGGCAGCAATCCTCTGGTCTCTGTGGTTTCTCTGTGCAAGACTTGGCTTGGTTGAAGACCTTCCTGGCTCTGGATTCCGCATCGGCAGGTGACCCAGCATCATCAGGATACATGGCCCTTGCGTACTGTCAGGTTGCCAGGAAACCAGACCACGTGAAGATGCAAGTAAAATAAAGTGATTTTAATTATGCAACAATAATAATCACACAGCAAGAGAGAGGAGAAAAATCAAGAACAGCCGGGGTCAAGTTCGGAAGCGGTTAGTCATCCAAGCCAAAATCGAGTCTAAGAAGAGGTAGTCATCCAAGCCGAGTTCAGAAGCGGGTAACCTGCCGAAGCCGGGTTGTCGCCTGATGCGGGGTCGTCTGCTGATGCGGAATCCAGAGCCAGGAAGGTTGTCAGCCAAGCTAAGTCATGCACGGAAAAACCACAGAGACCAGAGGGCTGCTACTGTAACAGTAATGCACCTTAGAGCACAAACGCAAGGGCAAGGTCCGAAACCATCAGGTGATATATACAGTATATATAGTCAGGTGTCCAACATCATCACTGAGCGACGCCCATGCAGCAGACAAGTGATGATGCAAACAAAGTTTATAAGAACCAGCAGTCTGCACATGTCCAAGATGGCTGCCAACAGGAAGGCAACACAGTGCTGCGAGGCTGCATTGGTGGACACTGCGCTGGCGAGGCTGCATTGGTGAACACCGCGCTGGCAAGGCTGTATTGGTGGACACTGCGCTGGTGAGGCTGCATTGCTGGTCACTTCGCTGGTGAGGCTGCATTGCTGGACACTGCGCTGGCGAGGCTGCATTGCTGGACACTGCGCTGGCGAGGCTGCATTGCTGGATACTGCGCTGATGAGGCTGCATTAATGGGCACTGTTGAGGCTGCATTTGATTAAAAAAAAAATCTGAGTTCAAAGCTGTTTATTTCAAATTTAAGTTTTTTTCCAAAAATTTCCCTTCTTAAATTGAGGTGCGTGTTATACGCTGGTGCGTGGTATGTGCCAATAAATGCGGTAATTTTTTTGGGGAGGAGAGCGGGTACCTAGATTTCACAGGTACCCACTCCCACTTCTGCTAGAGCCTCCTAGGCGGCTTGAGCGGAAGTTCTCCTCTTTCCCTCCCTCCCTGCAATCTTCTGGGACACGTCACAGGTCCCAGAAGATTGCCCAGGTATTCACAACGTGTAGCGCGACTTGCGCATGAGCAGTCCGCACCTGGCTGTGAAGCCGCAAGCTGTCACAGCCAGGTGCCCACACTAGAGATGCCGGCGCCGCCGCCACCAGCTACAAAAATTAATGGAACCCCGCTTTAAAGTTAAAAAGTCGTCTTATACGCTGGAAAATACAGTATTTAAATTACCAGCAATAAAATACCATTGCCGGCAATACAAAAAACGTTTTTAAAAAAAATGGTGTGGGGGTTCTCCCAATCCTTAGGTCTTGTATGGATTTTAAGGGGAACACCACACCAACATTAAAAAAAATAAATAAATAACGGCGTGGCTCCCTCCCCCAAAAACCATACCAGACCCTTATACGAGCATGTAGACTGGCACAGCAGGAAAGGGGGGGGGGGGCGAGTGAGCACCACCCTCCTGAACCATTCCAGGCTACATGGCCTCAACATGGAGGGGTGCTTTGGGGCGGGGAGCTGCCACCCCTGTGGGACATCACCAATCAGTGAATGCTGGGTTGATGATGTCACATGGGGGTGGTGCCACTAGGTGATGTTGCCAGGTGGTCCCGTCCCTTATCTAATAAGGAACTGTCAAATGGCAGAGCAGGCAGACAGCGAAAAGCCTTTGTTGAGTCTGGCGGTGGTCGCTGGCATCGTGATTGATGATGGATCTACAAGGGGGGACATTGTTGTTTTATTTTTAATAATAGATTTGTCAAAAACTGTGTTTTTTTTTTTCTTTTTGACATTTTTTTTGGTGAATGAGTAGAGGTACAATGTGCCCCATTCTCATTCACATGGGGGGTGGGATCTGGGGGCTTGTTAAAGGATGCTTCTAGATTCTGATAAGACCGCCCCCACAACCACAGTCCAGGGTTGTGGGGAAGAGGCCCTTGTCCCCATCAACATGGGGACAAGGTGCCCCAAAGCACCCCCCATGTTGAAGGTATGTGGCCTGGTATGGCCCCCACCCTTTCCTGGTCTGCCAGACTGCATGCTCGGATAAGAATCTGGTATAAATTTTTGGGGGACCCCACACCATTTTTCTTAATTTTGGCGTGGGCTTCCCCTAAAATCCATACCAGACCCAAAAGGTCTGGTATGAATTGGGGGGGGGGGGCGCCCACTTCATTTTTGTCATATTTTCATATTGCCGGCAATTTTTTTTTTTTTTGTTTTTTATTCAGCCGTCAGCGGGGAAGCCCATTGAAAACTGATGAGTCATCTGTTGTTAAGGACGCAGCGGCTGGCTTCCCCACCCACTCTATAACAACCAGCTTTTCACTGTGCCCTGATTGGACAAAGCCTTGCACCAGCGGTCAGGTGCATTGCTACAGCCAATTAGGGCTTATAATGCACTGTGCAGCGCATTGTGGGGTGCTTGGTGGGCGAACGTCCTGCTGAGCACCCCGCAAATTCGGGTGTTTGCCGAACAGGCAATGTTCAGGCTGAACTTATGCTTGGTCTGAACCACTCACCCAACACTACCAATTATTAAGGTGGGCCTTTCTGTAGAAGAGCTTAAAATGTTTCACACCTTCAGGATAGAAGCAGCACTGATCTGTTTCAGGAACTGATGAATGCAAAGCAACAGGATAAAGAAACCCTGCAGCAGTTTGTTTACAGGATCATGGGACTAAAGCAAAAAGTATTGTGGTCATCTCAACAAGTGATTGCTATTATGGTTTATGATAAGAAGCTGATACAAGGAGTATTTCTTCGCATGTTATACCAGGGGTTAAGTGAAACATATAATGAAATTGGATGGGATAGCAAACCATACATTTCAGACTTATCAGTCACTGATGATTGTTTTCTAGAGAAAGTTACCAAAGCAACCCATCCAGTGGCACTGTTAGCTCCAAGTTAGCCATGACACAGGCACATGAAACTGAAGTCATAGACTGTGGAAAAACCACTCATGCTTCACTTGTAGAATTAACTGCGCAGGTTGCTGACCTGGCAAAACATGTACAATCTTTAATGCAAGCAAGTGCAATGAGAAAGTGTGACGATGGTCCAGCAAGGTTGTCAGATCATAAAAACAGGAATATGCAGAGATGTAAACCTTGTGTGAGCCACGGAAAAAAAATGTAGGCATTGCTTTACCTGCAGACAAGAAGGTCATATGACATGAGGGTGCATAAAAAGAGAAAAGCTTTTGGGAAAGGAGAAGTGGTCAAAGGTGTGGGACAACCAGTGACCAGCTATGATAAAAAGTCCCAAGTCACTGCAGAACCTACAGAAATCCTTCACTCACTTTGTCAATGTGAGTCAAAAAAAGTAGCCAGACTAATAGGGAGCAAATGCTTACTGACTTGTAATTTAGGATGGATACCCACAAAAGTACTCACTGACACGGGTTCCCAAAAAGGCATTATGGCTGCAAGCTGGGTTAATGCCAGAAAGAAACTGCAAATCAGCCAACTGACAAACTGTTATTAAAAAACAGCATAGCTGGCGGCGCCCGGAGCAGACATGTTCTAACGGAGCTCCGACCGCCGCTGGCATAAACCAGCATACAATCAGCTATCTGGGGCACTAGCATCAAGCTCCCTCGGTGGGAGCACATACCATGAAAAGAAACCTGCCACGGGCGAGTAGCTCCGCACAGGCAGGGAACACAGCACGGCCGGCTCACAAGTCCTCACCTCCTAAGATGGCATCCGGCCAGAAAGGGAAGAACCACGCGCCTACCTAAGCTTGCAACGCGGCCTCCCCACAATCAGTAGCGGCAGCAGCATCCCAGCAGCCTGCCTCTGGATTGCAAGTAAGCCAGATTCCCGATCCGTTTGCTTCCCAATCCCAATCTCAGGAGGAATTCCCCTCTATGCATAATAGGGAGTCCTCACAATTCTGCCTGGCCTCTGCTTACTAGGGAGAAGGCCTAGAAGACGCTAAGTCCCAGGCATCATCCATAGACAGACAAATGGCGGATTTGGCCGAAATAGCCCTAAGCCAAGCAAGTCCAGCACAGGACCCATCACTGCCCTCACCACCACCCACCTATTCCGGCGATGTGACCCCCCTCGCCCTCTTTTCTGCTTTGCTACAGCAATAATTATCCACGATTGAATCCAAAATGGTCGGTACAGTCAAAAGAGTCAACCAGAACTCCTCAATAATCATCTCCCTTCAAGATCAACCCGAACAAGCTAAAGCAAAGATTGAAGATCTGGAAAACAGATCCAGGCGGTACAATTTTCGGATTTGTGGACTCCCAGAGTCGGTCACAGACTTGGAGAACACAGTACATGCCCTAATGCAGGATCTTATACCAGATACTGTATATCCCCCCACCATATGGAGATTGATAGGGTGCACAGGGTCTTGACAGCTCAGAGGCAAGATGGCCTTCCAAGAGATGTACTGGTAAAACTGCATTTTTATAAGATAAAATAAAAAACTATGCATGAAGCTAGAAACAGAGGCAACATCAATCGTCTGGATAACAAAGTTCAAATATTCATGGACATCTCCCAATCAACAAGCCAGACAAGGCGCTCTTTGAAACCACTCCTACTGCGCCTGATCGAACATCAGATAAAATGCCGCTGGTCCTTCCCCTTTTGCTTGTCCTTTTCTTACAGAGCGCAGACATACTCCTTTTCCACCTTTCGGGACGGGGAAGAAATCATGCTAACCCTGGGGCTGATCTCCAGAGAAACCTCATCTTCACCCCCATCATCCCAAAAGAATAGAGATCGGCCAATTTCTCCAGTATGGTTTCAACAGACCCGCGCTTACGCTAAAAGGTCATCTACAACCAAAGGACTATATGGCTGACTTTGACTCATCCTCTAGGATGGATTTTTCTAACCCTAAAGCAGGGTCTATCAGGTCATTGGACAGAATTGAGAGTGTTTTGAGGAGTCTCAAGGCAACTTCCGGGTTTTTTTTTTCTTTTTGACCCCCCCCCCCCCCCTTTTTTTTTGTTTTCTTCTCTTGGGGCACTTAATTTGGTTACTCTAGCTTTTTTCAGCCTTCTTCAAAACGCATGCCCCTCACAAGTGAGCTTGTTTCCCTGATAAACAGGGCGGCAACCCCACAACAATACAATGGGAATGACAACTTCCCAGAGGTCATCGACCTACACTAGACTAAGGAACATAGTCTTGTTCACCTACCATGAGCAAATAATGTTTCCTGATTAGGGTTGAGCGAACACCTAGATGTCCGTGTTCGACGGGTTCGGCCGAACTTTAAAAAAAAGTCCGGGTCCGTGTCCCGGACTTTTACCGAACTTTTCCCGGACACCGAACCCCATTGAAGTCAATGGGGACCCGAACTTTAAGGCACTAAAATGGCTCTAAAACACCAAAGGAAAGGGCTAGAGTGCTGCAAATGGCAGCAAAACGTAATTAAGAGCATGGCAAGTGCTCTGCAAACAAATGTGGATAGGGAAATAACTTAAAACAACAAAAAAAAACAGAAAAATAAAACAATGTTCTTCTTCATCTCTGAAGGACGAGGCCCATATGGAGTAGGAGGGAGGTTAAGGTGGTGGTGGATGTGGCGGTGACATAGGCGTGCGCACAGGGTGTGCTGGGTGTGCCTGGGCACACCCTAATCACCTAGGGCACATAGCATTGCCAGTGAGGAGATGGGAAAGATCTCCCTGGGACCTGCTCTGCTCTATTTCTCCTTGCCTACAGGTACATGGCCCCGATACATTACTCTCCCTGCTGGCAAACACATGCATGTGTATTTCAACTTTGGGGTGCACACCTTAATGCAATAGGCTGCGCACACCTATGGGCGGTGTAGGTGGAAGCGGCGGTGGAGGAGGACCAGGGCCGGATTAACAGCATCATGGGCTTGGTGCTGAGGATTTTGAAGGGCCTTAGGGCCGTGCCTTGCCATGCACCCAGAGGAGGAAGGGTGCAGCCATGCATGCCTAATTCAACATGGGATGCTGTCTCTGAAGCCCATAAACACATCCATGCATCGCCAACTGTCCCTCCTTGTCCGGCCTTCACGCTGTGTGGGGAGGTTCTGAGGGTGCTGCCTGGGGAAGCGAGCATAGAAGCCAGACTTCTGTGTTTACAAGTGACAGAAGAGCGGTAACAGTGAATATGGCCAACCCGGGGCCTATATAAAAGGTAGGGGCCTGGAGCTGCAGCTCCAATAGCCCCTACATTAATCTGGCCCTGAGGAGGAGGACGAGGTAGCCAACACTGCTTCTTTTCACAAATTTTAAATGAGGGTACACCCCAAAAGAGTGAGAAAGAGCAAAAATGGAACAATGGGTGGGTAAGGTCGGTATCCATTGCTATTCTGCATAAGGTAGGGAAAAGTCCCGTGGGATCCATGCCTGGTTCATTTTAATGAACGTGAGCTTGTCCACATTGTCTCTGGACAGGCGGCTGCGCTTGTCTGTTATAACGCCCCCAGCCGTGCTAAATACCCGTTCAGATAATACACTGGCTGCAGGGCACGCCAGCACCTCCAAGGCGTAAAGGGCAAGCTCAGGCCATGTGCCCAATTTGGAGACCCAGAAGTTGAAGGGGGCAGACCCGTCATTCACTACATGTAGGCGTGTGCACACATACTGCTCCACCATGTTGGTAAAATGCTGCCTCCTGCTAAGACGTTCCATCTGAGCTGCTGGTGCTGCTGTTTGTTGTGGCGTGCTGACAAAGCTTTTCCACATTTCGGCCATGCTAACCCTGCCTTCTGAGGTGCTGGCGGTGCCCTGGTTGCGTTGGCGACCTCCTCCTCCTCCTCCTCTGCCTTGTGCTTCCACTGTGGCCCCGCTGTCAGATGGGAATGCCAGCAGCATGGCGTCTACCAGCGTGCGCTTGTACTCGCGCATCTTGCGATCGCGCTCCAGTGAGTGAATTAAGGACGGTACGTTGTCCTTGTAACGGGGATCCAGCAGCGTGGCCACCCAGTAATCAGCACAAGTTAGAATGTGGGCAACTCGGCGGTCGTTGTGGAGACACTGCAGCATGTAATCGCTCATGTGTGCCAGGCTGCCCAGAGGCAACGAAAGGCTGTCCTCTGTGGGAGGTGTATGGTCCGTGTCCTCTGTATCCCCCCAGCCACGCACCAGTGATGGCCATGAGCTGGCCTGGGTGCCACCCTGCTGTGAACATGGTTCCATCTCCTCCTCCAGCTCCTCCTCCTCATCCTCCTCATCCTCCAGAACTGTGCCCCTGCTGGACAATTGCGTCCCTGGCGTTTGCGTGTGCAGGAACCCACCCTCGGAGCCCCTTGCGAATGACTGCCCTGAAAGCCTTGGAAATGTTACCTCTTCATCCTCCTCCTCCTCCTCATCCTGTGCCACATCCTCTTCCATCATCGCCCGAATTGTTTTTTCAAGGAGGCATAGAAGTGGGATAGTTAAGCTGAGAACGGCGTCATTGCCACTGGCCATGTTGGTGGAGTACTCAAAACAGCGCAACAAGGCACACAGGTCTCGCATGGAGGCCCAGTTAAATTAAATAGCGGAATAGAAAATATGATCCAAAAAAAGTGTATGTATATCACACGTACACAACCACACTAGGCCCCAATTACTATTGTTTGTACCCCTAAAAGGCTAGATGAGGAGTAGGGGGAGTATGGAACAGGCAGCACCCTCAAACCTTCAGAAGTATGAGATGAACCCCAACAACTTGGAAAGGTGGATCTCTCTCACACGTACCGACACAGACTATCCCGCAATTCAATTGATCCTCAAAGGTTTTTATTGAATAGCGGAATAGGAAATATGATCAAAAAAAGTGTATGTATCTCGCACGTACACAACCACACTAGGCCCCAATTACTATTGTTTGTACCCCTAAAAGGCTAGATGAGGAGTAGGGGGGGTATGGAACAGGCAGCACCCTCAAACCTTCAGAAGTATGAGATGAACCCCAACAACTTGGAAAGGTGGATCTCTCTCACACGTACCGACACAGACTATCCCGCAATTCAATTGATCCTCAAAGGTTTTTATTGAATAGCGGAATAGGAAATATGATCAAAAAAAGTGTATGTATCTCGCACGTACACAACCACACTAGGCCCCAATTACTATTGTTTGTACCCCTAAAAGGCTAGATGAGGAGTAGGGGGGGTATGGAACAGGCAGCACCCTCAAACCTTCAGAAGTATGAGATGAACCCCAACAACTTGGAAAGGTGGATCTCTCTCACACGTACCGACACAGACTATCCCGCAATTCAATTGATCCTCAAAGGTTTTTATTGAATAGCGGAATAGGAAATATGATCAAAAAAAGTGTATGTATCTCGCACGTACACAACCACACTAGGCCCCAATTACTATTGTTTGTACCCCTAAAAGGCTAGATGAGGAGTAGGGGGGGTATGGAACAGGCAGCACCCTCAAACCTTCAGAAGTATGAGATGAACCCCAACAACTTGGAAAGGTGGATCTCTCTCACACGTACCGACACAGACTATCCCGCAATTCAATTGATCCTCAAAGGTTTTTATTGAATAGCGGAATAGGAAATATGATCAAAAAAAGTGTATGTATCTCGCACGTACACAACCACACTAGGCCCCAATTACTATTGTTTGTACCCCTAAAAGGCTAGATGAGGAGTAGGGGGGGTATGGAACAGGCAGCACCCTCAAACCTTCAGAAGTATGAGATGAACCCCAACAACTTGGAAAGGTGGATCTCTCTCACACGTACCGACACAGACTATCCCGCAATTCAATTGATCCTCAAAGGTTTTTATTGAATAGCGGAATAGGAAATATGATCAAAAAAAGTGTATGTATCTCGCACGTACACAACCACACTAGGCCCCAATTACTATTGTTTGTACCCCTAAAAGGCTAGATGAGGAGTAGGGGGGGTATGGAACAGGCAGCACCCTCAAACCTTCAGAAGTATGAGATGAACCCCAACAACTTGGAAAGGTGGATCTCTCTCACACGTACCGACACAGACTATCCCGCAATTCAATTGATCCTCAAAGGTTTTTATTGAATAGCGGAATAGGAAATATGATCAAAAAAAGTGTATGTATCTCGCACGTACACAACCACACTAGGCCCCAATTACTATTGTTTGTACCCCTAAAAGGCTAGATGAGGAGTAGGGGGGGTATGGAACAGGCAGCACCCTCTAACCTTCAGAAGTATGAGATGAACCCCAACAACTTGGAAAGGTGGATCTCTCTCACACGTACCGACACAGACTATCCCGCAATTCAATTGATCCTCAAAGGTTTTTATTGAATAGCGGAATAGGAAATATGATCAAAAAAAGTGTATGTATCTCGCACGTACACAACCACACTAGGCCCCAATTACTATTGTTTGTACCCCTAAAAGGCTAGATGAGGAGTAGGGGGGGTATGGAACAGGCAGCACCCTCAAACCTTCAGAAGTATGAGATGAACCCCAACAACTTGGAAAGGTGGATCTCTCTCACACGTACCAACACAGACTATCCCCCAATTTAACTGATCCCCAAAGGTTTTTGATTAAATAGCGGAATAGAAAATATGATCCCAAAAAAGTGTATGTATATCACACGTACACAACCACACTAGGCCCCAATTACTATTGTTTGTACCCCTAAAAGGCTAGGAGTAGGGGGAGTATGGAACAGGCAGCACCCTCAAACCTTCAGAAGTATGAGATGAACCTCAACAACTTGGAAAGGTGGATCTCTCTCACACGTACCAACACAGACTATCCCCCAATTTAACTGATCCCCAAAGGTTTTTGATTAAATAGCGGAATAGAAAATATGATCCCAAAAAAGTGTATGTATATCACACGTACACAACCACACTAGGCCCCAATTACTATTGTTTGTACCCCTAAAAGGCTAGGAGTAGGGGGAGTATGGAACAGGCAGCACCCTCAAACCTTCAGAAGTATGAGATGAACCCCAACAACTTGGAAAGGTGGATCTCTCTCACACGTACCAACACAGACTATCCCCCAATTTAACTGATCCCCAAAGGTTTTTGATTAAATAGCGGAATAGAAAATATGATCCCAAAAAAGTGTATGTATATCACACGTACACAACCACACTAGGCCCCAATTACTATTGTTTGTACCCCTAAAAGGCTAGGAGTAGGGGGAGTATGGAACAGGCAGCACCCTCAAACCTTCAGAAGTATGAGATGAACCTCAACAACTTGGAAAGGTGGATCTCTCTCACACGTACCAACACAGACTATCCCCCAATTTAACTGATCCCCAAAGGTTTTTGATTAAATAGCGGAATAGAAAATATGATCCCAAAAAAGTGTATGTATATCACACGTACACAACCACACTAGGCCCCAATTACTATTGTTTGTACCCCTAAAAGGCTAGGAGTAGGGGGAGTATGGAACAGGCAGCACCCTCAAACCTTCAGAAGTATGAGATGAACCCCAACAACTTGGAAAGGTGGATCTCTCTCACACGTACCAACACAGACTATCCCCCAATTTAACTGATCCCCAGAGGTTTTTGATTAAATAGCGGAATAGAAAATATGATCCCAAAAAAGTGTATGTATATCACACGTACACAACCACACTAGGCCCCAATTACTATTGTTTGTACCCCTAAAAGGCTAGGAGTAGGGGGAGTATGGAACAGGCAGCACCCTCAAACCTTCAGAAGTATGAGATGAACCTCAACAACTTGGAAAGGTGGATCTCTCTCACACGTACCAACACAGACTATCCCCCAATTTAACTGATCCCCAAAGGTTTTTGATTAAATAGCGGAATAGAAAATATGATCCCAAAAAAGTGTATGTATATCACACGTACACAACCACACTAGGCCCCAATTACTATTGTTTGTACCCCTAAAAGGCTAGGAGTAGGGGGAGTATGTAACAGGCAGCACCCTCAAACCTTCAGAAGTATGAGATGAACCCCAACAACTTGGAAAGGTGGATCTCTCTCACACGTACCAACACAGACTATCCCCCAATTTAACTGATCCCCAAAGGTTTTTGATTAAATAGCGGAATAGAAAATATGATCCCAAAAAAGTGTATGTATATCACACGTACACAACCACACTAGGCCCCAATTACTATTGTTTGTACCCCTAAAAGGCTAGGAGTAGGGGGAGTATGGAACAGGCAGCACCCTCAAACCTTCAGAAGTATGAGATGAACCTCAACAACTTGGAAAGGTGGATCTCTCTCACACGTACCAACACAGACTATCCCCCAATTTAACTGATCCCCAAAGGTTTTTGATTAAATAGCGGAATAGAAAATATGATCCCAAAAAAGTGTATGTATATCACACGTACACAACCACACTAGGCCCCAATTACTATTGTTTGTACCCCTAAAAGGCTAGGAGTAGGGGGAGTATGGAACAGGCAGCACCCTCAAACCTTCAGAAGTATGAGATGAACCCCAACAACTTGGAAAGGTGGATCTCTCTCACACGTACCAACACAGACTATCCCCCAATTTAACTGATCCCCAGAGGTTTTTGATTAAATAGCGGAATAGAAAATATGATCCCAAAAAAGTGTATGTATATCACACGTACACAACCACACTAGGCCCCAATTACTATTGTTTGTACCCCTAAAAGGCTAGGAGTAGGGGGAGTATGGAACAGGCAGCACCCTCAAACCTTCAGAAGTATGAGATGAACCCCAACAACTTGGAAAGGTGGATCTCTCTCACACGTACCAACACAGACTATCCCCCAATTTAACTGATCCCCAAAGGTTTTTGATTAAATAGCGGAATAGAAAATATGATCCCAAAAAAGTGTATGTATATCACACGTACACAACCACACTGGGCCCCAATTACTATTGTTTGTACCCCTAAAAGGCTAGGAGTAGGGGGAGTATGGAACAGGCAGCACCCTCAAACCTTCAGAAGTATGAGATGAACCCCAACAACTTGGAAAGGTGGATCTCTCTCACACGTACCAACACAGACTATCCCCCAATTTAACTGATCCCCAGAGGTTTTTGATTAAATAGCGGAATAGAAAATATGATCCCAAAAAAGTGTATGTATATCACACGTACACAACCACACTAGGCCCCAATTACTATTGTTTGTACCCCTAAAAGGCTAGGAGTAGGGGGAGTATGGAACAGGCAGCACCCTCAAACCTTCAGAAGTATGAGATGAACCCCAACAACTTGGAAAGGTGGATCTCTCTCACACGTACCAACACAGACTATCCCCCAATTTAACTGATCCCCAAAGGTTTTTGATTAAATAGCGGAATAGAAAATATGATCCCAAAAAAGTGTATGTATATCACACGTACACAACCACACTAGGCCCCAATTACTATTGTTTGTACCCCTAAAAGGCTAGATGAGGAGTAGGGGGAGTATGGAACAGGCAGCACCCTCAAACCTTCAGTATGAGATTGTGTTCACTGTACCCCACAAAGATTGAGTTCACTGCACCCCACAATGATTGTGTTCACTGCACCCCACAAAGATTGTGTTCACTGCACCTCACAAAGATTGTGTTCACTGTACCCCCCAAAGATTGTGTTCACTGCACCCCACAAAGATTCTGTTCACTGTACCCCACAAAGATTGTGTTCACTGCACCCCAAAAAGATTGTGTTCACTGCACCCCAAAAAGGATGTTGTTCACTGCACCCCAAAAAGGATGTTGTTCACTCCACCCCAAAAAGATTGTGTTCACTGCACCCCACAAAGATTGTGTTCACTGCACCCCAAAAAGATTGTGTTCACTGCACCCCAAAAATGATTTTGTTCACTGCACCCCAAAAAGGATTTTGTTCACTGCACCCCAAAAAGGATGTTGTTCACTCCACCCCAAAAAGATTGTGTTCACTGCACCCCAAAAAGATTGTGTTCACTGCACCCCACAAAGGATTTTGTTCACTGCACCCCAAAAAGATTGTGTTCACTGCACCCCAAAAAGGATGTTGTTCACTGCACCCCAAAAAGGATTTTGTTCACTGCACCCCAAAAAGATTGTGTTCACTGCACCCCACAAAGGATTTTGTTCACTGCACCCCACAAAGATTGTGTTCACTGCACACCAAAAAGGATTGTGTTCACTGCACCCCAAAAAGATTTTGTTCACTGCACCCCAAAAAGATTGTGTTCACTGCAGCCCAAAAAGATTGTGTTCACTGCAGCCCAAAAAGATTGTGTTCACTGCAGCCCAAAAAGATTGTGTTCACTGCAGCTCACACACAGAAAAATGGATGTGGATCACTGACACCTGCCTATCTCCAATCCCACACCACACAGCAATATCGATTGTAGTTTGTAGAACACAGTTTCCCTAAAATTCAGCAGACTCTGTCCCTAACAGGATTGAGAAGAGATCGTAGATCAGGATTGAGTGCAGACCCCACCCCCCACACAGCAATATCGATTGTAGTTTGTAGAAGACACTGACCCTATATAATTCAGCAGACTCTATCCCTAAAATGCCTACAACTCGCCCTGCCTAAACACTCCGACCTGTCCCTCAATTCTATCCGGACACAAATGGTTTTTTCCTGCCTATCTTTCCCTAATCAGCAGCCAGCACGTTGATGTGTGCTCTGTCCCTGAATCTAAGCAGCATAATGACGCCGCTGCGGCTGCCTCGAACTTATAAAGACTTGGTCACATGCTTCAGACGGCCAATCACAGCTACTGAGACATTTGCAGGCATGGCTGGGATGGCTTAAGGCACACCAGTTAAACGATTGTTGATTGGCTGTTGAAAGCCCGCCATGAAAAGAGCGCCAAAGCATGCAAAACCCGGAAATAAAACGACCGAACACGGATTTTTACCCGAACATACAGTAAAGTGTCCGTGTCCGTGTTCGGGTACAAAAAATCCAATTATTCGGTACGAACACGAATAATACAGTCCGTGTTCGCTCAACACTATTCCTGATGTATTTTACCTTCTCTTTTTTTCTCACCTTTTATTTTCTTTCTATCTTAGTGCACTCTTTCAGTTGGATTCAAGGATTCCCCAAGACAGGTCAGGATGGAGAGACGATTATCTACAGCAGGCAAGTGCAGTCTGCCAATTCACCATGTTGAATAAACCAGAATACTACCTTAAATCTTAACTCACAATTTTCAGGGCTTCAACTCCCAGACAAAACGCATAAAAGCCTTTCAACAATACCACTGATGTAAAGACGACATAGTCCTCTTGCAGGAAATGCGTTTTTCCCGCACATCAACACCTAGATTCTTGCATACTAAATTTCCTATACATTATCTTTCCTGTGGCCCGGAAAAGAAAGGGGGAGTGGCGATATGTATTGCCAAAGGAGTTCCTTTCATCCCAGATATAGTGCTGAAAGATAAGCAAGGAAGATATATTATGGTAGTGGGGAAGATTTATGAACAAAATATAACCATAATATTCTACTATGCCCCCAACACAGGGCAAACCAAATTTTTTGAATCAATGTTAGCCACAGTGATGCCACATGTCCGGGGCCAGGTCATAATGGGAGGAGATAGCAATATATCCCTAGAACAGGCACTGGATAGATCTAATCCACACAAACCCACATTAAAACATACCCCTAAGCAAGGACTTAAACTAGCTCACTTACTACACTCCTACGATCTTATAGATGTCTGGAGAGATCTGCATCCTTCAACAAGAGATTACACACATTACTCCACAGTACATAAAACTCACTCTCGAATTGACCATCTATTCACCTTTTCATCGCAGCTCCCTTTAATAACCAATTCCACAATCTTGGATGTCTCGTGGTCCGATCATTCCCCAGTACATATATCATTATCTGATATAGTAACAAAAACCCAGACCCTCCACATGGCGCCTAAATGCGTCTCTCCTTAACGATCCTTCCATTTATGCTGAAGTGGAAGTGGCAATTCTGCAATTTTTCCAAGAAAATAACTGTCAGGGTCCGGACTGGCGGCAGATGACGGCACTAGGGGTGGATCCTCTGTGTCAGTGAGGGATTGGCGTGGACTGTACTAGAGGACCGGTTCTAAGTTACTACCGGTTTTCACCAGAGCCCGCCGCAAGGCAGGATGGACTTGCTGTGGCGGTAGCAACCAGGTCGTGTCCCCCGGTAAAGGCTCAACCTCAATGACAGCTGAGACAGGCGTGGTACAATGGGACAAGGCAAAGGCAGGGTCAGACGTAGCAGAAGGTCAGGGCAGGCGGCAAAGGTACGAAGTCAGAGGCAAAGGGCAGAAGGTCAGATACACAGGCAAGGCAAACACAAATCACTTTCTCAGGGCACTAAGGCAACAAGATCCGGCAAGGACAGGAAGGGGAAGTAGGTTTTTATATGATTTGTATTGATTGGACCAGGCACCAATTAGTGGTGCACTGGCCCTTTAAATCTCAATGCAGCGGCGCGCGCGCCCTAGGGAGCGGGGCCGCGCGCGCCGGGAGGAGGACAGGAAGAAACCCGGCGTGCGCCGGGAGGAAGGGACCCGGTGGGTAATCTGCTAGAGGTGCGGGGGAACAGCGCTCACGGTCGGGGACGATGACCGGAGCGCTGCTGCCCGCAGGACGCCTCGGGTGCTCCGGGGAAGGCGTGGGACCTGGAGCACTCGGCGTTACAGTACCCCCCCCCCTTTGGTCTCCCCCTCTTTTTGGAGCCCAGGTACCTGTGGGTGAGCTCCTTGTCGAGAATATTGGACTCGGGCTCCCATGACCTCTCTTCAGGACCACAATTCTCCCAGTCAACAAGAAAACATTTTTTACCTCTGACGACCTTGGAGGCGAGGATCTCTTTCACTGAGAAGATGTCAGAGGAGCCAGAGACAGGAGCAGGAACGGTGACCTTGGGGGAAAATCGGTTAAGAATGAGGGGTTTGAGAAGGGATACATGAAAGGAGTTAGGAATACGGAGAGAGGGAGGAAGATGGAGTTTGTAAGAGACAGCGTTAATTTGACTTTTGATTTTAAAAGGCCCGAGATAACGCGGACTCAGTTTGTAGCTGGGGACCCGAAACCGGATGTATTTGGCAGAGAGCCACACTCTGTCCCCAGGGGCAAAGACAGGAGGAGTTCTTCTTTTTTTATCTGCATGTCTCTTCATGCGAGAAGAGGCCAGGGTGAGCGACTTTTGAGTTTCTTTCCAGATGGAGGAAAAGTCCAGGGTCAAGTCATCAACGGCAGGAACTCCATTATTGCCGGGATAGCGGGAAAATTCCCGCCAGGCCGGCTGCCCTGGGGCTGCTGTAGGCTATGAGCTGAGCTCAGCTGCTCTGGGATGTTTTTTTTTTTTTTTTTTCTGTCACAAGAGCAGCGGCCGGGTGCCGCCCACTTCATTAGAACTGGTGCCTGGTTGAGTGATTTGCTTTGCTGTGCAGTCACGCCTCTTTTGGTCAGCTGGCTGAGTCGGGGCTTTCACAGAGCTCCAGTACAGGTGGGCGGAGCTAGAAGAAGTTACACAGACAGCAGCCCCGATCATTGCTTCCTGCCCAGCACACATCTCTCCCTGTATGAAGATTTGAGAGGACAGATGGATGGCAGCCTTCATCTTCTCCCCGTGAGTCCTGACCTTCTCTGCCTTCTACCCTGTACAATGCTGTGTGTAAACCTGCCCTGCACCTTACATTGCAGGTTTACTAAGAGAGAGAGAGAGACACTTTCTGGAATAGATTAGGGATATACTGGGACTTCTGAGGTGATACATAGATGTATTCCACACACACATCTTATATAATAAGTTATATTATGTATATGGAATACA
This sequence comes from Pelophylax lessonae, assembly GCF_965119305.1. Classification (NCBI taxonomy): domain Eukaryota; kingdom Metazoa; phylum Chordata; class Amphibia; order Anura; family Ranidae; genus Pelophylax; species Pelophylax lessonae. The sequence goes on from NC_138780.1 coordinate 203,159,830, forward strand.
TCTATGTATCACCTCAGAAGTCTAAGCATATTCCTAACCATAGGCGTGCGCACGGGGTGTGCCGGGTGTGCCCAGGCACACCCTAATCACCCTCGTGCCCGCCATGTCCGCCGCCCTCTGCTGAGTCTGCTCTGCGGGCTGCGGCTCTCCTCTGCCCCTGGGCTGACTCATTTGGCGCCGCTCAGCTCCAGACTGAATCTGAGCCGGCGCCGCCCACTGTGGAGGGGGAGACAGGCGTGCCGGAGAGGGACTGTCGGGTCTGGGGCTGGGGGAGGGACTGCCTGTGCAGCGGCCGCCCAGCACAGTCAGTGCGGGAGAGAACTAAGCAGGACTCAGGAGGAGGCAGAGCAGAGAACGAGCAAGCCGGCCGCACGGCGAGGAGGACCACCACAGTCAGTCAGACTCAGCAAGCAATCATCCATCACCCATCAGCATTCTGCAAGAAGGAGGGGGAGAGAAGCCAGAGAGAGAGCCTGAAGTGAGTTGTGTGGAATTATTATTATTATTTTTTTTTTTTACAGATCACTGGCACTGGTCACTTTGCATTGAAGGGGGCACACTGATCACTCAGCATTGATGGGGGCACGCTGGTCACTCTGCATTAAAGGGGGCACCTTGGTCACTCTGCATTAAAGGGGGCACCTTGGTCACTCTGCATTAAAGGGGGCACCTTGGTCACTCTGCATTAAAGGGGGCACCTTGGTCACTCTGCATTAAAGGGGGCACCTTGGTCACTCTGCATTGATGGGGACACGCTGGTGACTCCGCATTGAAGGGGGCACGCTGGTCGCTCTGCATTGATGGGGGCACGCTGGTCACTCCGCATTGAAGGGGGCACGCTGGTGACTCCGCATTGAAGGGGGCACGCTGGTCACTCTGCATTGATGGGGACACGCTGGTCACTCCGCATTGAAGGGGACACGCTGGTCACTCCGCATTGAAGGGGGCACGCTGGTCACTCCGCATTGAAGGGGGCACGCTGGTCACTCCACATTGAAGGGGGTCACGATGGTCACTCCGCATTAAAGGGGGGACGCTGGTCACTCCGCATTGAAGGGGGCACGCTGGTCACTCTGCCTTGAAGGGGGCACGCTGGTCACTCCGCCTTGAAGGGGGCACGCTGGTCACTCCGCCTTGAAGGGGGGCACGCTGGTCACTCTGCCTTAAAGGGGGCACGCTGGTCACTCTGCCTTGAAGGGGGCACGCTGGTCACTATATATATATATATACATACACTCACACACACACACGCACGCACATGTGTTTGAGCTTTGGTTTGAGGTGCACACCCTAATGCCATAGGCTGCGCACGCCTATGTTCCTAACCTATTAGAAAAATCGAAGTATAAACAGCACTGAATGTAATTACATAACAGAGCCAACTATAGGAAAGTATAAAAAAAAAGTCCACCCATGCAGTGTATGTGTGGGGAGGAGGAGGGGGAGAAAAGCCTCTTTTACCTTATTCCATGCTGCAGCCAGCTCCAGTGCTCTCTTCCTCCACACAAAGCTCCGACATCATCACATACAATGCAGGGACATTAACCATGTATAGGATGATTGGGAGGCTGGAGTGTGACCACAGCCAGTACTTTACATAGAAGCTGAAGGGAACAAGTTACAGCACTGGAGGAAGCCTACAGGAGTAAGGAATAAGGTAAAGCTGGCTACACACAGATTGAGATTTCTCTAGTTCAGCAGGGAACAGCTGAATTTCAATCTGAGTGTAGCTCCCCCAGTATTCAGGGTGTAACATGTTCTAGTTGCCCCCTCTCCTCCTCAGGCACCTGTACAATGTCCGCAACCTCTGATCATCTCCTGTACAATGTCCGCAGCCCATGACCCCTCCTGTACCGTGTCCGCAGCCCATGACCCCTCCTGTACCGTGTCCGCAGCCCATGACCCCTCCTGTACAATGTCCGCAGCCCATGACCCCTCCTGTACAATGTCCGCAGCCCATGACCCCTCCTGTACCGTGTCCGCAGCCCATGACCCCTCCTGTACAATGTCCGCAGCCCATGACCCCTCCTGTACAATGTCCGCAGCCCATGACCCCTCCTGTACCGTGTCTGCAGCCCATGACCCCTCCTGTACAATGTCCGCAGCCCATGACCCCTCCTGTACCGTTTCTGCAGCCCATGACCCCTCCTGTACCGTGTCTGCAGCCCATGACCCCTCCTGTACAATGTCCGCAACCTCTGATCATCTCCTGTACAATGTCCGCAACCTCTGATCATCTCCTGTACCGTGTCTGCAGCCCATGACCCCTCCTGTACCGTGTCTGCAGCCCATGACCCCTCCTGTACCGTGTCTGCAGCCCATGACCCCTCCTGTACCGTGTCTGCAGCCCATGACCCCTCCTGTACCATGTCTGCAGCCCATGACCCCTCCTGTACCGTGTCTGCAGCCCATGACCCCTCCTGTACCGTGTCTGCAGCCCATGACCCCTCCTGTACCGTGTCTGCAGCCCATGACCCCTCCTGTACAATGTCCGCAGCCCATGACCCCTCCTGTAACGTGTCTGCAGCCCATGACCCCTCCTGTACCGTGTCCGCAGCCCATGACCCCTCCTGTACCGTGTCCGCAGCCCATGACCCCTCCTGTACAATGTCCGCAGCCCATGACCCCTCCTGTACAATGTCCGCAGCCCATGACCCCTCCTGTACCGTGTCTGCAGCCCATGACCCCTCCTGTACAATGTCCGCAGCCCATGACTCCTCCTGTACCGTTTCTGCAGCCCATGACCCCTCCTGTACAATGTCCGCAGCCCATGACTCCTCCTGTACCGTGTCTGCAGCCCATGACCCCTCCTGTACCATGTCTGCAGCCCATGACCTCTCCTGTACAAGGTCCGCAGCCCATGACATTTCCTGAACAATGTCCACAGCCCATGACATTTCCTGTACCATGTCTTCAACCTCTGACCATCTCCTGTATCCTGTACGTGGTCTCTGACATCTCCTGTACTGTGTCCGCAGCCTCTGACCAGCTCCTGTAACATGTCCGCAGCCTCTGACCAGCTCCTGTAACATGTCCACAGCCTCTGACCAGCTCCTGTAACATATCCGCAGCCTCTGACAAGCTCCTGTAACATATCCGCAACCTCTGACAAGCTCCTGTAACATATCCACAGCCTCTGACCAGCTCCTGTAACATGTCCGCAGCCTCTGACAAGCTCCTGTAACATATCCGCAGCCTCTGACCAGCTGCTGTAACATGTCCGCAGCCTCTGACCAGCTCCTGTAACATGTCCGCAGCCTCTGACCAGCTCCTGTAACATGTCCGCAGCCTCTGACCAGCTCCTGTAACATATCCACAGCCTCTGACAAGCTCCTGTAACATATCCGCAGCCTCTGACCATCTCTTTTCTTTTATCGTGTCTGCAGTCTCTGAGAGGGAGCCTGGAAAGAAGTTTTCTCTTATATTTATAAAGCCCTATGTGCTTTCATGTCTGTCTTATCTATAGATAATACACTTTTCAAATGTGCTTTAAAACTCATGGTTTTCCCTATTATGAACAAGAAAATAATGGCGTTATGCTGTTGGGCCGGTATAATAATGCTATGGGGCTGGTATGAAATTATTTCCAGGGCTGATTTTATTCCCAGTCCGGCCCTGCCCAAAGCTAGTTAGCCAGACTTGCTCTGCCACTCCAATTCTGGGGTTCTTTTCAATTGAAGAACTCTATAAAAGAGCATTCTGACAACTCAAACCACAGTAAAAATGACATGATTATGCTATTGAGTGAAACAATTTGTATAAAAAAAATGTAAAGCTAAAGCATCAGTAAGCCTTGTGCTGTCTTCTTTAACTAAGAGTCATGAGTTGGAACAAAATATATACACTGGTAGCAAAACCATCAAACTCCATAAAGGAGAGGTATTTACCATACTGTTCAACATTCATTCCTGGCCTGGGGAGGGAACAGTGCTGTTTGGTTTTAAGCCATTACTACCCAGTAATTTATATATATATATATATATATATATATATATATATATATATATATATATATATATATATATATATATATATATATATATATATATTGTGAAAGGAAGTCAGGTAAATCTGGGAATGTAGTCACAAAGAGGAGACACATTCCCACCTGCTTTGGAAAGTTCACTAATTACTATAGGGTGTCGGCTGCAGAGGTAGCCAGAACTGTCTAAAGAAGTTGAAAGGCCTTCAGCTGTTCAGAATGAGGAAATGAAGACCTCTATAATTTGTCCAAAGGAAGTCCTATTGATTGCTGCCTCCTGTCGCTGTGTGAGCTGGGAAGAGGAGGGCAGACATACGTGTGCCTCCCGACGCCGTGTGGGCATGGGAGAAGGACTGCTGCCTCCGGAAGCTGTATCCTGAAGCCATGTGGGCTGGGGAGAAGGAGGACAGTCAGATATGTGCCTCCCAACAAGCTGGTGAGCAAGGGAGAAGACCCCCTGAAGTGATATGCGCTAAGGAGGGTAACCAAGTGTGAAGAACGTCTAAAAGGTGAGGACATGGACTGTTTTGCTATGTGGAAAGAAAACAAAGGGACATGTTCCATGTGAAGAGTGTGAAGAGTGTGAAGAGTAAAGGGACCTGTTAAATGAACTGTGTTCAATGTGAAGAGTCTGAAGAGTAAAGGGACCTGTTATAAATGAACATGTGCTGTGTGAAGAGATAAAACATGGACTGTTGAGTATCCGCCGTAGGATAAGAAAGTCTGCACAACAGTAGGTTGGGGACAGACTCTTAGGTAGGTTCCAGCGTGAGAAGGTAGCCGCCCACAGAGGCAAGGATTTATTTTGTCTTTTATTTTATTTTGGCTGTTTTGACGTTTGCAATTGTGTGAAGTAAATTGCATGAATAAATCAGTCTTGTTTGCAACCTCTGCTCGGCTATCTCTCTGTTAAAACGCACCCCCAAAGGGGTCATCCACGCCTACCACCGAGCTAATCCCTCACATATGGTGGAGGTATGCAGTGGGCAGAAGCTGAGATCCCTGCAAAGAAGTGCATATGTTTTATGAACTTTGTCTGGTGCACGAGATTGCACAATCTATGTGTGCAGGAGAGAAAATCCAGACAAAAAAAAAAAACGTGTTTTAAAGAGACAGGGGTCTCAAAATTTTTTGATGAACTTTGTTGTGTCTGGAGCAAGGGACTGCACAAACTACGTGTACAGGAAAGGAAATCCTGCAAGAGAGAAAAAAAAAACTACTATGTGTTAAAGAGACAGTGGTCTGAAAATTTTTTTGCTGGACTGTGAAAAATTTGTTTGTGGAGTTATTGAAGATGGGGCGTTCAAAACGCCTGAAAAATGCAAAGATAGATGAAATGAGAGACCGGATTCTATGGATGGAGGGGATGTTACCGTCTGAACCAGCCCCATCCATGCCTAAAGAGAGTCTACTAAAGAGGAAGGGTGTTGTCCCTAGCAACACTGATGAAACTGCTATGGAGACGCAGTGTGTTCAGATGAAAAGTAAACCCAAAATGGAGGAGATGTTGACACAACTGATTATATCAAATGCAGCTCAACAGCAGGCAAATGCAGATTTTCAGCGGAGCTTTGCAGCTCAACAAAAGGCTCATCAAGAGAGCATTGCAGGCTGGAAACAGAGACGCCAGCAGCCAATGGAGGCAATCGGTTTGGAGGAAACCGAATATGTGTGCAGGGCTGAGCTGGATGCCTTGCAACGGAAAATGGAAGAAAAGGAACAAGCCTTGGAATTGCTTAGGATGGAGCATAGAAACGTGCAGGCTCAGGTGTTCCAGTGGGAAGAATCCACTGCTCTTTTTTTTTTCCGAGTTGCACAAACGCAGAGAGACTATAATGGAGAAAGATACCATCCTCATGGAAAAGGAAAGTGAAATTCAGAGTATGTGTGAAATGTTGGAGTTGCGTAATCAGATGGAAAAAAGTCTTCAGTCTTTGGAAGCTACAAAAATAGACCCAGCAGGAGTCGCAGGAACAGAATGTCGCTCTGAAAGCGACATTGTCTCTCGGCTGCAGGGAGAACAGTGAAAGAGAGGCTAAATTACTGAGTACTGTGTGTGAGCTCACCACTTTGAGAAGTGTGGTAGATGAATTACGTGCAGACTGTGAAAGTTGGAAAGGTGAAGCCCAACGTTTCCAGCAGCAGTTAAAGGAGAAAGAAGCCTGTGTGGCAGAATTACGGTCTCATTCCCAGAAACTAGCCAATGAGGTGAAGGCTCTTCTGCAGGGAAAAGGAGATTCGGAACACAAGAGAAAAAAAGTAGAGGCACAGCTGCAGGAATCGCAAGTCAAGGTGTCAGAAGGTGACCGAGTGTGTGCTAAGCTGTCAGAGAAGGCAAACCGATTGCAGGTTGAGTTGGACAGTGTCACAAATCAGCTTTCTCAAGCAGACAGCAAATCTAGAGAAATTGCGGAAGATTTCTCTATCTTGGAATCGCAGCTGCAAGACACGCAGGAACTCTTACAGGAAGAGAGGTGTCAAAGGCTGAGTTTTAGCACAAAGCTCAAACAAATGGAAGATGAGAAAAATGGCTTCCTGGAACAATTAAAAGAGGAGGAGGAAGCAAAGAAAAACCTATCAGAGCAAGTCGCAACATTGCAAGCTCAGATAGCGGATATGAAAAAACGCATGGAAGAAAGCGTTGGTTCATTAGAGAGTGTTGAAGATGTGAAAAAGAAGTTTGATCCGATGCTTGGTGAGGAGAAGACTGTGTCTGCAAAATATGCAGAAGAACGCGACCGTGCAGAAACGGAGGCGCGTGATAACGAGAGCAAAGCCCTGTTCTTGGCTCGCTCTTTGGAGGAAGCTCTAGAGTGTAAGGTTGAACTAGAGAGAGTTAACCAACAGCTGTGTACAGAAATGGAAGATTTGGTCAGCTCCAGGGATGATGTGGTGAAAAGCGTTCAGGAGTTAGAAGAGTCTAAGCGAGCCTTAGAACAGCAAGTAGAAGAGATGAAGATTCCGTTGCAGGAACTGGAAGAGGAATTCCAGGCAACAGAGGATCTGTCCCAAAGAGGGGATAGTGTGCCTGATGCAGTTTTTAAAAGGATCAGAGTTTTGGGGTCTGTCCTGAGTGAGCCTCAGAAATGTGATGACATGTGGCTTGAATCACCCCTTTCGAATAAACCGTTCCTTCAAAAACTTCAAGCAATGGAAAATGTATCATTAGAATTTCAGCAAACGAAGGAGCTGGGTAAGAAATGTGATGATTTCTCAGTTCAGGCTGAAAACCTAGTGGAGAAAACTAAAGCGGAGAAAACTAAAGCAAGTGATATAAATCTGGGAGAAAAAAGGAAATGCCACCTAGTGGAGAAAACTAAGGCTGTTGGTGAAAACGTGAAGCAAATGAATTATAACTGCCTTTCAGGGAAGATTTCCAAAATGGAACTGAAAAATAGGTGGCAGAAATTTGATCGTGATCTTGAGATGCATTCCATGTGGAATTCAGATAGAGAAAAGGAACTAGGTGACCTTGAGCGGTCAAATAGTTCAGCAGAAAGTGCATTGAAGAAACCTGTAAAAGAATGTGTTGCAGTTCCATGCTTCTTCACTGATGCAGAGAGGATACCAATGGATACCAATGGATACTAATGGATACCACCCAGATTGCTGGGTTCAACTGTGTTGTTGCCTTTGACCCATGTGTTGGTGGAAGGAAAGTTGATGTCGCTGGAAAAATAAACAGGGGTCACTTTGAAGAAATGTGTGACCGCCTGTTGTCGCAAACGAAAGGCCCTCTGCACAGCATCTTAGAGCAAGCTAAGCTCAAGAAACAGAGTCAATGATTGTGTACAGCTGTATGGAGAGGCAACTCAAGTCACAGAGGGACGTCATGAGTCCCTACTTGGAACAAAGCTTAGTGAAGCAAAGGTTCTCAAAGTTTTGTGGAAAACATTTATGGATTGCAGAGAGAGGCGTCTTAAGAATGTTGAAGACCATAAGATTAGCAAAATTGAGTTGCCTATGGATCACGGTCCTCCATGGTGGATTGGACAGGCGGTTATGAGGGACAAGCTGTCTGACATTTATGAGAAAGCTGTCAATGAAGATGACAGAAATGAGAAGGAGCAAAATGATGCCAAAAATGCAGTTGAAGAATGTGTATATGAGATGAGAGACAAACTGTGTGGCATTTATGAGAAATCTGTCAATGAAGATGACAGAAACAGTTTCATCCGGAAGCTTGAGGATAATAGGAGGCTTATCAGTGAGTCAGCAGTGCCTGACACATGTGTGCCTGGAAATATGTGTCCCAACCCTAGAGTTGAAACAAGAGGGGGGGGGGGGGTATGTGACAGGAAGTCAGGTAAATCTGGGAATGTAGTCACAAAGAGGAGACACATTCCCACCTGCTTTGGAAAGTTCACTAATTACTATAGGGTGTCGGCTTCAAAGGTAGCCAGAACTGTCTAAAGAAGTTGAAAGGCCTTCAGCTGTTCAGAATGAGGAAATGAAGACCTCTATAATTTGTCCAAAGGAAGTCCTATTGATTGCTGCCTCCTGTCGCTGTGTGAGCTGGGAAGAGGAGGGCAGACATACGTGTGCCTCCCGACGCCGTGTGGGCATGGGAGAAGGACTGCTGCCTCCGGAAGCTGTATCCTGAAGCCATGTGGGCTGGGGAGAAGGAGGACAGTCAGATGTGTGCCTCCCGACAAGCTGGTGAGCAAGGGAGAAGACCCCCTGAAGTGATATGCGCTAAGGAGGGTAACCAAGTGTGAAGAACGTCTCAAAGGTGAGGACATGGACTGTTTTGCTATGTGACAACAAAGGGACATGTTCCATGTGAAGAGTAAAGGGACCTGTTAAATGAACTGTGTTCAATGTGAAGAGTCTGAAGAGTAAAGGGACCTGTTATAAATGAACATGTGCTGTGTGAAGAGATAAAACATGGACTGTTGAGTATCCGCTGTAGGATAAGAAAGTCTGCCCAACAGTAGGTTGGGGACAGACTCTTAGGTAGGTTCCAGCGTGAGAAGGTAGCCGCCCACAGAGGCAAGGATTTATTTTGTCTTTTATTTTATTTTGGCTGTTTTGACGCTTGCAATTGTGTGAAGTAAATTGCATGAATAAATCAGTCTTGTTTGCAACCTCTGCTCGGCTATCTCTCTGTTAAAACGCACCCCCAAAGGGGTCATCCACGCCTACCACCGAGCTAATCCCTCACAATATATATATATATATATATATATATATATATATATACATACACATACACACACAGTATCTCACAATTCTGTAAATATTTTATTCTATCTTTTCATGTGACAACACTGAAGTAGTGAGTGTACAGCTTGTATAACAGTGTAAATTTGCTGTCCCCTCAAAATAACTCAACACACAGCCATTAATGTCTAAACTTCTGGCAACAAAAGTGAGTACACCCCTAAGTGACAATGTCCTAATTGGGCCCAAAGTGTCATTATTTTGTGTGGCCACCAATTTTCCAGCACTGCCTTAACCTCCCTAGCGGTATTCCCGAGTATGGCTCGGGGTTAATATTCAGTACCAAAAGTGGTAACCCCGAGCCACACTTGGGATTACCCCAGAATCATACTCACCTTCCCTGCGATCCCCTGCCGTCCTCCAGCCATCCTCCCGCAGTCCTCTCGCTCTGTGTTCAGCAGATGCAGGCACCTGTCTTCCGATTCCCTTCCCTGTGAGCATTGCGACGCAGAGGGGTGGAACCGGCAGCAAATTCAAAAATGTAAATACACCAAAGATGAGATGATAGAAAGCTGTGATCCTAACGGATTACACTGTATCATCCCATTTCACCACAGGATTGCACTTGGTGACTTTTCCAGTGCCCTGCCTGTGCTTTTCCAGTTCTTTTTGCCTGGAAAATTGAGAACGACCATGGCGTCCAAAAAGTGTTCTTTTAGACGAACTGGAAAACAGCGACAGCGAAACGGAGTTACCTGAAGAACTGAGCGATAGCGTTTGGTGGGAAAATTGGTCATCAGGTACGGAAAGTGACGACAGCGTCGATTCTGATGTCTCTTTCTGGCACATAGCTTGTGGAATTTGGGAAGTATATCAAATGATTCTTCAGCACCTCCAGTCTGAATGCATGCAATGGCAAAGGGGTGCTGGGGTCAGTGGGGTGAGCTGAATGGCCTATTGATGCTGGCTTCTGGGGGATCTATTTTTGCTGGGGTGAATCTATTGTTGCTGGAGGGCATTTTGTTGTGGGGGGGACTATTGTCGCAGTGGATGATTTATTGTTGCTTGGGGGAACTATTGTTGCTGGGCGGCTATTGTTGTTAGGGGGGTCTATTGTTGCAGGGGAGGATTTATTGGGGGGGCGATTGTTGCAGGGGAGGATTTATTGTTGCTGGGGGGGCTATTGTTTTTGGGGGTCTACTGTTGCTGATTGCAGGGGATCTATTTTACTGTTTTTTCTATTGTTGCAGAGGAAGATTTATTGTTGGGAGGGTCTATTGTTGCTGATTCAAGGGGATCTTATTTACTGCTTTTCTAGTTATCATTAACAAATTCTATACAAATTACCTAGAACCACAACATGATACTTAGTTCTGTATTCTCTAAAAGGGGAGAGGGTACTGGGAGGTGGGTAGAGGGTGGAACCAAAGGACAGTGCTCAGAGGTGGGTAAGGGGTGTAGATAAGGGGTGACTCAGAGGAGGGGAGTACCTGCACCTATTGGAGAAAAAAAGCCCTGACTGGAGCACTTTTATATTATTGGAGCACTGGGCACTTTATGCTGGATTATGAATTTATTGCATATGAACATAATATACAGTATCTCACAAAAGTAAGTACACCCCTCAAGTTTTTGTAAATCTTTTATTCTATCTTTTCATGTGACAATACTGAAGAAATGAGACTTTGCTACAATGTAAAGTAGTGAGTGTACAGCTTGTATAACAGTGTAAATTTGCTGCCCCCTCAAAATAATTGAACACAGGCATTAATGTCTAAACCGCTGGCAACAAAAGTGAGTACACCCCTAAGTGAAAATGTCCAAATTGGGCCCAATTAGTCATTTTCCCTCCCCGGTGTCATGTGACTCGTTAGTGTTACAGGGTCTCAGGTGTGAACAGGGCTGCTGTTAGAAATCATGGGGCCCCGTACAGCCCACCCGATGGGGCCCCCCCAACCCCGCCCTCGACCCAACCCCACCCCAAAAGCTGGGGGGGGGGGAACATGGGGTGTAACAGCTGTGGAAGTGATCGGGCGGCTTCAGAGCTGCTCGTATCACTTCCACATGAATTCTGACAGTTTCCTTTACAAATATGCAGTACACAAACTCCTGGCTGCTGACACTTTTACAAGCTTCAGGCGTTTTTTTCTGGCAAAAGGCTACTGCCAGGAGGAGGAGCGTTTTTAACCAGTCCTGGACCGGAAGATATTCCCCCTACTGACCAGGTCATTTTTTGTGATTCGGCACTGGGTTACTTTAAAATAAAATTGCGCAGACGTGCAACGCTGTACCCAAAAATAAAATGGATGTCCTTTTTTCCCACAAACAGAGCTTTCTTTTGGTGGTATTTGTTCACCTGTGCGATTTTAATTTTTTGCGCTATAAACAAAAAAAGAGCGACAATTCTGAAAAAAAAAAATATTTTTTTTTTTCACTTTCTGCTATATAACATTCCCCAAAAAAATGTAAAAATCTAATTTTTATCATTCTAGGCCAATTTGTTTTCTGCTACATATTATTGGTTAAACGAAAAATCTCAATAAGCGTATTTTGATTGGTTTGCGCAAAAGTTATCGCGTCTACAAACTAGGGGAAAAATTTATGTAATTTTTATTTATTTATTTTTTTTACTAGTAATGGCAGCGATCTACGATTTTTAGCGGGACTGCGACATTGGACAGATCGGATCCCTAACTGACACTTTTGGGGGCACCAGTGAATTACTACAGTAATCAGTGCTAAAACTATGCACTGTTACTAGATAATGACACTGGAAGGAAGGGGGTTAACCCAGGGGCAATCAAAAGGTTACGTGAGCCTAGGGGGTGTTTTCTAACTGGGGGGGGTGGGGGCTTGTAAAATCAATACAGAGACCTGGGATTCTAAATAGGAGGATCACAGGAGCTCTGCATTGATCACTGAGAGAACAATGGTCTGGTGTGTTTACAACAGCAGATCGCTGTTCTCTCTTCACGGGGAGCGATCGCGGGTGCCCGGCGGCAATCGCGGCCCCGTGGATCGGCTTTCCTGCTGGCGAGTGGGCGCGCACTCCCAGGATCGCTCCAGCGGACTGCCGTACAGTGATTCGCTGGAACCTGCTGACCTGCCGCCATATAACTGCAGCGGCTGGTCGGCAAGTGTTTAAAACATCCTGTGTGCATTAAGTCCTATAGCAGAAGGATAATCATTCACAAGGCACAGCAGGTGCTCAATGGCTCTGTCAGAGTGTGTCACCTGGCTGTTAGGTGCTGACTTTGCTGTGGCTATACTGTGTTGCAATCTGTAACACACAGGACACCCATAAATGAACTAATTCACAGCACTCAACAGCCAGGTGACAAACTTTGACAGAGCCATAGAGCACCTGGCTGTGCTGTGTGAATAATTATCCTTCTGCTTAAGTTTATGAGGCACTGTGAGGATTTGGATGATTCTACTAAGATTAGAATGTGTAATAAATGTAAGTGTAATACCTCAACTTACTGTGTGCCGCCCAGTGCCTGCTGCACTACCCTCAGCCACTGCCAGGATTCGATTCACTGTTCTTTCCCTGTCAGCTGCTTCACATCAGTTCTGAGAGGGTAGAGCAGGTAAATCACTGCACAGATCACTCCGCCAAGCACCAGTGAAGGAGAACAGCAGGAACTCCGGAGCATGCGGCTGGGCACAGGTTTATGTCCCTCCTCAGCTCCCACCTCCTGAGTTCGCTCTGCTACCCTAATGGAGCCCAGAAAAATATATTTATACAACCTTATGCAAGTAGGAGTGAGGGTGTAATTTATTGAGCCCTATTTTTTTTATTTGGAAGAAATTCACATTAAAGCTGCTTGGGCCCCACTGATCAGCTGATAGAGCCCGGGCCCGGTACAACAGGGCTGGTTGTACTTCCTTATCAGCTATCCTGGGTGTAAATGGAGAGCAGGTGTGTTAAATTTGGTGTTATCGCTCTCACTCTCTCATACTGGTCATTGGAAGTTCAACATGGCACCTCATGGCAAAGAACTCTCTGAGGATCTGAAAAAAAGAATTGTTGCTCTACATAAAGATGGCCTAGACTATAAGAAGATTGCCAAGACCCTGAAACTGAGCTGCAGCACGGTGGCCAAGACCATACAGCAGTAGACAGGTTCAGGTTCACCTCAAAATAGGCCTCACCATGGTTGACCAAAGAAGTTGAGTGCAAGTGCTCAGCGTCATATCCAGAGGTTGTCTTTGGGAAATAGACATAGGAGTGCTGCCAGTATTGCTGCAGAGGTTCATGGGGTGGGGGGTCAGCCTGTCAGTGCTCAGACCATACGCCGCACACTGCATCAAATTTGTCTGCATAGCTGTTGTCCCAGAAGGAATCCTCTTCTAAAGAGGATGCACAAGAAAGCCTGCAAACAGTTTGCTGAAGACAAGCAGGCTAAGGAGATGGATTACTGGAGACATGTGGTCTGATGAGACCAAGATAAACATATTTGGTTGAGATGGGGTCAAACGTGTGTGGCGGCAACCAGGTGAAGAGTACAAATGGAAGGTGGAGGAGAGCAAGGCCTCTGACTTTCCTGCCGCATAGCGCGATCGCGCGCTCGGGACCAGAGGCTGGTGCTGCGGCCGACAGGTGGTGCTGTGCTGCGCGGGAGCAGAGGCTGACAAGGCACGGGAGCAGAGGCGGACAAGGAGGACGTGTGTGTGACTGAAAGAGCGAGTGAGTGTGTGTGAACCCCCCCCCCCCTAACAAGAGCGGCGAGCGGTGCGAGAACCCCCCCCCCCCCCCCAGAGGAAAGAGCGTGGTGTGCGGGCAGCGAGCGGTGTGGTAACCCCCCCTGCAAGGGCGGGCGGCAGACAGACAGAGAGAGGGCAGGGGGGCAGAGGAGACGCGCAATACCTGACCTGACCATTGGCAGGGAGAGGAGCTGAGGGGAGACTGATAGGCAAGTGACAGAGGAGGGAGGCAAGAGCCTAAGAAAGTGTCAGGCTTAAAGGGACACACACACACAGGACTGGTGACTGAGGTTGAACACAGAGGCTCTGTGAGTACCTGGTGAGTATCTTTGCGACTGGGCAGTATCCTAGCGACTGGTGAGCATCTTGCGACTGGGAGTGTCCTTGCGACTGGTGAGTGTCCTTGCGACTGGTGAGTGTCCTTGCGACTGACTGGGCTGTGCAACTGAGTGTTGGGCAACTGAGAGTGTTGTGCGACTGACCGGCTGTGCGATTGTGAGTGTGGTGCAACTAAACCGGGCTGTGAGACTGTGAGTGTGTGCGACAGGAGTGTTGTGCGACTGACCGGGTGGTGCGACTGGGAGTGTCGTGAGACTGACCGGGCTGTGAGATTGTGAGGGTTGTGCAACTGAGTGTCAAGTGAGTGAAGCGGAGTACCAGAGGGTGAGAAGGTAGAGTTAGGAAGCCAGGAAATAGCCACATAGGATAGAGTTAAATCACTGAATCCCCATTAGATTAGATTAGTAGGTACAATGCCCGGCGGGTGTGGAGATGCGACTCGGTGTACATCTTGTGATATGTATGCATTCCTCAGACATGTGATCGAGGGCGAATACAAATAAGCAAAATGTAAGCACGTTGCTTTCCTGGAAGCTCAAGTCCTGAATCTAGGGAAGCAGCTGGCAACACTGAGACGCATGTCCATACCGGAGGAGAGCCAGGATCGTACCAGTCAGGTGCAGGCAGGGGTCTGCACAGAGGTGGGCGGAGTATTGGAGGTGCAGGCATCAGAGCAGAGTAGAGGGGTGACAGTTAGGAGGGGTAGAAGGGGACAAGGCAAGGAGGCTGATGCTGGGCTGGTGCACCCCAATAGATACGCCCCGTTGTGTGATGTTGGGGAAACCAGTCAGGGACCAGCATTGCTGGAGCAGAGCGACGCCCCTAGCTGCCAGGGGAAGAACTCCTCCAGTGAGGCCGGGAGAAAGGGAAAGGAAAGACAGGTGCTGGTGGTAGGGGACTCAATTATTAGGACAGATAGTGTAATCTGTGACAAAGACCGTGTGTGCCGAACAGTCTGTTGTTTGCCGGGCGCTCGGGTTCGGCACATCACGGATCGGGTGAACAGATTATTGGGTGGGGCTGGGGAAGACCCAGCTGTCATGGTACACGTGGGTACCAATGACATAGGCAGAGGAAGATGGAGAGTCCTAAACGATTTCAGGGACTTAGGCGCTAAGTTGAGGACTAGGACCTCCAAGGTAGTATTTTCCGAAATACTACCTGTACCTCGAGCCACACCAGAGAGGCAGCGGGAGATTAGGGAAGTTAACGAGTGGCTGAGGAGCTGTAGTAAGGAAGGTTTCGGGTTCCTGGAGAACTGGGCCGACTTCTCAGTCGGCCACCGGCTCTTTGGTAGGGACGGATTGCACCTAAATGGGGAGGGTGCAGCCGTACTGGGTGCGAGGATGGCCAAAAAGTTAGAGGGGCTTTTAAACTAGGTGACGGGGGGGAGGGTACAGATGTAGAATTAGCCAGTGGAAAGCAAGATTCAGAGGGCAGAAATGGGGGCATTAGCGGTAGGGTGTTCGGAGCTCCTATACCCAGGGTGGGTATGGGGAAAAATCAAGTGAGCAGCCTAAAAACATCAAATGAGGATATATGTAACCGATCAAAATTAAGAGGTTTGTATGCCAGAAGCCTGGCCAACAAGATGGGAGAGCTGGAGCTGCTGATGTTTGAGGAGGACTTAGATTTTGTGGGGATAACTGAGACTTGGTTTGACAGCTCTCATGACTGGATGGCGACCATTCAGGGGTATTCCCTTTATCGCAGGGATAGAGAAGGTAAAAAAGGGGGAGGGGTATGTCTGTATATTAAGAACAGTATACAGGTAAATATGAGGGATGATATTAATAATGGAGCTATGGATGAGGCAGAATCCTTATGGGTGGAGCTTCAAAGGGAAGGCACGGTGGGGAAGGTTATATTGGGCGTATGCTATAGGCCCCCCAACCAGAGGGAGGAGGGTGAGGCGGACCTCCTTTTACAGATAGAATTGGCAGCAAGGATGGGAAATGTCATTATAATGGGGGACTTTAATTATCCAGATATAGACTGGGCAGAAGGAACCGCGCACTCAGCCAAGGCTAGGCAGTTCCTAAATGTTTTGCAGGACAATTTCATGGGTCAGATGGTGAATGCACCGACAAGAAACAATGCGGTACTTGACCTACTGATTACCAACGATACAGACCTGATCACGGATATAGAAATACGGGACAACTTAGGGAACAGTGACCATAGGTCAATTGGTTTCAGTATTAATTACAGTAATAGGAAACACAAGGGTAATATAAGGACGCTGAATTTCAAAAGAGCCAATTTCCCTAAACTGCGCTTGCTGCTAGAAAATATAAATTGGGATAGAACCCTGGGAACAAAGAACATGGAGGAAAAATGGGAGTGCTTCAAGAGCATACTAAACAGGGGGATTGGCCAGTGCATTCCAAAGGGAAATAAATTTAAAAGAGCAAAAATAAACCCTGGGTGGCTAAACTCCAACATAAAAATGTATATTAGTGCTAAAGAAAAGGCCTTCAAAAAATACAAGACTGAGGGGTCAGTGGCAGCATTTAAGCATTACAAAGAGTGTAATAAGAAATGTAAAGATGAAATCAGGGCGGCTAAAATAGAACACGAGAGACATATAGCGGAGGAGAGTAAAAAGAACCCCAAGAAGTTCTTTAAGTATATAAACAGTAAGAAAGCGAGGCCAGAACACATTGGCCCCATAAAAGATGATAAAGGAAATATGGCCACTGAGGACAGAGAAAAGGCGGAAGTGTTAAATCATTTCTTCTCTTCAGTCTTCACAAAAGAATCGGGGGGGCTACACGAACCCAGCTTGTAAGGTCGAACTAAATAACACACCTCAGGAAGTGCTGCCATGGTTAACAGAAGATAGACTTAGAGCTAAACTAGAGAAACTTAACATAAATAAATCCCCGGGACCGGATGGCTTGCACCCGAGGGTTCTTAAAGAGCTCAGCCAGGTGATTGCCAGACCATTATTCTTGATCTTTAAGGATAGTTTACAGACGGGTATGGTGCCAGCTGATTGGAAAAAAGCCAACGTGGTACCAATATTTAAGAAGGGGACGAGATATATCCCGGGTAACTATAGGCCGGTCAGCCTAACATCTGTAGTCTGCAAAATTTTGGAGGGGATGTTAAGGGACCACATACAAGACTTTAGTAATGAAAACGGTATTATAAGTAGTAATCAGCATGGATTCATGAAAAATCGTTCGTGCCAAACCAATCTATTAACCTTCTACGATGAAGTGAGCAGCCACCTAGATAAGGGAAAGCCTGTGGATGTGGTGTATCTGGAGTTTGCAAAGGCCTTTGACACTGTTCCCCACAAACGATTACTGTACAAACTAAGGAAGGTAGGTATGGACCGTAAGGTGAGTACCTGGATAGAGAACTGGCTCCAGGGGAGAGTACAGAGGGTGGTGATTAATGGGGAGTACTCGGACTGGGCAAGTGTGGAAAGTGGGGTCCCCCAGGGTTCTGTCCTGGGACCAATCCTGTTTAATTTGTTCATAAATGATCTAGAGAAGGGGATATCTAGTACAATCTCAGTATTTGCAGATGATACTAAACTAGGCATGCCAATATCTTCTATGCAGGATGTGGAAACCTTGCAAGCAGACCTGAACAAAATAACGGGGTGGGCAACTACGTGGCAGATGAGGTTTAATGTTGATAAATGTAAAGTAATGCACTTGGGGGCCAGAAACCAGAAAGCAAGCTACTCACTAGGGGGGGGAACCTCTGGGTGAGTCTAGGATGGAAAAGGACTTGGGGGTACTGGTAGACAACAAGCTTGGCAGTGGCATGCAATGCCAAGCCGCCGCAAGCAAAGCCAACAGAATACTGGGATGTATAAAAAAGGGGATTCACTCCAGAAATAAAGAGATTATTCTCCCGCTCTACAAGACTCTGGTCCGGCCACATCTGGAGTATGCTGTCCAGTTCTGGGCACCGGTCCTCAGGAAGGATGTGCTGGAACTGGAGAAAGTCCAGAGAAGGGCAACAAAAATAATTAGGGGAATGGAGGACATCAGCTATGAGGAAAGACTACAAGCACTGAACCTTTTCTCTCTGGAGAAAAGACGATTGAGGGGGGATATGATATCAATGTACAAATACTGTACTGGTGACCCGAGCATAAGGAACAAACTATTCAGAGAAAGGAGATACAATAAGACACGTGGCCACTCACTAAAACTAGAGGAAAGGCGGTTTAACCTTAAAGTGCGTAAGGGGTTCTTCACTGTAAGAGCGGTAAGGATGTGGAATTCTCTTCCACAAGCAGTCGTATCAGCAGGGAGCATTGATAGTTTCAAAAAACTATTAGATGGACACCTTAAAGACCACAACATACAGGGGTATACAATGTACGGTTAAAAGCAAACACACACACACGCATCATAGGTTGAACTGGATGGACTGATGTCTTTTTTCAACCTCACTAACTATGTAACTATGTAACATCCACCAGCTCCGTGATGTTGTCATGGAGGAGTGGAAGAGGAATCCAGTGGCAACCTGTGAAGTTCTGGTGAACTCCATGCCCAAGAGGGTTAAGGCAGTGCTGGAAAATAATGGTGGCCACACAAAATATTGACACATTGGGCCCAATTTGGACATTGTCACTTAGGGGTGTACTCACTTTTGTTACCAGTGGTTTAGACAATTATGGCTGTGTGTTGAGTTATTTTGAGGGGACAGCAAATTTACACTGTTATACAAGCTGTACACTCACTACTTTACATTGTAGCAAAGTGTCATTTCTTCAGTGTTGTCACATGGAAAGGTATCATTTACAAAAATGTGAGGGGTGTACTCACTTTTGTGAGATATTGTATGATTAGGGATGGGCGTATGGTTCAGGCCGAACATTGGCTGTTCGTCCATTCAATGAAAACCCGAAATATCGAGGTGTTCAACTGTTTGTTCGGCCCGCCGAATGACCACAATGCATGCACTGCGCCTTCAATCAGTGCACTGGAAGCCCTGATTGACTAAAGCAATGAAAGATTTGCCCAATCAGGGAACAGAGGACTATCAGAGCCATGATTGGATGCTGTCATGTTGGCTCTGTCCAATCATGGCTCATTGCTCTTAGTCCCACCCCACACTACAAAAGTATTCTTTTAACCACTTGCCAACCGCCTAACGAGGATTTACTGCGGCAGTCAGCCGCTCCTGGGCAAAGCAACGTAGACCTACATCGCTCGCCCAGAAGCCTGTAGGGGGGCAAGCGTGCGCCGCCGGAGGTGCGCTCCCGCCCCCACTCGTTTACTGCCATCCCCGCGCGTGTGACCGGCGGCTCCGATGTCCGCTGGCCTTTCGCAATCTCCCGCAGGAGAGGGAGAAGGATGGACGGCTGATGTAAACACAAAAACGATAAACTATCAGCGCAAAGCCGTGTATGAGATTCACATAAAGTGCAATAATGGTTGAAAAATCAATGTGCATAAAAATCAATGTGCATAAACAATCAATGTGCATAAAAATAACCGGCAGCATACACTAATCGTGTCCACACCTCACAATCAAAGTAATATAAATAAAAACGTGATGCGCCAGATGTGCACAAAATTGTTGCTAAAGTGACCGTATAAACAATAAAAGTGTCCAAATATACAGTTCAAAAATAATGCCGTGCTCAAAAGCAATTATTAATGTGTTCAAGTGTCCATATATCATAAAAGAAGCCTTGATCCCGTTAGGGATGATAATAAACATCAGTGTTTTAAATACCTCCACCAGAAAGATTGGCCTCTCACCTCAACATACGACCCAAACGGGCCAGCATTAGCCTGTATGAAGATAGTGGACTCCAGGGATGACTCTCCAGCCTGTCACCTCCGGAGGTCGCCGGGACATGCAGTAAAAATATAAGGCAAAAATCTAGTGCTCTCTGCTTAAATATAAGTAGGCTTTATTGAAGATAGGAAGGTAACTCACATTTGTCAGGCACTCAGCCGTGCCTGCATGTATGGCATTCAATGTATAGCTCAACCCGAGAGATGATCGGCGTCAGGCTCCGCCCCCCCTATACGCGTTACGTCAAAGCGTAAGGCTCCGTTGACTTCTTCGGTAGGGGTGAGATTTGCGTGTCAAGCCTCGCCTTATATCAACATTAATAGAGGTGGATTGGCCAGCGATCAATCGCCCCTCCTTCTGCTACTAGCAATATGCGGGACACCGGAACCAACTATACAGTCATGTAATCTTCGGTGTCACTAGCTAATATATTCATTGGGGGCAATACGAACATATAATTGTGGGCATCTGCAACTAGAGACAACGCGGAGATCGTGTGTCTGGGCCGCCATCGCTCGGGTATCGCTATTAAAAACATATTATTACACATAAAATCTAATTAAATCATTACATTGCCATAAATACATACATAGATACCACAAAAAATGACCTAAAATTGGATAAAAGGTTATAAGAGTCTCTTAATAAATTTATAAGAATAAAACCAGATAAAAATGAATAAAAGTAGATAAAAATAGATAAAAACAGCCCCGGATAATCACTGTGCATACTGGTAAATGTTGGGGTACTATCTGTTGCTAATGAAGCAGTTGAGGTCAAAGTCTATATTTAACCCCCTGGGTGCCAATATTTTGGCTTCATAAACCCAGAAGGACTCCCTTCTGCTTAACTGGCGAATATATAATAAACAGGCAAAAAATTTGGGGGAGCATACCCATGTATTTCCAAAGCTGCTGCAGCTATGAACCAAAAGACATGTATATTAAAAAAGAATAGCGCGCAAATGCAAAGGAAATTACTACCAAATCTGAAGAGAGTCCATAAATAAAAATGGGGGTTTGGTCCCACCATATGGCCATATCGTGCTCAAGCCCACTACTGCGTCAAAGTACCCCATTATCAGTGGGTCCTACACTATCCATGAAAAAGAGATGAATCCAGCCTTTCTAACCCATGGAGATAATACTCCTTGCTGGGAAAAATGTGCAAATGCACTACAGGGGACTCCTCCTATATCCACTTGATGGTGGACACTGAGTACAGGTGTGTGTGGGGGGTGGGGAGGGCTGCTCAATCTCGATAGTCTGGTCAGACCGAATACATAATAAACAGGCAAAAAATTTGGTTGAGCATACCCATGTATTTCCAAAGCTGCTGCAGCTATGAACCAAAAGACATGTATATTAAAAAAGAATAGCGCGCAAATGCAAAGGAAATTACTACCAAATCTGAAGACAATCCATAAATAAAAGAGATGAAAAAGAGATGAATCCAGCCTTTCTAACCCATGGAGAGCTCATACAAGGAGAAGACTGATCAGAGATGCCACTGATAATGGGGTACTTTGACGCAGTAGTGGGCTTGAGCACGATATGGCCATATGGTGGGACCAAACCCCCATTTTTATTTATGGACTCTCTTTTTTTGCCTGTTTATTATGTATTCGGTCTGACCAGACTATCGAGGTTGAGCAGCGCTCCCCACCCCCCACACACACCTGTACTCAATCAGTGTCCACCATCAAGTGGATATAGGAGGAGTCCCCTGTAGTGCATTTGCACATTTTTCCCAGCAAGGAGTATTATCTCCATGGGTTAGAAAGGCTGGATTCATCTCTTTTTCATGGATAGTGTAGGACCCACTGATAATGGGGTACTTTGACGCAGTAGTGGGCTTGAGCACGATATGGCCATATGGTGGGACCAAACCCCCATTTTTATTTATGGACTCTCTTCAGATTTGGTAGTCATTTCCTTTGCATTTGCGCGCTATTCTTTTTTAATATAACTGGCGAATATAGTTTCCCCCTTTCCAGTGTGGTTGGACATGTTCAATACCCCAAAACTTTAAAGAGTGGGGTTTCCTGTCATGGACTTCTCTAAAATGCCTCGAAACATTGTGTGAGACTTCACCCTTTTTAATATTTTTAATGTGTTCCCCTATCCTTACATTTAGGGGTCTAGATGTGCGGCCCACATATTGAAGTCCACAACCACACTCCATCATATAGACAACCCCAATGGTAGTACAGGAGAGGGAGAAGGACGGACGGCTGATGTAAACACAGTCGTCTGTCATTCTCACTGAAGTAAGCACAGAGGCTATGCGATCCTGCTATGTAGGATTGTATGTCTCTGTGGTTACATCACAAGCCACACACCCCCACAGTTAGAATCACGCCCCTAGGGATACATTAAACCCACTGATCACCATTAACGTTAATCCCTGCCAGTGTCATTTTGACAGTAACAGTGCATATTTTTAGCACTGATTACTGTAGTAATGTCACTGGTACCCCCAAAAGTGTCAAAAATGTCAGTCAGGGGTCCAATCTGTCCTCCACAATGTCGCAGTCCCGCAACAAAAAAAAAAAAAAATCTTTCCTGTAGTTAGTAAACGCAATAACTTTTGCACAAACCAATCAAAATACGCTTTATTGCGATTTTTTTTTTTTTTTACCAAAAATATGTAGCAGAAAACATATTGTCCAAAAATGTTAAAAAATTTGATTTTTACATTTTTTTGGGGAATTTCATATAAAAAAATGTGAAAAATATTGTTATTTTTTCAAAATTGTTTATAGCACAAAAAATAGAAATCGCACAGGTGATCAAATACCACCAAAATAAAGCTCTGTTTGTGGGAAAAAAAGGACGTCAGTTTAATTTAGGTACAGCGTCGCATGACTGCGCAATTGTTCGTTAAAATCACGCAGTGCCAAATCGCAAAATAGGGCCTGGTCTTTGAGCAGCCAAATCCTCCGGGGCATAAGTGGTTAATAGCGGCCATTTGTAGGGTGATATCGGTGTGGAGAGAGATAGAACAGGGCTCTGTTCAGTGCTACTAGAGAGTTAAGGCCCGTACACACGTACCGATCGTCGGCATACAAACGTCGGCGGACGAAAGATCTGCCGATTGTACGCGTGTTAGTATGGTGCCTCCGACAGATGTCTGCGCACAATCCGCGGACAAAAGTCTTTCTTGCAAACATGAAAATTTTTGTCTGCGGACACCAGAACGGACGATTGTTCGCCTGTCAGTACAGAATTCGGCCGACAGACCGCAGATTTGCAAGACTGGGCATGCTCAGAAAATTAAAAACACAGGGAAAGTTAACCATTACATGACATCACTTCTGCAGTCAGCTGAAGTCTGCAGACCAAATTCTTGTGCTGTCCTTGTGCTGTCTTTGCACTTTTCAACAGACACCGACATCCCGGGGAGAAAAGAGGAACATTTGTATGCCGACCATCGGTACGTGTGTACGGGGCTTTAGTGTGCTAAAGTGTGCTATTCTCATTCTATTGTCAGTGTAGAATATCAGTTTAGTGTGAATCTAGTGATAGTTCAGTCAGTGTGAGTGTAGCGACCATTCGTTTTTACTTTAGTGTCGGTTTGTTTTGTCAGGGCAGGTTTCCTGCATTAAATTTCAGTGTGTTAGCTAAAGCATGTTGCCACACTAACACACAAGAAATATACTGTGTTAATAATAAGTGTATCACATTGCGTAAATTATTGGGATAATGCTCTAACAATCCTTTAGCCCCGATTCACACTTGTGCATGTGCGGGGTTCGCATGTAATGTCGGAGCGCACTGCTCCTTCATTACATGCGATCGGCTGTGCGGTGCGAGTTTAGCCATACACTTTGTATGGCTAAATTCGCACCGCAGCCGCAGCAAACATGCACAGGGACCCTTTTTGGAAGCCGCATCAAGATCGGATCGCACAGCGGTTCACACTTGTGCGATCCGATCCTGTGCGAACTGCACGATCGCACTGCGATATGCGATCAAACTGGGGGTGTCGTTAAGATTACATTGACACCCCCAGCGTATCGCATATGGCAGTGTGAACTGCCGGGGGTGCGTGTGCGATGCGGGAACAGGCTGCGGAATCGCAGCCTTCCCGCACTCTCATAAGTGTGAACCGGGGCTTATAGAAGCTATCTCACGCCATATAAATGATCTAAATGGAATTCGGCAGCACATCCCCTCTGTGTTGGCATCAGTGTGGCAGTGTTGGAAACTTATTGCATTTTTTGTGGACATGTAAATCCCTTAAGAGTTTCTGGAACTCTGTCTTATCATTTATATCACGTTACCGTCATACTGACCACCCCGTCACCATATTTAGTTTTGTTTCCTTTAAATTTGTTATTCTAGTTATTTAGTTTAGTTCAATTTGGTTGATTTGTTAAGTTCATATTCTGGATTCGTATTCGGAATTCGTTTTATGTCTTTTTCAAACTTTCTTGAATTTACCAATTTTTTTCAATTCAAAATGTTTGAATCAATACATTTTGAATTGGTTAAATCAAAAACTTTAGATTTTTTTTTTTTTTTGAATGTGAACAAATGTGAACAAACAAAAGAAAAATCTTTTTCAAATGATTACAATGACTCTGTAAATCATCTTTGGCTTAAAGCCCCATACACACACGCAGATCGTCGTCATACAAATGTTCGTCTTTTCTCCCCGGGATGTCGGTGTCTGTTGAAAAGTGCAAAGACAGCACAAGGACAGCACAAGAATTTTGTCCGCAGACTTCAGCTGACTGCAGAAGTGATGTCATGTAATGGTTAACTTTCCCTGTGTTTTTTATTTTCTGAGCATGCCCAGTCTTGCAAATCTGCGGTCTGTCGGCTGATTTCTGTACTGACTGGCGAACAATTGTCCGTTCTGGTGTCCGCAGACAAAAATTGTCATGTTTGCAAGAAAGACTCTTGTCCGCAGATTGTGTGCAGACATCTGTCGGAGGCACCATACTAACACGCATACAATCGGCAGATCTTTCGTCCGCCGACGTTTGTATGACGACGATCTGCGTGTGTGTGTACGGGGCTTTACAAAAACAGCATTATTTCCAAATGGTACTTTAATAACATACATAGTCTTTGATTTCAGAAATACGTTTACAGTTTGAATGTGACTGGAATTCGATGTGAAATGCAATTTGAAATTCAATTCGAATTTAAGAAGTTCGGAACGAATTTCATTTAGTTATTCGGAGCATTCGGTAAACTTCGAATTTCAGGTATTCGGATATACCCAGCATTATCCACTTGATGATGATCCTGTAAGGCAGGATAGAGATGTTTATTGCCCAGCGATAGGTGGAAGGACATAGCAAATGTGCAACCTCTGTAAAGTTCAGGTATGCTTTTTCCTTCCCCTCTGGGTCTCTCTATGTTGATTTAGAGGTCTCTGCATGTTCCTCTTATGAATATGATGACTGACATTGTGTATCTGCAATTTGTTTGAACTTTAGGAAAATGTAATTGAAAGAAAATGATTGAGCTACACATGTTACATATTGCCCCACATGTCAGAGTGAAAGTAATAATTCTGGGGCCTCCAATAAAGTCTATGGGACATGAACAAGAAAAATCAAAAGTCCTAATTTTAAAGGCTTAATTGCAAGTTATTGGCCTATAAAAATGTATGGGGACTAGGTACTGCCCTGGGGGACATGAATCAATGCAAAATATTTTTTTTTTTTAAAACAATCCTTTTTACAGGAGCAGTGATTTTAATAATGCTTAAAGTGAAACAATAAAATGAAAAATTCCCTTAAATATCGTGCCCCCCCCCCCCCCTTATGCCTCGTACACACGTTCAGATAATCACACGACGTATCGTTCGAGTAATGTTGCATGCTACAAAATGTTGAATTCAACCATGTGTACTAACCATATGATTTCTGTTGTACGATTGTGTGAAAGCAACCTGAATGCGTAGCTACGTATTGGAAAGTGATGTCACATACCTCACATGCGCGTGACCCCTGTATCTGACACGCCTCTTCCTCTTCCGTTCGTATTGTAGAGGCATATCCGTGATTTTCTTCCCCGCGTTTAATCGTTTGTTTGCGTTTATTCGCTCGTTCTCATAATACGGAGAACTGTACGTGAAGGAATGCATGTCATCGGGCTTCCAATTACCATCTTGGGGGTAGTGGCTATCCTCAATGTAATTAACAGGAAGAAGCAAAAAAGGAAGACATGGTCCAAGCAATGGCTGCGTGACCGCCAGAAGTACTCCCACATGTCTCTGCTAAAACACTTGAATGAGAACAATTCAGACGACTATCGGAATTTTTTAAGGATGAATGATGTCTGTTTCCAAAATTTGCTGCAAGCCGTCACACCATTCATCATCAAAAAGGACACCCCAATGCGGGAATCTATTAGCCCCGAGCAACGGCTAATTGCTACTCTTCGTTACTTGTCAACAGGGAGAAGTCTTCAGGACCTGAAATTTTCCACAGGCATTTCTCCCCAATCACTTGGGAAGATAATCCCAGAGACCTGCAAGGCTATCATTATGGCATTGCAGCAGGAATATATAAAGGTACAGTCAATCTTTTGTATGCTAATGTCCAGCTATATGTTTATTCATTGTATTGACCTCCTATTTAATTTACTTTCAGTTACACAGCAATCCCCATGAGTGGAATGAGGTCGCCAACAATTTCCAACAGCATTGGAATTTCCCAAATTGTGGTGGGGCCATTGATGGCAAACATGTACGTATAGTGCCACCTGCAAATTCTGGCTCCTTTTTCTACAATTACAAAGGTTTCTTCAGTATTGTGATGCTTGCCGTAGTTAATGCATTTAGATATTGGCAAGAATGGGAGTAACTCAGATGGGAGTATTATCGATCAAACAGTTCTACAAGCGTCTCAAAGAAGGGAAACTCAATCTGCCATCCTGCGAGCAAACCTTTGAAGGCATGAACTTTGTATTTGTTGCTGATAACGCGTTTGCGCTTAGTGAACATGTCATGAAACCATTCCCCATGAGAAATCTAACAAGACAACAGAGGATCTTCAATTACAGGTTGTCCCGAGCACGTAGAGTTGTTGAAAATGCATTTGGCATACTTGCAAATCGTTTCCGCATTTTTCTCACCTCAATCAATTTAGCTTTGTATAAAATTGACTGCCTTGTTCTATGCTGTTGTGTTCTACTGCCTGCCAGTGTGGAGCAGCATTGGGCTAGTGGGCGGGGCTTGTGTGTGATCCCAGAGCAGTGCTGCAGCGGGCCGTGTACAGGCAGCACCTGAGGACAGCTGCATGACTATAGCAAAGATCAAGTACGAGAGGATATCAGTGTTTGTGATCTAGTGTGCCTTGGACAACTGCTGGGATCGATCCTATGTCTTTGAGGTCTATATCAGTGTACTGCTCAATACATGGTGAGATCTGGTAAGGGTATTTAAGATACCTCTCTTGGTGGTGGTCTATGTCACGTGGCCTTTGAAGGGAGAATGGACTGTACACTATAGTTTCCATCCACACGTGGTTATCCATTACTTGGATTGATCTTAAGGACTGTTCCTTTTAAATAAGGACTGTTCCTTTTAAATATATGGACTTTCTATTAATAGTTTTAAGCGCTACAATTTTACACTTTTTCTACACAACTATCTGAGAAGAAATGCCCATGGCTACATGACACGTGTGCCTTTTGTAAGAGAGCCTGATGATCCTTCATCAATGCCAAGGAGTACCATTCGTGGAGACAGTCATGTGCATATGGATTTACTAACTCCCCTGAACAGTGGATATCCAAGACTTCCCTCACAAAATGCACGGCAGTGTCGACTGGATTACATGGAGTATTTTGTTGGTAGGTGCTCAGTTTCCT
Organism: Pelophylax lessonae; assembly: GCF_965119305.1. NCBI lineage: Eukaryota > Metazoa > Chordata > Amphibia > Anura > Ranidae > Pelophylax > Pelophylax lessonae. The sequence continues at coordinate 203,187,637 of NC_138780.1, forward strand.
GGCAGGATGACAAATAAAAGACCACTGGACAACATAAAGCTAATACTATACATATGCAATATGTCAGGCTCTTTTTTTTTTTAATTCTGCATAAAAAATTGATTGTTGTGTTATTTTCCACATAACTTCTTGGCTTATCTAGTTGTTATATTTTATTAAAGTTACATGTCTATAATAGTTTGGGTTTGCAAATGTGCTGAATAAATATGTCCACTGTATCTAATAACTTTTGTCTTTGTTTCCATTATAAACCGTGTACTTTTTTACCGTACCGCAGCATTAAGATATTGTTCAGACATAGCTTATATTATAAGGTTCTATAACATGTCTTCATCAAATTAGCAAAAGTAGCACTTTAAACAAGTGATCAATGATTATATTCAAGAAAATAAAGAAGCAAATATTTGAAACCAGTTAAAAGTTTTATTTTTAGCTAACATGTTTTCCAATAGAAAAAAGAAGAATCAGCAGCTATGTTTTTCCAGCAATCAACCCTAATGGGCCATGATGAACCCTCTTTTGGTACTGCACTGGAAGGGTATTGCATGGGTCTTGACACCTATGCAATGCCACTGCTGCACCATGTATCAGTTCACACGGTCACACTGCGATCCAACATTGATGCCCCTAATTTTTTGCAGATTGCAGTGTGAACAATTGTGCAATGTGCGTGCAGTACAGACAAATACAGACAAATGCAACCCTGAACTGTAGGTTTACACCAAATCAACATGAAAAAATAACAAAACAAAAAAATTATTAGACAAAAAAAAGAAAGGTAAAAATCACATTAAACCTGTGTCTGTAATTTCGCAAGTATGTCTATGAAGTACTGTAAACGGCTCAGTAGACATGTAGCTGCATCCTTGATCTTCTGGAGGTCAGTACATGCTAAAATGAACTCCCTGTATATCTGTCCCACTGTAGCAACAACCAAACCAGGTTCTGTAATAAAGTAGAGGTATTGATTAATAATGAAATGTGCATCTGTAAAGACCACAACATACTCATTTCACTTGTACGTACGTGTGCTAGTCACACTCTGCAGAGTATCTTCTGTGCTCTGTGTGGGAAAGTGAGCTGTACCCTCCGTTATGGCATCCCATACGTGGATTGGAGAAGAAACACTGCATTGTTCCTGCTGCATTGCTTCGGCACATATGTCATCTGAAAAGATAGCATAGTTTGCTTACTAACATTCTTTCCCTATGTAAAAATTTGTCATACTTGATAACACGATTTACGTATGATAGTGATCTTTCAGCATCATGACCGGATGACCTTCAGGGCCGGATTAAGAGCATCATGGGCTTGGTGCTGAGGATTTTGAAGGGCCTTAAGGGTCGTGCCTTGGCATGCACCCAGAGGAGGAAGGGTGCAGCCATGCATGCCTAATTCAACATGGGATGCTGTCTCTGAAGCCCATAAACACATCCATGCATCGGCAACTGTCCCTCCTTGTCCGGCCTTCGTGCTGTGTGGGGAGGTTCTGAGGGTGCTGCCTGGGGAAGCGAGCATAGAAGCCAGACTTCTGTGTTTACAAGTGACAGAAGAGCGGTAACAGTGAATATGGCCAACCCGGGGCCTATATAAAAGGTAGGGGCCTGGAGCTGCAGCTCCAATAGCCCCTACCTTAATCTGGCCCTGATGACCTTGTTGTCATTGCAAACTGTTTGGAATTGCACCAGCACACTATATATATAGTTATTGTCTGGGAACTTTGCTACTATCTGAAGCGTACTGAAATGCATCCCAGAACATGTCCTCCCTCATAAATCGTGCATTCCTCTACCATCAAAATTAACATTCAATGTACAATATATTTAAACAAATGCCTAATTCAGTATGCTCAGACAATTCTTCAATGGTGCGTACACCACTATCTTTATCATGGACACTGCTTGTTGATTGCCCTGCTTTTTCTCCTCCTGAATCGTCACTGTCAGATTCTATGCGTCATCTCTTCCACTTGGAGCCTAAACGATATATAAATACATATAAATTGGATTACGTGCTAGGTCATCATAGAGCTTTAAACTTGCTTCACATACCCACATGACTAACCTGCTGCAGCAGTGGAATCTACAGAATCCGGGCAGCAGAGCATCATCACGACGTCATTTCCTGTAACCACCGTGGAACGCACGCCGGCAGCATACACGGAAGTGGAGGGACACGGAGTGTTTTTGCTATACCAATGCTGATTTTCACCATACGTTTGTGAGTACCATTTCTTTGCTTTGATTATAATAAACACCTACGGGCTTCACTATGTTCGGCTCCTTCCTTTTCTTATGAAACACACTGCTGGGGAGACAGAGGAAAGGCACCATTAAGGAAGCCATTACCAAGAGGTTGCATTTAATCCATCCATCCGGCCAAGGAATGCTATGTTTGCTTAAGGCTCATTGATATCCTGATTGTGGTGAGTGCATCCCCATAGGGGGTCTTTTCTTGAAGAGCACCTGGGCACTTATATGGATGTGAGCACTTTTCCAGCACCTTAGTTTTTCTGAAAGAAACCTTTTTTTCTTGGACTGAATATTTTGCACCTTGCATATGGTTGCACAATGGACACTTGATTCAATATATTTCTGCACTTAATATAATTGTTTTTGTATTTTTTGATCACCAATGCACTTTATATTTATATGTATTTGAGTATTTTAACATTTGATCACAGTCACATGGATATAATTTTATAATTTTATATATATTTTTAGCACTTTATACATACTTTTTTACCTGTTAGCACTGCCTTATATGAATTTTTAACTTTTCTGGTATTTTACCTAGTGAGCAGCAGCTTCAGGATTTATTATTAATTTTTATCCTCCCTTATTTATTCATTACAGCGCGGGTATTAATTTATTGGTTTTACACATCCCAGAACATGTCCTCCCTCATAAATCGTGCATTCCTCTACCATCAAAATTAACATTCAATGTACAATATATTTAAACAAATACCTAATTCAGTATGCTCAGACAATTCTTCAATGGTGCGTACACCACTATCTTTATCATGGACACTGCTTGTTGATTGCCCTGCTTTTTCTCCTCCTGAATCGTCACTGTCAGATTCTATGCGTCGTCTCTTCCACTTGGAGCCTAAACGATATATAAATACATATAAATTGGATTACGTGCTATGTCATCATAGGACTTTAAACTTGCTTCACATACCCACATGACTAACCTGCTGCAGCAGCGGAATCTACAGAATCTGCTGTTTTCTCCTCATTAACATCCTCAGACTCCGAAACCAAACCCCTCCTTCTTTCACGAATCTTCTGATGGCGCAGCCGTTTATTCAAGCTCATTTTTTTCACTATAAGAAAATAACATTAAATAAATGACAGCATATATCGAGACAGGCACATTCACAGCTAGATAACTTATGTTAAAAAAAGAGCACAAACAAGAAATATCAGTCAGATATCATATAAATAGTAATGTACAGCATATGATTAGGAGGCTAGAATCGAAAAAGCATTGGAAAGCAATAATAAATGTCAACAAGCAAATGTACTTACTTTTTTTAATCCTTTCCTGGATTTCCAGCAGTTGCTTGTGTTCACGACTTTTTAAATCAGACCACCTCTTCCTCAGTTGGTCTTTGGACCGTTCAACACCATGCTTGCATCTGAGGACTTCCACTACCTTGTCCAGGATGCAGTCCTTCCTTGTATTAGGCCTCTCATAATGTGCAAGCCTGCCATCATAGTCATGCTTCTCCGGGATCTTCACCATCTCCACCATTTCATTTTTTGACATGGATGTTGCCTTAACTCTTCTTTCCTGTCTCCCAGATTTTTTGTCCGACATCCTGTTCTCCTCCACGTCAGACATTCGGTAGTTTTACTTGTGACGTCTTCGTTATTGCAATCACGGCGCCCGACGTGCATGTGCGTAACGTCGGATAGGGGCGGGACACCCGACGCATGCACAGACCGCCAAACACCGAATGTACTTCTTGTGGCGGCACAATCACGGAAGGATTGTACTTGTGGTTTAGAGAAGACTGAACGAACATTTTCCGATTCACGACCGAACTGTGACAACGAACGAAGGTAAACTAAGCATTTGTTCAAAAGATTGTTCTCTTGAAGCATTGAAACATCATTTGCAAGCCCATTGCTTCTTCATTGTTCTGATATTATTTGTCAACTGTATTTTTGGCAGGTTCCTAGCATCTCAGTGTATCTTTCTATATCAAGCTGCTTTAAATGACATATATAGTTTTTAAAGAGTGCCACATAAAACAAAGGGTGTTGTTGTTATAGCGTGAAAATTGAGTATGCTTGCAGGAGGCCTTATGTACTACTGCTGCCACTTTATTTAATTAAAGACATATTTTTTGGTATACTTCTATGCCGGTGTACATGATGTGCAACATAGCTAAACCAGCGTGTTTATCTTTGTAGGAACCATGGTGAACAAATTCACATCCCCTGAATTCCTTCCGAAATTCATAGAGATGTACAGGCAGATGCCCTGCTTGTGGAAGATTAAATCAAAAGAATACTCAGACCGAAATAAAAGGCATAAGTCCCTAGGAAAACTTGTAGACCTATGCAAAAGCATTTCTATGTCAGCGGACATTAATTATGTACGTAATAAAATTGCTAATTTGCGAACCGTATACAAACGAGGATTGAACAAGATTGTTGACTCCCAAAAATCTGGAGCAGGAGCGGAGGACATTTACATTCCCAGACTGTGGTACTTTGACAGTCTGCGGTTCCTTACTGAACAGGTGGATGCCAGATCGTCCATATGTACACTGTCTACACCATCTACAGCAGCAGCTTTTGACAACATTATGTCTCCAGAAAACCTGTCTGAGGACACAGAGGACATACCACAGACACAGGTATTAACGTTCTTAATCCTATAACTAATCCGTTCATGCTATGTTTTCAGGTACAATTGATGTTTGGGGGTTGGATGTTAATGTGAAATGCAATCTGTGATACAAATATAAGCTTCATTTTCACTTTTTTTAGACAAACACACAAGAGGAAACATCAGAGGACATAAATGTTCTCAATGAAATAACACAGGAGAGCACTACATCAACTCCAGTGCATAGGCCTCAAAAGAGGAGGAGATTTGAAGATGCAACTACATCATTTTTAAGCAAAGCAAGCGCTGCTCTTCAAAAGAAACATGACGAAGCAGATGCTTTTGGCATCCTTACTGCAAGTAAGCTCCGTAAAATGTCTGAGGAGCAATGCCAATTTGCGGAAAGTTTGATGCTGGAGACGCTGAATAAAGGGGTGAGAGGGGAATTGTCCAGACATACTCGCATGACAGAATACATAGAGAGTAGATCGACATCCCAGCAATTTGTCCAATCTAACCAACATACATCACCAGGATCACAGCATCATGGTGCCCAATGGCACTACATGCAACAGGAATGACAACATCCTCCATGGCCGCAAGATTTTAATTACACTCAATTATAGAGTTTTTTTGATTTAAGAAAATGTTTCCTTGTTTTTGGATATTCAAACACAAATATGTGGCACTTGTTTTGTTGATCTTGCTGACTATTGATATGGTTGTTGCTTGTGATTGTTGATGTTATCTGTTGATGAATAAAGTTTACCATGCTTCCATCACTGGCCTTGTATATTGTCATTATTATTTTAGATATGTATGATTGTACAATTGTACCCACAATTTGCTCTTTATTGAAATTAAGACCAACAGTGTAGTGCAAATTGTATCCAAAATGCAAAGAAAATCAGTACTTTATCTTTAACATTTATGCCAGTCTTTGCTAAAATTAGGTAAAATTAGGTATCAAATATAATAACCAGGCTTGATCATTATAGCTGAATTTTACTATTACTAAACGAGCGTTCGGGAAAAAATTGGGAATAGACTGCAATATTATTGTCGGGTCGTAACACCATTGTTTACATTCTCCAATCCCCTTCCGGGTTATTTCGGTGTTTCCGATCATGCGCGGTCTTTAGCGGACGCATACTGTACTGATTACACGATTGTTGTTAGCTAGGCTATCGTACGACAGAAGTTTTCATGTTTGTCCCTTCGGATTTTGTTGGACGAACTGTTGTGATCGGCTGTCGAAAACTGTGTACTAACGATCAGATTATCGTGCGACCAGGTCGAAAGCGAGTTTTTTCGTACGATTATCTGAACGTGTGTACGAGGCATTAGTGTGCATGTAAAGTGGCGCATTTGTGCGATGTATGTAGCCAAAAAAAATGGCGAGGGGTTCCCCCTAAAATCCATACCAGACCCTTATCCAAGCACACAGCCTGGCTGGACAGGATGGGGACGAGCGAGTGCCCCCTCCTGAACCCTACAAGGCCTACTAGGCCACTGCCCCCCCTCTGCCCCCCACCTCAAAGCACCTTACCCCCATGTTGATGGGGACAGGGGTCTCTTCCCGACAACCGTGGGCTGTGGTTGTGGGGGTCTGCGGGTGGGGGGGCTTATCGGAAAATGGAAGCCCCCTTTAACAAGGCGGCCCCCAGATCCTGCCCTCCCCCCTATATGAATGGATTCGGGTACATCCTACCCCTAAATAACATAAAAATAGATCCAGGGATATCCACCACCTTCCAGCCTCATGCACTGGGGGATGATACTCCCACAAATGTTTCTTACCATACAGTCAATTTGCATAGTTTGCGAGGTCGAAAAAAGACATCAGTCCATCCAGTTCAACCTATGATGTGTGTGTGTGTTTGCTGTTAACCGTACATTGTATACCCCTGTATGTTGTGGTCTTTAAGGTGCCCATCTAATAGTTTTTTGAAACTATCGATGCTCCCTGCTGATACGACTGCCTGTGGAAGAGAATTCCACATCCTTACTGCTCTGACAGTGAAGAACCCCTTGCGTATTTTAAGGTTAAACCGTTTTTCCTCTAGTTTTAGTGAGTGGCCACATGTCTTATTGTATTCCCTTTCTCTGAAAAGTTTGTTCCCTATGCTAGGGTCGCCAGTACAGTATTTGTACATTGATATCATATCCCCCCTCAATCGTCTCTTCTCCAGAGAGAATAAGTTCAGTGCTTGTAGTCTTTCCTCATAGCCGATGCCCTCCATTCCCATAATTATTTTTGTTGCCCTTCTCTGGACTTTCTCCAGTTCCAGCACATCCTTCCTAAGGACCGGTGCCCAGAACTGGAAAGCATACTCCAGATGTGGCCGGACCAGAGTCTTGTAGAGAGGGAGAATAATCTCTTTATTTCTGGAGTGAATCCCCTTTTTTATACATGCCAGTATTCTGTTGGCTTTGCTTGCAGCGGCTTGGCATTGCATGCCACTGCCAAGCCTGTTGTCTACCAGTACCCCCAGATCCTTTTCCATCCTAGACTCACCCAGAGGTCCCCCCCCAATGAATAGCTTGCTTTCGTGTTTCTGACACCCAAGTGCATTACTTTACATTTTTCAACATTAAACCTCATCTGCCATGTAGTTGCCCACCCCATTATTTTGTTCAGATCCGCTTGTAAGGTTTCCACATCCTGCATAGAAGATATTGGCATGCTTAGTTTAGTATCGTCTGCAAATACTGAGATTGTACTCAATATCCCTTCCTCTAGATCATTTATGAATAAATTAAACAGGATTGGCCCCAGGACAGAACCTTGGGGGACCCCACTTTCCACACCCATCCAATTTGAGTACTCCCCATCTATCACCACCCTCTGTACTCTCCCCGGAGCCAGTTCTCTATCCATGTACTTACCCTATGGTCCATACCTACCTTCCTTAGTTTGTACAGTAAGCGTTTGTGGGGAACGGTGTCAAAGGCCTTTGCAAAGTCCAGATACACCACATCCACAGGCTTTCCTTTATCTAGGTGGCAGCTCACTTCATCGTAGAAGGTTAATAGATTGGTTTGGCAAGAACGGCTGATTACTACTAATAATACCATTTTCATTACTAAAGTCTTGTATGTGGTCCCTTAACATCCCCTCCAAAATCTTGCAGACTACTGATGTTAGGCTGACCGGCCTATAGTTACCCGGGATATATCTCGCCCCTTTTTTTAATATAGTTACCACGTTGGCTTTTTTCCAATCAGCTGGCACCATTCCCGTCTGTAGACTATCCTTAAAGATCAAGAATAATGGTCTGGCAATCACCTGGCTGAGCTCTTTAACCGCTTCCATACAGAGCAGTTAGACACCCTTCCTGCCCAGACCAATTTTCAGCTTTCAGCACTCTCACACTTTGAATGACAATTGCTCAGTCATGCTACACTGTAACCAAACAAAATTGTTATCATTTTTTTCACACAAATAGAGCTTTCTTTTGGTGGTATTTGATCACAACTGGGGTTTTTTTTTTTCGTGATATATGCAAAAAAAGAGCAAAAATTTTGAAAAAAAAAACACTTTTTTTTAGTTTCAATTATGAAATTTTGCAAAAAATAAATTTTTCTTCATACATTTGGGCCAAAATGTATACTGCTACATGTCTCTGGTAAAATTAACCCAAATTAGTGTATATTATTTAGTCTGTGTGAAAGTTATTGAGTCTAGAAGCTATGGTACCAATTACTGAAAATTGATCACACCAGATGTACTGACTGCCTATCTCCTTTCTTGAGGCCCTGAAATGTCAGGACAGTACAAATACCGACCAAATGACCCCTTTTTGTAAAGTAGACAGTCCAAGGTATTTAGTAAGAGGCATGGTGAGTTTTTTGAAGTTGTAATTTTTTCCCACAATTCTTGGGAAAATGAAGAAAAAATTTTTTTTTTCTTTTTTTTCCCACAAAGTTGTCAATTTATAAGCTATTTCTAACACATAGCATGTACACAGCAAAAATTACACCCAAAAATACATTCTGCTACTCCTTCCGAGTATGGCGATACCACATGTGTGAGACTTTTACACAGCCTGGCCACAAAAAGAGACTCCACGTCCAAGAAGCACATTCAGGCGTTCTAGGAGCATAAATACACATAAAACTTTCTTACTACCTATCACACTTTTCAAGGCCCTAGAGCACCAATACAATGGAAAAGTCCACAAAACGACCCCATTTTGGAAAGCAAACACTCCAACGTATATTCTATGAGGCATTATGGGTCGTTTGAACATATCATTTTTTTCCACAGGTTTTTGGAAAATGTGGGGAAAAAAATGAAAACTTTTTTTTTTTACACAAAGTTGTCAATTTATAGGATATTCCTAACACATAGCATGTACACAGCAAAAATGACACCCCAAAATACATTCTGCCACTCCTCCTGAGTATGGCAATACTGCATGTGTGAGACTTTTTCACAGCCTAGCCATATAGAGGGGCCTAACATCCAAGGAGCATCATCATGCATCCTAGCCACTTGCCTAGGCCTATTTTTGACATTTGGTGTTTACAAGCTAAAATCAGTTGTTTTGCTAGAAAACTGCTTAGAACCCCCAAACATTATATATTTTTTTTTAGCAGAGACCCTAGAGAATAAAATGGAGATTATTGCAATATTTTTTATCACACCGTATTTGCGTAGCGGTCTTCCAAACGCAATTTTTTTGGAAAAAAAATCACTTTTTTTAATTAAAAAATAAGAAACCAGTAAAGTTAGCCCAATTTTTTTCCATAATGTGAAAGATAATGTTACGCCGAGTAAATAGATACCCAACATGTCATGTTTCAAAATTGCGCACGCTCACGGAATGGTGACAAACTTTGGTACTTAAAAATCCCCATAGGCGACAATTTAAAAATTTCTACAGGTTGCCATCTTTGAGTTACAGAGGAGGTCTAGGGCTCAAATTATTCCCCTTGCTCTAACGATCGCGGCGATACCTCACATGTGTGGTTTGAACACCGTTTACATATGTGGGCGGGGTTTCTGTATGCATTCGCTTCTGCGCGCGAGCTAACGGGGACAGGGCGCTTTAATTTTTTTTTTTTTTTTACTATTTATTTTATTTATTATTTTTTATTTTTACACCGTTTAAAAAAAAAAAAAAAATTGATCATTTTTATTTCTATTAAAAGAAATGTAAATATTCCTCGTAATAGAAATAGGCACGACAGGACCTCTTTTTTGTGAGATCTGGGGTCAAAAAGTCCTCAGATCTCACAAGTACACTAAAAGATAGAGAAAAAAAAAAAAATAAATAATTATAATATAAAATGAAAAAAAAAAAAAAAAAGGACCTTTAAACCGGTTGCTAGGCAACAACATTTTCCGTAGCTCCGGTCCTCCAAGACCATAGAGTCAAGTGAGGGCAAGCTTGCCCTCACTCGACATCCTGTCTGTGAGGATTCGGGACCGGATCGTTTTCCCCGCTGCCGGCGGGTCCGGTAAGCGGGGAAAAGGACCGGAACGCGTCGGGAGGGGGGGGGGGCGCCTCTTACGCCATCCCGGAAGGGTAATCCCACGGCGAATCCGCCGCTGGGACCACCCTTATCGGAAAGCCAACCGTCCACCGTTTAAAAAAATACCAGGGTTATGGCAGCTATCTGCTACCATAACACCGGTATTTAGGTTTAAACGGACGACGTATATAAACC